>NC_138047.1:107740270-108340270 GCF_964194185.1 Rhinolophus hipposideros | reverse complement strand
AGGTCACCTGTTGTGTAAAGGAGTGAGTGGTGAGGAGTGGCAGTGGAAAGCTGCAGGGAGAGGGGCCTGGGCCTCACCAAACGAATGCCTGCCCGTGGACCTTCGTCATCTCATTTTATTTTCCACGTCAGCCAGCTCTGTGGGGTGTAAGGACTGCTGGTTGTGGTTATCAGGAGCCAAAGCTAAGGCCTGGGGAGGGATGATTTGTCCACAGCCGCCGAGCAGGGCGGCCTGGCTGACCCGCCCACCACCCACACCCCTGCATGGACGTGTGTATGTGAATCCCACCAGGAAAATGGCCGAGCTCCTGGTTTCCATACGTTATGACTGAAGTGCATCCCCCCTAATCTGTACGTTGAAGCCCTAACCCCTAGTGTGACCATATTTGGAAAAGGGCCTTTAGGAGGTTGTTAGGGCCACATGAAGTCGTAAAGCCTGGGCCCTAGTCCAATAGGATTGGTGGCCTGACAGACTAGGAGAGACACGAGAAGATCTCTGTCACTGCCGGTGCGTTCAGAGGACAGAATGCCGTCTACAAGCCAGGAAGCGGGGTCTCGCCACAAACAAACAGCCCTGCCCCAGCCCGGTCTGGGCTTCCAGCCTCCAGAACTGTGAGAAACAAATGGCTGTGGTTTAAGCCCCCGGCCCGTGGGGTTTGTCACACAGCCCTTGCTGACTCTCATGTCTGATTCCACAAGAGACGTGTGAAGCCCCCTGTGACCTACTGCTGAGTGGAGAGTGTCTCAGGAAGAACCTTCTGTGCCTAACGGGACCAGGAGGCAGGCAAACGCAGCGGGATCACGCCAGCATCTGGCGGGCGTCACACGGGCTCCATCATCATCCCTTGCTTTGCGGCGCCCATCGGTCCGTCTGCTGAGCAGAGAGCCCCTGACCCTGGGGACCACTGTCCCTGCCACTCAGGGTCCCTGCTGCACGGAATGACTCTTTGGAGAAGCAGCAAAGCCCAAATGGCACATCTTGCCAGCAGGGCCCTGTTGCCCCCGTCCACATGGCACGTGTGTGTCATGGACCAGTGTGTGTGGTCTCACCCACGGGCGGACAGAGGACTCATCACAAACAGAACTTGACTATGAGACGCGCCACGCGGGTCCCCAGGAGACGCCTCCCCTCCCTTTGCTTGACGTCAGAGGCCCACATGCAGAGGCCCTCCTGTCTTGGGTGGGGCCGTTACTGCTGGCGGCCGGTGGAGGTTGGCCCGGACCTAAGGCCGGGCTGTGGGACACTCGCTGTCTCGGTAGCTTGACCTTCGCTCCCTGGTAGCCCCCTGTGAGCTGCGCTGGCTGCCTGGGAGCCCTTTGACCGAAACCCATCTCTGGGGCCTGCAGCCAGAAGGCCCTGTGACCCCAGCTTCTCTTCTTGTCCTCTCTGAGTCTCCGCCCTCGAGTTCTTACCACTCCAGAGTGAGGAAAAGCCAAGATGGGACCTAGCCGAGGCCTGCAGCACCCCATCCTCAGCCAGACAGGCGAAGGCCAGGGAGGGAGGCAAAGACAAACGCAGCCTCGCTCTGCCCTGCTCGGCGGCGGGAGCAGCGCGACCCTTCCGCCATCCTGTGGCAGGAAGACAGTGCAGACAGCCCCACCCCCACCCACCAAAACATGGCTCAGAAACTGTCTGTGTCATTGCCATCCCAGGGCATCCCCGGGAGCAGGGGGCCCAGTGCCCCTGCAGTCTGCGGCGTGGGCACAGGCACTGGCCCCGCTTTGAGGCTGGTCTCTGCCCTGGTTCCCTCCTGGCTGCTTTGATCACCAGTTCCCTGTTCAGAAATTAGGCAAAACCCCCTGCCCTCCTCTCTGGTGTAGAATGTGGGAGAGCCCGGCCCCCGGGGTCCGCCCTGTCTGACTCCAGGGCTGTCTGTGACCTTGGGAGCGCCCAGCCTCTTTCCAGCACTCACCCCAGAGCAGAGGGCCTGAGACAGCCGAGAGTCAGGCCCTTGTTCAAGACCCGCGTCCATCCTTGGGTCCTGGGTCCCCCTCTGAGGCCACACCGAGGGAGCCCATCCTCTTCTCCATACCTCTCATTCATCCCCATGGGCTCCCAGCCTGTGGGCACTGTGGTGGCCAGCTGTGCCAAGGGCGCCTGCCTCCTCTCAGCTGGTCACAGGGCCTGGCATCCACCCCCATTCTCAGGGAAAGCCTTTCCTTGTCTCTCTTCACGGCATCTTTACTATCTTCCCCTGAATGACACTGTGAGGGGAGTGCTCTCCAACGAGAGGCATGCCCTTGCCCCGGCAGCATTCTCCCCGAATCAGATGCTTTTCTCCTCTCTTCCCACCTGTCCCAGGTAGACCATCCCACTGTGTCTCAGTGCCCTGGGCCACCTTCACAAGACCAATCAGCATCAGTGCTGGGACAGTCATTTGCACTTTAGTATGAATTTCAGTCCCTAGTCCGTCTCCTGAGGCAGTGTAAGGTTTAAGCCTGATTCCTCACCTGTTAAGGAGCAGGCAGTGCCATGGGGAGGCGATGCTGCTAAAACTGCTTCACTGGGCCGAGGTGGGATGTGACCAGTGAGCCTCCTCCCACATAGTGTGAAAGGGAGAAGAGGAGCGCTGTTCAGGTCAAGGCCGGCTTCCCCACCCCCCCCCCCCCACTGTGCCCGCAGGTCCCCTTCCTCCATGGCCATCCACCTACTGGTGCTGTGGCTGATGGCACGTGATGGTGACTCACTAGGTGAAAACCTGCGTACGTCTGGTTATTGTCCTAACAGGCCCTTGCACGTGGCTGGGAGGTGGCCTTGCTTCGGTCACCTTGGGAAGATTCAGCAGGAGCCAACTGAGAGCACTCCCAAGGGCCAAAGCTGGAACAATTGAGAAATAAAATGAATAACATGGTACTGGCGTATAAACCATAGTGTAAAGCAAACGTGCCCGAGTCCATGCTGATACGAATAAATGAGTAAATAAATAAATGGCGCGGGGAGGCAAATCTCCATGCAGAAGAATTCCCAATAATTTACGTAGACAGTCCACCCCCAAGGAGGAGAGCCGCCCCCCACTCCTCAGGTGCGGGCTGTGCTCAGTGACTCCTCCCTAAGGGGACGGTGTGCAAAGGGGAGGAGAGACCTGGACCGTGGACAGTCCTGGCCAACACGGCCACCTCGGCCAGGGGACCCAGGTCAACGTCACTGTGATAGGTCATGTGGACAGCACGTGCCCTTGACCTGCTGGGGTGAGAAGGGCGCGTCACCTCTGTGGTCTTCCTCCCAGGAACCCTAACCCCGGTCTAATCATGAGAAAAATCAGACAAATCCTAAGTGAGGGGCATTTTACAAAATACTTGACCAGGACTCCTCAAAACCGTCAAGGTCATGAAAAACAAGGAGTGAGAAACTGTCATTACAGCCCAGAGGGACCTAAGAGACGTAATGACTAAAGTTAATGTGGGGTCCTGCCTGGGATCCTGGGACAGGAAAAGATCACTGGATAAAAACGGGTGACATATGAATAAAGTGTGGCGGTGTTTAGATGACACTACTGGGCAATGTACTGCAGGAACGTAAGATGCTAACTGTAGGGCACGTGGTACTGCTCCAGTCTGCTCTCAAGTAAGTCATTTACTTGGACCAAAAGAAGAAGGTGGCTGTTCAAAGGCCAGGACTTCCCATCCCCCAGCCGGCACTCTCGCAGGGTGTCTTTGCCTTCTCGCTGAAGGATGACCCTCCCCGCAAAGGTCAGAGTTGGGCCTGCATCCTGAACCACCTGGAGGAGAAGCCACAGCCTCATCAGAAGGGTCTTCTGTGCCTTTTCAAAGTCACTACACAGCCAGCCTCTCCACTGATTTTCTCACGGCCGTGGAGACTTACATGGCTTGGGATTTTTACCGCTAAGGCCATGGAGGAAGCTGGCCCCCGGAGCAGTGATGGAGGCTTCACCAGGACACTGGCCTCAGGCCCTCCCCGCCCCATCCCTCCTGCAGAAGGTGGTCATGGTGTGTGCGCCCCAGAGGGCCGTCCTGGGCATTCCGAGAGCAGACGTGGGCACTCTCCCCGTGGCCCGCGTGGGGTCGAGGCCAGTGCTGCATTTTATTACAAGGAAACAACACAGTGAGTGGGTGGGCGTGAGTCCAGAGAAGGGCGTGGTCAGTGGTGGGCTGTACCCTCCAGGAAGACTTTGTACCTGAGTCTTGACCCAGGAAGGGTCTGGACAAGTGGGGGGGGGCGGTTGGAAAGGGGGTTCCAGGTACGGATGTGGGGAGGAGGGGAGGTCAGGAGGAGAGGATGCGAGCAGAGGCGTCTCGGGCTGGGACCAAGGTCTTGAGAGTTTGGTGACCGGTGTAGAGGCCCCTGGATGGCAGATGTGAGGGGAGCGTGATGGGCCAGTGGGGTGACTGAGTCTGTGTCCCCAGCTGCCCCTGGGTCTTGGGCCCTCTGAGCGCCTGATGGAAGCTGTAAGCCCTCCTTAGATAAACGTGCTCAGACGCACAGAGTCCTGCTTGTGACACAGGACACTGCACTGTAGACTTGGGGACGGGAGGGGGGGCAGGGGGCAGTGTAGGGGGCCCAGGAGTCCGGAGGTACAGAGGGTGCAGGTGTCTGGACAGGCATGCAGCTGCAGAGGCTCTGGGCTGTGCTGGGGGGCGGCAGCCAAGGGAAAGGCGGGGTTCACGCCATGTGGGGGAGGGGACAGTCATCTACTGAAGCCCCATCAGCCTGACAGGTGAGGTTGGCGCCACACTTGGTAAGATGCCCGACGTTGTCATCAGCAGCCCCCTTTGTGGCCTCAGCCCGGTGTGGGCTGCAGATTGTGGCTGCTCCAGCTGAACCCACCCTGCCTCTGTGTGCCCCCGGCCCCCAGCACACCCACCGGGGCACGAGCGTGCCCGGAGCCCGCGCTTTCCTCGTCAGCCCGCCGCGCTGCCCCGGCTGGTCCGCGTCCAGGTCGGCACACGCACGCCCGCTCTTCAAGTGCTGCTTGGTCACGTGTCTCCTTGGGGTCCTGCAGCTTTGAACAGCTACAGCTGGAAGGGGTGTTTTTGAGTTGAGGGTGGCCCTTTCCCTTTGCCAAACTGTCGTCCCATGTGCCAGAGGGTTTCTTGAGGGTAATGGAAAGGACGCGGGTTGTGCCTTCTGAGTGCCGTGCGCCCCTCATCCAGAGTGTCCAGTGCCCCTCGCGTGTCTCTCATACCATTCCTTAAATATGGGGGGTGAAGGGGGCGGTTCACCGGCAGCTGCAGACACATCTGTGACTTGATAATCCAACCTTGTCCGCAAAACGGAAATTACAAATCCAGGTGGGATAAGAAATCAGAGCCCGAGTCTGAGGATTCTTTCCATTTAATTTGCCAGAGAGTAGCTTCATCTAGGAGGGCAGCGGCTGGCGGACACTAACTTTGTCTCATTCTCCCTCAGCTAGTAAAATTTTACGCAGTGTCTTGCAAGGACAGATTTTGATGAGTTCTAGCACTTTCGTCCTGTTGAATGCTCACTTGTGGAGTCTCCAGTAAAGCAGTGTCTTTTTATACAAGGATACTGAGAAAAGGCGGCCCCAGTGCTGGTGCATTTGTGATTGTGAG
Organism: Rhinolophus hipposideros; assembly: GCF_964194185.1. Lineage (NCBI taxonomy): Eukaryota > Metazoa > Chordata > Mammalia > Chiroptera > Rhinolophidae > Rhinolophus > Rhinolophus hipposideros. Next base: position 108,334,739 of record NC_138047.1, on the reverse strand, counting down.
ATTTAAACAGCAGCCACGGCAGAGCAGCCCCCAGGGCACCGTCTGTGCGCCCCGAGGAGAGAGGGGCTCTGCCAAGCCAGCCCCGCCTTCCGATGAACTAGGAACCAACTCGCTCTCAGCCATAGGAGCCACGGTGCCTTTGACAGGGGGCCATTGAAGGGGTGGACGCGAGGTTGGATTAACAAGTCATCGGGCTCAGTGTGGGCGTGTTGTGGGGACCACACTCCCTCCCCTGGGCAGAGGGTTTGGGCAGCTCCACAGGCAAGGGAGACGGGGCTCCCTGGGAATAAGCTTTCAAGCTTGAAATACTCTGCTTTGCTTCCCTTCCCCTCTTCTGTCCACTACCTTTGCTCTTCCGTCTGGAGGCAGTGAAAGTGGCCGGAGCACCCCCAGCCTCTCAGTGCTCTCCGACAGCAAGCCTCCCCCCTCCACCTACCAGCAGGCTCCTCGGCATTTCCACGTCCCAGGTAGGCTTCCCAACACACGGGCGCACTCCCTGTGCAGGCCGGCTGCTCACACCTCAGTTGTCCGAGAGCCTGCCTTGCCTCAGCGGGTATTGGGTGGTTCCCAAGCCTCTCCATCCACCGCACCCCCAAATTCTGAGAGTCTTTAAAAATTAGCAAATGGGTTTGCACAGCCCCAAGATTCAGTGTGTTTGTTTCTCCCAAAGCCCCACAAACACAGGGACACATTTTTGCCCTCCTGGGAATGGGCTGGAGAGAAGGGGCTGTCTGGGCCGGTGAGGGCCCCATCCTATTGTTGGCCACCCACTCCGTCTGCCCCCTTCAAACTGGGGGTGGCATCTGGGCAGAGTGAGGCTTGGTCTGAGGTGTGGGGCCTAGGCATCAGCCGCTGTGGGGTCCCAGATCCTTTCTCGAGATTGTAAATCTGGGTGACTAAGTGCTGACAAAAAAAAATCAGTAGAATGGAAACCATCACAGTTTGCTTGCTCACCCTGCTTTCTCTCCTTTTTTTCTTTCTTCTTTCCTAGACACTGGCGTAAAAGATAACATCTATAGGAAACCCCCCATCTACAAACAGCATGGTACAGTCGCTTTCCTCTGCTGCCGTGGTGTCCCCTGCATGCCTGTCCATCCCTGGTGCTTCTGAATGCTTCATTTTGCTGTGTTGTTACATGACGGGGCCACCGGGAGGCCCCAGCAGCCCAGCACATTATTGCAGAGTCACTCGTAGGCCCCCAAGAGGCCTCACATATTAGGTAGTCAGTGAGGACACCTCTGTGTGTTATAAACCTGGGGCTGAAATGCACCGGTCGTGCTTGGGGTGGGTGTTTATACCAAGAGCTGGCTTCTGTGGCTTTGATTTTGCTACTTTGAGAGAAGCAGCCAGACTGACTGCAGCCAAGATGGTGAGGGACGGAAGCTTCTTGGGCCACAGCTTGGGCTAACGTGATGTGTAGGAAACAGGACAAAGCAGAACCAGTCACTTACTCCCGCGTGTGTAAGTCCTGTGTTGTGAGCGTTCCTGACGCTAGAATGAGTGAATGCCCTTGCCTTCAGTTAGAGGGATTGCTTGCATTAGCAGATGCAGGCTGGAGAGGTCTAGTGGTGACGGTGGCTCTCTGCCCTCAGTTTCTCTCTCAGAGGTGACCACCCACCTCCACGCTACCTGAGCCACGTGGGGACAGGTGTGCAGGGAGCAGACAGCTGGGCCATGGAGCAGGAGTGAAGGCTCAAGGTAGCCTCTGTTGCCTCATGGAATTTCTGGGTTATTTGGGGCTATTGCTTCCCCATCCTGAGACTCTTGTTTTCTCATCTGCAAAATGGGACGGATCCCTCCACGCAGCCCTCTTTGCAGGAGCTTGTGGGGACCAGATGGGATAACGAACGTGGAAACAACCCTTGTAAACTGTAAAGTGCTGGGCATGTGATAGGGGTTGTTATCAGGTTGCTGGGGGGATGGGAAGAGGAGCTCCCATACTGGAAGTTCTTGTTCCGGTGCACCAAAAACAGCAGCCACGTCCCACGTTACACGCTCCCTGGGAATAAGCTTAACTGGCTGGACACTGCTGGGTAGGATCCTGCGAAAGTGTGTGTCTTGTGCCTTCCTGACCAAGCAGTGGTCTAGTCACATAGCCTGGCAAACTGTTATTGGTCTGGCAAGTAACAGGGTTTGAAAGATTGTTTTCCTTGACGGCAGTACTCCCTGTGCTTCGTGTATTTATTTCTGCCTCGTCCCAAGAAAGAAAAAAAAATGAATGAAAACCGCTGGGTTTCCAGACGGTGGGGACTTTTACGGTTGCTTCTCAGCCAGAGAAGTTTGGAGCACAGAACTTCCGGAGGGATCCAAGAGGGATGGGCTCGTTGTACCCTGGGGCCCTGAGAGAGTGTCCAGACCAGCTCCCTTGTGTTACAAGGTCCAGCTAGAGGAAGGAGCAAGCACATCGAGCGCCGTCTCTCTGTCGGCGCCTGTGTTCAAACCTGCATGCGTAGAGGCTGCGTGATCTGTCCTTGGCCGGTATTAGCCTCAAACATGTCATTCACACAAGTGTACGAGGGGTCGGCCCCTTAGGCGGGGAAGACGAAGGAAATCAGATGATGAAATTGCTCACCTGTGCGACTGAGCCAGGTCTAAGACAAACAACTTCCGACAAGAAGCCCTTCAACTGAATCGTGCAGTGGAGAGAGTCAGTTTTATTACCAGTGATAACCTTTGTGTTGCTCTTAATCTGGATAGAAACGCCTCTCCTATCCAAAGGCAAGTGAATTCCTCTTGGATTGGAGCCTGGGCAATGGCCCAAACCCTTTTAAGATTCCAGAATTTTGGCATATTGACCCTTTTATGAAGTAAATTGTATAGAGCACCTACTTGAATGTAAGTAGGCCATGAACTGAGGGTTCAGCACGTGGTGTGTACTCTTCTTAACCTGCTTTCTGTAGATAGTCCTCAGAAATTAATGGATGTGTTGGGATGCATTTGATTTCCAATACATTCGAGATATTTTGATTTTATAAGATTTTCCCCATCCGGTGGGAATATATCCTGTCAGAAGTGTGTGTGTGTGAGCATGCATGTGTGTGTCTGAACACGCATGTGTGTGTTTAAAGCCCACATGCAGCCTACCCCCCCCCACCCCCGCGATCTCAGCAAACTGACCTCCAGTCACCTCTCGGGAAGAGAGGAGCGTGACTCAGGCTTGAGAAGCCACCGTTTCCATTTCCAGACTTCGCTGACACAGACTCTGGGTGATGATGTTGACTTACTGGGCCATTTAATTAGTTTAAGATAATATATTCAATAAGCTGGAAAATGATGCTTCGGGATTAACAAGTTTTCTTTTCGACTGTCTATTGCCAACTCATCCGAAGTTTTTTTTTTTTGTTTTTTTTAATTAGCATCACTCTTTCTTGATGCTCAAGTCCCACTCCTGTCTTTGGGAAACAAGCCACAGCCGTGAGGATGGCCAGGCCTGTAGGGCAGGGGTGGGACCACTGGTGCTGGGACAAAGATGATTAGTGTTCCTGTAGCTGCATTCCTGTAGCTGTGGCTGAATTCATCACTGCCACTCGATACACGATAGCTTCATCTTCACAGGCTGAGATCTGTGTTATCATAGGTGAGGAAACTGAGGCTGGGGCCGTGAAGTGACCAGGCAATGGCTGAGCTGAGGTCCACGCCCAGCTCTGCCTGACCCTTGACCTCTGACTCTTGACCCTCCTGCTGTCATTTGACAGCATTTAGGGCCCAACAGTATTTTCTTGTACTATATCAGTTCTAACTCTACTTTGTGACGATTTAATGGCTTTGTAAATAAAAGAATAAGAGCAGAAAGGAAGCAAGAGGAAATGGCTGGAAAATAAGGAGAAAGAGAGAAGGGAGAGGACAGGACGACCCCTTCCGTGTGTCATCAGGGCCAGACCTACACCAGGGTCAGTGCAGGGTGGGCTGGGGTGTGGTGCCGTGGGGCCGCCCCCACACTGTGCCGCTCAGACCAAAAGTTCAGATGCCGCGGCGGTCATTTCATGGCTTTCCGGCACATCCTGAGTCACTCGCAGTGTTAAGCCCAGTTACTGTGTGAGGCAGACGGCATTCAAATCACAGGCGCACCCCTCCCTGTCACCAGCCGAAACACTTCTATCTCAGAGCCGGTCTCCTGGAGTGTGGGGTTCAAGGCCACCTGACTCGCTCCCCTAGGGGGTTTCCGTGAGGCTGATTGGACTCTTGGCACAGAGTGGGGACTTGGCGGTGCAGAGGCCCTCGCGTAGTGAGTCCAGACCAGCTCTTATCCAGGCTGTTTAAAACGAATTCACGAGCAGAGACACTGCCGCGACTTCCCAGGGAGCTGGCTGTTAAGATGTCGGCACAGGACTTGTACTTCACCAAGTGTTTGGTTTCACAGGAGCCATCAGATGGCCGTGGGGGTGGCACACTGGCGCAGGAGGCGACACGGCATCCCATCACCTCCGATTGTCCACTGATGGGGGGTGGGGGGAGGGGGGTGCTCACTGCTGCCCTCCTGCCTCTCAGAGCTGCCCACCCAGACCAGACAGTAAAGGTGACCCCACATGGCACCCACTGTGCTATTTCTTGGGCCCCTGGTTTTAAACAGGAAGTAATCACATCTCACGTGTCTATCTAGGATTCATGTGTAGTGGAGTTGAGTCTTGTTTTGGTTTTGGGGTCCTTTCTTGGGGTGGGAAGAAAGGAAAGGTGGGCTCTGTGTCCAGAAAGAAAGCTAGAGCTTCCCCCACCCCGCCGTTCTCATCAAGATGTTGCCAACAGTTTCCAAGGGACATGGGGAGAGGACATCAGCCTTACCCAAGAGGGTTCCTCTGCCAAATGCATTGCAGACTCAGAAGGAGCTGCCTCATGTGGAAGGAAAGACACACTCATGCCGATTTCTCCAGTTCTCCTGAGTGTCTCTGTCTTCCTGACACTGAAACAGTGTCCCATACGTCAGGCTCTAAGTCAGCCCCTTGTTTATTCTGCACCTGCTGTTATGTTACGGCATCCACATGTTATCTCATGTGTTCCTCACACCTTGGGTGGGGGGACATCACTTGCCCATTTTGCAGATCAGGAAACTGAGGCTCTGAGCTGTTAAGGAAGCAGGCCGCAAATGATAACAAAACATGGGATTCCTAGATTTTCCTGCCCGGTCTCCCACTTCTCAAGAGACTCCGATGTTGTTTTTGCGGGCTGGCAAACTTGAGCTCTGGAAAGGCCTGGTCTGAGTCTGGGTAAGCCATGCACACCTGGTAGAGCTGGCGGTGTGTGCCAAGGAAACTCGCCAACTCGGTGGAATATCCCCCTCGTTGGAAGGAGGGCTGTTTTTGAGCCCTTCTCAAGTGTCTGGCCCAACCTGTCGTCCAGGGCTGTGTGACGTTCTTGAACCCAGAATGGCCTGAACTCCAAGGGCTGGGATTTCACATCCCAAGGGGCCCTTTGGGTGGAACCACTTAGTTACACTTGCAAATTACCCCAAGTGTGGGTCCACTTGGGGGCCTCTGAGGGTTGTTCAGGGATGTGCCTCACTTGGGCCGGCAGCCCCAGCTCAGCAGGCCTTCTCTGGGCTGGACGATGGCAGTGCCACAGCCCCAAACAGCCATTGACCTGATTTTCCTTGGGGATTACTGGGTGGCCGCCAAGAGTCACAGCTGACATATGGCCAGACCCTCTCAGGTTCCACTGCCTGGCGATGGCCAGCCGTTGTCTGGGGAACAGGAGAGCCCATGCTAATGGGCCTACACCCCATTCCCCGCCCCCCCCCATCGTGGAGCTCCTTGAGCAAGCTCGTTTATTTGCCTCTGCAAGCAGAGAGGGCAGAGTTTTTTATTTTCACATTGAAAATCACTCTCTCCTGGAAGAAGGAGAGACAGGTAGCTGTCGGGAGTAACGAAACGTCAGCATATCCAGAACGGTCTTCAACTGTGACCTTATCTTGTCAAGGTCCTGTAGCCCAGTCCCCAATTTCCCAGCTCTCGGGCCTGATGTCAGTCTTGTCCTTGGTGGTGCACAAGGCAGGGTGCTCCAAAAGGCTGGAAGCCCCCAGCCCTCCGCAGGCTGCAGGTAAGGAGCCCGCCCCCGACGTGTCTGCACGGCCTCGGGCTCCGTGGTGGGTGGGAAGGGCCCGCGGTCCTTTAATTGCTCTGTGCATGGGGTCGGTGTTTTAGTACGGGACGCACAGCATGGGTCTTCACAGGCTGAACTGGATGCTGAGAACTGTCCGCATACCCCGTGTGACGTATTTGATCATACTTGGTAGGAGGTCGTGTCAGCTGGGTGACAAGCACCCCCTCCCCCCCCAAAAAAAAAGGCCTGTGGAGAACGTGGACACCTCATGACTCAGCTGCACAGAGCTTTCTTGGGAAAGAGCTTGCTTTCTCTGACCCATTGTGGGCGTCTCTGGGTATACGCTGTACCTCTGTACTGCTCTCCATGGACTGTTTCTGGTGGCATAACGCTTACCGTTTTGTGACTTGTGGGCAGCCAGCAGGGAGATGGGCAGACAGAGGAAGGACCCAGGGTTCACCTGTCAGCCTCGGCCTCCCGCTAATCCATGACCTTGAAAAAGGCATGTTATCAGTCTGAGCCTCAGTCCTCTGATCTGTGAAGTGGGTTGCGTGGGGATAGGCTGTAATGTCCGCGACCCACCCAGCAGAGTCCAACACAGGAGGGGCTGGATGCCTGAGACCATCTCTTACTTTGAAGTTAAACTCGGGAGGTAGAAAGTGTGTTCTTCAAAATGCTAAGTGGCTGCACTGAGAACCTGGCCATCCCTCTCTGTGGGGGGTTGGCCGGAATTTTAATTAGGCTTCACTTCATCCACCTGCTCTCGATTTTAAGGACTGTCATGTACAAAAGCACACAGCCAGCCACTCCCCAGCCAGTGTTCCTCAGGAAACTCAAAAGGCACTCGTACCTTCGATTATTTTCCACTTTTGAGCATAAGTGTGATGTGGAAACCCAGGATAAATGGTGTGTGACCTTGACAAATTGACTTTTGCCTTTCAGCCTTGAGGCGATTGGATGGGGAGGATGGAAGTTTCGACCAGGATAACAGGAAGGTAATGCGGGAGCACATCTGCTTTAGAACAAGCTTGTTCAGAAAGAAATCTGGTTCTGTGGGCTCTTCTCCAACGGGAAACATCAGGTACCTCCTCCTTACATGTGGGGCAAGCACAGCTACTACCAAAGTTATGTGCCCCAGCTCCTTGGTTATTGTCCTGCCACTGAGGACATTTCTGAAACCAGAGGCAAACAAACCACAGTGCATTCTCAGGGCATCTGAGACGATTGTTCTAGAACAGGCTTGGCAGGCTTTCTGTAAGGAGCCACAGAGCAAATATCTTGGGCTTTGGGGCCACACCGTCTCTGTGTAGTGACATCACTGTGAAAGCCCGAGGTGAGGCATGAGGGATACGTGAGTGTGTTTCCGTAATACTCTCACTGCAAAGGCAGACTACATGCAGGGTTTGGCCCATGGGCTGAGTTTGCATGCCCTGCCTTGAGAGGTAAGGCCTCCTCTGCTTTAAGGAAGGTAGGTGAGTATGGGAAGAGCCCCAGGCTGGCTCAATTGGCTCTCTGTGTGTGAAGCTATTTGGGCCTTGGACCTCCCTAAACCTCAGTTTCCTCATCTGTGAAATGGGATAGTGCCATTGCAGATGACCTCAAAATTCACATTACTTTCTTTTTTTTCCTCAGCAGAAGGCCAGCTGGCTGATTCTCAAAGAGGATACAGACACTAGGACTAACTCTCCAGACCTAGACAGCCAGTCTTTGTCTCATAGTAGTGGGACCGATAGAGACCCTCTCCAAACAATGCAAGGAGACAACTTTTACTCACGTGAGTGGTTCTTTTGAGCAAGGAACTGTAAATGTGGCACGAAAGGCCTCACAGCAAAGGGGCCCCACAACTTTGAGTCCATCCCTCCAGATCTAAGCCTTGCTCATTAAAAAAATGTAGGATCACACCAACAGACAGGAGGGCAAAGCAGGCAGGAGGCAGACCCTTTTGCTGCTTGCTGATTTCCCTCGGACTGACATCCATTAGCTAGTTTGCTGGTCCCAGGCTGTGCCAGCGTGTCCGCTATCGCTCTCCAGAGCTGGCAAGAGGGCAGAGAGCCACGGCAGGGGAAAGGGCCTCCTGGGCTGCCAGGGTGGAAGTGGAGGGCCCATTTCCCTCCAGTGCAGATGTGAGCATGGTCCAGGTGGCAAGTCCAGACTCGGAGTCGGTGATGGCATTGCCCCTGGTGAGCCCATCACCTGGGCTCACCCTGAGCAAGGGGCCGGGAAGTGGGGCTTTATATCCTCAGGGAGAATGGGAGGCAAAGATGATGTCTGCCTGACTCTGAGGGGTTGTGAAGCCTGAATAGCCTGAATTAGGAGTAGGGCAAACCTCCAAATAACAGTCCTCATTTCCAAAGGCTGTAAATTACAGGAGAACGACACCAAGTGGTGTCAGGAGCCCCGGGGGGTGGACCTTGGGTCCCAGCAGGCTGTGGGTGGTTTTCTGTGGGCAAGCTTGAGGCTTTGCCTGGACACAGGCCAGGAGGGGATGGATGTGGGGTGAGAGCACAGAGAACGTGGCTGGCTTTGTCCACCCTGACTGGCCATTGCTGGGCCTCACTCCCGGCTGCCTGCCTGGTCAGGCTGTTAGACCCGAAGGCGGTGACACATGTACGCAGCCCGCGCTCTTTCTGGCCCATAGTAGAGGTTCAGCAAACACCGTTTATCACTGTCATCATCACCCTCATGCGTGTTCATTGTAAAGTGTCCTACAAATGAAAGGTGAGAGGAAAGTGAAGCTTGGAAATTATTGTTAAAGAACTCTAAACAAAGGAAAGGTTACTGTTTCCTGTGTGATCTTTGTAAGTAGGTATCTGTACGCACCCCATGCCTCTGACCCTCCTGGGGTACAGTTCTCTAAATGTCGGGCTCTCAGAGCTGGCGCACAAGGCTGATGTCACCATGGGAAGGGCACGCCCCAAACGTCCCCCAGAGGGACTCGTCCAGGACGGCGGTGTGCTCCTCCTGGGGCAGGTCTGGAAGGAATGTGGCAGGCTGCGCGTCCCACCAGCAGGCAGGGCGAGGGGCGCAGGGCTGCTCACAGGAGAACCAGGGGGCAGACTCCTGAGCAGGCCTTGGCAGCTGGGCCTTCGGCCCTTGTCTGCCCCTGGCACCCAGGGCTCGGGTGGTGCCAGACGGGCCCCCAGCCATCTGTCACACCTCAGTGGCCCTCCCACAGCGGGGGGCATTAAGGCCTCAGCCCCCAGGCCCAGAGCTCTCAGGAAATTAGGCATCTCATGTGGCCTCTTCCGGCTTTTGGTCCTTCTCTTGCAAGTTGGTGGCATGCCCATCACCTCCCCTGCTCCTCAGTGGAGGCCAGCTGCTGCCCCCAGGGGTTCCCACTTCTGTTCGTGGCCTGTGCTAGAGGAGGGGGCACCATGTGGGGAAAAGCCTGGGCAGGACAGCAGCCCCCCCGTGTCCCTCTGTCCCTGACGTGATGTGTGGCCTGCACGTCTGCCTTCATCTCTGTACCTCTTCCTCATCTGCAAATGCCAGAACAAGGCACCCTGGGCTTGTCCCAGGGGTCCCACAGGTGGCAGACTCTACGAGGCCCAGAGGCGGTGGCAGCTGTTTCAACTGGCCAGGCGCACACCTGAGAGGGCTGTGTGCCAGCTCCGCCCCTTGCTGTGGCATTCCCGTCGCAGGCTGGGAACCCTTTGCAACCACAGATGGGAAATGGTCACTTCTCATCCAGGGTGCACCTGGCCTGCAGGACTTGATGCCTATGCTGGAACTCATTGTCTGACTGGGGCAGTGCGTGGGCAGTGCGTGCGTGTGCGTGTGTGTGCGTGTGTGTGCGTGTGCGTGCTGCGTGTGTGCGTGTGTGCACATGTGTGTGCGTGCATGCGTGCATGTGTGTGCGCGTGCGTGTGCGCGTGTGTGCATGTGTGTACGTGTGTGTGTGCGTGCGTGCACGTGCATGTGTGTGCATGTGTGTGTGTGCGTGTGTGCATGTGTGCATGTGTGCGCGTGCGTGCGCGCGTGTGTGCATGTGTGTGCGTGTGCATGCTGCGTGTGTGCGTGTGTGCACGTGTGTGCGTGTGCGTGCATGTGTGCATGTGTGTGCATGTGTGTGTCTGTGCGCGTGCATGTGTGCATGTGCGTGCGTGCGTGCATGTGTGTGCATGCGTGCATGTGTACATGTGTGTGTGTGTGCGTGCACGTGTCTGTGCATGTGTGTGCGTGTGCGTGTGCATGCATGTGCGTGCGTGTATGTGTATCCTGCTCCGTGCTGACGCCTGGTTACCATGACTATGATAATGATTCCGTCATCTCTTCACTTTCTGCTGCTGCTCTGACGCCGGTCCTCTGAGCGGAAAGCCCACTGTGTGTGGCCATTGCAGTTGTGCCTTGGTTTCTGTCCTGAGGACGCCACCTTGTTTCCTGGTGTGCACGGGAGTAGCAGTGAGGACCCAGGCTGCTGGCTGTGCCTAGATGCGGTGTGCCTTCCTTTATGCCAGCCTCTGGGGAAATCTGAGTGACGGGCAGCACACACAGAGGGTCGTCCACCTTCTCTCGGGGTTCCTTTGAGGCCCCCAATGTGAGTCCATCGACACCACTTCCATTCGCGAACCATTGTTACTAAACAAAGCATTGGCACACAGCAAGGCACGCCCGCCTGCACTGCCAGGACATCCATCGGTAGCACGCCCAAGGAAGGTAGGCTTGTGACACTCTACACAGTGGGCTCTCAATAAATGTCTGTTGAATTGAGATGCGTTACATTCAACGGGTATTTATTGAGCACCCACTCTGTGCCAGACGCTGTGCGGGCGCTGAGGGGAAACTGAGAAGACAAGAGCAGCCCTTCCCTGGAGAAGCATGCGGGGAGCTGCGACAGGCGGAGACGCCGATGGGGCATACGTCTCTGCATCCCACCCCTGCCGGCCCCGGGTCCTCTGTGAACTCCTGGGGGCTGCTCACAGCCTCCTCCCACTTATGACACCATCAGCACATCTCACCTGGGATGGATTCCATCCTTCAGTCATTCATCCATCCCTCCACCAAACATTAATTGAGCACCTACTATGTACTGGACATTGTGCTAGGCTGTGGACGGGTGCTGGTGACTATGGCCCAGTCCCCATCCCCCAGCAGGGAGGCAATTGATTGGACAGCATTGACAAGCTGCTGTGACATCCCTTTCCTCATGGCAGTGCTTCCCAGCCAGCACTGCCTCCCCCTCCAAAGAGGGGCTGAAATCCATATTTTATGATCGACTTCTGCTGTTGTCCTTTACATACACATAGGGCCTTCTCTGGACTATGCTTGTAGTAGGCTGAATGGTTGATGGGCCTGATTTCTGCACAGGAAAGGGACAGTGTTGATTTTTTGTTACAAGAAGAGAGTCTTAAGCCTTATAGCATGAGGCCCACGGCCTCCAGAGGGACACGGGTGATGTGGGCCCCCTACCCTGGCCTGGACCCCACGGATGGGCCTGCTCGGGTCCCGCCTTCCTAACCTGTCAGGTCCTGGCCTCGCTTTTGAGGTTCCCACATTCCCCTCTGCGTGGTCAGAGGGTGTCAATGCCAGACAAATGCCGTGGCCAGCCAGAGACCCTGCCCAGGGGACTCAGTGATGCCTAGAAAGGACTCTATGCTTGGAGATCAGGGTAAGAATTGAGGTAGCTCAGATGGGTGGCCCCTGTGTGGGCCCCTGTGGCCCAGTTCTGCCTGTGGCTTTGGCATTTGTGTCACTACCTGTCTGTCCCTCCCCGTGGAGTCCCATGTTTGATGGGATGTGCTTGTCTTCACCTGTTGCCCACCCCGTGCCCCCCCCATCTGGGGCCAGGGTGGGACTGCCCCCCAGGGCCCCTCCCAGTGCCCAGGGAGCATGAGGTTTAGGTGACAGCACTAATCCTCCCTTTTCCTTCCCCTGCTAGCGGTTTGAGGCCTGGTCAGAAATGTCCTTTCTGCTGTCCCCTGGTATTCCTCTAGATTGTCAAGGTGAGAAGACATTCTTCTCACTTCTTTGTCCATGGTTGAAAGAGAGAAGCACATAGATTTGCTGTCTGCCAATTTCATGAGATTATCAGGGCTGGCATGTCCCCTTTAAGTGTCGTGACCTGAGGACCCCAGGGATAGAATCCCTTGGCACTAGGAGGACATGGGTGTCATTTCCTCCTTTGATGACAGGCCAGACCAGGCCCAGAGTGAGGGCATGACCCACCCAACGTGCCACGATGATTCCATGAGCACCTTCTGGGTCCCAGCACTGTGTAGGCGCTGGGGGAGAGCAGAGACCCTACAGACAGCCTCCTGCCCAGGAGCTGACATTCCCGTGGGGGTGGGGCACAGACAAGTTAGAAAGCCAGTTACGTCAGTGCCGCGCAGGACCAGGGGCTCGGAGGTGCTGAGGGTGCGTTCAGCGAGGGAGGATGACGTCTGAGTGACGCTCGGAGACGTAGACGTGATTGTGCAGGAACTTGGGGAGGCATTCCTCACAAAGGTGGGGGCATGGCTGGGGGGGGGTCATGGCAAGGGGGTCTGGGTGGGGCTGAGGCTGGGCTGCGCGGGGTCACCTAGGTCTTTGCTGGCTTGGGAGGCCTCCAGCCTGGCCGCCAAGTGGAGGAATGGTCCTAGCGGGTCCTCAGCAGACCCTGACCCTATGTCACGTGGTTTCAGCAGGATTGGGTGGGTGCAGGAAAGGCAGTAGGAGGTGGTCGTCATCACCCAGCCTGGGGGAGAGATTCTAGAGGAGGGTGTCCTGGGGGTGTCCTAGGGGAGGCTGTCCTCATATCCTGGGGGTATTCTGGGGGGGCGGGGGTTTTAAGCAGCACGAACAGTACGTCCAAAGGTTTGGAGGAAGAGCAGGCTGGCCATTTGGGAACCAGTAAGCCAGTGGGGTGGCAAGAGAGGAGCCAGCCAGAAACAACGTGGTCCGCATGCCATCCTGCCCACGAGGGAGTGGTCGCACTGCGGGTTGTGAGCAGGGAGATGAGTGGTCGGCTCTACGTGTTTCTAACATATACGGGCCCGAGGGTCCTTCGCTCCAGGTGGGCCTGGGGCAACCTGAAGCAGTGGTTGACCTGAGACCCAGGACATTCCCCAGGTGTGTGCCTGATAAAACGTGTTCCCGAGTTCGTGTTACTTTCTCGGGAGGACCTGAGGCCCAGCTAAGGTGTCATTGTCCTGCCCACCCCAACTACTCCCCATCCTTCTCCCATCTCCATATCTGCGAAACGCTGGAGGAGAGGAGAGAGAGAGTGGGCAGGGCACCATGAAGCGGGGTGGAGCTGCAGGGCAGGAGAGCAGCACGCAAGGGGAGGGGCCGGAAGCTGGAAAAGGGGTGGCCAGCAGTGCCAGGAAGACAGTGTCGGCCAGGAAGACAGGGAGGGAAAGGCCTAAGGGAGCTGGAGGGCGTGAGTCTGGCTGCCCCTGTGTCTAACAGGTAGCCAGGAGGTCACCAGGTGCCGACACTCCTGGGAAGGGACTCAGCCGGGTCTTTCTGTAAGGACTTGGCCTCCAGCTAGATGGGCAGACTACCCTCTGTCCCCACTCCTGCCCAGCCCCCAGAGAGAGCGGCGGGAGCTCTAGACATCAGGGAGAGGCCCTTGGCCCAGGAGCAGCCACTGTTAGCCCTCCACTGGTAGAGACCACCTGCAGCCCAAGTGCAAGGGTGGGGCACCTCAAGGCCGAGCCCACTGCCATTCACGGGGGGGTTGGCTGGGGACTCTGCTGTTAGGAGTCCCACTGGGCCCCCCTGTGCCCAGTAGGTGCTCATGGAAAGCGGCCAGTGTCTCCCTCCCACTCTGCCATTGGGTTTTAGACAGCTCACCCTCCTGGAAGCTCTGTGTCCCCTATCAGCTCCTGGGGATCAGGGTCCAATGGGGACCCCTGTGCCACCCCCCTCGCTCACAGCAGCTTCTCAGTGAGTTCTTGGGTGCTGGTGGCCCGGTCTTCTCTGAGCAGCACCTCCTCCCTTCTTGGGACCCACCACTGTTCCTGGTGGGGCTAGGGGGTGAGGGTGGCCGCAGCTAACACAGGGCAGTGACGGTGTCCACGAGATCACGTGAGGGGAAGTAGCGCTCCAGACCCGGGATGGAGTCCCCGCTGTGTGACCTTGGGCATGAAAGCAAACTTCTCTAGGTTTGAAATCACATCATCCGTAAAGACGGGGATGACCAGCCCTGCTGATGGAGCATCGGGCCTTGGCGCCCACGCGTGGGCACGCCGACATCCTGTGGCCTGGGCCCCGTGGGGGTCACAGAAGAGCATGGTCACGTCCGCAGGCCTGGCCGTGGTGAGCTGCAGCAGCCCCCTCTCACTTGCTTCTGAGGCCTGAAGCTCGGACTGTCCAGAGCGCCTGCAGTTCAGTCACTCGGAGGTGATAGGAGTTCCAGCCCCCTCCTTCCTCAGCTGGGGAAACCAAGGCACGGAGAGGGCCCGCGCCTGCACAGGGCGGCACAGCTGCACCGTTCCATACCCGTGAATCCGTGAACAGGAAACCATTTATGAATCTCGTGACACTGGTGAAGATCTGCTGAGGGAAAGGCTGGGTGCTCAGCTGTCCACAAGTGCCCCTGGAGGTGTAATGAGGAGCTGCGTCTGGAACAGTCGTGTACCTGCAAGGTCCTCTCCTGGCACATCCAGCAGTTACTCTAACCTCTGACGAGCCCGCGCGGAAGACGTACAGGCCCAAGGAGACTGTGCTCGGGCGCCCAAGAGCGGTCCCAGAAGAAGGCGGAGGGCAAGGTCGCCACAGCTGGGCTTCTGGGAGGAGGTGGCTGGGGAGCCTGGGTAGGCTGAGCTCGGACATGGGGAGTAGGTGCGTGTCCAGCACCTCCAGGCCCTGATGAGACTCTGGGCCATGGTTACCCAGCTGCCACCTTGTTCAGGGCCAGCACACCTGCCTTCTCACTCTCTAATGCACACACAGGACACACTGCCAAAGCCGTCTGATGCCATGTGACAAGCAGGTCCCTAGGAGATGCTCATGCCGGCAAGCTTACCCCAGGACAGAGCTTCCAGGGCAGATGAGGTTACTGCTTCCTGAAGCCAAAAGTCCTGGACTCTGGTCTTACCTTCTTCATGAGCAACTGTCGCTTAAAATCATTAGGCCTCAGCTTCCTCACCTGTGAAATCGGCTCGTGTAATGTGTAGGCTTGTGAGGGTCAAGTGAAATCTCTGAATGTGTGAAGAGACTTTTTAAACCAGTGGTTCTCAACCCTGGCTGCACCTGGGATCACGGGGACCTCTAAAATCTACTGATGGCTGGTCCCACCTGACGAGAAACCCATTTTCATAGTTCTAGATAGCAACCTAGGGGGTGACATGGTTCAGGCTCCTCTCTCTCTGCTTTTCCCCACTGAGTGCAACGGAAAAGCCTGGAAACAACACAGCAGACAACCACAGAACTCTGAAGGGTGGAAAGAGGAAGGTGGACTGGCCAGGGGACTTGAAAAACACAGGACCCTATGTCTCCCACCTCCCACAAAGTGACCAGGTAGATGATTTCCTCACCTCTCCGTCCATGGCTGGCGTCTGTCCCCACAACTTGGGCTGCAGAACAACCAGAGAAGCACATTTTACCTCCGCAGGCGGTGAGCCCTACATGGATTCAGCAGACCAGAGAGCACTTTGACAGCATTCTGAAAGCTAAGTTGTTACCCGGACCACAGCACATAAGAAGCCAGGCCCTACATGTTAAATCTAAACAGGGCGGCAACCTGATAAAATAGAAGACTTAACCAGCATCCAGAGTCTCCCAACATAAGACCCCAAATGCCCAGGAACAATAGAGAGGTGATCCAAGGACCACAAAGATTAACTATTTGAACCAAAAAAAGGCAGCAGATAAACACCGAGAAGAATCTGATGCTGGAGTTAAAAATCTAAGGATCTTTAAGGCAGCCGTCACAAAAATGCTTCAACACGCAGTTGCAAATATGCTTGAAACAACTGGGAAAAAAAAAGTGAATCTCACCAAAGAAATACAAGTTATCAAAAAGAATCAAATGGAAATTGTAGAACTGGAAAATAAAATAACAAAGATAAAAAATTCACTGGATGGGTTCAATAAAAGAATAGAGACTAGGACAGAGGAGAGAGAATCAGTGAATCTGAACAATAGAGGAAAAGAGCAGGGAAAAAGTGAACAGAGCCTCAGAGCCTGTGGGGCAATATTTGTATCATAGGAGTCCCAGAAGGAGAGAAGAGAGTGGGTCTGAAGAAGTATTGAAAGAAATAATGGCTCAAAACCTACCAAATTTGGCAAAAGACATAAACCTACACATTCAAGAAACTGAGTGAACCTCAAGTAGGATAAATCCAAAGTAATCCACCCCAAATCACATCATAGTTAAACTTCTAAAATCTAAAAACAGAGAAAAAAAGTTGTTGAAAGCAGCTAAAAGACGGATTTCTCTATAGGGGAACACCAGTTCTAATGACAGCCGATTTCTCATCAAAACCATGAGACCAGAGGAAGTGACACCACGTTTTTCATGTGTGGATGTGAATTCTATATTGGGTGGAACTATCCTCCAGGAATGAATGGTACATAAGGACATTCTCAGACAAAGGAAAACTTAAGAGAATTTTTGGGTAGCAGACGTATTTGGCTAAAGGAAGTTCTCCAAACAGAAAGGAAATGGTAACAGAAGAAGGCTCACAACTGCAGAAGGGACAAACATCACAATAGGTAAAAATAGGGGTGACTATAACAGGTGCGTCTTCTTTTCATGAGTTTCTTAAATCATATTTGGTGATGGGAGCAAACGTTACAATATCATCTGATGTGAGTGTTCAAGGTAAGTAGAAGGAACGCCTGAGAGAATGGTGGCTAAAAAGTCACGAGGATAAAGTGACCTCCGTGGAAGTAAGGTTTCTACACTCATGTGGGATGGTAAGATGTTGAAACCGGAGCACGGGGGATTTAAAAGCCATCCAGGTGGCTGCAGTGCGTCTAGGTAGAGAAGCCCTGGCTCAGAGCGGCTAAGCAGACAGGTGAGGGCATTGCGGTTCTGGAGACCCGCGGGCACTGGTCCCCCCCGCCCCAGTGTACATCAGAATGCCCTGGATCACAAGACCCCAGCCCCAGAATCCTGATGCAGTCGGTCTGGGTGGGGCCTGAGGATTTGCCTTCCTGACAAGTTCCCAGGTGTGGAGGATGCTGCCGAGCCAGGGCCCCCACTTTGGGAACCCTGCTCTAACATCTTCAGCTGATACGTGGCTCCTGGCCCAAAAGCCCCACATCCCCGAGTGTGCCTGGCTCTGTGCAGAGTAGGAAGCAGGTGTGTCCAGGAAGGGTCCTAAGACAGTAAGGCAGGAGGCCTCGTCTTGCATCCCAGGACTGAGTGGTTGTAGGCAGGTCCCTGCATGTCGGGACCTCGGTTCCCCTTCTGTGAAATGGGCACAGTGGGCTAGGTCGTTTCCTGGGTTGGGAAACCCTGCTCCTGCAGGGAGCCAGGCTCAGCCACTTGTCCTCCCTCCCAGGACGCATCCCACACTTACCTCTGAGCCACGAGGGCACTGCAGAGAGCTGCACTCTGCTCTCCCCAGACCTGGCATTGAAGGAGTTGCCTGGGAAATCTCCCAGCGCCAGGGCCAGCCCGGCTGTGGGCGACACAGGGAGATCAGACAGATGCTTTCCGTGGGACCCAGGGCGCTGTGTCTCAGACTGGCCCTTTTTCATTCCGAGAGAAGCCAGAAATTAGGATTTTAATGTGAAATCCCCCAACTGTAAACAGCTCAAGATATTTTAAAAACATAAAACGGTCTCCAGGCTGCCTTTGGTTGGTGGTGGGCTTCCATTTGCCACTGTGGCACAGGATGGCACAGCCTTACCCCTGGCCGTCAGAGAACACAGGTGCCCTCGGGTTGGGCTCAGTCTCCCTGGTATCCCTGGTGTCATGGCAGGCCCGGGGACATCCGTCCGTCCCTGACTTCTTCCTCAGTCCCTGGGGACAGAGGTCATGCCTGAGGCAGGGTGTGATGGTCCCCTGCCCAACCCCTGGCCTGGGCTGAGCCATCCTCCCGCCTGGCCGAGGCTGCCCATGTGTGTGACGGAGCTGTGCTGTGTCTGTTTCAGGAGTCCCCTATTCCAAATCTGACCCTCTCCCAGGACACGGAAAGAATGGCTTGGACCACCGGGTAGGTACCCCACTCGTCCCCAGCACGCACGCGGTGTACTAACCATCACTGAGCGCAGCTTCTCGGCCACACAGCCAGGATGGGGGGTCCCTGAGGCGCCCCGGGGACCCCGCTCGCCCGCCTGCCTCTGCCTGCGGCTCCTCCCAGGGGCCACACTGCTGCTTCTCCAGACCAGGCCAGACAGGACGGGCAACACCCCTTTCTCCCCTAGGCCCCCCACCCACAGGGAGACCTCAGTGTGCGAGGGCAGGGAGATGGGGGCCACCCAGAGTGGTCAGACCTCCTTAAGCCTCCTCCTGACACACAGCCTTCTTCTGTGACCTAGAGCCTAATAAGGACCTTAAATGTGAGCCAAGGATCTGCTTCCTTTCCTGGAATGCCACTATTGTCACCGTCACCACTCCTGGTCTCGGGGGCCCCTCACTGTCATCACCGTCACCATTATCTCCCCTCACGTGCCTTTAGCACCTGTGATCGCCACTGGAGTCCACACAGAGCCACTGGTTTCTTTGCTCCCAGCTGAAGGCTGGGTGGGTCCCCGGCCCTGGTTTTCCCACTCACGGGACCGCTGAATGGGAGCCCAGGGAGCTTGGTGCCTGATTTGTCCCCCACAGAGGGGTGAGGCCCTGATGAAGTGATCCATTTCTGTCCCTCTTCCCACAGCTTCACTCGGTGTCCAGTGAGGACCCCCGGGTGGGGTGGGTGTGCTGGCCCCAGAGCCCCTCCCCACACACAGTCCCAGGAGACCTGCCTTTACCTGGCGACCTCTTCCCACTGAGGAAGTTTGTCCAAAACCTGAGGCAATTCACTCACAGCAGAAGCCACTGAAAGCTGAGTCCCTGTTTGTTGCACAGCCAGGGGCTCGGCAGTAAGTGTGTAATGCAGGGACCGCCCGCCCCAGGAGGAGCTCGCAGCCAGGGGCCAGGCCACAGGGACATGTCCAGGAACAGGGACGGTCACGAGCCGCAGGCTCCTCTCGGGCTCTGTCTTCCCGGGGCTCCGTCAGACGTGCTGCCATGGGGCCTCTGCATGGTTGGACTCCAGTGACCCCACCACCCACTAACCCCTCCTCCTGTGTGTCCAGAATGGGCTGCGTGGGGCCGCGCATGCAGCATGCCTCTGCATTTTCTCCAGTGGGATCCTCCACCCTTCATGTTCCACATGGAACGTGGGAGGATGAAAAAGCGGGACCAGTGTCCACAGAATGCCCCAGCCCCAGGAAGCTCAGTGTTGGGTCCTGTGGGCAGGAGGGAAGTGGTCCGGAAGGTTCTCTGCTCGCCGGCAGCAGCTGTTCTCTGACTCAGAACAGAGCATAAGTGGAGGCTCGACAGAACCGAGAGCCACCCCTCTGTGACTGTCACCCTGAAGGGTCACCCTCTGTGACTGTCATCCTCTGTGACTGTCACCCTGAAGGGTCACCCTCTGTGACTGTCATCCTGAAGGGTCACCCTCTGTGACTGTCATCCTCTGTGACTGTCACCCTGAAGGGTCACCCTCTGTGACTGTCATCCTGAAGGGTCACCCTCTGTGACTGTCATCCTCTGTGACTGTCACCCTGAAGGGTCACCCTCTGTGACTGTCATCCTGAAGGGTCACCCTCTGTGACTGTCATCCTCTGTGACTGTCATCCTTAAGGGTCACCCTCTGTGACTGTCATCCTCTGTGACTGTCACCCTGAAGGGTCACCCTCTGTGACTGTCATCCTCTGTGACTGTCACCCTGAAGGGTCACCCTCTGTGACTGTCATCCTGAAGGGTCACCCTCTGTGACTGTCATCCTCTGTGACTGTCACCCTGAAGGGTCACCCTCTGTGACTGTCATCCTGAAGGGTCACCCTCTGTGACTGTCATCTTCTGTGACTGTCACCCTGAAAGGTGGGAACAGCACAAGGAAGCCCAGCGACCTTCTGCGTATGCTTGGGATGTCCACAAAGCTGGGGTTCATGGTCATGTGAAGGCTCAGCTTTTCACGCGGCCCATGTGGGGGATCGGTGAACGGTACTGGTGACTGCTTTGGGGTCTGCCCCCATCCTGGCTAACATTCTCTGCTATGCTTTTCGCTCTTTCTAAGACTTCTGTAATTTGATGCCCATTTCTCAGTGGGAAGGCCAGATAATTGATCTCTGGGATGGCCAGCCTTTTACAGTGCAGCCGTGCGAGCAGCTGGACTGTCTCCCTTCACCCTGGAGGTCCCCAATGAGCACTTGTCCTCCCACTATGGTCAACGGCCGGAAGTGCTCCCACGTCACTTGTTAAGTTGTTTCTTGGTTGGTTTTCGCTTCCAGGAAGGATTCTTGGTGGCCCAAAGTAAAAACAGATTGAGTGTGACCAAAACCCCACTGACACCAAGTCACAGAGGAGGAGAGGAGGAAACCGTGGGAGGAAATGATGTCAAAAACAGACAAAAGAACATTGTGTGAGGAAAAGCGAAGCTTAGCTGTGAGCTCCTCCTGGCGAGGGCACTGAGGCGAACGGCCGGCTGTGTAGTTCTCCTTGTCCTGTGGATGGAAGGGAAGCCGTTCACGGGAGGCAGAGGTTTTCCTGGTTCTTACCCTGAGAGGGATTTGGTACCAGGGGCCAGCATCATATGCCCCAGGGCTTGTTAAAATGTCCGGACAACCAGCCTGCCACAGAGCCTGACCTTGGCACATGCTCACAGCACCTTGTGGAAAGAATAGGGTTGTAGTCACGTGCTGCAGGCTTTCCTGGGGACGAGGAGCATTGATCCCAACCTGTGCCCCCCGCCTGTTATTAGAAAATGGCCACTGGCCCCCAACAGACCCTGGTGGTAGCCCCTGGAAGGAGCCCCATCTTGAAAAATGCAGATGCTAAATATGAACAGATTGAATTCTCCTGAGAGAAGACAGACTGTCAGGTTAGAATTAATGTTAGTAGCATAAAGAGGGGATGCTTGTTCATGGTGACATGATATTTAGAACAGGCATAGCACGCGTAAACTTAAATACACCAAGCTTGACAAAATACAAGTAAATTGGTTGCTGTCGCAACAAGAATGGTAGGCGATTTGACTATGATTCTTTTGAAGTCAGACGTATGGATCTAGTGAAAAAGTAAGGAAAAGTCCATGGAGGAAGAGAATAGTGCAAACAGCAAACTTCTTCTAACAGGAATACAAGAAAAATGGATATTTTCTGAATCCGTTTTTCACATATCTGTTGAGCATTTATAAAAATGTTCTTGTGTGTGACCACAAGGAAAACCTGAACAAGTTAAAGAAGCCTGATGTTTTTCAGCTGTAATGCTGGAAAGAGCACTGCGTTGGCATCACACAGCCCGGAGTTCAAATCCCAGCTCTGCCGCTGACTGGGTTTGTGTCTGGGCAAGTTACATACATTTTCTGAGTCTCTATTTCCTAGGCTTTAAAAAACAATTATCCTTATCTTACTGTGACGACAAATAACATTATGGCTGTGAAATCTTCTCATAAGCTCTATAGCGCAGTTCCCACATGAGTAATTCTTATCAAGGCAAGCCGCTACCCCTTCTTACTTCCAGGTCAGTGGCTTCTGAGTGAAGGGGCACAATCTAGCTTGAGCTTTAGCAAGAGAAGCACATGGCCAGCAGTGAAGGGCCACAATTTCAGTCCTGCTCTTAGCAATTCTAATATAATTTTTAATAAGTAACACAGGAGTTAAATATTTTACCGTTCGGTGTATTAGCTGTGCGATCTTGGGCAAGTTGCTTAACCTCTCTGAGCCGCATCCATGAAATGGTGATAATAATGCCCACCTCCTAGGGTTGCAGCAGAGATTAGTGAATGTGTCCGCAGAGCAGGCAGCTCATAATGCTAAACAAGTGGGAGAGGTCAGTAATTTGTTTCTTTTACATTCTCTGGCCCTCTGCTGAGAACTGCAGGGGCATCAGCCAGGACGGTGCCTGCTGGCACAGCCTTTGTGGAGTTCCCCTGGCCACTTTGCTCTCCTGCCAGTTCACACATATAGCAGCAATCCAAGGCTCCCGGCACCAGGGAGGCCTTGAGAGCCTAGCCCTACTTGGCACCTAGAGGACAGGGACTCTGCTGTGTCACTGCTCTGGGCTGACGCGGTGCTCCCCCCTCCACCCACACGACGCCCCACCTGGGAGGCTCCCATCTTGTTCCGACACTGGCCCACCAGCCGCTGGTTTTGCCGCTAGGAAGTGGGTGTCCAACTGCCCCAGGCGGCGCTGGTGTCCCGGGAGTTTGGACGGCCTGTGATTCAGGACAGTGGGCACTAGGGGGCGGCATTTCTCTTCTGTGCCACAGACAGGTGGGAGCAGGCAGGGTTGTTGAGATTCCCTGACCAGATAGGTACACCTGCCGGTGCTTGTCTGTGTCCTGAAAAAATGTCTCAAACTGTATCCTTGAAACTAAGGACCATTGTGTTGTGCCGTGGAGGAGGTAAAAGGTCATGAAGAGGCACTGGGTGGGAGCAGACCCCTGCCTGGGGGACCCCGGGGCTGGGATGAGTGAGGCCAGTGAGGCACCTACCAGACGACTGAGTAACCAAGATAAATGTTTTAATGCCACTTAATACAAAAAAAATCTACGATAAACAAAATATCAAACGTTCACGCTAAGACTGGCTGCAGCCCTGCACTTACACGCTCACCCCTCACCGCCTCCGTTTCCCTTGTTTGGGTTGCGGGACTTTGTCCTTGCTGCTGTCTGGGGTCCCCCCTGCCCCACGCTCCCAAGGACTGTGGCCAGCTCCTCACTTGCCACCTCTTGCGATGAACTAGTTCTGAAAGCACTTTTTCCTGTGACAGAATCCGGGGGTGCAGAGTATCCCCTCCCCTTTACCTGCAGAACCCTCTCCTGGAAATTGGAGCCCTGTACGCAACTCCAGGAGAGCTGGCCGACAGCCCTGACCCTGTGTCGGACCTGTACCACGTCCTGGGGACACAGGCCCGAATAGAACACTTTCTTCAAGGGGCTCAGTCCGCAGTGGGCAGTGGACACACGGCCACGACAGAGTTTGGCCCTCGGCGCAAAGGCCCAGGTGTAGGAGTTGAAAGGTGGAGAGATGGACAAACCCCTGCAGGGCTCAGTGCGTGCTGACCAGGCGGGGACCCTCCTGGAGGTCTGCAGGGTGGCACTTGCAGGGGGGCAGAAGGGAAGGAGACCCAGACATCCATGGTCGTGATGCACTAAGAGGCCAAAGCTTGCTGGTGGTGCTGTGGGCAGGTGAGGGGGGCGCCTGAGACAGGCGCTGGGGCCTCAGGTCCACGTCCCCTCAGGGTGTCACCCTCTCAGTGTCGTCAGTCGCAGCCGCTCTGTATGGAGGGCTCATGACAAACCAAGCCGTACAGACGCTAGGCACTGAACAGCTGGGGACAGCGGGGTCTGGAGGGGAGCAGAGGCCCCATGGAACGGCCTCCCCCTGTGCTGGGGCCCCGCACCTACTGAGCCTGCCCCGGGGTCCCTGCCAGCTGCAGAGCCCAGGGACCAGGCACCTGGGAGCCATCTTTACAGGTGGTTCGATGGGGGTGCCTGGGCAGGCAGGGGCAGCAGAAGCCTGGAAGGCAGCAGGAGGCGTAGGAGCAAACCCGCCAGGTTGAACATAGCATGCCCCTTCCAGAGCCGGCATCACGAGGCACGGTGGTCTGACACCCTCCCCACCCAGGCGGAGAGGACCCAGGCGTCACTGCCTGGCCCTGCAGCCTGCCTCCTGCCACCCTCTCTCTTTCTCTTCCAGAACGCCAATCTGGCCTCTTGTGGAGCAGACCCGGATGCCAGCTGGGGCACGCGAGGTACAAGGAGCGGAGACCCCCGTGGTCTCTGGCTGGGGCCAAGGGTCACTAACACGTTCCCACAAGTCTCATTCTGAAACCACCCCCACCAGGGCCAGCTGGCAGAAGGCTCCAAACCGTGTGGGGTGGGGGGTGCCCATTTCCCCACTTCTTCCAGTCAAGGATCAGTTTACCTCTATTCTAACGTTACCTGAGGCCCTCGTCTCTCCCATCAGTCCCTCTTCTGACTTGTTTGTCACTCCGGTCTCTGGGGGAGAGAGATCTGTATGGGAGTAACGTCCCATGCCTGGGCACAGGCCAACACAACCCCGGCTGTACATTTCATGGCGCTAAAGGGAGGCAGAGTCACAGCAAAAGGCCATGGAGCTGAGCCGAACGAAGCTGGGTCACACCCTCCCACCCTCGCTGGCGGCAGGACTTCCATCAGGAGGACTGCCTGCCGGTAGCTTGGCCGTGACCCTGGTCGTGTGCCAGGTGCTTGACGGAGGGCTCCGCCGGCTCTGAGCTGGCCCCGAGCCTGTGCAATGCTCTCTCATACCCTCACCCAGGGGATGGCAGGAGGGGGGCGGGTTCGCACTGGAAGGCAGAGTGTGGGGGTGTCTCAGCCTGCTCCCTCTGAGGGGTTCTGCAAGTCCCCGAGCTCAGAGCTGGCCCGTCCAGAATCCTGCACGGCACACTGGGAAACTCAGGGACGGGCTTCCCCTCACCTGGGCCCCCTGCCAGGAACTCTCTCGGGAGACAGGCTTGCGGCCTGGGTTCTAGAGTTTCTACTTCTGTGGATTCTGTGTGTTCACGAAGGCCTCCGATTCATACATTGTTATTTTTTTAACAAGATGCTTTTAATCTGGAGGGAAAACCTTTTAAACACTAATGTGCGAAGCTCAGTAATTTAAAAGGAGGAACTAAAGGGTTAAGATGGTAAGATAGTAAGGGACTAGGGGGGTTAGACCCCAGTGAGGCTATCAGTTTCCCTAACACCCCCAAAACGTCTGCCTGGAATGTCCACTCCACAGAGAGGTAAACTGAGGCAGGCTGCTTTCTCGGGGTAGCCCGGACCACCAGAAAAGACAGTGCCACATCCGGCTCCCAGTCTGACTCCAGCCTCCTGACCACGCCTCCTGCCCTTGGTTTCTCACTGAGACCCTTAGAGCCCCCTCCCCCTGTGGCTCCAGTGCAGCCGCTGGGCAGACGGGGTGACCAGCATGGCCCAGCCGACTACAGGGGCTGGGGAGGGGGTGTCCCCAGACAGGACTGCTTCTACCTTTGGGCCCGGTTCCTGTGCTTTCTAAACGGCCACCTGTGGTCTCCACTCTTTCTCTTACAGAATACAAGGTAAGAGGGGCCACCCGCCTGTGCTGACCTCCTCCTGTCGCCACACCTGCCCAGGTTAAAAGTTCCTTTTGTGCTTTCTCTATGAAATATGTGTGTCAGATGCAGACGCAAGTATGTATCTCTCCCCTGGCCTGGGCTCAGTGCTTTGGTCCCGGCACATGCGCACTTCCTGGGGTGAACCTCTGACTTCTCCCCCCAACAGATCTACCCTTATGATGCCCTCATTGTCACAAACCGAATTCGCGTGAAACTGCCCAGAGACGTGGACCGGACAAGACTGGAGGTAAGAGGGGCCCCGGGGGGAGGAGGGGGTCGTTCTGGCCGAAAGAGTCTCTGCAGGTGGCAGCAGTCCTGGCTCCTGAGTGTCCTGCTGGGACGGAGCAGGGCACAGCGGGGCTCGGCCTCAAGGACCCGCATTGTTTCCGAAGTTGGAGAACGTGCTTGTGGCACTTGTGTGCCCAACAAAGGCAGCTGTGCAAAGACGCCACACCGTTGGTGGTTCAGGCAGGGAAGGTCGTAAGGGTGCTTTACTCAGTCGTACTGGTCCCTTCCCCGAGTGCTGACAGTGAGAAAATCGTCATGAGTCATGACCTCCCAGGCTCTAGAATAACAAACTGATCCATGGAGAGCAAGTACGGTTGACCCTTGAATAGCATGAGGTGGGGGTGCCGACCCCCACAAAGTCAAAATCCGAGTATAACTTTGACTCCCCCCAAACTTAACTACAGTTGCTGGGTGTCTGCGGGGGGGGTGGGGGGTGGGGGAGGTAGTTCCAGGCCCCCCCCAGCAGGTGTTCAAGCCCCTCACATAACACGGCCTGAAAGGCCGATGTACACAGCCGGCCCTCCGCACCCGCCGTTCCATCCGCGGCTGGTTGAATCCAGGGATGCGAAACCCGAGGATATGGAGGCCGACTGGATAGTTACTGAAAAATGCCCGCCTATGAGTGGACCTGCGTAGCTCAAACCCACGTTGTCCAAGGGTCAACTGCTTATGTTTAAAAGACCCAACAGGGTGTCAGCACAGTGTCGGTATTGGGATGTTGTTGAGCTGAAGAAACCACTTTGCTGAGCACCTATTGTGTACAAGCCCACGTGCAACACTGTTAGGTTGGTGCAAAAGTCATTGCAGTTTTTGCAATTATTTTTAACCTTTTAAACTGCAATGACTTCTCCTCCAACCTAATAAAGCCTCACAATCGTGCTACAAAGTAGTCAGGTCCAGACAATGGAGTTCTCCTCCTGAGCTGCGTCCTGAATGTGTTACCACCTTTTCATGACTATTTCACTGGCAGTGAGGGGTCTGGAGGCTCCTGAAGGCCCGGGGCCACCCTGCCCCATCCGTGTCCCGGGGCTGGGCGCACAGTAGGTGCTGGGGGCACAGGAGGCATACTGTCCATTGGGCCAGCGCCAGAGCCTGCCGGACTGCCTGCCTGGGCAATAGCTCAGGCAGGAGTGGACGTGTAAACACATCCAGGCTCTGGAGGAAGCTCTGAGCTGGCCCTGGAAGGAGGGGCAGAACTGTCACCAGCAGAGAAGGGAGAGCGTGGAAGGGCCTTCCAGACCAAAGGGGCTGTGAGCAAAGGCTTCAGGGGGGTCCTGCAGGACTTGCTGGGGGGCAGGTGTGTGGGTCCCAGGGAGCGGGGGCCACTGGCTCATGGCGGTGCCCAGAGAGTAGGGTGCTCACAGGAATCCCGGAACCCAGCAGGGCCTCCTGTCGCAGAGGGGCGCCCGCCCGTGGTCTTGTGCTGGAGCCCTGGCAGCCTGACTGTGACGATACCACTTGCTCTGCAGCAACACACTCTTTGGCTCCTACTGAGGCTGAGTCCTGTCCATTGTGCAGTCCTGTCCCCAGTACAAATGCCACTACTGTAAAATGGGCTGCTTCTGGCTGGGTGGCTCCCCGGTCAGGAGGTTCCTGTCTGTTGCGTGGCCTTGTTTCTAACGGGGTGAGGCGTGCTGTGGACTGACTGCTGTCCCACAGAGGGGACCTCAGAGCAAGCTGCTGGCTCCTGGCACAGCAGCGGCCTTAGGGCCGGAACCCACTGGGACTTGCTGTTTCCCCTGGGGACTAGGTGTACTTTAAATGACCCCCAGTCATTTCTTTTTGCTACAGTACAGAATGAAAGGTGCCAAATATCAAGTGGTTAATATGTGTAAATACCTCTTCTTTAAAAACTCCCTGAGGCCTGGGGAATGGGTTTAATCATTCAGACCTGCAAGCACACACCCAGGGTGCGTCTCTCTGTCATCATTCCCTCCCCCAGACGCAGCCAAGCCAGGACGCAAATGGGAAAAGTTACCAGGATGGGGCCCATCCCACATTCTTCGGGGCTGGGAGCTGGAATGTGAGCCAGGAGGGGCTCGAGAGGGGCCCCACCCCAGCAGGAGAGGAGGGACCCTGATGTTTTCATTTCAGGGAAGAGAGCTTTATTTTTAATATAAAAACAATTCATAACTCTTGTATAACTCCAGAAAAATACAAAGAAGACCATAAACATCACACGGAATTCCCCCACCGAGTCATAACCCCGGATAGCACCGGGGGCGACACACTTCCCAAAGTCACTTCCTGTACAAACACCCAGCGATGCTGACTCCCACTTTGGATGAGTGGCCCACAGGGTTTGTACAGCTGGACACCTGCCTGTTTCTTTTCAATTTGTCGTGAACGGTTTCCACACCAGTTCCTGTGGATGTGCCCATCCCTTCATGGTGGTCCCGTGTCCTGTTCCACACATGGGAGGGTGCAAAAGGCCAGACAGTGGCAGCGGCAGATTCGGCTTTCGCTCACGCCCCACTGGCTGAGCTCGGTCACAGGGCAAAGGCACTGAGGCAAGGAAGGCTGGATTGGCTGTGTGCCCAGCAAGAGGAAAGGATGGTTTGGGTGGATAGCTGGTGGTGCCCGCTGCATATCTGGGGGGTCAGTCCCTGGAAGGAGGACTGCTCTGTTTAAGGGAGAAGGCATGCTGTCCGTCCTACCGCCAAAGTGCTGAGCTGAGCCTTGCGGTCTTTGGGTGAGTGTGTGCCAGCCCTGAGCTGGCTCCCAGGGATGCAGGGTGAGCAAAGCAGCAGGAGCTCTGCCCTCACAGACTGTCTGACAGCGGGGGCTGGGTAGAGGTTAACTGGGCACAGTCAGTGTGCCTGCAAGCTGAGGGATGCCGGATAGGGAGAGAATTCCAGGAAGGGGGCACTGCATGTGCAAAGGCCCTGGGGCAGGAGGAAACAAGAGCTGTTTAAGGAAGAAGCGTAAGAAGGCCCAGGTGGCTGTACTAGAGCAAAGTGAAGGTGAGGATGGGCCAGGACGTGCCGGGCTCTGGGCCATGTGAAGCCTATGAGCAACAGCTTTTAAGTTGGGGACTAAATGATTAAGTTTGTCATTTATACCAATGCCTGGGCTGCATTGTGAGAGCTGGATTGGCTGTGTGGATGCAGGGAGACTGCTTAGGAGGGAATTGGGTTGTCTGAGCAAGAAATGATGGCACCTTGGACAGGGCGGTGGCAATGATGAGGTGCGAAGTGGTGAATTTAGGCAATATTTGGGAGGTCCAAGTGGCAGGACTTGGTGATGGACCGGCCAGTGTGGGGAGGGGCAAGGACAAACCTGGCGTGACTCCAGGCTGCCGGGGTGGGCGGGGTGGTGGGGGGAGTGGTGGCCACTCAGGGGGCAGGGCGAGCCCAGACTCTGACCATGACTGACGCTCTGACCTATGAGGCTCTGCCCGGAGAATTCAGAATATTCAGCCTGGTAAAGTGAAAGGCGGCTGTAGCACACAGTAGGTGCTCAGTAAGTGCTGGTGACTTCTGGCGGAGGTATGGCAGTCCTCTGTCACTCTGGAAGTGTGGTCACAAGGAAGGTGGCCGGATGAGTCCTGTGATCCCGGTGGGCAGAGTGAGCAGGCAGACTTCCCAGGGAGGCCCACGTGGGGCCCCGTCTAACGCCCTTCCTGGACCCTGCGCACTCTGTCCTGGAGGGGGGTGCCGGCCTCTGTCCCGAGGACCCTGGGCCTTGGAGACCCTTCCTGCATTTGGCAGTTACCCTCTGAGGGTTGACTGTGCCAAGAGCTTCCAGTTCGAGGGGAAGTAGCGTGGCCTGTCCTCAGGCCGACTCGCGTCCTGTTGCCTGAGGCCACCACCTGCACACGTGCCTGGCACTCTCCAAAAGTCACCTCCATTTTGTTTATGTGGCAGCCTCTGTCGTCCAAGGGTGGCCTGCTGGTGGGGGGAGAGAGCCCCCAGGGGCAGGACGACCTGGGTGTGAAGCCAGTCTCCATGTCTAGCTGTGTGGCCACAGGCGGGTGACTGACCTCTCTGAGCCTGGCGCCTCGCCCCGCCTGCCCTGCCGGGTGGTCTGAGCATTCATTTTGTTGGTGACAAGTAGTCGTGGAGCACGTGCCATGGGCCCGGCTGGGGCGGTGCGTGCACAGTTCACCCGTTTCATTCACGTCGCCCCCACACCTTCCCAGCCTGAGAGAGCGCCACGCAGGTGACTAGATTACAAAAAGCTTTCCACGGAGCGGGTGGAGGTGGGGGTGCTGCGGGATGGCCAAAATCACGTTTGCGAAGAACTTAATGTGAATGGGGGCGGCGTGGGCCCGGAGGAGAATGGGACCCGCCTTTGGGTGCCCCCCCATTCTGGGACTCAGTCGGATGGTGGAGACTTTATCGTGTTTGGCTTATTTCACGAGTACGTGTCCCTGTCGACGGCGCAGTGGCAGGCTGTTCCAGGCACCGCTGATGAGTGGCTGCAGAGGAGCCCGAGGAGGTCCTGGGCCCGTGCCCTGAGCGGCAGAGCTGGGGTGCGGCCTCGGCGTGCGGCGAAGCTCGGTGCTGCGCTGGCTTCCCGGATGAAGGGCACGCTGCCAAGTGAAGTTCTAACCCCGCTCCGACGCACACCTGCGGACAGTCCGTTCCTTAGGCAGCAACGTATTTGAGCCAGGGGTCCTCCGGAGGAACCACTAACAGGAGAGAGGTAGGTAAGCAGGTCGACACCCGGATAGACATAGAACTATACTGAGAAATGTATTTTGGGAAATGGCTCACGGAACTGTGGGACTCGCAAGTCTGGAATCTGTAGGACAGGCTGGCGGGCGGAAGCCCAGGCAGGAGCGACACTTACGGGCAGAATTTCTACTTCTCGGGAAGTCTCCGTGTTTGCTCTTAAGGCCTCCAGTGGATGGGACGGGGCCCTGCATTCTGGAGGCTCATCTTTTCTTCAAGTCAGCTGACTGCGGATGTAAGCCACGTCTACCGCACACCTTCCCAGCCACCCGTAGACGAGTGCGTGCCAGACAGCTGGGCGCCGTGGCCTGGCCAGGCTGACATGAAGTGTGACCATCACAGAGAGCAAAGGGTGCGGCTGAACAGGTGTGAAAGGAGCTTGTTGTCTGACCGAGGCCTGGAGGCAGTGTCCCCGGGGCCACTTGAGGGTCCCCTTTGATTCAACACCAGCCCTGTGTGCTGCTGGGCAGAAGCAGTGGAAATCATGCTTTCTGGAGCGGCCTCCTCGCGACCCCGAGGTCGCCTGCTCACCGGAGTTTGCTCAAGCAACAAGTCTGTGGAATGTGCCTGAAAAAGACGGACCCGCAGTTAAAGAAGAACCTCCTTTGTTCAAACTCATCCAACTGGTCTGATGAGAACCGGACAGACGGAGGGTGACGGTCTAGGCTGGTGGTGAGGGGGTGTCCGACCTGCGTCTGCACCAGCATCCAGGATTCCAGGGGCCTCCCAGGCCGAGGCCAGGACAAACATGGGCAGTCCTGGGGGCCAGGCCGCGTGGCAGGGGTGGAGGGTGGGGAAGTGGAGACTAGGGCAGGCAGGTGGGATCAGCCCTCAGCCCCGATGGAGGGGGGCGGAGGCTGGGAGGCAGCATGACCGGGAAAGGGAGAGCATAGATTTAGAGTCAGGGTGCCCCTAGATAACACAGGTTGTCCCTGGGGGAAGGTAAACACGCAGGCCCATGCCCACCCTCATGGAGCTGGGAGTCGGACGAGGTCAGCCCTGATTCGGCACTGAGGGCCATGGCGGGACGTGGCCCCAGGGCCTGCGTGGCTAGTGCAATCCAGGAGGGCCCCCAGAGGAGGGGACATCAGAGCTGGGACAGGAATGTGAGGAGTATGAGGAGGAGCCGCTATGTACAGTGGGAGAAAGCGCACTGCAGGCCTGGGTGCCCAAGAGTCTGGCATGTTCCAGAACGTGTAGAGGCCCCCGTGAAGCGGGGTCTGGCACAGCATTATACGTTCCCTTTGGTTATCAGCTAACATTCCTTTGATGAGCTCTTGCTGTGTTGTATGTTCAGGAAACCTTTGCCAAGCGATCCAGGTTACAAAGGTACGTCAGAGATTTGTTTCTGCAGGTCCCGGCATCTCTGCCAAGCCTTCCTGGGTCATCCCAGGTCCCACAACCTCTAAATGGACTCACCTGCTTTCTGACCTGCCTCCCCATCAGGTGTGAGATCTCTGTGGGGTGGGGGCGGCCTGGCCTGCTGCATGTCCCACAGGTGAGCCAAGGAGAGGGTTGGGAGCATGCGTGGAGCACAGCACTTCGCATTCCCTCTCTGCAGAAGTCCTTCAACCCACTCGCATGCCTCTGAGCACCCTATGCTGGTTCCTGGGCACAGGGTGGTGAGGCCCCCTTTCTGTCCTGTCCCCGTTATGGAGGGAGGCCCGGTACAGCTCACAGTTTCGCGGCTGCTGGAGCTGCTGTTAAATTTTCAGACATTTTGCACCCTGCTATTAAACCCAGCCATCCTGAAAAACCAATTATGTCAACTTAGGATGGAATCAATACTATCAAAAGCAAAGGAATAAATACTCAAAACTCCCCCCCCCCCACACACACACACACTCTCTACGTTTTAGCTCTGCCTATGCTCCCGGGGTTACGTGAACCTATTGTGTCTGTATGGTAAAATGTTCTATAACCGTGTGCCACTGGGCATCTCTGCCCATGTCTGCACTCAGTGATGTCACGTTGACAGCTTGAAACCGGCTGTGATGTGAGTCATTACACCATGGAGAGGAGGCTTGTGGGCGCGGGCCCTGGGCTGAGGGGGCCTCAAGAGAGGTTTCCCGGGGGAGCTGGGGTCCCACCCAAGCCTGAGTGAGCAGGAGCCCCTGGGTCGGTGAGGAGGGGCTGGCCCTCCAAGCAGAACGGTGATGGTACCATCACACTTATTCCCACTTCACAGACATCACAGCTGAGATCGCGGCCCTCAGCACAGTGGTGGAGCCAGGACTGGAGGCCCGGGGTGTCTGGTCCCGGCCCAGGTCTTTGCCCGACACTGCCCTGGAGGGTCACCTGTAGGCAGACCCCCAGCAACGCCTGTGAGTCCTGCCATGCTGCAGAAATGGCTTCCTCCCCAGGGGCGCTCCTCGGGGAGACCGGTGCACCCCAGGTGTGGGATGTCCTGGCATGAGGCCGAACCGCCCCTCTGGAAAGTCTCCTCGCCCTGGGCTCCCTTCCTGCTGGCTCAGGAAGGAGCTGGGCGGTGCCTGGCCTTGGCGGGTACCTAGAGGTGAGGGGGTAAGGCCGCCTTCCTCCTGGGGAGCCTTCAGGAGCCAGGGGCCAGGGACTTGGTCAGAAAGCTGGCTCTGGCCATGGAGTCAGCTGAACCCCCCCTCCCTGCTATGGCAAGCACGTGGGGGTGGCAAAAAGAGCCCTGGAGGGGGACGTGGGGGTGGCTCTGCCACGTGACCTTGAGCAAGTTTGTCTTCAGTGCCAATTCCCAGCGGCTGCAAGCAGGGGCCCTCAACCCCTTCTCACCTAGAAGGCAATGGGGACTCAGCCAGGTGAGGGGGGATTTGTAGGAGCACACAGAGTCAGACGTGAACAGATTCCCCCACCCCCGCCATTATTCCTCATTGACCCCCCCCCCCCCCCCGCCCAGCCCTGCACAGTCCTCAGGCAGCCAAGCTCTGTTCTCACTCTGGACCTGAGGAAGCAGGACTGGGGGCTGGAGGGGTCTCTGCTCACCCCCAGAACTTTCCCTTAGCCTGAGTATTTCCAAACCCAGCTGCCGTCAGCTGTTCTGGGAAGGAGGCTCCTTGGCCCTGGGCCCTGGGCTACTAAGCCTGCCTTGATAGGTTTCGGGGGGCCCTGCAGTTCTCAGATCTGACAAGCGCCCTGGGTAACTGTGACAGCCTGCAGGACTGGGGACTCAGCTGGGACCGCATGAGGCCTCCTGTCCCTCCCTCCTCCCGACCCTGTCCTGCCTTCCTAGCAACGGAGTGGGCTCCCAATGCAGCAGGAATGTGGGACCAGGTGGGGACAGGTGGGGGCAACACCCCTACCTGCGGGGTGAGGACCGTTGAGGGTTCCAGCGGCCTGGCCTCAGGCTCTCCCAGCCCATCCCTGAGTGGGGCTCTGAGGACCCCACAAGGGGCAGAAACAGAGAGAGCCAACCTCGAATCTCTTTGAAGGTCTGGTCGCGTCTCCTTCCCCAGGACAGGTCAGCCGCTCCTCCCACCTGGCTATTTTCAGACATCGCTGGCGGTGGCCTTACTCTTGTTCATATCTGATGCCACCCTCCCCTGCCCCCAGCCCACACCCCATGACCTGTGTCTCTGGCATGCGGCAGGCACCCAATATTTATAGAGTAACAGTAGAAACAATGTTCCTTTCCTTCTTTTTCCGCATCTTGATTGTCCCACAATAATTGGGAAGAGTGTGATCTGGACGAGTGCTGTGGTCTGAACCCATTCTGAACCTCTGTGGACTGGGAGTGATTCCTCAGCCACCAAGACTCCCCAGTTTAAACACCGTGCAAATGGTTTGTTTCTGGCAAGCTGCAGGATTCTCTTCCTGTTTGCAAATTCCAGATAGCAGCAGGCAGCTGATGGCCCCTTCCTGGCGGCGACTAGCTTGGTGGGGCGTGTGTGTCCCTGTGTGTATGTGTGTGTGGGAGGACTCCAGGCCCAGGTGTCATTAGGAGGGGCTCTGGTGACTCAGCAGAAGGCTGGAGGCGGGTGGGGGAGTGTCTCTTGGGTTCCCTCCTCCAGCAGGTGGGCCCCAAACCCAAAGCAGGTTTGGCGATGATTTGTGAAAGATGTGAGTTGGAATGATTGATGGTTATGCTTTTCGTAGTTGACCGAATGTCTCCACGTGCATTTTCTCTCTTCATCATCAGTATGAGTAGTTGTTTTAAAGTCAAGGAAACCACACTTTGTTTGGTACAAGAATTCTTCTAATTGTAAAATTCACGTAAAATTCATCTTTTTCACCATTTTAAAGTGTGCCACCCAGTGGCACTTAGTACATCCACAGGGCTGGGCAGGCACCAACTCTGTCTAGTTCCAGAACATTTCCATCACCCCCAGAAGAGACCCCACGTCCACGAAGCAGTTATTCCTCATTCCTCATCCTCCTCTAGCCCCCGGCAAGCACCAGTCTGGTTCTGGTCCCCCCATCCTGGATGTTGCGTGTGAATGGGATCACAACATGTGTCCGTTTGTGTCTGGTGACTTTCACGTGGCCTCGTGTTCCAGGTCTCATCCACGCTGTAGCGGGGGTGTCAGAACGTCACTGCCTTTTATGGCTGAATGCCATTCCAGTGTGCGTGCCACCACCTTTGGTGCAGCCGTTGTCCTCTGACCGGACGTCGGGTTGTTTCCACTTTCTGGCTTTGGTGGATAGCGCTGCTGTGATCATGGGTGTATAAGTCTCTGAGTCCCTGTTTTCCATTCTTTGGGGTCCGCCTGGGAGTGGGATTCCTAGAAAGGGGAAATTCTGTTAATATATGGAACAACTGCCAGACAGTTTTCCACACGGCTCCACAGAGCCACACTTCTAAGTAGGGACAGAAGGGGGATTTGAGCCAAATCCTCTGGGCCCAGAGCTGGACCCCTCCTGCCACAGACCGCCCCCGACTTCCTTTTCGTTCTTCCCTTGGGCCCCTCCCGGGCAGGGCGGGGACACACGCAGGCAGAAAGCCTCCCTCTCCCTGGGAGGCTTCATGGGAAGGGCGGCAGGCACCCACCTGAGCCCCGGATGCTGAGGAGTTTGTCAGAGCCTCCTGACAGAGAGACATGTGGGTAACGGGAGCAGAGACAGGCAAGGGGGAGGCCGGGCCCGGTGTGGGGGGGACGCTCTACAGAGGCTGCTCTGCTTGGCTCAGTGCCTGACACCCCCTGCCCTGTTCTGAGTGCCGACCTGCACTGACTCATCCATCCCTACAACTCCGGGGGGGGGGGGGGGGCACCACGGAGAGCCCGGTATTCAGGTAAGTAGACCGAGGCTCCAGGAGGTCAGCTGGCACCCCCAGCGTCCCAGAGGCTGGGGTGCTGGCCCTTCAGCACCACGCTGTACAGCCTCTCCGGGTGCCCCCAGGCGAGGAGCGGGGCTCAGACGAGAAGCTCCTTCCTGACCACACCGCCGGGGGAGGGGCTGAACTCAGGCTGGGCCTGCGTGGCTGCTTTGTTCACTTCCCACACCTCAGCTTCCTCGTCTGT
The DNA here is from genome assembly GCF_964194185.1 of Rhinolophus hipposideros. NCBI lineage: Eukaryota > Metazoa > Chordata > Mammalia > Chiroptera > Rhinolophidae > Rhinolophus > Rhinolophus hipposideros. The sequence goes on along the minus strand of NC_138047.1, from coordinate 108,299,088 downwards.
GAAATGGGGCGTACTAAACTCGCCTCCTGCTCTCAGACAGCACCTTGAAAACGAAATGAAATAATGTGACCATATAAGCAAATCTTCCGAAACCTCAGATGTTTCCAGGCAGGTGCGAGTCCTGGTCCCAGGAGTGTGCATGACGTTGGTCTGCAATGGGAGATGAGTGTGTGTCACCGAGGTTCCCTCAGCGAGTCTCTCTCCTCTGGGCTTGGTTCCTTCAGCTGCAAAGCGGGAAGGATGGGGATACAGCGGGAATCTGGGGAGCCGGGGCCCCCGGGCACACGGAGGGTGGCACCCCATCCTCGCCTGCTGCCAGTCCTGCGTCCCGTGGCCCAGTGGTGCATTGCCCAGTTGCTAACTGCTCCTGTCTGGGTTTTCCTTTTTATTTGAAGAGACACTTGTCTCCGGAGGAGTTCCAGGAGGTGTTTGCGATGAGTATGGAGGAGTTTGACCGCCTGGCCCTCTGGAAGAGGAATGACCTCAAGAAGAAAGCCCTGTTGTTTTGATGGCCGCCAGGACGCCTGACCCCGTGTGCCACCGGCCAAGCCCCGGACCCCAGTGGGAACCACACAGACCCCTCCTATTGCACTGGCTCTGGCTTCTCTGTGTCTACTGGGTGGGCGCCTGGGGAGGGCTGGGCTGGGGACCGGGCCGGAGCAGGTCCCACAGCAGTTGCAGCCGGGGGCGCTCCTGCCCAGAGGTCAGGGCCCAGGTGCCTCGCTCTGGAGCCCTCCTCCCCCGCTGTGCTTGGCATTAGGGAGACGTTGCAAGGTGGCCGTCCGCAGAAAGGGGGGGACATGTAGACAACCACAGCCCACCTTCCCAGCCTCCCCCGCACCGGGCCCTTAGGGCACAGAGGTGACTGGGACTGAGTTTTGCGGAAACTTGTCAATGACAGGCGCTGACACAATCATTGGTGGGTGGGCACGGGGCTCCTGTGCCCTCCGGCCCCCACCCACCCGCTCAGCCCAGGAGGCACAGCCTTGCGCACAGACGGCGTCTGGCTCACGGGCCTGCAGGCCAGGGTGCCCAGGGCTGGGCCAGCCTTGGGGTGCACGATTTTCGCAGCTGTTTGTGACAAGTCTCTCTTTAGGGACAGACGTCAACCTGATCGGGTACCTTCCTCCAGGACCCTCCGTGCACTGCGTTTTTCTTCCAAATCATCCCCTAGATGCCTAAATGATATCTTTAAAGTAACATAAAAGGTTTTATTTTATTAAAAAGTATAGCCTACTGAAACATAAGATGACATATATAAAGAATTTAATTTTCTGGTCCCACTGAGGGGAGCGCTTCCAGCCTTATTCTCCACTGTTCGGATCTGTGTGGTTTCGGTTCTCGGTGTGTTTCTAATACGTGGGACCCCTTGTCTGTTTTCTTTTTGCTTTTTTCCTCCCGTACCTGTCACACAGGTACCCTTAAAGGCAGACCCCCTTCCCAGTGAATGCTGTGTGTAAATACTTGTGAGGTATGGCCACCACTGTTATTTCCTTGCTGTTACTTTCCAAGTCTTAGAGAGGAAAACAAACCTCTTCTGACGGCCAAAGCCCCGAAATAAAGAATTTCCTTGTGCCCAGCCTGATACCCAATGTGGCTTTTGGTGACGTAACCAGTGGTGTCCTAACCTTCCCACAGTAGAACACAAACACTCGGGAGTGTGGGCCTGAGACAGACACCCCCTGACACTTGGGGAGAGAAGGACGGGAGGCGCTGCCTGCTCTGCCCATCCCCAACTGGAAGGTGCCGTGTCTGCCATTAGGCGTGGGCTAAGGTGCGGTACCTATCACAGAGCGTTTGTAAAGTGCGTCGAGAGGCGTCGGAAACCCTAGGAGGTGTCACCCACGTCTGTTTCCGAGTCTTCTGTGCAGCTGTGTCTTTGTGTGTGTGTCCTAGATGTCCACATCCGTGAGTCTGCGTCACTCAGCTTCCTTCCAGCCCCGTAACACGCCACCCCCCTGTCCTGCACCCGGCTTCTCACCAGCCCGGCTTGGCCAGGGAAGGGGAAATGTCAGCACCTAATATGCTTCCTTCCATCTAGCAGTTTGAGCCTGGCAACTGGAAACCCCCACTTTTCTTATCAGTACAATGTCATGTCGGAGCCAGGGAAGCCTGGAAAAATAAAGGACAATGTATTATAAGTTGTAACAGTGCAAAGCTGCTTCTTAGAAACGCGTGTCATTTCTAATGCCATGGGTCCCCTTCTCCTGACAGTGTGCGGGGAGAGCAGGGACGATGCCCTGAGGGGCAGGACCCCAGGTTGGCACTGGGAACGCCAGGGCCTTTGGACCTCTGCTCGCCCAGTTGCCATCTCAGCCAGGCTCTGGGTGCTGATGGCGGAGAGATGCTTGAGCCCATGTTGGCCCCAGTCAGGCCACGGAGACCGACCAGCCAGTGATGACAAGACTGACCGCTGCCCATGGAGGGGCCCCGAAGGAAGCGCCTAGTACACCCCAGAGCTCAGGGGAGGCTTGCAGACAACGTGCTGTCCAAACTAAGTCTTGACAGATGAGGAGGTCTTCCCGGAGGCCACTGAAGGGAAGGGCGTTCCAGGCCCAGGGAACAGGAAGGAGCAGACGCACTGAGGCTGGAGACAGCCCCACAGTTTCTGGAAACTTTGGCAGCTATTATGGCTGGAACACATGGCCAAGGAAGAAGAGAATTAGGCAGGACTCCCACGTGGGCAGGCCCAGAAGGGAGCCCACCCACAGTCAGCTGATCATGTCTGGGGTGTAAGGTTTCATAATCTCTGTTTCTGTCCGCTCGGGCTGCTATAACAAAATATTATAGACTGGGGTCTTAAACAACAAATAATTCGCCTAGTTCTGGAGGCTGGACGTCCAAGATGAAGGTGTTTCTAGGGTCAGGTTCTGGTGAGGACTCCCTTCCTGGCTTGCAGGCGGCCACCTTCTCACCGTGCCCTCATGGTACAGAGAGAGCATGTCTCTTCTTACCGATCATCTTCTTATAAGCACACTAATCCCATCGTGAGGACCCCACCCTCATGTCTTAATCACCTCCCAAGGGCTTCACCTCCAAATCCATCACACTGGGCATTAGGGCTTCAACATAGGAATTTGGGGGGACACGGACATTCCATCACAGCGCTCTCTAATCATTGCAGTGACACTAAGGACTCTCATAAATGTTGGGTTTTTCCCAAAAGCTTGTTCGCATGGATACAATCTGTCCCATTTTAGTAAACAGCACGACTGTATTCCCAGCTACATAAGTCAGCAATCAGCCCATTTTTCTCAGTCCCCAAGGACAGCTCAGCAGAAATCCTGGTTCTAGCCCCTAAGCGTCTCTCTGCATCTCCCCATCTCAGCAGACACCGTTGTGGAATTACCCAGACAGGAAACTGTTCTGAGAGTGGGAAGTGGCCCTGTTACCCATGACCCTGGGACACAGGTATACACCTGGCCTGACACAGGCAGACCTGGGCATGTGGTCGCCCTGACCCCACTCCAGGCCACCCTCACCTGACACCCAGATGGACACAACAGCTTCCCAACCTGCCTCTGTTCCCACTCTCAGCTCCACAGCAGTCATTTGCCACCTGACAGCGAGAGGAGCGCTTTGAAAACATCGATAGGATCATGCCATGCTTTCAATGGTCAAATTCTATGGCCTCCACTCGCCCCCCCACCCCACATGGGTCCTGGTCTGTCCCACACATCATGGCCATGCTGCCTTTCTTTGAGCTCCTTAGGTAGCAAACCTGGAGCCTTCGTTCGTGGTCTCCCTCCCAGGGGCCTTCATTTCTTTTCAGGGCAAGGCCCTTCTCTCCCTCTGGGTTCGTCTCAGAAGTTCCACCTCAGAAGGCCCAGCTGCTGACTCCAGGAAATTCCCACCGGTGCCCAGAATTCATCACCCCTGCCCGAGAGCCAACGCATTCTTCATCTGTTCATTGATTCTTTCCCTCCACCAAACCGTACATGCAAGAGGCTGACAGTTTTATAACAGTGCTCTCTGACCTGGGAATGCCACTGGACTCTTTGGGAATGGTACTGGAGCCCACATGGAGACTGTGCTTGCCCCAAAGCTTCTCAAGGCATTGGCGCTTCTAGAACAGCACAGCCTGAGAACTTCCTGTGATGATAGAAATGTCCTGTACCCACACTGTCCAATACAGTAGCCCTTAGCACTAGAAATCTGGCTGTGTGACTAGGGAACAAAGTTGTACATTTTAATTAGCTTAAGGTTGCGTTTAAGTAGCCTGTGTGGCTAGCAGCTGCAGATTACACAGTGTGGCTCTAGACTGGAAACTTCTACTGCCCCGATCTGAGACCCCGACTCCCACAGGAGGCCCTGGGGTCTGTCCTTCTGTCCAGCCATGAGGGTTCATTTGGTGCCTTGGTGTGTAAGGGCAATTTAGGGCGCCCTTCCTGAGCACCGCTCTGTGCCCGGCACTGCCCTGATAGCTGGGGGTGTGCACGGTACCGTCCCGCCCCCACAGGTCATGTCTGCCCCTCGAGCCGCCGTTGTCCCAGTTCTAAGGACCTGCCCACAGCCAAGTCTGGCTCAGTTCTGCACACCAACCTTAGTGTCTGCCAACGGCACCAACCTGCCTGGCTCGTCCCCAGCCTGGGTCTGTGTCAGGAACCCCAGGACGGATGGGCAAGGAGATGTCAGAGCCTGCAGGCCTCCATTCTGGACCTTCTCCCCGGGGCAGCAGTGCATTCTAAGCTACGTAAATCTTAACCCAAAGCTTCCGAATTCTCTGCAGCAGAGGGAGAGGGCCTGGCAAATCACAACAGTACGTCCTAGGGGTTGGCTCAGAAGTGACAGGCAGGCGCATTGGCCAGAACTAGTCATATGACCCTACCCAACTGCAAAGGGATCTGGGAAACGCAGGCACCCATGTGACCGAGAAGGGGGGAGGCCAGCGCCATGGGTAAGCGGTCAGTTCTGCAGCTGAGACTCACCACGGGACTTCTCGTCACCACTCAGCCCCCAGTGCCTTCGTTGCTTCTCTCCAGGGATCGTCTGGAGGCCCCCAGCTGCCCTGGCTGCCATCCTCTGCAGGTGAGCCCCCTCCCCCAGCACGGAGATGGGACCCAGGACATCCCTGAGCCACCTACACAGTGGACTCCTGGGGACCCCATGCAACACCTCTGCCCCCCAGAGATGCTTCGTTGTGTTGGCAATCTCCACCCAACAGAACTTGCTTGGGAGCTGGACTTTGAGACACACAGGGGTCGATAGGGAAGTGGGCAAAAGCAGGGGGCACCCAGCCAGTGCCGTGAGCTACCAGAGGCCACAGGGTAAAGACGGAGGCGGCGAGGTAATGAGAGCACGTCTGACGAATGAAACAGGAAAGGAGCCCAGTGCCTCCCTGGTGACCGCCAGGCTATGGCTGAACGAGAATTCATGAATGATAGAGGCTTCCTTTTTCCCACAACCCCGGGAGATTAACTGATTCATTCAGCAAACAATTACTGAGTGCCTACTATGTGCCAGGCACTATTTTGGGATCTCAGGACACAGCAGTGAACAATAGAGAGAAAAATCTGGAATTTATCTTCTTTTGGGTGTGGGAAGAGCAGCCAGACAATACCGGTGTCAGGAGAGGATAAATGCTCAGGGGAAAATATTAATTAAATAGGATAAGGGGAGAGAGTGACAAGAGAGGGTGCTATTTTATACAGGGTGGTCAGTGAGGTGACAACTGAGTTGATCCTAGATGGGGGGATGTCCCTTTTTCCATGGTAACATGGAGGAAAAGAAGCTTGGGAGGCTGCTCAGTTTGTGGCGGAAATATGCCCAGCATCGAACAACTCATTTTGACCCCCAATGGTTTTAATCAAATAACAAATATTCATCAAACGCATCCTATGGAGCCAGATGCCTTGTGGGAGATACGTATGAATCCAACATGCCCTGCTCTGGAGGAGCTCTCTGTGACACGGCAGGCAGCCCACGACGATGAGGGCTGTTAAGTATAATCATATAGCTGGGTGGTTCAAGCAGCAGTGACATGATGGAAGGAGCAAGGACGCCATCCTGGGGGCCGAGGCAGCTTCACCAGGGAGGTGACATTTGAGCTGGGTCTTGAAGAATGAGCAGGAGTTTGCCAGGTGGAGGCTTGAGCATGAAAGGAACTTACATCTACTCCTAGGTGCCTACTGTGTGATATGCTCTCTCGTTTAATTCTCAGGAAAATCCATGGTACGGATTAAACGAGTACTTACTGTTAAGATGCCTGAGGCTCGAAAAGTTCAGACACTTCTCAAGGTCATACAAGTGTTAGACCTGGGTTTCCAGAGATGACTGTTTTTATTCAAATGTATGCTTTCCCCAAGATACATAGTAAGCTCATAGCCCAGTGTTTGCAAAGGCACCGAGCTAGGCAGTGGTTCTTTAGCTATTTGTGTGCGTGGAGGAGACTGAAGAAAGTGCATGTACTGTGTTTCCCCGAAAATAAGACCTAGCGGGACAATCAGCTCTAATGCATCTTTTGGAGCAAAAATTGCTATAACACCAGGTCTTATTTTACTATAATAAGGTCTTATTTTCAGGGAAACATGGTAAGTGCTGGAAGGTTTGGGAGGAGATGGATTGACCGTTTTAAACATTGTAAGAATTATTATCTCATTGTCTTTTTGTTTTTTAAAGTTTATTGGGGTAGGGATCAAATATGCGGTGATGGAAACGTGATTTTTTTTTTTTACAATTTTTTGCCCCCTTCTTCTGCCTTCCCCCTTCCACACCCCTGGTTCAAGCCGTTGTTTCTCAGTCTAGTTGTGTAGGACACAGCTCCCTGGCCCGTGCTTGTGTTATGAGCCTTGCACTCCTGCTGGCTGAGGCAGTCAGTAGCTGCTCATCTCATTGTCTTTTGACTTCCATTTTTCTCTGGTCAGAATTCATCTGTAATTCTTATTGTTATTCACCAAAATACGATGTCTGTTTTCCATGGCTGCTTTTAAGATTTTTAAACAAATCATTGTTTTTCAGCAGTTGTGGTACCAGTAAGCAGCCTCTGAGATGCCCCCCAGGGATCCCTGCTTCCTGGTACCCCCATGCTGGGGTGGGCCCCTTCCCTTGAGAATGGGTTGGACTTAATGACTCACTTCTAATAAAAGGCTGGAAAAGTGATGGACTGTCACTTCTGTTACTGGGTTACAAAAAGTTGTGGCTTCCCTCTCAGGTGCTCTGTCACTCCCTTGCTCTGAGGACAGCCAGCTGCCATGTTGTCAGTTGCCCTAGATGGGGTTCACAGAGGAAGCAACTGAGGGGGCCAACAGCCAGTGAGGAGCTGTCGTCTTTGAACAGACACACGAGTGAGTTTGGAAACCTTGTCCCCATTGAGTCTTCCCATCAGTCCGCAGGCCCAGCCAACAGCTTGATTGCAATTTGGGGAGAGACCTTGAGTCACGGGCACCCAATTAAGCTGAGCTGGATTGCTGACCCACGAAAACTGTGCGATAATAAATGTAAGCTGTTTTAAGCTGCTAGGTTTGGAGGTAATTCATTACTTGGCAATAGATAATGGGTGCAACAGCCCTGTGGGTTTTCATTGCATGGGTGCTGATATCACACCCTAAACTGGGCCCCGATTCCCCACAGGTGCCCAGAGGCTCATTTAGGTCCCAGAATCTAGGAAGCCTGCATCTAAAGCATCACGGAAATGCAGCTTACCCTGGCATATAAACAGCTTGTAATGAATTGTTTTTCCCCAAGAGACATGTTCCTGGAAGAGTCTGAAAGAGGTCTCGAGTCACTAAGCCACCAATTTCCCTTTCACTGGATCAGATGAGATCAGCAGTTTCCACAAAGAGTGTTGGTCCAACTCTTAGATTAATAAACCCTGATTTACTTTCTCATCGAATAAACCCTCTACATCAGAAGGGCAAAGTGTTGGCCTTCTGTTGGGCAAAGTGTTGGCCTTGTGGCAACACAACTCTTTGTGTTGGCAAAGAGCGACTGGACTTACTTTTGAGGTTCTAAGAGGTCCCCAAATTTGGGTTTCATAAAGGAAAAAATGTTCTACTAATCAGAGTTGTGAAACTGTGCCTGGGCTTGTTCACTAGAGGTGAGTTTCTTTTTCGTGGATGTAAGCCCAAATAGGATGACTGAGAAGGAAGTAACAGGCTGAGTTTATTAATTTGCAAATACTTATTAATACCGGTATGCTTCAGTTAGTTAGGAATTCTGTCAGTAATAGAGAAATTGACTACTAGTGCCTTAATCAAATAAAGGATTTGCTTTTTTCCTACCTAATAGAGAATCTGGAGGTAGTTAATTGCTGCTCTTGATTCGATGGCTCGGGGTGCCCGAGGAAGAATCTCCGACTCTGATTTTGCTCATGGTGTGAGGTGGCTGCTACAGCTCCGGATTTCACATGTGTGTTCCAGATAGTCATCCCTGCTGCCGAGAAAAAAAACTGAGAAAAGTCAGCATCAGCTGTGTCTATTTCCTTTCCCAGAGAGCACGATCGTCTCTGGAAAGCACTGGTGTGCTGCTCAATCTTCAATTACTGGTATTCTGGGGAACGAGAGGAAGGAAGGAAGTCCTGATCTGTAGCAGTCTCCAATTTGGGTGGCACAAACTCCCCTGCCACATCTGACTCCAAGCATGACGTTGCCAGCTGCATATGTGGGAAGGGACGCCAGGAGCACGCCATTGTAACACATCAGAATTCATCCTTCACACAGTGATAGCACATGTAAAATCCTTGAAAGCATCGATAATTGTAAACTGTAGTAAAATAATTAGGAAGTAATGAATTGGGGGTATTATCTTTGTTTTTAACATACTCTTAATTGTAAGTTTATAGAAGTTAATTGTCAAGTAATGACAGTGTTTACCAACTGACTTGCAAAGTTCCTGAACGATGAGCGCTCAGCTCTCTTGGTCTGGTAGAAATTGCCTCCGGGACACCACTGCCAGGAACCGGTCAGCCAACTTCCGCCATGTCTCACTGGCGGGTCAATGTCACATGGCCACGTCAGGCTATAAGGGAAGCTGGGAAGCTAAGACACCACTCTTGTCTCTATAAGGCAACATGGCCGGGACGAAGGGGGCTGACAAGGACAGTAGCACCAGCCAACCAGTTGACTGGTTGGTGCACCTTGGACCGATTGCCCTAGAAGAAAACCGTGCTCAGCATTTGGAGCACAGCGACGAGCAAGACGGGCTTCATTTCTGCTCCCGTGGGGCTTCCATGCCCCAGAGATTCTAAACAGGTGTGACTGGGACGACTGTCGGAAAGAAGTCCCAGGTGCTAAGAATGTGTAAAACGGGGCGGGGACGTAGGTTATTGTACTCGCTCTTTATTGTTTCATAGAAAAGAACCACGAATGCAGCAGCTGAAAACATGCATTTCTTAACTCAGTCTCTGACTCAGAGTTTGGCACCTTTTATGATAGCTCAGGGCACAGCAGGCTTCACTTAACGTTTCGGCAGCCTGCGTCCTCACCTGGAGCTTTGCTTAGGGATGAAACCACTTCTAATCTCTTTCAGGTTGGTGCCAGAATTCATTTTGTGGGCCTGTGTGCCGAGAGGCCTCGCTTTTTCTGGCTGTGGGCTGGAGGCTGTCCTCACGTCCTGCAGACCATCTGCCAGGTGGGCTTCTCTGATGGCCCCTCACAGCACGGCAGGAGACTTCTTCAAAGCCTGTAAGTAGCATCTCTCTCTAGTCTGTTAAGACAAATTCTCATGTAATATAACCTGACTACGGGAGTGACATTCCATCACTTCTGCTACATCATGTTGGCTCGAAGCTGTCACAGGTTCTACCTGCCCTCATGCCAGGGGAATCACACAAGGGTGTGACTCATCGGGGTCACCTTAGGATGTGTCTGCCATGGTTATATTTCGGTGCTCGGTGGCTACAAAGCCTTCCCGGGTGCCCGGGAATTGTTTTGGTTTCGGGGCGGCACTGACATTTAGGGTGAGACTTGAAGGGTCAGTAGGAGTTGCCAGGTACTGGGAGCAAAGTGTGTGAGGCAGAGGGCAGCGCATGCAAAGGTCTGAAGCCTGGAATGACTGCTTCACTCCCTGAGATTCTGTTTTCCTAACCTCTGAGTATATCCCCAAACCACACTGGTATCCTGGCTGGAGAGGGCTATGGAAGTGTCTTATGTTCATGCAGGAATTTGTTTGGCAAATCGAAGTGGAAGCCAGGCCTGCAGTGCTGTGTGAGTGTGTGTGTGTGTGTGTGTGTGTGTGTGAGCCGGGAGATGGGGTTGGGTCCGCTCTAGTCCCTGTTGGGTCCCTACCCTTTCATCCATCCACCGCCAGCGTTTCCTGACTACCTGCAGGGCACTTGGCCCTGTTCTGCACACAGAAATGAATCAGAGTCAACCCCCGCCTGGTCCCAGAGAGGTCACACTTCAGTGGGGGTTGGGAGGACCGCTCCCACAGAAAGCTCCAGCTGGTGCGGTAACTGAGATGGCAAAGAGTGCGTGGGCCTGCAGAGGACGGCTGGAGGGAAAGAGGATGATTTCAGACCTTAGCGTGAGCAGCTGTGTGGATGGAGAGGCCATTTACTGAGAAAGAGAAGACTGAGGAGGAGCAGGTGGGGGCTTTGAATGAAGCACTTTGTTTTGGCCCTGAGACGTTTGAGATGCCTCCTGGGCGTCCAGCCGGGGACCCCGGAGAGTTTGGGACTGGGGACAGGGATCTGGCGGTCACCACAGCATGTGGTGCTTAAAGCCTGGCAGAGCATGAGATTTCCCGGCGAGAGGGTCTGTGGTGAACGGAAGGGCATCTGGCCCCAGCCATGGGCCCCGCTAACATTTCAACCTGTTAGGTCGGGCAGAGAAGTGGGATCCTGGAGACTCCCCGGGAGCAGCTGGTGGAGAAAACCCGGCGTGGGGTCACATGATGCTGAAAGTCCAATGTGAGGCGGACAGAGGTTTTAAAGATGATGGACGGTGCTCGGATACATGGGGGTGAAAGGTGGAGGCAGGAGGGCCTTTCGGGGGGGGGGGGGGGAAGAGCAGAACCACAAAAGCTTTGAGGCCGAAGGGGGACAGCTTGGCTCCTGGCTCCTTCTCCAAGCGTTCAAGTCTAGGCCCCGCTTGAAGAAGCTCCTCCTGGGAGGGCGCGCTGGCCTCTGCCTCACTTCTAAGGGGCACCCAGGGGCCGTGCAAGCGTGGGGGGGATAACAGATGAACGAAGGGATGGCGCTTCTTGGGCCTCAGTTTCCCTCTCTGTGCAGCAGGCCAACCCTCCAAATTCGAGTCGTGGGTTTGGGACGAGCGCGGCGCGCGGAGCGGACTCCTAGTGGACGTCGCGCGCGGCCTGGGCCTCGGGGCTTCGGGCGCAGACGGCCGCCCCTCCGCCCCCTCCCCGGCCGCAGCCCCGCCCGGCAGCCCCGCCCCACCTCCCTTTGTTTCCCCCAGCCCCGCCCCTCCGCGCAGCGCCCTCCCCATTGGTCGGGGGGCGGGCCCCGCAGCGCCGGGCGCCGAGGGGGCGGGGCGCAGGGCCGCGGGCGGGGCAGACGCGCCTGCGCGGTGCCGAGCCGAGTCCGGCCGCAGCCTCGCGCCGGAGCTGCTCCCTGGGCGCGAGCGGAGCCGGAGCCGGGCCCGCCCCGGGGCTCCATTGTTGAGGCGGCCTCGGCGCTGCGGCTGCGGCTCTGCCCTCTCGGCGGCGGGGGCGGCGGCCTGAGGTGAGCGGCGGTCCGGGCGGGCAGGGGCTCGGGCGCTGGGCGCGGGTCCCGGGGCCGGCCGGGGGCGGCACGGCTGCGCGGGGCAGCGCGGGTCGCGGCTCAGGTGGCGGCCGCCGCCCGGAGCGACGGCGGGCGGGGAGACCGACTGACCGCGCGCCCGGTATTGTTTCAGTCCCAGGGGTCTCCACGCCTGCCGCGACCCTGCGTGGACGCACCCCGACCGCGGGGCAGTCTCGGTGCCCGCGCCCCCACGGAGTGACTGGTGTCCTGGGCTGTGTCACCGAAGGTAGCCGCGGGTGGGTCCCGCGCGTGGGGACTCCTGGGCGTCCTGCGGGTGGAGGCCGCCCCTGCCACCCCCGCGCTGTGACATTGACGGTGACTGCGTGGGCCGCGGTCGTGGGTCCTGGCCGCCCTCACGGGGGGGGGGTGGCCGCCTTCCCGATGCCTGGGCCCCTGGGCATTTGTGTCACGGAGGGCGCTCTGCGTGGGCCCGCGCGTGGGGCCCTGGGCACCCTGCGAGCTGGGGGCCCTGGCCGGGTCTGCCGTGCACACGGCCTGTGGGGCGGAGAGCCGGGCCGGCCCCACCCGTGTGCGCGCCGGGCTCCGCGTGCGGGGCCTGGCCGGGACCGCCCGCCGCGCTTTTATTTGTCGTCTGTTTTGCCAAATGAGCAGAAGCGGGAGCGGCGCCGGGGGCCCCACGGCCCCGGGCCCCGCCCCTGTCCCCTGTCCCCGGCCCGGTCCCCGGGGAGCCGGGGCTGTCACCGCGCCCGGGGACCGCGCGTCGGGCCACTGCGTTTCCTGCTCCGGCGCGAGGCTGGGCCGGCGGGAGCGGGCGCTGATTGGAGGGAACCGAGCCCTCTGCCCGGCCCGCAGCTCTCGGTTTCTTCCGTTAGGATTGGGAAGGAAAAAAATGTGGAAAGGCGATTTCAGTTTGCAGCGCTCGGCGCCTGGAGAGCGGAGGAAACTCTCCCAAGAATTTGGCGGGCTGGAGAGTGCGTCTGAAGGAGAATCCACACCCACGGGGCGCGGCCAAGGCAGCTCCAGGGAGAGGGCAGGTTTGCGAGGCGGAGCAGGGGAGGCTGTGCTGGGGGAAACCGCTCCAGCTCCAGCCTCCGCCCGGGCCTGCCCCTGCCCCGCGGGCTCTGCCCCTCTCAGCCACTCAGATAAAGTGCAACCGTTCATTTACCCCTCGGCCGACTTTGGAAGACACCTCTGAAGGCCCAGGGCTGGTTGTGTTCCTGGAGGGGCGCAGGCAGCCAGGCCGCCCCTTGTAGGAGAGCGCTGGGCTGAGATGGCAGGCTGCGCCCCAGGCTCCAGGAGCTCTTCTGTCCTGACCGAAGTTCCTTGTGCACAAGATGGTGTGTAAGTCACAGGAATGTACGATGAACATGGAACCACGTCCGCTGTCGCCCGTAGGAAGTCCACACGCAGCTCGCAGGCCTTTCGGGATTTGTCTTGGGTACCCCCCCACCCCCCACTTCCCACTGCCTCACTCCTCGCTCCTGTCCCTCGAGCTCTGCTCTACCCATTCCTAAGGTCTCAGCGGAGGCGGCACCTTCCCTCTGAAGCCTTCCCTGAAATCCTTGTGTGCTGCCCTCTGAGAGGTGGCCCTGCAGGACACATGCTTAGCTGCGGTCTGCTTGAGAGACGGCTGCTCCAACAGAGCTGAGCACGGCTGCAGCTCAGAGCCGGCGAGGAGCATGAGGCCCGCGGTTCTTCTAGACGGTGCATCCAAGTAGTCACTGTGATTTAGAATCTGCGCTGCCCCAGCTCGGCAGAGGGCTCTTAGAGTAGTGTTCGCTTCCTAGGGTCTGTTGCCGCGCAGGGTAGAGTACTTGGTTGGAATTTATTTGGTCTAATTCTGGCTCTGGAATTAAGTTACTGTTTGTTCCTGCAAAGCCACCCCTTCTGGCCTTGAGTTTCCTCCTTGGAGGGTCTTAAACCATGTAAGAACCTCTCAGCTCTAAACTTTTAATCCTTTCAACCAACTATAGCAAGGGGAAGTTCTCTTACTGGCAGTGGTCTAAATAATGGGGGGTCTTTGAAAATGGAGATGCGAAAGGGGAAGTTCTTTTTCTTTTCAAACAGTGCAGTTGTGTGGGTGGATGTTTGTCTCAGTTAAGGACCAGAGTCTGATGGAAGCTTACACAGTTGTTCACACCGTCTTGCATATTCTTCGTAGTTTCATTTTACGTGCACCATCAGAACTATATCAGATTGGTTAGACGTTTTCCTCAATGGAGTTGTTGGGTGCAGAACTCTTGTCAGGAGCATTTCATGGACCTTTCAATTGGCAGATGAAGTCGGCCAACTGTAGGCTTTTGTTATGTCCCAGTCTCCAATGAGAGTTTAATTTGGGAGTCTGAAGTAAATGGAACTTTGGGAGTGCTTTGAGTGGGTGTCTGGGTTTTGTATAATGGTTTAAAACATAGTTTAAAATGATTACTTGCAAAAAATTGCATCATATGTTAAATGACCTATAAGGAAGCTCCAATTCTAAGGAATGTAGTAATTAATCCTTTGAAATATTAATCTCCCTTCCAATTTGTTTGGTAAGATGGGAATTTGGTGTACTTGATTTTCTTAAAGCCACATGTCTGTCTGCTATTCTTATTTGGTTGATTACAGGGATTAAAAATCGATGATAGCTGTTTGGTCAAGTAGTGAGGCCACTGAAGTACAATTTTCACTTAAATCAGTGGAATTTTTGTCTTCTCTTAATTAAAAAAAAAAGTGCCGCGTAATATGCTCGATGTGGTTTGTTTTGTTAGGGATCTTATTTTAGGAGGGGTCGTTTCTGGTCTTTTCCACAACTGATTTTCTTTGTGCTTTCCTTAGATTGTATTACTACCATATAATGTTTTCACTGAAGCTTAACTAGTTAATGCTTGTTCTGCATTGAGAGTATATTTCATTTGTAGCAGGCCTGATTTTTATGTGGATTAAATTGAAAGGTCTTTCATAGATGGGAATGCCTGGGGATAGAGAGGGTCGAGTTTGAACTCTGCATTTCAAAATTGTTCTCGCCTGAAGGAAGGGAGTAAACTTTATCTTCCCCGTGACCCAAACTGAGCTTAATTCACAGGCTTTAAAGAACTACTGGTGCTTTTATTTTTTAGATTATGATACTCTGTAAATCACTTTTCCCTTTAAGTATTATTTGCCTAAAACTGGGAGTTGAAAGATAAATTTTTCTTAGACTGTAAGTCTCATTCTTTGTGTTAACCACCCCCCCACCTGTCCCACCTTACATACCAAATGGTTTTTTCTTCTCTATTTTAACATCCTTATTATGTATGTATCTGTTATTGTAGGCAACCTCAAAATCTTTGGGATGTTGACAAGCTGTAAATATAAATCATATATTAAAGATAACTTTAGTTCTTTTGGACAGGAGACTAGAATTAGAAATCTGGCCCTAGTAAGGCTTGTGTTCCCTGCAAGCACTCTGAACTTTGGTTCCCTCATCTGTAAAGTGGAATTAATTGTTTCTAATACCTGCTCTGTCCAGCTCAAGAAATTGTTTTAAGGGTAAAATTACATCATGAATGTAGTGGAATTTTGTAAGTTGTAAAATATTATGTTGCCAAGGATTTAAAAAAACACTTCATTAAGAATTTAATGAATCTGGGTTTTTCTTTAAAATCCCAAATGTTTAATATACAGATGATCTTTAATTTGAGATGTGTTAGGCAACTTTATTTAGGATTGTTTTCTCTCTTTAATTGACCAGTATTGTTTGACATTTTTGTATTTTGGTTCAAGTCTCATTTACCGTTAATCTTTTATAAGCAAGACTATTGAATGTGCACAGTTTAGCCTGTAAGTCTCTTCAATGATCTACATCCCAGGAACCTTCCTTTAATGAAGTATATTTTCTTGACATTTCAGTTCCTAAGTGACCTGTCTTGAGGTTGGGAAAGGCAGTAGGCAGTCTGAGGTCAAGGTCAGCAGGCTCTCTCTCATTCGCCTCTTCACACGCAGCTGCCGTCTGCGGGCACCTGATTCAGCACCCAGGCTTCCGGGCCTCCTCTCCGCAAGCCGCCCGGAAGCTCTGTGCAGGGTCCCATGCGCCCCGTACTTCTGCTCTTCTCTCCCTCCTGCCTTCGGTCCTGGCCAGCAGCTGCTGGGAGCCTCTGATCGCCCAGGCAGTGGCAGCGGGAGGAAGGCAAAGCCTACTGAAACCCGGCCCTCTTCTTCAGAGAATTGACGTTTCATCTCCAGATGTTAGCTTACACTGCCGTACAGCTTGGCAGGCCTTGCTGTAGATTACGGCTGGTCTGCTCACGTTCTGTGCTCCACGCTGAGCGACAGGCGTGGGACGGTCACTGAGCCGAGAGGAACGGGGGCTCACGGGTGGACGAGTGCGAGCAGCGGAGGGTGGTGAGTGTGCCACAGGCACGTCGGGCGACTGGGGGCCGGGTTGGTGCCCACAGTCCAGCATTTATTCTCCGACATGCTGCTGCGAGTTTCTCAGGCAAGACAGGTATTGGGAGGGACACGAGTTCAAGGAGGAGCAGCGAATTACCTGAAACCCATAATTGGTGGGTATTCTGAGCAATTTCTAATTGCCCAGCTCTGCGTTTATCAGAATCAGGCTATTATCTGTTGTTTTGAGCAGAAGATGGCCATTCTGCCTTTTGACGTGAGGAAGCCAGTGGATGGTTGGTGAACGTGGACATCTGACAGTTGCTCTGCTGGGTGTTTTCATATATATCACTGTGTGAGTTTCCCATTGCTGCTGTAACAAATCGCCACAAATTTAGACGTTTAAAACAGCACAGATTTATTATGCCAGAGTTCTGTAGGTTAGAAGTCAGACTTGGGTCTCACCAGGCGAAAAGCAGGTGTCACAGGGCTGCCTTCCTTGCTGGAGAGCCTGGGGGAGAATTGCTTGCAAGCTCCTTCACGTTGCCGGCCGAACATAGTTCTGGCAGTTGTAGGACTGGGGCCTGTTTCCTTGCTGGCTGTCAGCTGGGGGCCCCCTCAGCTCCTAGAGCCCTCTTTCTTGTCCTTGCATGTAACCCGTGATCCCAGAATCAGCAAGGACCCTTGAACCATGCTACAGTGCTCTGGCTTCTGCTGCCTCTCTCTTCTACCTGGAGGAAGTTCTCTGCTCTGAAGGGCTCCTGTGATTAGATCGAGCCCGTCTAGATAACCCAGGATAATCTCCTAGCTAAAGTCAGTAGCAAAGTCCCTTTTGCTATGTCATGTGACACTCAGGCCCCAGGGATTAGGGCATGGACATCTTTGGGGGCTATTATTTTGCCTTCCACAATTACCCGATCCATTTACGACAACATCCAATGAAGTTGTTGTTCCCCTCAGTTCACAAATAAACACAGCAAGGCACTGAAAATGTAAGCACCCTGAAGGTCCCTGTTAAATGACAGAACTGTTCTTCTGACTCGCTGTAGAGCTGATGGATGGTGTGGTTCCTAGCAGCCAGGCAGGTCAGTCAGAAGCAGAATTGAATTTTGTGTTTTGCAGTATTTAAGTGGTCTGCTCTGATTACAGAAGTTTTGCCAAGAAGTCATTACAGTAATTCCTGTATCAGAAAAGAAAACACCCATGTGGGGAATTTGGGACCTTGCCTTTTCAAGGTTTATGTGAAGGACTCTTTCTTCATGGGGCAGAGAGTGCATGATTCCATGTCTGTTTCTAGAATGGAAACAGCTGAGTCAACCCAACAGGAACTCACATTCCTGAGTTTTAGAGAATCTGTTTCAAGGCTGAAGCAAAGCCAACAAAACAAAGTCTGTTCCTTCATAGTTAGGGATGAGGTGCAGTCTTGTGGTCGTGGAGACAACTGATGACAGTCATCGAGTATGTAAGACCAAGCGGGACCTCATTTGACCATGTTGGTATTTCAGATAGTTTTTCATTAGGATTTTTTTCCTTTGCAATGAATGACAAGCTTTGATTTGAAGTAAACTTCCCGTAAGAAACCAGAATCCACCATCCTAAGGCTTTAGGAATTTACAAACTGCCTGAAATCCTGTGCACAAATTTTGTGTGTCTGCCTATGGGTGTGCTCGCCGGGCAGAGGACTTACAGCGTTCCATACACTTTCAGAGGGGTTGGATTTCAAAAAGTTGAAGAACACACCGCTTAATAGGACATTCTTGTCGGTCAAGTATCAGATTTTGTTTAAAAATTAAATACCCATTTTAAACAAAGTTATACACAGGCTCATAGTTTTAAGAGTCAAAAGTTCTCCAAAGCTTAGGACAGAAAAACAGCAATCATCTCCCCCACCTTCCCCACCCTGATTCCTGCTCCTCAGGGGCATCCCCTGTGCATGTTTTCTGTTTCCTCCAGATTCGGTGTTGGAGAGACACCCTGCTTTGGAAGGAGGTTCTTTAGGCCATTTATGCTCCCCTCCTCCCACTGTCCACCTCTCCCCATCCTCTCAGTATCCTTATGCTAAAGGTTTCGGTTAACTGGTCAGCTATTATTCACAGCTGAGACATTTAGTCTACTTTGATTATATTTCCTTTCTCTCTAGTTTTCCCCTAGAGCTGATAATTGCCCGCCTTTGTGTTGCTTAGTTTTCTTTGTGTCTGTTACTATCCACCCCCCTCTCCACCCCACCCCCAAGTGTAAATAAACTTCCTTTCGGTACATTCCTGCACATCAGGGAATCTTCCATTCTGTCCTTTTCTTAGGATGCTTGTCCCCAACCTCATTCTGCTTGCTTTCCTCTAAACTGGTTGCTGTCTGGGCCTGCTCAGGTGTCCCCTTAGAGCTCGTCTGTCACCCTGAGGGTGTCTTTTGTCCTTTCCTGTGCAAGTCGCCTCCTTTTGAAGTCTTTCTCTTGGTTTGGTTGGGCATGTTCACCAGTGGCTTTCTAAGAAACGACTTTTTTTTCTGAGATCTTATATAACATTGGGATATTTTACTCTTGCTTTTAATTGATAGTTTGGCTGAGTATAGAATTCTGGGTTAGAAATCATTTTTCTGCAGAATTTTGAAGATACTGCTCAAAAAGCTGAAGTTTGCTTTTCTCCTCCTCTGGAGGTAAGCATTGTTCTCTAGAGTTAAGCATGTAATCCAAATCGTTATTGCTCATTATAAATACTATGTGTGTGTGTGTGTGTGTGTGTGTATACACACACACACACACACACACACACACACAGAGGGTGCCAAAAAAATGTATACACATTTTAAGAAAGGAAAAAACTATTAAAATTGTAATACTCATATATACGAATAACAAAAGATGAATACAAGTCATGTTTGACTTCTGCAATGACAAGAGGTTCCCATCAGCGTCCAGACACTTCTGATTGTGGCGAACTACTGCTTGAGCAACGTCAACCAAAGTGTCCACTTGTCCATTTTTTTGGCATCCCCAGTATATTTAATATCTAACATTTATTTACATTTTCAACACATTTCTATTGAACTATCGCTTCGTGCCAACCCATTTAATTTTTAGAGCAACTGTGTTATTGTGACCATTTGACGGTGAAGAAACTGAGGCACAGTGAGACTGGTGGCCTTGTCCATCACACAGCCAGGAAGTGTTGGCGTTAGGGTAGGAACCCAGGTGCTCTGGCTCAGAACTCTCAACGATTATTCTGGATTGCCCGTGGGAAACTCGTGAGTGCCGTGCACACCTTACGTCCCACGGGAGTTCACTTGCCATTTGTCACAGTGGCCTAGATGAGCTTCACCTCCTGAAGCCCAGACCTAAATCCTGGAGTCATTCCAAACCCTGGCTAGGACCTCTCAGGGACAGACAGGAGGGGCTCTTCAGGCCGTCTAGCTACTTGGCAGGTGGAAGTAGAATTGAGTAATTTTGCCAGAAAAGAAGGCCGAGACGGCTGGGCTTGTTCCTCTGAGGGAAGATGCCCTGGAACATCCTTATGACCTTGGCCACTTGGGTAGAAAAGGAAGAAGGGAGAGCTTTCCCCAGGACGGGTGACTGACTGCAGAAACGAAACCCTCAACAATCTGTGCTGGTCTGTGCGGCCCCATTCACATCCCATCTCCTGGGATAAATGCCAGGAGCGGCGTTCGCCCTGGGGGCCAGTAAGTTTGACTTCTGACCCGGGCAGGGCAGGGCAGGACAGGGCTTTGTCCAGCTCCAAGGAGAACAAACACATTCTTTCCACCCGCCCAATGTGGAACACCATTTGTAATTCATTCATTTTTTCCCCACAAAAGTTTAATTTGACACATAGTTATATCTTCTTTTAACAATGTTACAGATTAAAGTTTTGTTTTTCATTCTGAAGCTGGACTTAAAGAGTGAGATAATATACTTTTAACAATGTTACAGATTAAAGTTCCATTTTTCATTCTGGAGAGGATTTAAGAAAAAGGTAATATGGTACCTCCAAGTCTGCTAAAAACGGAAGCATGGGGTCCTGTAGAAAAGTCACTTTCCAATTATGGATCATATAATGTGAGCTAGAAGTGACCCATACTTAGGTTGGAAAGTGGAAGGAGATCTTGTCTTTTGGTGACACTCCCCCAGTCAGGAAGCTTTGGCCTCTCTGTGAATAAAAGGTGCTCTTCAGCCTTTTCTGAGGTGCCCGTTTCTCCCAGGGGGCCCAGGGGGGGCCCGGGGCAGGTGCTCACTGCCGTTCAGCGCCCAGTGTTTGTCAGCTACTTTACAGCGCCCCGTTTCATACAATCTTAGAGGGAAGTATTCTTCTTATTAAAGATGAAGGTAGAGGCTTAGAGACGTTAAGGAACTTGTTCAGGGTCACATAATTCTAAGGGGAAAGACGAACTGCTGAAACCCAGGGCTTTGACTGCAAAGCCCTTGACCTTTCTGTAACACCTGGGTACTTCCCTGAAGGAAAGGGAGTGACTGAGAAGTCCTGTGAGCGCATTTTGTGGGAAGAGGGCCTGGGGCATGTGATGGCTCGCCAGGCCTGGAATCTGCCTAGTTGGGCTTCTAACTTATGGACTGACCATCTGGAGAGAAGCACCTGGTTTAAGACTTTTCTTCGTGGAAACAGACGAAGACCAACCACATGATAAAGGCAAAAGCTGTTGATTGAGAGTTTAAGGTTTGGCCGAGACCCCAAGGCAGGCAGAGGGGTGGGAGAGCTTCCTGGTGGAGAAAAGGGGGCTCGGGTGTCCTGATGGGGCCTGGGGGAGGCTGGGGGGGCTTCTAGAAGGGGGCGTCCCAGGTGACAGGCTAGGGGAGCAGGTGTGGCTTTCTCGGGTTGGTCCTGAGTGGGAAGTGGGGACAGAAGGTAAGGAAGCTGTCAGTTATTGATAAAATCCTGCCGATTGTCACAGAAGTTATTGTTCAGCCTCCTGGATTGTCACTGGAGACGGCAGGCTGACGTCCTGCGAGTCTGACTTGCAGGCAGGTGGCTGCGGCTCTGTTTTATATGAGGTCTGGCCGTTGTCTGTACATTCAGTCTCGTCTTTCTCTTGATGGTAAGATATTAAATGACAAATTAGATATGTTGGGAAGTGTTTAGATGTTATATGTCGTCTGGAAGAAGGTATTCACACTGAGATTAATCAGTGATTGTAAACTGTTGGGCCATGAACCTCAAAGAGCTAAACCTGGGAGGTTTCAGCAGTGCCGCCTCATGTCCGTGCACTTCACCACTGTCGTGGGAACCTGTTTGTAGCCACAGCCAGCTTCGTCATCCAGTGTGTGGTGGGTCCGAATCCCCGCAGACCTCATCTTCCGTGCGTTTCTCCGATTGATCGTCTAGCTTGTCTCCCTAGAAGGTGAAATTTATTTTTGTCACCTTTGTTGGTACTAGGGCATTGTTTGAGGGATTGGCGAATTGGAAGGCCCTCAGAAATCTCCTAGGTCAGCCCACTGATTTTATAGATAAACCGGAATGCACAGGAACATTCCAGCTTTTTTGGTGGCAAAGCCAGGAATAAAACCCAGTGTTCTTTTTTTCACAGTGGGAGTGAAGGAAAGGCCAAGTGCGTGGTCTAAAATGAAATCCTTTGATAACTGATTTTTATTTTTCTCTGCTTTTGAGTCTTGTTATCAGAGAAATTTACAATTGGCCTTTATGTGTTATCAGAAATGTGAAGAATACTGATCTGTTCAATGTAGGGCACCTGTTTTCCTACTCATGCCGTTGCTGTTTCAACGTGGTTGAAAGGTCTCGGGTACAGACCCACTGTCCTCCTCCCCAGGGCCAGTGTCCTGGTTCAGGTCCTCTCAGTGGCCTCTTGGCAGTAGCCTCCTAACTTCTCTTTTCCCCTTCAAGCTATCTTATCTCTCCGGGGTAAGTCATGAGTGGAGTCCTGCTTTCAGCATTCCACGTCTACACGACTCAGTGGTTTTCCATCGTTAAGATGGAGTGCAGGTTCCCCGGCCTGGTATTCAAGGCCTTCAGGATCTGGATGCAGTCTACCAGGTCGGGTTTCTTTCTGGTACTGTTTTCAACCTTACACTCTGGCTAGTTGCTTAAGCCCCTTTCTGGAGCCCAGTCTAAGAGCCACACCTAGAATTTGTACTTTCTTGTCTATTGGTTGAGCAGGTTCAACAACATGCGTATGCTCTTCTCTCAATCCGGAATGCTGTCACCCCCTTCTGCTCCTCAAATCTTATCCATCCTTTAAGGGTTGAACCACTCCCTTTTCATGATCCCTTCTTGAAACCGGAGGCCCACCGAGTCTGGGGTGGTGCTGCCTGCGCCGCCCAGCCAATAGACCGCACGGGAATTGGGCCATAGAACAAGCGATTGTCAGAGCACCGGTGGGCTGAGAAGGCAGCAGGTGTTCAGGACTGCCTTACCGTTCTCACACGGCTTGGGGTATTTAAGGCAAAATCTGGGCGTGCTTCGAAAGGCTACAGAGGGTTGGGGGCCTGCCTGGAGCCTTCCCTCCGTCCACGTGATTCTCCGTGGCATCAGCAGCCCAGGAACAAGGATGGGGTAGCCTGGTAGACTGCTGAGCTTGTGATCCACAAGCCTAAGGGTGTTCATCATAGGTTTCAAGGTAATTTGTAAAGCAGGGAACTGGTTGGGACAGGGCACATTCCAGGCAGGGGCATGAGCTATGGTGAAACTGCAGGTAGGTCGAGGAACTCAGCGAGGCCTCTTCTGTGGGGTCCCAGCTGGGCCCGACTTCCTTCTCTGACACCCATGTGAAAATTGCTCTTTCTTCCTTGGGACTCTCCGTTTTGTTCCTCATTTAATCACCACAGATCCCATGAGTTAGGTACTGCTAGTTGCCTTATGTCATTAGGTTAGAATAGTTCCTTTAATCATGTATTTTGAGTATGTAATATAAGCAATGGAACGGCATTCAAAAGGCCCTGGAGAAGAAGAAGGAAGTTCCACTCACATTACTGATCTCTGTCCCGGAAGCACTGTGACTTGTTGCTTTTGAATCTTTTCAGAGAGTTCCTGGGCAGAGTCAAGCATTTATGGATGACTGTGTCCTTCAAAAACACAATGTTGGCACGACAGACACGTCTCTCTCCTAGCTCCCTTTCCTTAGGTGTTTAGGTTGTCCCCAGCCCTTTGGAATAAGAAGCGATGCTGCATTGTACGTCATTCTTGTGTATTTGCGTGAATATGTTCATAGGTGGATTCCTAGAAACGGGCTTGTTGGGTCACCGGTACTCACAGTGTCAGTACCGCCTCCCTTTGGTCAGGGCCACCTCGTTTTACTCCCCCGTCAGTGCGGAGGAGTGCTGAGTTCCTGACCCTCACCAATGCAGTGTGTTCGCCAGTGTTTTGTTCTGTGCCAGGCTTAGAGAAGTTTGAAAATTGCTCCTGTTTTAAAGAGCAGGAAAGCTGAGAGAGCTTAGGTAGGTAAATTGCCCGGTCTCACCGTTGATGGTTCAGCTACAACCTGAATTTAGTCTTATAATTTCAAAATTGTTTTCTTTGGAGGCAAGCTGCTACTATATATATATATATATATATATATATATATATATACATACACACACACACACACACACACACACACACATTGATTTTGACAAGTTCATAATTATGTACTACTTAGTCTCTCTCCTGGATTTTAAGCCGTGCGTGCGTGTGTGTGTGTGTGTGTGTGTGAAGGAATTTTGAGATTTAGAGGATTTTTTATTGAGAGTCTAGAACAGTCCTGAAAAGGCAGTGCAGAAAATAAAATAATATAGATTTTTCTGTTTTTTTTTTTAACCTCAAAAGATGTCTAAATTGTCTTTTGACTTTTCAAACCTTTTGGCGTAGAGATTTGTTCTGAGGGAGAAGCCCAGGTGATTTGTGTTTTAGGGTTGCAATGTTCTTGGTAAGGAAACGTAGGGAATTTTGTTAGTAACCTTTTTAATTTGTGAGAGTGTTCTGTGCTCAGTTAATTATATTTTCCATATCATTTCTAAGTAAGTACAGTTTAGAAATGGTTTGCTTCCCTGTTAATAAAACTCTTTTTCCTCCTTTCTTTATGCATTATAGTGACAGCATAAAGTCTGCCTATGCAGCCACTGGGTTTAGCTGTCACCCAGAGAAGGGTGACCCCCAAATATGTGGCATACCAAATTTAGTCCAAAAAGATGGTGCATAGAAATTTGGATATTAAACTTCCCAGACACATGAATTGAATAGTACAATTAATATATGAATTGTCTGTATAAATTGTCTGTATAAATTAATATATGAATTAATATATGAATTGTGTATAAATGTAAATTTATTTGTTATGACATAGGAATCAAACTGTTTAAGATAGCCTTTCTGACAAATTCTTAATAAGCCTCTTATTCCAAAATTATGGAAGTTTTGCATTCATACCTAAAGTGTGTACACACTTACCTGATTCCTCCGTATTTAATGGTCATGCTCTTGTGCTGTGAATTACTTTGAATTTGTTCATCAGTCTTAACCTTCTACTTAGGTGGGCTTTTGTTTTGTTTTGATTGGGTCACTGGGCCAGTGATCATTGGTGTGAATTTCCCTTCCTCTCTCAACCAGATTCTCTTTCTGTTAATATCCCAACGGGCTTTACTGTTTTTCTAACAATGTGAATTCAGGGCTCTGGGCTGATCAATTCCATGAGAAATCACACTCATCTTCTCTGGTAGTGCATGTTTTCAAGGCAAGCAAAACATATTAACAATTTTTATGGGGTTGCATACCAGCAGTCTTCCGTGAGTCAGGAGACCTGGCTTTGCGCTGTTTTTAGCAATGCTGGTGGTTACCCAGGCGGGTCACGTCCGTTCCCTGGTCCATAATTTTATAAGGAGAAGCGGATGGTACGTTTGTGAAGAGCCCTTCCTGCTTGATATTCACTGACGTGTTGTCTGCACTGTGCCAAGTGTGGTGGAAATGACCAGCAAACTAAGGTGCGTTTGAAACCACTAGGGGATTACAGTCCAGATTCAGGCGCCGGAGAAAAACTAACAGCACCCAGGTGGACAGACCGGAGGAGCGGGGAAGCCTGCTTCCAAACCCCTGTGAGAGGTTCACGTGATTAAAACTCGACCGCTCATCTGAGGAAGACATCGGCAAGAAGGCCTGAGGTTGCTTAGAAAGTTTTCAGTCTTTGAGTCGTGGATTATCCCACAAGAGAGGACGGAGGGATGGCGGGAGGCTCTGTTTGCAGGACGAGGTGCTGCGCTGTGGTGCTCCTGTGCACGCCACGCCTGCACTTGACACTCACGTTCATTTACTTTTATCTTCTGGTTCTGCTTTCCTGATGTACCTGCTCGTTTCTCCAGAAACGTGGCAGTGAAATCCTTTGAAAATCTTTATAAGAAGACTAGGTGCTGATTGAAAATAATTCAAGCAGTACAGAAGACAAAAAGCAAAAGGCAAATGTTTCTTTTCTCGCTGTCTTTGGGTAACCACATTAGTTTTTGGTGTATTTCCTTCCAGCTCTTTTGCAGTACACTTACAAATACCCATGTACAGTTTTGGGGGTATTTTAAAAAACAAAATAGTGAGTACTGATATACACTGTCCCAGGACTGCCTCCCCCCCCCCCCCCCCCCGTGTACACGGACATCCTTTCATGATGATACCTGGGGGTCTCATTAGACTCCTTTGCCCTTGGAGTGCAGGGTAGTAATAGCTAATGGTAACTGTCACTATGCCATGTGCCGGGGCCTGTACCTAGCTCATTACATGAATTGGGGCTTCTGTTTCACAACAGTCCTATAGGGAATACTGTTATTGTTAACATGTTACAAATTATAAAACTTGGGTAGAGAGGAGCTGAGCTAAGTGTTCAAGCTCATGGCATTATTTCCAAGAGAGGTAACACATTTAAATAACTCTTGTTGAATTCAAGTAATTTACATTCACTCATGTCAAGGAATATTTCGTGAGTGCCTTCTGTGTGTCAGGTGCTGTCCCAGAAGCTTCTCCTGAAAGCATGTGTGGGATAGGGGTGCAGGGGAGATGGCCCACAGGCACTGGGCTCCCAGCTTGTGCGAGGAGGGAGGGCCTGGGGGTGGGGGGTCTGCACAAGCCTTTCGCCACCCATTTCGCTGTAGTCTGGCCCCAGGTCCCGTTATTGTACATACACTTTTCAGAGATCTGGGCTTTGGTGCTTGTTATGGTTCATCTGAGACTGAGTGACCGTTCCTTCAAACTGCCCGGGTCACGGCCTGGAAGCTCAGCACTGCCGCCTCCACCCCTCTGGCTGTCGTGTGGTCGTCTCAGGTCCTGTGGGGGAGGGGACTCACTCTGTGGCTGGAGTGATTTGCCTGCAAGCAGCCGAGCGGCTGTCTCCTCGGGAGAGGATTTCAGGCTGGTTTTGATGGGTCAGACTTCCCTGCTGTGTCCCACTCATCTTTGGGTTTCGCTGCGGCACACTTCAGGGGTTAGCGCAGGGCCTGGAAGTTTGCTGGTCGAGACACGTATTATACCAGTGCAGGCAGAAAGCTTTGTGAGGTGTGGAAAGAAGGAGCCCAGAGCACAGTGGGGCTGGGTGCTGGAGGGCGTCCGTCCCTGGGTTAGAAATCTGTGACAGAAGGCACGGGAGCTGCACTCAGCAGCGCTGGCTTTCCGCTGTGTGCTTTCTCTGCTCTTTTGGCACGTTGTATTTGGTGTCTCCTCCATCAGCTTTTGCCACCAAGTATTTATAGCAGTTGGTACCTCCTGTGTGGGTCACTTTTTGTCCTGTGGTTTCTTTAGGGAAATTGTAGCTCTCCTACCCAAAGCGCACAGCCCATTTCAAGGTGTTACTAAATTGTGAACACCTTCTGAGAGGTGTGCTACGGAGAGGAAGTGGCTGGCAGGTGTACCACCCATTGGTGTCTGATGATGATGGCTCAAGTGACGAAGGCCTATAAAGCTGTGTCCTGGCGTCTGTGACACGCTGAAGCCCGTTCCCTCCTCTGCTCCTTCGCTCCTTTTTTTTTTTTTTTCAACATTTCTTATTAAAAACCGAGCAGGTATTTTGGTTTTGCTTTCCTTCATTTTCTGTTCTCCGCTAAGTCTGTTTCCCAGAGTGAGCCTGGGAAAGTGAAGAAGAATGTGTTTACTTCCCTTCAGTGAGGCTAATCGCTCCTTAATCGAGGGCCTTACTGTGCCCGCCATGGAGATGTGGCTTTGCATACGTCCTCTTTCATTTCGCTTTCATTTCTTGCAGTTAACCCTCTGAGATAGGTGGTATTTATCCCCAATTAATGAGGAGGGCGTGTAGCTCCAAGTGGTTGAGGGAACCTCCCAAAGTCACAGGACTAGGCGGCGGCGAAGGAGAACCAAACACAGATTGTCTGAGTCAGTAGATGGGCCGATTCCAGAATGGGCTCTTAATTGCGGGAGGTCAGCAAGTCCCTCTTGCGTTGGAATGGCTGTGACGTGGCTGGCCATTTCCTCTCTGTTATGACCCTAGACACTTACTTGACTGAACTATCCAGCCTTCAATAAATGTGAGGCATTTGCATGTTGAAATTTCAGCCTTGCCTTTTATAATACAGGGAACTAACACTTCAGGCTTTCTAGATACAAACATTTACGAGCCAGTGATGGGTTTACAATTACGACCCCCCCACACAATAAAGGGGAAATAAAATCCTAATTAATAGACACACATGCGGTTTTTTTTATTATGCATTTTTAGTTGTTGTTCACGCTTTATTTGTGATAGCGTTAATAGTATCTGACATCAGATAGAAATCAGAATTTTAAGGTAAGAATACTTAGAGCTATAGTTTTCAAACTTTAAAAATAGACACCTTACATTGTTCAGTACATAAATGACATTAAAGTTTTACGAAGTATTTAGAAAACATTATATGCCTATAATGTAGGGCATGCACTAGCATATTTTCCAGCCCATTAAAAAGTGGAGAAATTGGACATCCGTGGGCAAAAAAATGAACCTTGACCTAAACCTTATACCTTAAACAAAAATTAACTCAAAATGGATTACAGACTTACATGTAAAATGTAAAACTATAAAACGCTGAGGAAAAAATCCCATGGAAAACCTTTAAGATTTAGGGCCAGGCAAAGAATTCTTACTTGGACCCAACACTGAAAGTCCAGTCCATGAAAGGAAAAACTGATACATTGGACTTCCTCAAAATTAAAAATGTTTGCTTTGCTAATGACTCTGTTAAGAGGATGAAAAGACAAGCTACAGACTGGGAGAAAATATTTATAAACCACATGTATGATAAAGGACTAATACCTAGAGTATGTAAAAGACTCAAAATTCAGCAGTAAAACAAGCAATCCAATTAGAAAATGGGCAAAAGACATGAAGGGACATTTCACTGAGGAGAAGACACAGATGAGACGTGAGCACGTGAAACTGGCCAATATCATTAGCCCTGGGGGAAATGCATACAACACTCCTCGGCTCCTAGGATGGCGAAAATAGGACAGCGGTGACAATGCCAAACGCTGGTGAGGACATGGAGACACTGGGGCCCTCAGGTACGGCTGGTGGGAATACAAGGTGGGACAACCGCTCTGGAGAACAGTTGCTGAAAACAACTGTTGGCAGTTGCTGAAACACAAGCAAACGCGCAGCTACCGCCGCGCTCAGCAGTGGCACTCGTGGGCCTCTGTCCAGAGAGACAGGATTCCGTTCACACAGACCCTGGGCACGACGTTCGTAGCGGCTTCATTCCTAACAGCCGGAAAGTGGCAGCCCCCCAGACGTCCTCCCGTGGAGGGGTGAATGGAGGAACACTGGGCCATCCACACGTGGAATCCTGCTCTGCAACGGCAAGGGGCAGGTGATGGGGACACGCCACAGCCTGGGGGAATGTACAGAGAATGACACGGATGGGAAAAGCCGATTCCCAAAGTTCGCATAATGTATGATTCCATTTCTCTCTCTCTCTTTTTTGCTACTGTAGATAGGGTTTGTTAAAGTAAAAAGTGTTCAGACCTGTAGAGAGTTTTTATAAGAGTTTATCTGAGCCCAAACTGATGCCTTCTGCCGGGAAGCAAGATCTCAGCTGCTCCGGAGAATAACAGTTTCACAGCTGCTTTTATGCGTTTGCAGTTAAGGAGGGCACATAAGGAATATGGCCTGGAGGTGGGAAAGCAAGGCGCAGGATGGTTAGCAGATTGTGCTCTCCTGAGGGTGGTTCGGCTTAGCTCAAAGGCTGTTAAACCGGACGCACAGAAACGACGGGCAGGCAGGGCAGCTCACGGCCACCATGAGCCTTTCACTAAAGAAGTTGGAGGCTGGGGCGTCACGACCCGCCGTGACCTGCCAGCTAGGGATTTATGATCATGTCACCTATATAACATTCCTTTTGTTCTTCTTCCACTCCCCCCCCCCCCACCCCCAAGCCGTTGTTTCTCAGTTTAGTTGCGTAGGACGCAGCTCCCTGGCCCACGCTGGTATTTGAGCCCTGCGCTCCCCCGGCTGAGGCAGCCGGTCCTGGGTCATCCGCTCACGGCAGCTGTCGCTGGCTGCCAGCCGCTCACGCTGACCGGCGGCCACTCACACTGGCCACTGGCATCTCCTGGCAGCTAACTCCAACCGCCCCCTGCTCAGGGCAGCCCAGCTCCAGGGAGAGCCGTTGTTCACAGTCTTAGCTGCAGAGGGCGCAGCTCACTGGCCCGTGTGGGAATCGAACCAGCGACCTGGGTGTTAGGAGCACAGGCTCCAACCACCTGAGCCATTGGGCCCGCCCATAACATTCTTAAAATGAACAGATTAGGGGGCCGTGCTGGGGTTAAGGAGTGGGGAGGAGGCAGAAGGGGAGTGGGAGTGGGAGTGGGAGCGCCTGCAGAAGGGCCCGCGAGGCATCTGGTGATGGGCTGTTTGCTGGTCCGTGTCGGTGTCCTGGGACACGGCACTGTGCTTTCGCATGACGTCACCCTGGGTGGAAGCTGGGTGAAGAGCACAGGGGATCGCTCTGGATTAGTTCTTATAGCTGTGAATCTACAGTTGTTTCAAAAAAAGCTTAATTATTAAAAAAATGCTGGTCACTAAGCAGTCAGTCGATTTTATTATCCACTAGAAGGCTCTTCTAGAGAATTTAAATACGAACTTTTATTTTTAAAAAAATTGGTGTTCTTGTAAAAGTGTTGTATGTACATTATAAAGAAATCAAGCATACAGAAAAGTACACAGGTAAAGTGTTTTAAAAATCACCCCAATCCCACCCTTCAGATATCACCATACATTGTAAAAATGGAGTATTGCCTTCACCGCACATTTAATTTGCTCTTTTCTTTTGAAGACATCATGGCAGTGATTCTCCTCATGTTGACATCAGGAAACCAAAGCTCTGAGAAGCTGGACGCCTTGGTCACGGTCACATAGTGGCTCCTAGGCGGTCAGACCCTTCTTACAAGGATACTTGTCTAGGGCCAGCCCCGCCTCCTTGCTCTCCCGTCCCTTGGAGCAGAGGTTCTCCAAGTGTCGTCCCCAGGCCTTAGAAATGCAGCTTGTCCTGCCCTCAGCTGGGGAATGGAGCTGTTTTGCTAAGCCCCTGAATGACTCCAGGGTGGTGCAGTGTGGAGGGTGCTGTCCTTCCAGTGACATTTGCACGGGGCTGGTGGCATCAAAAACCAGAGAATGCGAAGGAACTGGAGCCGCGACTGCTGGGCCTTCAGTGCTTATCTGTTGTGATCCGTTGGCTGTCTGGTCCTCTGTTTGGTATCTGTCTCCCCCGTGGGGTTCTGGGTCTGGCGTGGCATCTAGCACGCTTCAGGCACTCAGATACTTGCTGACTAGATAAATGAGTCCGTGAGCTTAACACTTTGATGGTTACCCAGTGTCTGTCCCAGCCTCGGATCCAGAGGCCAGTGACCCTACCCGGTGGTCATGTCCACTGAGTTCCTTAATTGGCCTCCTGTCCCTTTCTCTCTTCTACGAGCACCGACTAAGTGTCTAGTCCACGCCAGACTTGGGGAGTCACAGACAACTCACTTCCTCATGCGTCTCAAATTCCACGCATCCACACCTTCCTTCCTAACCGGCTTCCGCCTTTGTTTTTAGTTGACAGCATCCTCGCTCATCGGTCTTTCAGACTGGAAACCCCCATCTGCCTTACGCCCCTTCCTCCGTCCCCGTGTCTGATTGGACCTCCCTGTACATGTGTTTCAAATGCATTTTTTCTCTCTCTAGTCCCATTGTCACAGCCCTGGGTTAGCACCTTATCCTGTGCGCGTGAACTGTTGTCCGAGCCGTCAGTTCTTCCTCTGCCCGTCAGAACACTTTCTGCACTTCCTCCTCTGCACTGAAGGTAGAAGGATCTTTCCCAAACAGAACTGAGCCAAGGGAGCCTATGCAACCTTCTCAAATACGCGCATGCTTTCTGTTAGAAGTTTTACCACTTGTCTTCAGGCAGCCCAGGGACTCCAGAGAGACAAGGCTGCTTTCTGCCTGTCAGGTCACGTCCGAAGCCCTGGAGGGGCCGCCTGGAATGTTGGCAGCTCTTTCTGGAATCAGGAGGCCTCAGGTCCTGGCTCTGTTTGCAACTGGGTGCCCTTGGCAAAGTCACTGGATTTCTGTGAGTTTGGGTCTCATCATCTAAACAACAGGCATGATGAAATACGCTCAACCTGCCATGCGAGGTTGCCTGGAGAAGCAGATGAGGTGCATGGTGGAAATGCTTTGCAATCGGTAAAGCGTGACACCGACGTGAGGAAGCACGTTGTGTAAACAGCATTTCTGGAATGGCTGCCTGAAGCTCTTGAGAGTTCATACTCACTGATGACACCAGTAGTACCTGTTGTGGCTCCTCTGACACAGGGAGGCCCAGGTCAGGGCAGCTCCCACTGCTTTACTGTGGAGTTCGATGCCCGAGAGCACACCCTTCCCCCCCCTGTGGCCCAGAAAGAAGGAGGCTCTTTCCTGCCTATATTTGGTGGCACGTATCAGTGCTCTGGGGCCTGGAATGCGCAGGGTTGTGGAGGAGAACACTGTCCTCCGTGCTGACGGCCTGTCTGCACCCCATGGGGAGGGCTGGACCGAGTCATCCTGGTAACTTGCCAAAGTCTTTCTTAACCCAGCTGCTCACAGAAGTGACCAGCATAATAAGTAAAAGATCTGTTAGACACAGATGGACTGTATTAGTCCAGTACTTTTGTGGCTTTTGTGGCCTCCGTCACAGAGCAGCCAGGGCTTGCTAGCTTTCTGGGGAGTGCCAGGTCAGCCAAGGGCCTGGAAAAACTGAGGACGGAAGTCCACCCCCACCTCTCCGGTCTGGGGTCTGGGCCTGGTTCCTGAGGGCCACGCGGGGAGCAGGCCCCTCAGATATGGTTCCTAACCTCCGTAGGCTGCAGTTCTTTTCATCTGTGACATCAGGACGTGCAGCAAAGGGTTTCTGTGAGGATTAGATAAGCCAGTGTGATAATGGGGCAACTCAGGAGACAGGCTGTAAATGAAAGCTGGAGTTAGGGGAGGTGAGCAGCATTTGGCACATAGAAGGCACTGCAGATATTTGCAGAATTGAGGGAGGAAAGAAGGGAGGAGGGGGGAAGGAAAGGAGAGAGGGAGGGAAGGAGAGAGGGAAAAAGGAAGGGAGGGAGGGAGTAAGGCAGGGAGAGAGGAAGGCGGGGAGGGAGGGAAGAAAGAAGGGAGGGAAGGTGGGAGGGAGGGGCTGCAGCACCCCTTACCCCTCTGGTTATGCTCCCTCAGGTACTGAGAATGGAGCTTGTGTGTCTGCTGTCCTGGGGTCCGCTGGGTGGGATGGTGGCTGAGTTCCCTGCTTTCGCTTTTGATTCCTTTTTTTAAATTTTTTTTTATTTTATTGGGGAGAGGGAACAGGACTTTATTGGGGAACAGTGTGTACTTCCAGGACTTTTTTCCAAATCAAGTTGTTGTCCTTTCAGTCTTAGTTGTGCGCGAGCAGCTCCGCTCGCTCCAGGTTTAGTTGCCTTTGTTAGTTGCAGAGGGCGCTGCCCACCATCCCTTGCAGGAGTTGAACCGGCAACCTCGTGGTTGAGAGCCCACTGGCCCATGTGGGAATCGAACCGGCAGCCTTCGGAGTTAGGAGCATGGAGCTCCAACCACCTGAGCCACTGGGTCGGCCGCTTTTGATTCTTAAGAACAGGAAAAGGTGCTTTAATTACTATAGTGGTTGATGGCAGAACTTTCTTTTTATCCCTGTTAGAATCTGGAGATTGAAGTAACAGCTGTCTCATTTGTGGAGGTAAAAAGGGGCCACAGGTTAAACCTGACAAGCTGAGGAGACTGAAAATAACCAGAGGACGGCGTGAACATAAAAATTCCTAACTAAGGTGGGCCACGGCAGGAAGTCACAGCCTTGGCCTGTAGCCTCCTTGACAAAGGTCAGTCTTTTCCTTAAGTGAGCCTGTCTGTTGTCTTTGTGCATCTAGGATAACAGGCCCTTGGAAGGTCAGTTCTCCCCTTTTCCTGACCAGAGCAGGAAACTACAGAATCCCTCCTTGTTATTTTTGTCTCCTCATTACCATCTCCCTGGCTGTAAACAGTGAACTATTAACAATCCTGCACCCACCTATGCAGAAGCAGTACCTGGCTCCCCAATTTACTTTTACCCAATCCCGGAGATTTCCCTGCTTTGCTTCCTCCCACCCCCTTAATCTACAATCAGTGGATTTCAAGTAACCCTCCTCCTTTGATTCTACGTATAAAATAAGCTGCAATTGCCATTGTGCAGAGCATTTTCTCAATCTGTTGAGATTTTGCTTCCGGACAATTGTCAGTTTGGCTCAAATAAACTCATTTTAGGCTGGATATTTTTTTGTTGGCATGTTTAGCTGTTAGACCAGGGAGGGGAAGGAAGGGACTTCAGGTGACCTTGCTAATTGTCAGTGGGGCCAGGACGAGACCCCGCAGAGCTGTTTCCTGTACCGTGCTGCTTTTCTCCTTCCATCCTTGATAAAAGAGTGAATCTAACATGTAGCCCTGCACATTTGGGGAGAAGCATGCTCTGTAAGTGCTCAGAAGACCCAGACCTGAACTTTTCAGGTCCCAGAGTTAATCGCTGGCTCCCGACAGGGTAGGTGAAGGAAATTGTTTTGGATGTACACTAATACCAGAGCAGTTTTTCACCTGGCAGTTTATTTGGACGGGACTGGACCAAATCTCTGATATTGATTTCTTTCTCCTAAAAGCAGAGAGAACTTTAAACAGTTTTTAGGGGGCAGAGACTGACTTGTACTCAGCCTGGATTCCCAGCACTTAGAATCCCCACGAGTGTTTGGTGAACGCGGTGCGGGAGTGGCTGGAACAGCACTTGGCAGCCCTTGGTATATGTGGGACTTTCACGGATGCCCGTGTGCCCACGCCGGCTGACATCGATTCTCCAGGACTGGAGCCCGGCATCTACAGGGTTGAAGAGCTCCCAGGTGATTCTGACGGACAGTGATGGTTGGGAACGTCTGTCCATGGTGGGTCGGAGTCGTGGGCACCTTCTGTTTTCGCCAGCTCAGAATGGTTTGGAGGTGATTAAAGAATGTTGTGCAGAAAGATGTGGAAATAACATACCATTTCCACATCCTGCTAATATCTGCCATGAATGTGTTTGTCAGCTTCTCAGTTTATTCTGATGTCGAGCCCGACGTTTTTTTCATGGAATAATCACGTGACAGCCAAGGGTGCCGAACTGCACTGAGTCCGCTCCGGTCTGAGGGGCCCTGTAGTCCTTGCACGCTTGTGTGTCCCCGGACTGGCCGGACGGTTTATAACATACCTCCTCCAGCAGGGGCTGTGGAGGCGGCTTGCCTGGCTTTCGTTCACTAGCTGTGTCATTTGAAGGCGTGACGGTTTTTAAAATTTGTCAAACCTGACTTGCTTCACGTGTAAAGTGGCATGACGGCGGCTGCTGTGAGGTTCACGTGCAGACGTGTGCACAGTAGTGCCTGGCTTCTGCCTGTGCCTGACGCACGGTATGCGCTCAGGAAGGCGGCCAGTCTGCTTCCTCTTCATAGTTTTTAGTGTGAATATTCAGGGCTAATGAAGTTGTCAAAGATACTTCACCTAGAGCCCTGGAACCCAGCATTTCTTTAGTTTTAACTGGTGGAGTTAATTCACCACTCAAACATGAGCCTCTTGAGTACCTCGAGTTTCACACGCGTGTAGCCAAGGGATCTCATAACTGGAACGTTGCCCTTAAAAGCTGATTTTAATCTGTTTGAGTGAACGGTCCTGGGACGTTGCTTCTTTGATTTCTTTTCCTGAGCACTCTTCTGCGTGACTTCTGACTCCAAGGGAGTCATGGCAGCTCCTCCAGCAGCCCTGGGGGCTGCTATCTTATGCCGCAGGAAGCTCTGAGATGCTGATATTTATGTATCGTCAGGACCAGGGCGCGTGCTTCCCCTGGCAACCTGTGCTTTTTCTCCTAGCTCTCAGCAATCGTTTATACAGAAAGGGCCAAAAAAAGGATACACATTTTAAGAAAGGAAAAAGCTGTATTGAAATTGTAAGGCTCAATATACTCGTATACTAATAACGAAAGATGAACACAATCGTGTGGATACAATTTTTTTGGCATCCCTGGTATATAGTAGTATAATTTCTTCCCCGTTAGACTCTAAGCTCTGTTTGAACAAGGACCATTGTTCTTCTCACTGCTAGGTCCTTTGCACTTAGTGACATTTAGCACATAATAGGTGTTCACTAAATATTTAGCAAATGATAATCTAGCAGAACACAAGATTTAAGCTGCATTGACCAAACTTAGTACGTCAGTTTGTTAGTGCAAGTTTAAAGTGTTTTGGCAGCTAACTTAGTTCCGTGGTCATTTATTGAGTGTCTTTTAGGCTAGGCTTTGGGGCTGGGAAGGTGACAGTCCATGATCCCTACCTTCCTGAACATGCAGTCTCGTGGGGTACACAGACGCACCGTAACATAACTATGGTAAGTATTACGGTTAAGGGGAACTGTGTGCGCGTGGAGATGGAGCAGGCTTTGGGTTTTATGAACACTGGCAACAAGTCAAAACACAGTTGAAATTACTCTTTAGGTACTCATGCGTGTATGTTTTATAGGAAGCGCCTACTTTTAAATACAAAGGGTGTCAAAAAATGTATACACGTTTTAAGAAAGGAAAAACTATTAAAATTGTAATACATTGATGCCGCTGGCATTCATTTGATTGACTCCATCTTTTGAGGGAACGTCATATTACACATTGCTACGTAATTCAACTTCGAAAAGTGGGACATCGACAACATCTCTTACAATGTGTACATTTTTGGGGCACCCCTCGTAGACGCTACATAAACTCTTTAATGGGTTTAGTGTGGATTGAATGGCTTTTTTCTGGGCCCCATTTTCCTTTCTTTCATTAGAAAAAACTATTGGCCCAGAGGTTCGGTGAGTAGCTTTTGGTTTTGGCTCTGTCACTAAACCAGACTATTTAGGTCCTTATCTGGGTGGTAGATTCCTCCCCTGGAAAAGGAGGGTTTGGCTTTGAGACTCGTCATTGCATGGCAGGTGGGAATTGTTTACCTACATTCACAGGACTGGGCAGCCTAATGTTGGGGAGAGGCCATCATTAGTGAGCAGGGACAAGTACTGGTGGTTGCCTGGGGCCCCGCTGTGGGGAGGGTTATTATCTTTCTCGGTGTTAGTCAAAGTATCGTTAAGGTCAGGTTCCTGGAGTCAGTTGCAAAGAGGCCGAGCGGAACTGCTCTCTGAATACCTTTCTCTGCGAGTCCACCTTTGCATGATTGCCTTGGTTTAGGCATGAGGAATTTAATACTGTCATATGACATGCGAATGCTCTCTGACCTGTGCTGTGGGAATGTGTGGACGGCAGCGTTTGAGGCTGGTGGCGGCAGTCTCTTCGTTGCTTAGCTGTGCTGTAAGTTTGGAGGACTTCAGGCCCTCTGAGAAGATAAAATGTGGTCTCGCCTGGGAGTGTGGGTCTCTCTCAGGACGCAGTGACCATTTGGAGGGCGTGACGCAATGCGAGCCACGACCCTGGGGTTGACCAGCTAGCCCAGCTGCGCTGTAGAGGCTTTGTTTTTGGGGAGAAGGCGGAGGGCAACGCTCTGGTGTCAACTCGGTTTTACATGGTTGTTATTAATGGCAATGATGATTTCGTACATTTGTATAGCGCTTATCCTTCGCAGAGAACGTTTAAATCTGTTATCTCATTGTATCCTCTCAGCAGTCTGTGAAAAGGGCAGGTCAGTTTTCATCTCTTCTGGTTTTCAGTGATTTTACCATGGCTCACAGAAGTTATGAGCCTTGACCGAGGTCACGGGCTGAGTTGGCAGCACTGGGGCTGGACTGTTGGGCTTCTGGGGGCCCTGTGTTTTCCCTACTGTCACACCAGTGCCCTGGACTCTCGTAGTGACATGTTACTGTTAGTGTTCTCTACATCCCTTCCCCATCTGGGGAGTTCTTGAGAGGTTTCTGTTCATTTCGGAGCCCTTAGACTTCTGTCCTCTGTCTCCTACGTCCTGGATTCCCGGGCCCTCCTGAGGCTTCCGGTGGCCCTGTGTGTGGGGGCCCGCTCCACCTGCACGTGTATGTGTGGAGGGAGCCCCTGCAGACACAGCGCCTCGTCTGTGTCCACTCGGAGTGAACTGTCCACGTGCTGTAAGCGTTGCGTCGTTCTCATAGAAACCGGCTGTGCTATGTGTGCTCCGCGGTTCTTTGCTAGTTAGGGCCAAAGCTGAAACGGGTCCTAGCAGTTAGCCGACTGTTTTAACACTGTGATTGTGCAATCTTCCCTCCCCCTGTGCAAGCGCTTCCAGGGGACGGCTGTGCCACAGTCCTTCGTGTCGTTACCACAGTGCCAAGCATGGCGTCTGCGCCACAGCAAACACGAAATCCATGGTTGTTGCCTAAATGAAAGTCAAGTCAGCAGAGAGGTATTAAATCTGGAAACTGATGGTGAGGTAAAGGAATTTTCACTTAAGACAGTTGCAAAAGAAACCTTTTTAGACAAGTTGACCTGTTTCTCAGTTGGGGGTTAATTGCAGCTCAGAAAAGCAGCGTGTGCCCAGAGGGCTTTGGGGTTTTGCTTTGTGACAGACGAATTAAATTTGTTGTACGGCCGGCCGTGTTGTTTTTTGTGGCTTTATGTGGCTTTCTCCCAAATGGAATAGAGTTTTCTGTAAAAGTCACACTTCCCTTTTGAGAAGTGTGACGGTAATTTTATAGGATGATCTCCTCATCGTTTAACTCACAAGATGACCGCCAAGGGCCAAACACACTGCTTTGGCCCAGCAGGCGAGTCTGTTTCTGTCTTCGCCGCCCAAGGGGAGAGAAGCCCCCTGGAAGCTGAGCCAGGACACACGGCTGGTTGTCCACGGCCACTTCGGGTCCTGAGCTGTCATTTCTTTCAGCTTTTAGGAGCCCAGAGGGTGTGGGAGGGAGGGAGAGGAATGTGTTATTATGTAGATACCAGAGCACCCCCAGAGCACCCCACTGGCGGCTGTTTTCTCCCTGATGACTGCCTCTCTTGACCCTGCCTGAGTCACACAGGGTCACTGCGTGACCTTCCTTTTCTGTTAAGCTTTCCTCGAAGGGTTTTCGCAAGAGTCAGTGAGATGATATGTGTAAAAGTGCTTTTGTACTTTTAAATTTGGGAAAATTTCAAGCCTGTATGTATTTCTGAAACATGTGTATTTATCTTTGAGACATTTTAGCATAGTCATTTACTGGACATTTGGCAGTATTTTAATACTTCCAGAGTGTAGGATTCAAAGCCTTAATTACTTGTGAATACCACCGAAAAAATTTACTAGATTTGCTCAGCAAGAGATAAGACCATTTGGTTCATGCAGAATTTTGCATATCTCACTGTGCATAAATCAGAGTCTCATTTACATCTCCCCATGGTGATACAGGTTAGGTAGCGTGTCCCTAGGTAGATAGGGAGGTCCCTGATGGAATAAACAAAGAATCATATCCTAAAACCCCAGGTTTTGAAATCACTCCTTTGCTCCAGGACAAAATGTAACAAGGCCTTGAGGTTAATCATAAAATTCCTTTTGGCCTAGCAAACCGATCTAATAGATAAGAGTGGGTTACTTTGCTAATTCCTTCAGGATGGGCAAGCAGAACAAACCTGGTAGACGAATTTCATTAGAAGGAGCCAGTTCCCTACTTCAAACAGTTCCCCTTCGCCAGACAGTCAGGGGAAGGTATAAAAGTAAGAGCTTTTACCTCAGTCACAGGGAACCCCCATTCGGGACCCCCTCCCGCTCGGGAGCTCTGACTCTTTGCTTTCAATAAACTATCCTCTTTTTAAAACTCTTTGCCTCTGCTGGGTCTGTGTTTCCATTCTTTGGTCTCACGAGACATGATCTCGGCCCACACCCAGAAACTGCCGGCAGATCCAATATCATCTACGTCATTTGGGGACTCACAGGAAAAATATTCCTACATCAATGGCACCTTGAATTCATATACTTATTTTACAAAAGTTAGCTCCACAGTTAACATTTTTTATGGCCAGAATAGTTCTGAGAATGTTACAGATATTAACTCATTCAATTCTCATTACAAACCCATGAGATTATAACCCTACTATTATGACCCTTGTCTGACAGATAAGGAAACTGAGGCACAGAAGTTAAGAAACGTGGCCAAGGTCACAGAGCTCTTGAGTGGTTCTGGATTGCAATCATAGCGACTGTCCCAATCATTCTCTTAGCCACTGCTGCAGGGCTGTCTTCTGGTCAGCCCCACACCTCGTTTACGGTTTTCTTCTAGTGAACAGTAGCCCTTCAAAGGGCTCAAGCTCGGTGGCACTGGATTGCCGGTACCTGACACAATGCCTAGCACAGAGCAGGCATTTGCTGAATGAGTATGTGAGGCGTCTCTAATTGTAATATCTTATTACTAAACACAATTCTGGCACATCTGTTGTCTCATTTGACCCTTACGACTGGGAGATAGGTAGTATTTTCCTCCTTTTTTATACAGAAGGACATTTTATCAAATGAATGATATGTGGTAGGTTCATGGATTGAACTCTGGGTTCCGTATCCCACGTCCATACTGTTTTTTTGTCTTTTTTTTTCTCTTCAACTTTCAGATTCTTCTAAAATTCTATACTTTGGTGTGGGTCATCAGAAGGCAGCACAGGTGAGAAGGTTTTATGATCTTCAAGTTCAGTTGAATAAAAAAATTGTTTGACACCTAGAATTACCCAGTGACTGTGGGTCCTCAGAATAGAAATCTTGGTATTAAAATGTTCCTACTTCTAACCACCTCGGAGGTAAATCTGACCATATGTTGTAATAGCTGTTTCATTGGGGGGTAAAATTAGAACCTTAATGACATCGATTGAGTTTTTGGTTTTTTTCAAAAGATTTTATTGGGGAAGGAGAACAGGACTTTATTGGGGAACAGTGTGTACTTCCAGGACTTTTTTCCAAGTCAAGTTGTTGTCCTTTCAATCTTAGTTGTGGAGGGCGCAGCTCAGCTCCAGGTCCAGTTGCCGTTGTTAGTTGCAGGGAGCACAGCCCACCATCCCTTGCGGGACTCCAGGAATTGAACCGGCAACCTTTTGGTTGAGCGCCCACTGGCCCATGTGGGAATTGAACCCGCAGCCTTCGGAGTTAGGAGCATGGAGCTCTAACTGCCTGAGCCCCTGGGTCGGCCCCCTCGATTGAGTTTTGTCTCTGCCCTTCCGCCCCCTCCGGCCCTTTCACCTCCCCCCAGAACCCCTACTCTGTCCTCTCCCTGTCGCTCTTTCCCCTTCTCTGGTGTCTGTCTGCTTATGTTAGCTCGGAATATCAAAGAAGTTTATATTTTCCCTGTATGTCATCTGTAAATTGCTATCATGCAGGCAGAACAAGCTAAACAGAACTTTTAAAAGAGTGTAACATTTCTCCCTGATTATAAAGGAAATACATGTGCAATGCAGAACATTTGGAAATAAAAGAGGATACAGAAGAAAATAAGTCTTATTAGCAGATACCACCTCTGTTAACCTTCCAGTGTTGTGCAGAAAAGCCTGGACACCGCAGGCCTGACTTCCGTGACCTCAGAGGCCTGCACGAGCCTGGCCCTGGGCTGGTGTGTGCGAGCTTGGCTGGCGGAGGATTCGCACCACCCTAACGGATAAGCTTTCTCATGGGCCTGAGATGTCTGTGCAAACAACATGGTTTATTCCTAAATACCTGCTTTCCTCCTGGGGGTCTGGAGTTCGGTACATGCTGGGCAGAGGGTGACCATGTGGCCAGCCCCCCATAAAACCCTGGGCACTGAGTCTCCAGTGAGCTTGTGATGGACAGCATTTCACACGTGCACTCACTCTTCTTGCTGGAGGAATGAAGCACGTCCTGGGTGACTCCACTGGGAGAGGAGCCCCAAGCTGGTGCCTGGTTTCCACTGGACTTTGCGGCGTGTGCGTTTCCCTGTGCTGATTCTGCTGCGTATCTTCTCGCGGTGCTGAGTCGTAGCTCTGAGGATCGCTGTGAGTCTCTCCAGGGAGTCATCGAGTCTGGGCGTGGTCTCGGGGACCCCCGACAAGGGCCTACCCTTCTTTTTTCTCAGCATAAATAAATATGTATATGTCTTTCATAAAATGGGTATTATCTCATGTCTTTTTGAGATCTCATTCCATAAACATCAATGAGCATTCTGTCACGCCCAGTGTTCTTTCACAACATGATTTTTAATGATCTCAGATTGTATCTTCAACGTTGTGCGTGCTGGATGTGCCTTACAGTTATGTTGCTAATACAGGTAGTGAAAAGCCTCGCTGGTGGGGGCAGTGTGGGTGCCTCTCCGCTCCCTCTCTGAGGCGCCGCTGTGCTTGGAGTGAGGTCATGAGAGGCTGCGTTAGACATGTGGTCTCGACAGGCACGTTCAGTTGTTCAGAAAGGTGGTTTCCCTTTGTACACGCAGAGGGAAGCGTGAGAGCGGCGTCTCCGAGTGCTCACCTGCGCTGCGTGTGGTCACTTACAGCCGTCATTTGTCAGTGTGATAAATACTCGGAGCTGTCATTCTCATTTGCACGTTGGAGTGTTCATGAGGTTGATGGCTTGTCGTGTATTCAGTGACTTGTGTTTTCTTCTCTGACTTGTCTATGTTGTTTGCACCGAGGGTAACGGGAGTTTTCCTTTGTGACGGTGGCTCTGGGCTGCGACAGTGATTGCGGAGGGACGGGCTCTGGGTCATCATTCTGCTGTGTCGGCTCTCGGCCCGCACACGCGTCCATCCCTGGCAGGTGCTCACGGGCTGGGCTTTGGCGATGGTGAAAACCGTGCCCCCTTCTGCCCATGGATTAGGCGCGTCCTTAGAAAACCGCCCCCAGGGTGCGCACTGGGTTAGTAGTTGCCGTGGGGAAGCCCGCGAGACCCTGGGTAAGATGGTGGGAGCCGGGGCCCGTCTGTGGAGCAGAGTGGGCGTGAGTGGGCGTGAGGAGGCCGTAACAGTGTGTCTCCACCAGGATGCGTCCCTGTATTTCCCATGAAGTGTAAAAGGCCTCATAGTGTGAAAACCGTGAACAGATCTACGTAACTGCGGAAACAGCTCAGGAGACCGTCGTGGGGACACAAAGGGACGATGGAGGTGGTGCCGGGCAGAGGTGACCTGCGCGCGTCCTGTGTGGTGCTCGGGACACGGACCGTCGGGCTAACGTGGCCCTGCCTTTTACCCTCGCCTGGGGGACAGGCCGCCGTGGGGAGGACCTCACCCCTCTGTGGCCCAGGCCGACCCACGGGAGCTGGCAGTGGGGCCACATCCCGGCACAGGGACCCAGGGCACATTTGTGTCGACCACAGGTCACCCCGTTATTTCCAGTTGCTGGCAGGAAACATGCTGCATGCGCGCAGGCGTACGGGAGGGGACGGAGAGGCGCTGCCGGGCCAGGAGGCGCCTTGTGAAGCTGTTGGTGTGACAGCGACTCTTTTTACTTTGACTTTATTTGAGGTCGCATGGGAGGCGTGTCATGGATTTTGGGGGCATAGCAGCTGGAGCCCCCTCAAGTCTTCCTGGAGAACATTCCTGTGCGCGTGTGCGCAGTTCTGTCTGAACGTCGAGAAGAATCTTGCAGGCATATGCGTATAACATACCATTAACACTGGTTGTCTCAGATGGAGATTAGAGTATAGGGAGAGTCTCACTGTTGTGTATAATTCTGCGTTTTTATTGCTGTTTTGTTTTGTGAGTTAATTTTCAGTTGTAATACATTTGTAATTAAAGTAAGATTTACTTTTGAAAATTTGAAAAAAAAATACTAAATAACCTGTGACCATGAACAAATGACTAACCTTCCCACGTTCAGTCTCCTTATCTATAAACGGTGTGTGTGCTACTGGTTTTAGAGAGCTGTAATGAGAGCTAAGTGAGATAAAACTCCGAGCCTGGCACCTCGTAAGTGCGTAATAAATGGTATTATTTCAACATTTTTAGAGGAAAAAGAATTATGGTTTATGTGGTATAAATATCACTGGGCTTGTATTGGAAAGAACTTGAATTTGATCCCCTAAAACGAGTGCGATGGTAAAAGAGTAAGTTGGGGCCTAAAGAGACGGGCTGGGCCTGGGGCTCCCCTCAGCCCTGTGGCCCGGGAACCCATGTCCCCCGTCCCCTCTGCTGTTCCAGGGGCAGCAGTACGTTTACAGTGCAGGACTCTTGGAAGGGTTGTAGGACGTGTGACATGAAAATCGCTTTTCTGTGACAGGAAAGCATTGGGGAAGCAGCTTCTGTCCCCAGGGCCAAGCCTGGTTTGTCTTGTGCAGAGAACTGGTTCCTTCTCTGCTCCTAAGGCTTCTGGGAACCCTGTCAGGGCGCCGAATCCATCTGACAGCCCCCATCTGCTCTTGGTGACTTGGCCTGTTGTCATCTGCTGTCATCACAGCAGCAGCAGTTGATGGGACAGCTTGCCTTGATTTGCATATTTGGGTGTTTGTGCTATTTATAAACAATTCGAAAAAGCATGGAAGCCTGTTTATGGCAAGCTGGCAAATTCAGCAAAACATGGGCCAATCTGTTAGTGTAGTTTGCACGTGCGCAGGCACGAAGCAGCCAATTCCACACGTTTGCCGGTATTCAGAAGTTTCTCTTAAAAAAAGGCATTCAACTGTGGTCCATATGGTTTATAGGCTTTTCTCAAAATGCATGAGTTTGACTATCAGACATCTGAAATCTGAAACCATCTTAAAACACTGCCCTAGTTT
This sequence comes from Rhinolophus hipposideros, assembly GCF_964194185.1. Taxonomy (NCBI): domain Eukaryota; kingdom Metazoa; phylum Chordata; class Mammalia; order Chiroptera; family Rhinolophidae; genus Rhinolophus; species Rhinolophus hipposideros. Next base: position 108,255,027 of record NC_138047.1, on the reverse strand, counting down.
TCATATCTCCCTCTCCCTCCTTATTTTTCCATTATGAGGGGAGGAGGAGAGAGGGGAGCAGAGTGTCAGTTCACAAAGGCTCTTGATACACTTGATCTATCGTGTTCTTTCTTCCTTTCTGTATCCTGGTGTGGGGAGTGGAGATTGTAAGCAGTTGAGGTCACACAGGTTGCCCCTGGATGGCTTATCATCCCAAATACCCACCCTGGAGAAAGGCGCAGTGAGTGAGGGGGGAAACACAGGTAGCTCATTCAGGAAATTAGCTCAGGGTCACAGCTTCCCACCGCGGTGTGTGACCTTGCCATGTGTATTGACGGGAAGAGCTGTCATCAGAGTGGCCGTAGCCTAGAATCAGGCGTTTACATCCCTTGTGCAGACAGGAAATTAACCCGGAGGCATGGGCAAGTGGTTGCCCAAGGTCACCTAGACAGAGAGGGGAGCAGGGTCTGCGTCCATTCTCCCGAGCCTCTGAACTGCCCCCCCCCCACACTGCCCTCATCACTGCTGAGCTGTCTTCCTTGACCCCGAGTGTTTGAGTGTAAACACGAGGGAGAAAATGTGCCCCGAACCCCGGTGTCAGGTGCAGGGAAAAGACCCAGCAGCTTCAAGTAACGTTCACAAGTCTTGTCTCAGGGAAAGTGGTGGATTTTCACGATACCTTTACATTTCACCGTGCTTTTCATTTTCTCATAAGTTTTATGAAACAAGACAATAGAAGGAGTTGGGGGAACAGCAACTTTAGAAAAAAAAATTAAACTGGAGAATTACTGTTTCTTTCTTATTCTCAGTCTGGACTGTCTGTACTTTTGACTCCTGTCTGAGGTACAGCTCGGCGCTGACGGGGGCCACTGTGTCGCCAGTGCCCATGATTTTAGAACAGCAGATGCAGCGCCATGCTCCCCTCTGAGCGCCGCGCTAGTCATTTTACACTTGAATGCCAGAAGAAGCAGGTGGCGAGGTGCAGTGAGCATTTCCATGTGTGTCATTGATAGCTTTCTTTTTCCGTGGTTCCTGGGATTTGAGACTGGCTCATCCCACAGAGAAATGATTATCTGTCCCCTCCCCAGCTGCGCTCTTTGTCACCTCGGGTCCAGAAGGGCTGCTCCTACTGTAATCAGCAAAGACAGACTGCTGATTGTTTGAGATCGTGCACGTCGATTTGCACCACTCGGAATCCTGAAGCAGAGCTGCAGCATAGGTTGTCTTCTCTATTGCACTTCTATCTGGGTGGTGATTTTTTTTTTTTTTTTAGTTAAATAATCACAATCTTCTTTAGTAGGTAATTGTGCATATTACTGATGTAAGTCAGGTGTGTCCTGGGATTTTGTTCACACAAGGATGCGAGGCTTGGAACATGAATTGGATTTTCTAAATGATTATCTAGGAATGACATTGAACACCAGAGAGGTGACAGTGTTTTTCCAGTGTCATTCCCAGATAATCATTAAAGAGATCTCCTTTTACTTTGTCCGAGTTTTACGCCAGTATTTGGCAAAACCGCAGTAGAACTAGCCCAGGCCCCGCTCATACTGCGGTAAGATCCAAGCAAAGGTGCTTGCAGGAGGCCGCGTCCCCGCTTCTCTCCGCTCAGTACAGTCCTTACCTGCTGGGCGCCTGGTCTCTCACCACAGGGACTGGTGAGCACACTTGTACTGAGGCCGGATAGGCCTGCGGAGGGAAGGGTGGCGCTGCCCCGTCCACGGAGACCAGTGTCGCCAGCCTTCGGAGGAGAGACGAGAACGGTGGTTGTCATCGTTAGGATGGTCTGGGCATTGAGTCAGGGGGGAAGCCGTGGAAAAGTGTGTGTTACCCCAAATTTGGTATCAGAAGGAAGTCAGGGCCTGGCTGTGGAATGATCAGGGAGTAGGAAAGGTTAGGCCTGGTGGGGACGCCAGCTCTGCCGAGTGAGTGTTTCCTCGTCTCCTCTAGGCGCATGCGGACATGGGGCTACGTCTCACATGTTACTTAGGAATTTGCCTGGTGATCATGCCTGGAGTCTCATGATTACGTTCTTCATAGTGGGCTTCAGACTGCGTTCCGCGCAGACGTTCCCTCTCCCACAGAAAACGCTTTCTGTCCCACGTGGGAGGACCAAAACCTGCGCCAGCCGCCTAGGAGGGTGGCGTTGGAAAGGAGCAGATGACCTCGTCCAAAGTCGGTTTTCTGATGAGTGCAGACAAGGAAGAGAAGCGAATTGGCCCCAGACCTGAGTGTTTCACGGTAGCGTTTGAACCAAGCCGTTTCTTGACCTGTTGCTCTCAACTGCAGGCCATCTTCTGATTCCTGTTAGGTTGGTGCAAAAGTAATTGTGGTTTAAAAGGTTAAAAATAATAGCAAAACCACAATTACTTTTGCACCAACCTAACATACAAAGCTGTTCGTCCGTCATTCGTTTCGGCGAATTGTAACAGTGCTGCAGAGTTGAACTGAGGCCATGTTTATGCATTTCTGAGGTTCTTAGTTGTTCAGTTTTTGAACTTGTGTTTATAGTTTCTTGTTGGTTGCAAGATATCCTTTCAGAAGCACATTCGATGTGGAATATTTACATTTATTTGTTTTTAAAGGCTAGTTGGGTTAGAACCTACTTAGAGTAAGTGGGGGTGGAGGGTGGGGGACAGTGACAGTCCCCAACTTCACAGGCAGAGCTGAAGCCATTGGTTCCTGAAAAGGGTCCTGCTTTGTGACCTGATTCTGTTCTCTACCCTGCCCCCCCCACCCCCTATTCCATTTGTGTTGGTTTCCTAGTACCCGGGCATTTCTGGCTCCCTCTGGGTCTCCTTTATTTTTGCATACAGTTTCAGGTTGGGAGAAAGAATGGCCATTGTTGCACTGAGTTCCACGTGCAATTGCTCAGTAAACTTGGACGGAGGCGGTCACCCAGCAGGGGGACTGCTTTTGTTCTTCCACAGGCAGGGAGGGGAGCTTCCTGAATTTGTGGCCGTGTTCTTTCCCAGTTCCTCCTTGTAGCATTCCAGAGTTTTGGAGGGTTCTGTGATCATTGTAATTGTCCAGAATGTCATTCTTGCAGGTTCTCGTAAGTCAGGATTTATTCCGTGTAATTTGATAGCAATGGCTTTATTCCTATCTGAATATGTAAGTGAGATGGTCCCTTGGCCCAGCTGGTGGAGATGTTTGCTGGGGCTCAGACTTATGGGAAGTGTGAGTTTGAATCAGTTTAAACCATGAAGAACCGAAACAGCCAGGTGCTTTTGGCCATATTATTTATACATCACTGTTAGACCCCTCAGTCAGACCTGATGAATTATTATTATTATTATTTTTTAAAGATTTTATTGGGGAACAGTGTGTACTTCCAGGACTTTTCCAAGTCAACTTGTTGTCCTTTCAATCTTAGTTGTGGAGTGTGCAGCTCAGTTCCAGGTCCAGTTGCCCTTGTTTGTTGCAGGGGGCGCAGCCCACCATCCCTGGTGGGATCGAGGAGTCGAACCAGCAACCTTGTGGTTGAGAGGACGCGCTCCAGCCAACTGAGCCATCCGGGAGCTCAGCGGCAAGTCATTGACTTCATTCTAGATGTGGAGGGCGCAGCTCGCTGGCCCATGTGGGAACTGGCAGCCCCGTTGCCCAGAGCTCGCGCTCTAACCACCTGAGCCACCGTCCGCTCAGACCTGATGAATTCTTGAGTGCGTGTGCATGCACACACAGGCATGCACACACACACATGCACACACACACACACACACACACACTTTATAAAGACCCCAGCCCCTTGGCAGCCACTATCAATAAGACCCCTTTTCCATCTCTTGTTCTAACGTCCCTGTCAAAGTACCCATCACACATTATTTTGAAATTCTCTGCTTATGTATCTTGCTTTCTGATAACAGAACTCTTTAAGGAGAGGCTGAGGGTTATGCATCTAATTTTTTTGTTTGTTTTCTCTTCCTCCCATTGCCAAGCACACTGAAAGTAAGGAAGGCAAAGGATCTTTAGTGTTTCGTGAAAAAATTGAGGGCTTACGGGAGGGGTCCCCAAATTGGCCATGGGGAAGACAGGACAGGCTCACCTAGGGGGAGGGGGCTTTTGGGGTTTTGTTTCTCTAGCTCTTTCATTTGAAATAATTCAGACTTACGGGAAAGTTGCAGAAATAGTACAAAGAATTCCTGTATGTCCTTCACCCAGATTCCCTAGACATTTTACGAGATTTGCACTTTTTCTCTCTCTCCCGTGTGTGTGTGTGTGTGTGTGTGTGTGTGTGTGTGTGTGTATAAACTTTTTTCCTGAAATGTTTGAGAGTAAAATATAGGTTGCAGGGGTGGGTGAGGAGGTGGAAGAGGAGAGGTGAGGGGGAAGCCTCTATAGTAATCTGGTGAGAGCGTGGTGGCTTGGCCTGGTTGGAAATGGTGAGGGAAGTGAGACGTGGTTCGGGCTGGTACATATTTTGAAAGGAGACCCTGTAATGTTTGCTCATGGGTTGGGTAACAGGAACGAGAAAAAGAAGCGTGGAGGATGGCTTCAAGGATTTTGGCCTGAGTGACTTCTTTGGAAGAGGTGAATTGCCATTATTGAGTGGGGAACACTGGGACCCGGGGGTTTGGGCTGGTTTGGGACTAAATCTGAGGTCTAAGCTCAGAGGCTGAGAAGTGTTGGGGAGCAAGAGCAGAGAGCAAGACCCCATAGAACGCGAGCAGTGCATGAAGAAAGAATGAGCTGGTTTGATCACTAAGCAAAAACAGTGTTCTGCAGGCAAAGGAGCCACAAAGCTGTGGGGTATTGTCAGCTGTTTGTATGAATGAAACCCGAAGTCCTTATGCATTTTCCTGCCATTAGGAAACAGCAAAGAGTCAAGCTGCATCAGCAGTGACACAGCGTGCCCCGACGTCCTGTTACTCATAATTCATCACTTTCCTCTGGCATTTTGTTTTTATAATTCTTTATCACCACCTCCTGTATTTGTCTCCAAAGCATGTCTGGCACATGATCCATCACCACCTTCAGCATTCCTCAGTCAGGTTAGATTAAGTTCAGTTTCCCCACAGAAGGCAGTTAGGGAATGAGTTTGGAGTGAGGGCAGAGATCTGAACTGAAGATATTAATGGAAATTTGGGGGTATTCACGGTACAGGTGTGGTTCAAACCGGGGGCTGGAGGAAATCAGCTGCGCAATGAGTGTGATTAGGAGAGAGAAAACAGTCCTGGTCCAAACCTGGGGCGCTTCAACATTTAGAGATTGGGAAGACGACAGGAAGACAGAGACCAGGTGACAAAAGGAAAGTTAGTGGCCTCCTGGAAACCAGTCGTAGAAATGGTTTTCAGCAGGGTGGGCGATAGAGAAATGGTGGCTCCTGCTGCCGGGCTGATGCCAGGAGGTGAGGCGGGACGGCTGCGCCTGCGGCAGGTGACTCCGAGAGCTGTCAGAGGCGTGGGGACACGTGTGGGGACACGTGTGGGGATGATGGGAGCCTGCCAGCAGGAAGAAGGGCGGTGGGGGCTAGCTACACTTCTCTAGGTCATACGTAGCGGGTGGTTTGATGAAGTGGGTTCATTCCTCGTGGTGAGTCATGGTGGTGTGAAGGGTGGTAACCTCGGGGTCTTCTCCTGGGGAGCAGAGGAACAGCCTTTAGCTGCAAAACTAAATGTGTGTGAAGAAAAACCTCTTTTACTTGCGTGTTCTACAGTATTTGGGGCACTACAAAGTAGTGATGGGGCCCTTTGGGTTTCAGAAGGACACACACTTTTATATTTAAATGGTAAAGTGAGAGGATAGTTTCCTGCTCCACTGGCTACTGTTGAGAGGTCGCTGTTAACTAAAGGACATGGGTCTGCCACATATGAGTTTCTATCCTTGGTTAAGCTATTTAACCTTCCGGACAGTTGGTTCGCTCATCTGTGAAATAATATCTACCCTGCAGATTATATTGTTATTTAAGAAAAATTTACTGACTTGTTTGGAAAAACTTTTCTCATTAGGTTTATTGATGCCCATGAGGGAGACTAGACTTGGTTTCTCTGGGGGAGTAATAGCTATGGTTTATCGAGCGTTCATATGAGATGCTGTATTAGGCAAGTTACATGTTATCTTATTTAGTCCTTACAACTTCAGTTGACCCTTGAACAATGTGGGGGTTAAGGGTGCAGAGCCCCAGCACAATCGAAAATCACAATCGAAAAGTGTGACTTTTGACTCCTTAAAACTTCACTACTGATAGCCCACTGCTGACCGGAAGCCCTACCTATAACCTAAATAGTCAATTCACGCATATTTTGTATGTTATATGTATTTATACTGTATTCTTAACAATAAAGTAAGCTAGAGGGAAGAAAATGTTATTAAGACAATCAGAAGGGAGAAAAAATACATTTACAGTACTTATTGGAAAAAAATCTATGTATAAGTTGGACCAGTGTAGTTCAAACATGTGTTGTTCAAGGATAAACTGTACTCTTTCAAGGTAGAGAGTACCCTTTAAATTGTTTCTTTTACAGATGATGGAGGTGGTGGTGATAGAGGTGGGGTAATAGCCAAAATTTATTGAGGACTTCTTTTGTGCTAAGTTCTTCACATAAGGACATTAAAAACAACAGCAATAAAAACCTGTCAGCAGGACTCTGCTCTCTGTCCCAGACAGGGTCAGTGGTGCCCCCGTGCACTGAAGGCTCCATTGAGAAAGTGGTGGAGCAGAATTTCAGCCCAGTTTTTCCACCCCAGCGCCTGTGCTCGTTCGCTGTGTCAAACAAGTCAATCATCTCATTTTATTGGATCTGGAATCTCATTAATTCTGTGAGCACAGCAGCTCCTAACCTTGCAAAGCTATTGTGTGACCAGCCGGCTTCTTTAATTGGCTTCCATTAACATACAGACATATGTCACCCAGCCCTTGTGCCCACCACCCTCCCCCGTCCACACATCATGGGGCGGGCCCCATCTGCCAGGGAGCAGGGGCAGAAAGGCAGCCAGCCTCTCAGCCTCGGGTCCCCGGAGGGGAGCCCTCAGCCCCCTTCCCCTCGAGTCCGAGCCTCGTCCTGTGCCTGCTGTCGGCAGACACTCGGGTGGAAGGAGAGCCGGGGCCTGGGCTCTTCATGAAGACAGGCGGAAGGGACCAAATTAACTCAGAAGCCCGGCTGCTGGCGTCCCCATCGGGGGCTGTGTCACTTCGAGGGTCGCTGAAGAAAAGGAGGGCAGCTCCGATTCACCGGGGAGTGCAGCAGTGCTGGGGGTGGGTGGGTTCACACAGGTCGGGTTCATTCTGATGAGCAGGAAAGGGTCGAGGCTCGCGCAGTAGGTCAGACCTCTCATCTGTAGTTGGCTCCCTGTTTTTTCAGCTTCTACCAGGCTTGCTTTCAAGTGGAGCTCTTACCTGCCTCTGAGTTGAGAGTCCTAACTGCTTCCACAGTGTTGGGGTCCTTTCCCGTGCCTGGGGCTTCAGGGTCTCCTTTTGGGGTTGATTTTCCTGAATATGTGGAGCAGAGGTGAGCAGGCTTTCCCCTGCAGGGCCACATAGGGAATATTTTAGGTTTCGGGTCTCTTGCAGCTCCTTGATCTGCTCTTGTAGCGTGAAAGCAGTCCTAGACTAGAAATACACGGGTGGGCGTGGCTTGTCCCGGAGCAATTATATTTACAAGCACAGGCTTTGGGCCAGAGGTGGTAGTTTGCCCCCCCGACGTAGGTGGATGAGGATTTGGACAAGCTCATGCACAGAGTGAACCCCGTTACCAAGTCACCTTGGATCTGGGTGAACCTGACGTTTGGAGAGCGTGGGCCTGCTGCCAGCTGCGCCTTTGGGGGCCTCATTACTCACTCAGTGTCTCATCTCCTGCTGGCTTTGCTGTGCTTTGGAGTCAGCTTCTGTTGAAGGCCCCAGTGCCCGCTGAGATGTGGGTGGGAGGGGGAGTGAGGGCAGCAGCGTGGCCATGACTTCCTTAAGGAGCATGTCTACGTCTGAAAATCCCTTTCCTGGGTGTAGCAAAGTCAGTGAGGTTTAGGGCCCAGCTTCTCAAAGTGGGACCCCTAGACCAGCAGCTCAGTGTCACCTGGGAGCCTGTCAGAAATGCAGACCCAGCCCCACCCAGACCTGCTGAGTCAGAATCTGCATTTTAACAGGAGCCCAGGTCACCTGTGGTCCCAGGAAAGTCTCGAGAGCCCTCCTTGAGGGCATTCCCAGCTGGGGGACAGAAAGGACGCATTTTTAAAAATCCTTTTGTGTTCAGCTTTTTGATTGAACGTATAATAATGCACTTTTAGAGCTGTGAAGGCAGCTGTCTGTCTTTCCAGACGTAAGAGTCGTAATTGAATGTTATTTTCCTGCCGAAAGGGGATGGTGGACCCAGTAATGGGGGTGGCATGGTGGGAACAGCTCTAGACCCGTGCAGAATACTAGACGGAAGTCACACCCCCACCCGGAGTAACTGGACAGACCCCCCCATCTCTCTGTGCCTTAGTTTCTCCTGTGTGATATGAAAGATGATGTTGAAAGCTCTTACTGGGTGCAAGTATTGTCTTCCCTTCTTCAGCCCATGCGCTGCCCCTCTCCCCTTGCCCCTGCTGCCTCTCCATTCTCCTGGGGGACCCCCTCCTCCCACCCCTCTTTTGACTGATAGTCTGCAATTTCAGCCCAGCTGGCTGGGGTCAGGGGAGCAAGCCAAAATGCAGTGTAATTGTAGAGCTTCAGAATTGTTGAAAAGAAAAGCTAGAATGCCGAGGAGACGCCATTTCAGAGTTGGTCGTTACGAAACAGTTTCGGGGACTTACAGATGGCTGAGCTTTGCTCAGTGGGAAAGGCTAACCGGTTAGAGTCACTGTTCCAGCATCCCGGAGCTCCTGCCTCCCCTTCCTCCAGCACATCCAAAGTTATCGTTTCAGATGACTTAAGTAGGTTAGGCCTTTTAATTCCAATAAAATCGTGGCTGGACATGCACATAATCGAGTTGGAAGTGTGAAATGATGGCGTTTAATAGAAAATGCCTTCTGTGTCAGTTCCTGGAAACGTGGTGTTTTACAGCTTGGCAGTGTGTCCTGGATCCTGGACCTCGCTTGCCTCGCCCCTCCTCTCCCCGCCCCCACACCTCCCTGGGGAGTGCAGAGGGCTGCGGGTAGCCTTTCCACTCCTATCTGTACTGCCCTCCCGCACAAAGCCCGCTGTCCCGTACTCCCTTGGGACATGTGCATAGCCTGAGGTGTCTGACCGGGCAGCTGGCGGACAGCTGGCGGCCACAACGCCGGCTGGCAGGGGAATCCTTCATCCGTGTTAGAGGCCTGAGTGGTTTTGTAAGTGGCACTGCTCCATTTAGAGACGGTGCCAGGGCCCCTTTCGTGCCCTAGTCCTGCATCAGCACCTGGGCAGCCAGATGTGGTGTTAGTACTTTCTGTCCGTTAACTGGACCTGTGTCCCCATTCCTCTCTCCGCTTCTGTGTCTACATTATAGCAGAGCCTTAGGTAAGATCCCACCGATGTCCCCCGGGAGGATTCAGTCCGTAGGATGACAGACGTACTTAGGCTCCAGCACCGCTGCATTTGTGTTAGTTCCCTGCCGGGGGTGGAGGTTTGCAGGCCAGGGCTGGGGCCCAGGGGAACGGTTCCTTCTCTTCTCACCCTGACCAGTCTTCAGGGGACCCAGGGGCTGCACGGGGCCTCTCTGTGCTCGGCGCTGAGGGACGTGACGCTGTTCGTGCAGCCGGAGTTCTTCCCTTGCCCTGGCGCACTAGAGGGGCTTTGTGCTTCAGCGGGTCCTTTCACCTTCCAAAGAAGACAACTGGGGTGGGTGCAGTTCACTGCTGTCCTCCCCCCATGTGGGTGTGAGCCTCTGAACGGCCACCTGCCTCACTGATCACATGGGAATAAAGCCTGTGTGTTTTAAGGAGACCACGTTGCTAAGTTCAGTCTTCCTTTCCTTTCCCCTTTGTTTCTATTCCTTTCAGTAGAAGGAAAACCCTTTCGTGGATAACGATGCTTTGCAGCCCCTGGGAAGGAAGTGAATGCAGGTCCTTAGAGCCTTCTGATTCTCTGTGCCTGTGCTAGGTCGGAACTCTGCTTTCGTCCTTCTGGAAACAGAAGCAGCCCTTGACATACAAAGCCAGTTTGACACTCCTATTCCCTGTTTATTGCTGTTTTGTGACAACAGCTTTTCTTAAAACTCCATTTACCGAGATTTTCTTAAAATTCCCTGTATCTAGCATTATTGGGTACAACATACAGAGTGTCCCCCGCTTGATTTTACTTCACCTTGGCTAGGCAGGGATTCTTTCTCTGACTTAATTCTCTTCTCGAATGTGCCATCTTCAGCCCAGATTCCCAGCCCCGGAAGACAAAGAACGCGTCCGTCACCACTCAGACCCAGGCAGCCACTGTCATTGCAGATGAGTTTGCTGGTTCTGGAATTTTGTCCAGTGGCATCAGACAGTATGCCTTTGTTGTGTGTCTAGCTTTTTCACTTTTTTTTTTTTTTTTTAGAGATTCGCCTGAATTATGCATGAAACTGCCCAACTGTTCTCTGAAGTGGTCCACGTGGACTCCCACCAGGAAGTATGAGGGTTCTGCCGGCTCTACAGTTTGGCCAAGGCTTGGAATGACCAGTCTGTTAAATTCTGGTCATTCTCCTGGATGTATAGGGGCATCTCATTGTGACTTTAATTTTAAAAAATTTTATTGGGGAATATTGGGGAACAGTGTGTTACTCCAAGTCATTGTCCTTCAGTCTAGTTGTGGAGGGCACAGCTCAGCTCCAAGTGCAGTCGCCGTTTTCAATCTTTAGTTACAGGGGGCGCAGCCCACCATCCCATGCGGGAATTGAACCCGCAACCTTGTTGTTGAGAGCCTGCGCTCTAACCAACTGAGCCATCCGGCTGCAGGTCTAGAAGCTCAGCGGCAGCTCGTTGTCTTCAGTCTAGTTGTGGAGGGCGCAGCTCACTGGCCCATGTGGGAATCAAACCGGCAACCCTGTTGTTCAGAACTTGTGCTCTAACCTGCTGAACCATCTGTGACTTTAATTTGCACTAACCTGATTACTAATGATGTTAGTTAGCATCTTCTTACATAAGCATATTGGTCATTAGGTTGTTTGTCTGTATATGTTCTCAGTATTCAATGTATTGGTGTAAGTGCTTTGTCAAACATGGGTTGCAAATATTTTCTTTTCGTTTTTGTAATGACTTCTTTCCAAAAGTCCAATTTAGTAATTTTTTTCTTTTATTTTAGTACCTTATGGTGTTCTAAGAAATATTGGCCAACTCCAAAGTCATAAATAATTTCTGTTTTCTTCTAGATTATTGTAGCTTTACTTTTTATATTTAGGTCTCTAAATCATTTGAGTTAGTTTTTGCATATAGTGTGATGCAGGGGTGAAGTTTGATTTTTTTTTTTCCCCCGTCTCCATAGCCACTTGTTTACTCCATTTACTCTAAAGACTGTTCCTTCCCCATTGAGTGGCTTTGGCATCTTAGTCCAAAATCAATTGGCCATTTATGTGTGGATTTATTTCTGGACTTTCTTCTGTTTCACTGATCTATCCTAAGGCCAATATTGCCCTGGCTTGATTATTTGAGCTTTGTGTTGTAATAAGCCTTGGAACTGCTTAATTTGAGGCCTCCAATATTGCTCGTTTTTCTCCACAGTGTTTAACTATTCTAGCTCATTTCATTTTTATACATTTTAGAATCAGCCTCTCAATTTGCTTTTGCATAAAGAGCTGCTGGGATCTTGATTGGGATTGTGTTGAGTGTATAGATTAATGGGGCGGGGAGGAAGAATCGTATCTTAGCAGTATGGACTCTTCTAATCTTATGACTATGGTTTCTCTCCTTTTATTTAGGCCTTCATTAAGTTTTTTCAGCTACATTTCATAGGTGTCAGCTTCTAGGCCTTTCACATATTTTGTTAAACTTATCCCTAAGTATTTCATGCATTTTAATGCTTTTATAAATGGAACTAGTTCGTTTTCTTTCACTTTCCAGTTGTTACTTTCTAGTGAGGAGCTTACTGTTTTATAGAGACATTGACAGATAAATGGGCAGGTGAGGGACGGAAGAACAGATAAGAGCATTCAGTCCCCAAGGAACTGGTTCTGGTGGGTTTGCAGAGCGCGTGGCATTTGGGTGTCCCTAGAAAAGCTGGGATTGGTAGAGAAGATGAGTGCTAGGGCAAGCAGGTTGCAGAAAGCGTGCGTGAAGGTCAGAGGCAGGAACACAAGGAATGTTGTGAAAAGAATGAGCAGAAGCTGGACTGGGCCACGCAGAAACATGAGGGGTGGAGTGTGGAAAGCGATGGGTTTATAAAGACATTGGGTCAGAGTGACAAGGGCTTTCCTGCTGGGCAAGTGAAACTTCATTCGGTGGGTGTGTTTATGAGCCAGCGAAATGGAGCCTTTCTTCTGCATTTGTGTTATTTTAAAAATTGTGGTAAAATATATATGACATAAAGTTTATCATTTTAATCAGTTTTTGGTGTCCAGTGAGTGACATCAGTTACATTCACATTGTTGTAGAACCATCTCCACCATCCATCTGCAGAACGCTTTTCATTTCCCCAAACTGAAACTCTGTTCCCATTAAACCCTAACCCCCCATTACCCCGACAACCATCCTTCTACTTTCTTTCCTGTGAATTTGCCTCCTCTAGGAAACCTCTTACAAGTGGAATCACATCGTGTTTGTGATCGTTCCAGGTGTCAGGACGTCATTCCTTAAGGCTGAAGGAGAATTTCTGTTGTATGGACGGACCACACTGATTACCCGTCCAGCCACCAGTGGACGCTGGCCTTGCTCCCCCACCTTGGGCTACTGTGACTACACAGCTGTTCTTAGTGCAGAGAACCTCAGAGGTGAAGCACGGATGTGGAGCTAGGAAATCTGACATGAAATTGTTGCCTGGGTGCTTCTTCATAGCATCCATCTTCATTTCTAGCTGTTTTTATTTCCTTGCATACTATTTGTTTGCCTCTCTAACTTGAATGTCAGAGGTCATGTTTGTTTTGCTTATTATGGTATACCGCACACTTAGGTACCCAAACATTTGTGCAGTGAGGGTTTTTCAGTAAATATTGAAGATAATCTTACAATAAATAGAGGATACATTTGCACTTTGCTTTCCATCTTGCTGTTACTAGCATCCTCCTGCTCCACGCTCGTACTTTGCCAGCTCATCCTGCATAACACTGCCGCAGTGATCTTTGAAAAGGTGGCTATGCCTCAGTGCACCTTTTCTGGAAACCTTCTGTGACTCCCTCTTTCATAAGATGATGGTTCTGGGAGTCTGAATGTTCTTCTGCGGCTCTAAACTATGAAGCCCTGCGTGTCGACTTCCTGTAGATTTTGAATACAATGTCTTGAACATGGTCGGCTTCTAAATAACGTAACTGTGAGGTACATTGAGGAGATGTGCATGGAGTGAAAATACTATGCCCGCAATCTTGTATTTCAGACTTGTGTCAGCAGCCAGCTTGGTGTTTAGCAGGAGTCTTCTCCTGCCCGCCTAGGACTCAGGCTTCAGAAATCAGGAAGTCTGGTTCCTGTGTTGCCAGCTTGCATACGTCATCACGATCAGTAAAAACACGTGCAGGTCTAGGTTTCGTCTTTTGTTTTCTCCAAAACACTACGTCGAAGGATATTTTCTGGTAGGGCTTTTGCCTATCCATCCACCTATTAATCTGACTTTTAAGAATCATAGTAACTGCCCAAAGAATGTGTTCTGTGGAGTTTTACACCCATTCCTTTGGGGATTCCTTGCGGGCTTTATATAATGCAGAAGGGAGAATTCTCAGGACTCAGAATAGGCTTGTACACACATACCCTTGTATTTTTTCCCCTTTACTTTTTTTATTACTATTTGTATTTTTCAATTACAGTTGACATTCAGCATTGTATTAGTGTCAGGTGTACAGTGTCGTGGTTAGGCATTTATATAATTTACGCGTGAGCCTTGATTCGCACGCGCCTGGCACCGTGCAGTGACCACATTAGTGGCTGTGTCCCCTGTGCTGTACTTACAGCCCTGTGACGAGTTTGTAAGCACCGAGGAGAAAGGTGAAGAGACGAACGTGCACATTCCCTTTCAGAAACGCAGACTCGCCTTTGGGATTTCAGAGTCAGGGAGGAAACAGCCATGATTGTCCTCGGTCCTGTTCAGACACCCGAGAATGACAAGTAGGGACCTTATTGATCTCTTCAGATTCAGATGAAAGCAGCATTGGCGGAATGTCTCTGGAGTCAGAGGCGTGTGCTCAGAGCCTCTCCCCGGCTCTCCACAGCAGTCTTGTTGGCACATAAGTGTTCGCACTTCTAGACGGGGCCCTGGGCATCGGAGCAGCCCAGTGGCCGGTACTGAGTCATCCGCTCCTTCAGATAACGCTCAGCAGGACTCTTAAGGAATTTTAGATGTAGTCCGCCGGAGGGAAACATTCCAACCAGACAGTATCTAAAGTTGTGCCGCTTTTTCTGAGATTTCTCAGACCAACCTTTAGGCAGCCCATTTAGATTCTGTGCAGAGGCCTGTGGGGGCATTTGGAAGCGTCTTAACAATACCCTATAAGGGAAAATATGCGGGTGCCTCGCTCCGGTCGGCTCCGTGCTTCAGTGCCACCCGGGCCCCTACGTGCACGTCTGAGGCTCACACAGCGCCTGGCGGTCTCAGCAGAGGGGGCCCAGCCTGGTGGTGATCGCCTGCTGGGAAAAGTGTACTTGTCGCATCAGTCTTTTGTCGCCTTTAATGCCTGTGGTCTAAGGATGTCACGGGAGACAGTTACGATGACAGGATGGTCCATGGTAGTTTTCTCTGCAACTTTCTCTTCAAAACAAATCTCAGGAATGTTGCCTGCTGTGGAGATCTAGAAACAAACAAGTGAATTAATTCACCAAACACGTAGTGAGTGTCTGTTGGGTCTAGCTTCCCGTCAGGCATTGTGCTAGGTACTCAAGGTGCAGAGCGCAGTTCCAGGGAGGCCCCGCCTTTAGAGGCTACTGACTGAAGGAGGAGACAAATTAGCCCATCATTACACCCGAATGCTGGGACAGTGATGAGGTCGGCCAGGGGTGGTGATGGTGAGGAGGGGAGTCCTGGCGCTTAGCCAGGTAGGAGCCAGCAGAAGAGGTGTGCAGGGGTGTGTGTGTGTGTGTGTGTGTGTGTGTGTGTGTCTCGACGAGACGTCCCACCTAAGAGAAGGCTTAGGAGAGTGTATTGGAGCCAAACTGACACTTGCCGGGAAGCAGAATCTCAACGGAAATGGCAGCTTCACAACTTATTTTATACATTAGAATCAAAGGAGGGTACATGAAATCCATTAGTGGTAGATTAAGGGGGTGGGAGAAAGCAAAGCAGGGAAATCTCTGGGATTGGACAAAAGGTAAATTGGAGAGACAGGTACTTCTTTTACCCAGGTGGGTGCAGGATAGTTAATAGTTCACTTTTTACAGCGTGTAGAGATGGTAATGGGGGACAAGAACAACAATGAGGGATTCTGGAGTTTCCTGCTCTGGTGTATGTGGGGGGGCGTTGTGCCCTGAGGGGTCAGGAAAAGGGATGACTGACATTCCAAGGGCCTGTTATCTTAGATGCACAAAGACAACAGACAGGCTCGTTTAAGGTAAAGACTGACCTTTGTCAAGGAAGCTACAGGCCTAGGACGAGACTACCTGCCATGACCCCCTCTTAGGAATTTTTAGGTTCAGTCCATCCCATGGGGTTCATTTCTGTTCCTGAGTTGGTAGGGCCTGCCACAGAGGCCTCCCCTGAGCTCGTCAGGGCTTGTCGCCCACACAGGGCTGCATGTTAGGGTGCGCCTGCAGCAGCGCCAGGGTTCGGCCCGCAGCTCCCTGATGCAGGTGGGACGCTGTGCCGTTCAGAAGTTACAGTGTGACACCCAAGGCGGGGAGTGGAGAGATGAGGCTGGAGAAAGAAGCGGGGGCTAGTTCACAATCTGATACGAGGTGGGGACCGTCATCGCGAAGAAGAATGCAGAGGACAAGGGCGTTTTCTGAAAAGCAGCTTTGTCTTGGGCCAGCCGTGTTTCACCGACTGTTTAATTGGAGCCGCAAATGTGGCAGCGTGCTCCTCAGTGAGGCACAGGAGATGGGGTTTGATGAAACCAGTTCCCCAGTGACCCAGCCTCTGGAGAGTGAGCATGAAGAGCGGGTGTAGGCAGGCGTGCTGCCGGAGTGAGGCTCCCCGAGGTTGCGAGCTGCGCTGTGTGTGTGCGCGTGCGCGAGGCGGGACGGAGGGTATGACGTCCACCACCAGTCCTCACTCCAGGAGCTCCTGCTTTTATTTTTCTGTCGTCTCCTTGAGCCGCCTTTTCTTTTTACATCTCGTTTTGAGTCACAGAAAATCTTTTCCCACACCAAGGTTGTAAAAGGATTCACCTGCTGTTTCTTGAAGGACTTGAATGGTTTCATTTATTATATTTTGATTCTTCAGTATCTTGAGTGCTTTTTCTAGTGTATGTTTTCAGTTTTATCTTTTCTTCCGCTAGTTGATACCAGTTGTCCTCACTCGGATAGTCTGCCTTTGCCCCACTGACTTGAGACACTGTCTTTATTAGGTGCTGTGCACCCCGAGGCTCTGCGTGTCTGTAAAAAGGGTGGCCTCACTTAGGGTCTTAGATCCTGGAGTGTGTTGGAGACTTGTAGAACAGTAGATTGGGAAAGAATCCCGGAAACCAGCGTTCTCGAACTCTTTTCCTTAGAACTCTTTGGTCTCAAAATAATATATTAAAGACCCCAAAGAGCTTTTATTTATGTGGGGATATCTGTAGATATTTATGATACTACAATTTAAAACTGACAGGTTTTGAAGATGTTAATTCATTTAAGAAATCATATATTTATGAAATGTCACTGTACTTACCAAACAAGATCATTTGTGGGAGGGTGGCAGGGTTTTCTATTTCTGCCAGTACCTGCAGTGTCTGGCTTCATAGAAGCAGAGCTGGACTCTCCTTCCTCATTCAGGTGGCAATGAGACGTCGTTTTGTGGGAAGTATGTGAGAAAATCTGGCCTGCACAGATCCATGGTTGGAAAAGAGAAGCATGTTTTAGCGCCTTTTCAGAAGATTGAGAACATTCTTCTTTGACACTACACCAAAACTCAACCAGTAGTGGTGTCTTCAAGTTCCATTGCAATGTGAACTCTGAAGCTGTGTCAGAAAGAGCCGTCCATCCTGTTTCATGAGAGTGTTTGAGCTGCCTTACGCGGTACATCGATCCCTACCCATGTGTGACCGTGTGACCCTGTGGTTCACCACGCAGTGCCCATCTCCCAAATGGTGACAAAATCCGAAAGTGATGCTTCCTTCCAGACAACCGGTATACCTCAGTCTGCAGACGTGGTCTACGTGCACGTCCCATTTCATCACACAGGGTGCTAAAAGGGGGTGTCCTCAGGGGTGGAGATTTAACTAAAGCAATGAGTTTTACTTCTTCGTCAAAGTCATCAAAGATACTCTTAAGTGACAGTAGCTCTTTTTTCTTTTTCACTGCAAGTGGATGGTGAAGTATGTGGTGTGCAGTGTGGTGTCACTGCTTGGCCTCACATGCCAGCATTTGACCATCCTTGCGTGTTGCACCAGTGGTGCAGGAGAGCGTGAATCGTGTCTTAATACTAGGAAAACAGTTTGGCCTTGCGAACGCTCTGAAAGGCTTTTGGAGTCCGTCAGAGGTTCACAGCATGGTTTAAAACTTGCTGACATGAGCCCAGTCCAGTCTTGCGGATATCAGAGAGAAAGTCTGTCACATGACAGGAAGCCAGGCCCTGCACGTGTGTTCTAAGCCCTCCGTCTCGTGGGCAGCCAGCATCTCTTGCTGTAACTGTATAAAGGTGCTCACAGTCATCCTGGGGGATGCAGCCAGTCCTACAAAGCGGAGAGTTGGGCGTTGAGTTTCCGAAACCATGTCCTAGTGCTCATTTGAAAACTGTTTGGCATTTTAAGCCACCATCGCCTTCTTGACACTGAAATTTAATATCATGCAACTGACCAAATGATGATGCCAGGCTTCCGGGTCATGACTCCGTCTGCTGGCAGCCTGGCCTTGGAGCTTCTCCCAGCCGTGTTTTGTTGCCTCAAAGCAAAAGCGAAAGACTAGCACATTGTCTAGAAGATGAGGCACGAATCTTTTAGTTGACCTGGTTGCAGCCAACTTGTTTTTCACGTTGGAATACTGCATTCAACTATCAAACTGAAAATGGAATGCTTTGAGTAAAATTTAACCTTCATCTTGTGACATTTACAAATCAATGGGTCTAACAGTACCCTCCCTCTTCTTTTCTTTGTTTTCAGCAATGGAAGAGTTAATAGTTGAACTTCGTCTCTTTCTTGAACTTCTGGACCATGAATATCTAACATCAACTGTCAGAGAGAAAAAGGCAGTAATTACAGACATCCTGCTGAGGATACAATCCTCTAAAGGTGCGTCTCATTCACATTTCTGCTCTTTCTTCTTCTTCAGTCTCTTTTGCCTCTGAACCATCTTTAATTCCGCCATCTTTCTAAAACATAATCATTTCTTCATTAACTTATGAATTTACTGAAGGTTTTACTATGTGCCAGGTACTGTCTTAGTCTCTACCTACAGAAAGATAAAGCTTAAAAGCGCTAATGGAATAGTGGATTTGTTGGGGGCTCCCAAGAACACCCCAACATCTGGAGATTCATTAGAAAGGCTTAGCATATAGTTATACTTTCTTGTACCCAGGATTTATGACCAAGCTAGTGAGGATACACAGCCAGATTGGAGGGGAGAAAGACACAGGTGTAGTCTGGAAGAATCTGTATGCAGCCTTCTTCATGCAGTTTCTCTCCCTTCGGTGTCACACAGAGTACACTCTTTCCCAGCAACAAAAGTGCAGCAACCTGTGTGTGATGTTTCTGTTCTGAGAAGCTCACTCCAGACTCAGTACCCAACGATTTTATTGGGGGATGACCATGTAGGTGCCCTCTGCCTGGCGCACTACCAAAATTTCAGACTCCCAGGAAAGCAGGTTACTTAGGGTTCCCCAGAGAAACAGAACCAATAGGAGAGACAGAGATCGAGACAGAGCTAGAGATAGACGGAGATAGAGCTAAAAGAGGAGGAGATTTACTGTAGGAATTGGCTCATTGCTTATGGAAGCACGGAGGTCCCACGGTCTGCTGTCTGCAGGAAGAGAACCACGAAAGCCGGCGGTGTGATCCAATCTCAGGCTGAGAATTGGGGGCACAAGTCCCCACCTGTCCTCAAGCTGGAGAACCAGGAGTGCCAATGTCTGAGGACAGAAGATGGACGCCTCAGCTCAAAGAGAGAACTGTTTCATCCTTCCTCAACATTTTGTTCTGTTTGGGCCCTCAACGGATTCGATGATGCCCACCCACGTTGGGGAGGGCCACCGCCTTTACTTAGCTCACCAATTCAAATGCTGATCTCTTCTAGAAACACCCTCACAGAGTCCCCTAGAAATAATGTTCTACCAGCAGTCTGGGCTTCCCTCGGCCCAGTCAGGTTGACACACAAAATTAACCATCACAGCAGATGTGTGTCATAAACCACATTGTTTGGCAGCCTAGACACAGGGAACCAACTTGATCGATTAGGGACGATGGGCGCACTTCTGAAATCCACGTTCCCAGGTGCCAGCCGCGGGCGGGCCTGCTGCCTTAGTGCTTCTGTGCACAGAGGGGAGGGCAGGAAAGCAGGGAGTGCTACTCCTGGTAAGTACTGTTGTAGGGGGCATTCGAGGGCAGGGGGAGCCCCTAAGAGGGGAATCCAGACCAGTGCAGTGAGAGAGAGAGGTGGAGGGGCTGGGGCGGTTCTTGGGGCCTGTGATGGCAGAGTCTGGACTGCTCTGTAGGAGAAGGTGGGTGAGATGTAGGGACTTCCGTTAACAGCTTTATCGAGAGATAATTCATATACCACACGCTTCACCCGTTTGAAGTGTACAATTCACTCGTTTTTAGTGTATGAAGCCATGATGTGACACAGATAGATTTGTCACCTGTCTGGACCACGGGCTGAAGGATTTGGCAGCAGATTGAACGTGAGACCCTGGGTGGACGGGGGAACCAGTTACTCAGATGGGAGCACAGGACGAGCACCATGTTTAGGAGGCAAAGTGAAGTGGTCACTTTCGAAATGATGCTGTTGGTTCCCTGCCTAGACCCTCCGGAGTCTGCCATTGCCCCCGGTAAAGCCCAGGCCCATAGGTTTCATGTGTATCTTCTCCACAAACTGGCTTTGGTTCCTGGCTCTGCCAGTCACCAGGTACCGTGTTTCCCCAAAAATAAGACCTGGCTGGACCATCAGCTCTAATGCGTCTTTTGGAGCAAAAATTAATATCAGATCCAGTATTATTTTACTATAAGACCGGGTGTAATATAATATAATAAATATAATAATATAACATGTAATTAATATAATATAATATACTACAATACAATACAATGCAATACAATATAATATAATATAATGAATACCGGGTCTGATACTAATTGTTGCTCTGAAAGCCGCAGGAGCTGATGGTCCGGCCAGGTCCTGTTTGTGGGGACACACGTGTGTGACGTTGCCACTTCATCTCCTGATGCCTCGGTTTCCTCATCTGTAACAAGGGCGGCCAGTACCATGTACCGCACAGGCAGGTGTGAGGATTGAAGGAGATTATATAAAGTGTTTCCAAACAGCGCCTGACGTACGGTAGATACCCAGTAACTAGTGACTTTGGGTCTCTGCTCTTGCTCTTATGAGGAGAGGTGGCGCTTCCTTTCAGCCTCATCTCCTCCGTGTATGCCCTTCTTGCAGCCATGCCCCCACTGCTCTGAACACTCCCCAGCCAGGAGTTACTGTGTTTCCCGATTTCTCTTCCTCTCTTCCTCTGGCCACTGAGTTCCACCCCTTTGTCTCCATGCTGAGTTCTGAATGCATCTTCCGATATTTGCCAATTCACTGATTCTCTCTTCAGTGCTTTAATTTGCTTACAACTCTCCCACTGCTTGTTTTAGTGGTGAAGTGTCCATTCGTTCTTTTTCTTTTTTCATCGTTTCCAGTTCTCTGCCAAAATTCTGGTCTCTGTCGCAGCTTCTAGAGTTCAGAGACTTTGTCTTTTCAGATCTCTCTGCCTAGTCTTGTAGCATCGTGTTAAGTGATCGTGTTTCTAGGTCCTTCCAGGTGAGCTCTTGGCGTATAAATAATACTGTGCCCAAATTCTAAGTGGTTTCTGCTTGTTTCCTGCCATCACTGATACAATGCTCACCACGTTTTCCAAGAGTCAGTTGTATACGTATATACTTGACTTCCCTCCTGGAATATGAGTGCCCTGAGGATACGTGCTGGTGGCAGTCACATCAGTAATAAAGTATGTCTGGTACAGTATTGGAGTTTAAGAGGGCACTTAATACCAACGTACTGACTCCCAGCAAAGCGTCTGCCCCCTTCGTACACGGGTACGTGCTAACCTGAGTAGGAGTTCAGGGCAACAACTCTCCTTTGACAGGCTGCGTGGCACAGGGAGGCTTGTCGGCTTTGCTGCTGGCTCCCCCCTTTCTACCTGGTAATGTTTCAGTTAACTTCTTTAACCTTTTTTTTTTCCCCAGCCATAGAGAATGCTCCTTCATAGGATCGTTGTGAAGGATTAGAGGAAGTCAACATTTGCCAAGTGTTCGCTATGGGGCTGAGTGATAGCTGGTAGCAGTGCCATCGCCTCCCTCCTGACTCGTTCTGTGCTTTTGGTCCATACTTACAGGTTTTGACGTGAAAGATCATGCTCCCAAGCAAGAGACCCCCCACAGCCTGCCGGCCCCTCCCCAGATGCCTCTGCCTGAGATCCCGCAGCCGTGGCTGGTGAGTAACCCCTCCCTCGCAGCAGGGGCACTGGGCGCCAGCGTCCTGGCCCCAGGGGGTGCAAGCCCAGTTCTGGAAGAAAGGAGGCTCCCTCGGAGTGTTTTCCGGCTGCTAGGAAGAGCTGAGTGGGAGGCTGGAAGGGTAACCTGCCCTCAGGAGGCTGGTGTTTCTTTGAAAATTACTGGAGCTACAGATCCATGGAAATCTGTTCTTAGATTAAAAAACAAACAAATGAAACAGAGGATTTAACAGGTGAAACAATGGCAGTCGAGCCTGGGGAGCCGGACCCCTTTCTCGGTTAACTGGATTTGAATACCTTAGCCTGAAACTTTGATATTCATTGTTATGCTTCTTCTGGAATTAAAAAAAAAATTTTTTTTTTTCAGAAGAAAAATACGTTCATGTGCCAGGAATGTGTATTTTATTTGATCTTACTCATTCAAAATTTGTTTTGGAGTTCTTTTGCCACTTTCGCAATCTGGGTGTACTCGCATACACAATTCTTCATGTACCATTCAGCCTTCTCTGCCTTTTGCTGTTTTCTAATTTGCTTACTCGGGGAAATTAGACTTTCATTCAAAATTAGATCGATGTCAGTTACTTGGCAGTTCTCTTTCTAATGTTCGCTTTCTCTATGAAGCATCTAATTATCTCTCCACCAGGATAAGAACTGCAGGAAAGCAGGGCCATGTGTCATTTATTTCCATCCTGCCTTGGCCCCAACTGATGGCTGATGGCCAGTAGGTACTCCGTCATTACCATTGTAGAGGAGGGTAGAGGAAATTAGCACTTACTGGGTTCCTACCACACATCACACAGCATGCTTGTTAGTTTTTCACTTATAATTTCATTTAATTCTGACAACTTGACCTCAAAGAACCCCTGATTTAACTCTAAGCATGTACATAGTATGTATACCCATTTTCCAGAAAAGGAAATTGAAGTTCAGTGAAGAGATGTGATTTGCTCACGGTCCTGTACTAAGGAGGAAGGGTGACAATTGTAACCTGTTCTTTGGATTTCAAATCCAGCCTGTTTTCTCCAGTACTGTGTTGGGGCAGTGTGGCAGCAAAGCTGATGCCAACCTAACTCTTAGGTGGGAGAAGGCTCTGTTCGGTGCTGGAAGCCAGTTCCGGAGCCAAAGTCCCGGCCGGCAGCGGGGTGCAGGGTGCAGACTGGGAGCTTGCTGCCTGCTTCCGGTACCAGCTGTCACATCCTCACATGATTTAGACCGTGACTTCCTGTGCGGCAGACACCTCATTTCTAAAACGAGTATGATAATAGGACCTATTTCATATGATTGTTGTGGAGAATGAGCTGATATATCGCAAATGCTTAGAATACATGCCTTGCGTGTAGTAAGCCCCAGGTGATAGCTAGGTGCTACCAGACAGAGTAGCCCTTCTTAAACGCTCATGTCTAAATAACTCCTTGGGGAGCTTGTTAAAATGCACATTCTGACCCACTCGGTCTACATGGGGCTTCTGGTGCTGCATTTCTAACAAGATCACTGTGGAAGGTAGAACACCCCCTCCAAAGGTAAATAAGGTCATCGGTATGATTCCTGCCCTGGAGCGCCACTGTTCTCACTCGGGCACAATTACTTTGAGCCTTTCTCTACTTGTACTCTCCGGTGCAGGGGCCACGAGCTGCAGGTGGCCCTTGGGCACTTGCAGTGTGGCTGGTTCTAACTGGGATGAGTGTGTGTGTCAAATTCACCCCGGATTTGGAGGCTTCTGAGAGAAAGGATGTAAAATATTTCCTTAATTTTTACACTGATTACATGTTGAATTATGTTTTGGATATGCTGAGTGAAAGAAGCGATATTAATAACATCAATTTCATAAATTTCTATGGCTTGTAGGGACATTTAAATTACACATGTGGTTCACATTTATACCTTGCATGCTTTTTTGGTTCTATACATTTAATCTCCCCACAGTTGAGAGCATATTGAATATATGACTCTTATGTGCTATTTTTCTTTTTTAACATTATGTATTATGTATTTTTCCTTCTTTATAAACTTCTTTTTAATGATTCTTTTTTTTAACTCTCATCCTGTTTGTTGTAGAAACTGACTTGACCATTTTTCACTCTCATTTGCTGTTTTTAGATATAATGCAAAATTATAGTCCAGAAGTATGTCAATAGTATTAATTTTATAAACGGATATTTATTGAAAAGAGAAAGAATTAGTTGAGAATTCAGTGGTTCATGAGTTTCCGGGTTTACTTTTATTTTTCTTTCTAAGCTTGTCTGAGCCTGTGGCTCTCCTACGATGTGTCCCAAAATGCAGGGTCTCACATATCATCGTCACATTTCAGATCTGGAAAGCTGTTTGGAGATTGAAGGTGAAATGCAAACATCTAGAAGCAGCCAGAAGTGTAGGGAGGGTTATAGGAATTTCACGGGCTCTTTAGTGCCATATGAAGAGCTGTCTAACTGGTCTGGCCTAAATTACATGTCCCAGATGTGCCAGGCCAGACGGAGGGTATGTAGGTCAGGTTCAAGGCCAATTCCAACGGAAGAATACTTATTGCATAGCCATCATTTTCTTCCATTTCTATGGATTTTCCCCCTCAAATACAGTTTATTATTCATTCTCACTCACATATGCTCTGCCCCGCCTTTGGCTGTGAAATGCCTGTGGCAGACTGCTCTGGTTGAAGGTGTATGAGAAGCCCTCCTACCGATGGAATCACAACTGGTGGTTGATGAGCCAAAAAGGTTGGTTAAAGTAGGAAATTGTCAAAAAGATATACATACGCTTGAATTATTTTACGTTTAAACAATAATTTTTGAGTAGCAGTTTGACCAATGGGTAATTTTAGGGTTTCCGGGCGGGAAATTTCTGTTCTTGTGAAATTTTTTGCTTTCCCATTCCCGAATCTCGAGAAAAGTTGGTCGGGAAATCGGGAAAATTGGCTCTTTGAACCCAGGTGGTTGGTAGTATCAGCTGTCACTTTGTGGAAACAATTCATTGTGGAGAACAGAAAACAGTTTGTATCTCAGGATTCGGGAACGGGAAAGCGGAAAAAAATTCCTGAGAACGGGCGGGAATTCCCTCCCGGAAACCTAGATGATTTCTCCCTACTGGTGTCCAACACTTGGGTGTCCGGTGGGTTTTCTCTGGGCCTCCAAACCGTGCCATTACTTGCTATAAAACTAGGAGGAGTTTGATCCAGGGTCAAGGTTCTTTGACTATAGGGCTACACAGTGGATTCTACTTGTCTTTTCTGCATAATCTACACCCATGGCACTTCGTTAATCTTTTCCAGTTTTTGTTTCCCTAAAGTGGAGTGAAAGTTAGACACTTGTGAAACCTGAGTTTCAAGTCCCTAGAATTTTGAGTGCTGTGCTGTTCTCTTACAGCTGACGTGCTCACCCTGGTGTGAATAACTTTTCTTTTTGCAGTGTGTCCTGACTGAACCTTCCTAAAGCATCTTAGAGAATTATTAGCTCTCCTTTGCACTCATTTTTTTCATTGGTTTATTTATGTAGTAATCAAGTTAATTACATAATTATAGTATTAAGCATGAAACTTTAAATAACAAAGCTGACTCAATAAATGAGACTTAATAAATGGGACAGCTGATGGGACTATCTGTAGGCACTGAGGTGGGGGGAGCCTGGTGACCCTGAATGTTTAGTGTTTTCTGGATACCTGTCAGGGCATTTGACAGAGGAAATGAAGAACATCTGTCAGGTCAGCAGAGATTAGTTAAGATAGCTCTACTCTGTTTTTCTGATAGTTTTCCAGTGAATTTGTTATTAGCAAGTAAGCCAGTCATTCAGTAAGTTCAGTCTGCCTTTGGTGAGCAGGCCTCTGGCCAGTGGGCCATTTGCTGTTGGCAGATTGACTTCCAGGACAATTAGCTTAGAGTGGAGTAAAGATGGAATGGGTGGGAAGCTGTGCCAGGCACAAGGTGTGCCCTAAATTAAGGCCCAGCCAGAGAAAGAACCAGATGGTCTGGGAACATTGCACCGCCTCTGTGCTGGGGGGTAATACAACGGGGGTGGGTCATCTGCAGGTGAGGCTGGGGCCACTTCCCAGGGGTTAGGTCATGGAGGGCCTGTGTCCGTGCAGAGCAGTTTGGGACCATCACCAAAGGAACTCTCCGTGACTGAAGGATGTATATATTCTTTTACAGACATATATGATATATATATATATATAGATATATATGTAAGATTCATGATTCTCCAACCGCTTTTTTCTCAGTCATCTAAGAGGCTATTGTATTTTTACTTCTAATGTAGCATATATTGAACGAATGCTGCCTTTTATTGTATTTGTGTTAGAAACTCAAAAAAAGAGCTTTTATTTGTATCCGTTTAGTGCCTACCAGTGCCTTGTGCAGTTATCATGAGCTGTCTCTTGACGTTCTTCTCCCAGCAGACCTGTAAAACTCTTCTTGCATAACTGATATTTTTACTCACTGAACAGCAACAGCACCTGATTTCCACTGTCTTTTAATGAAACAAAATGTAATCTTTAGAAGATGGTGTTTGTTTCTGTGTTTCTTTGTGTTTCTCATGTTGCACAGCAGAGAATGTCGATGATGACGGCTCACGCTCAGGGAGCATGTCAGAAGTCAGTTTTGTCATGTTGGGAATGTGTGAATGTTTCGGTTTTGCTCTCGAAGTAGGTGTGGCGGCAGCCTGAGGCGTCCTGCGTGAACTGGTGCCCCTTTAGTGTGGCTGAGTGCGTGTGAAGGGGCTGGCGAGTGTGCCACGTGGAAATTCAGAACTCCTAAGTCTTTGAAATCACACGTGTGGGCCGCGGCATGCTTGGCGTCCACTTTGGCTCCCTGCTCTTCCAAGGGGCCACTAGAATAGGCCAAAGTATGTGGATGCGTGATGAGAACACTTCTGGGAAGAGCTGTGCTTTTCCGCAGATTGTTGTTTCTGTTTCATACTGAGGGCTGTGCAGCCCCCACTGGCTGTACTGAGTGTGCAAGTGCTGAGAGGGCGTTTGCAACGGTGCCCCCCCCCAGAAGTGGGTCCCATCTGTGTTGACATTGGCCGTCGCGCCCCACCCCGCGCTGAGGCAGCCATTTCCCTGACCGGGTCGGATCCAGACAATCACCGATTGTGCTTTATCTCCTCCCTCCTCTTCTTCAGAAGAGCATTGGGTCTACTAACGGGTGTCTCAGATCTTCATGGCTGAGAGGAAAGAGCAAGGTCGGATCCTTTGGGGCTCTGTGTGAATTGTATGATACACAATCAAGGCATTTTCTAGAAATATTTTTATTTGATAATTTAAACAGCAGGGAGTAGGTTACATTGTGTTTACATGGGGTAGAAGAGAGCGATTTCATTCTTTGATATCTTAGGGCCAGAGCTTGTGTAAACGTGATGCCTTATGTCAGCAGATAACAATGAAGGTTTTTATTGTAAAATACACATAACATATACTTGACCATTTTGGCCGTGTTCATGTGTCCAGTTCAGTGGCATTAACTGCATTCACATCCTTGGGCAACCATCACCTTCATCACCTCTAGAACTTTCCATCGTCCCAAACTGAAACTCCGTCCCCATGAAACACTAACTCCCCACCCACTTTCCCCAGGCCCCGGTACCCCGATCTACTTTCTGTGTTTATGAAATAATGAAGTTACCACCATGTCCGTGGTAGATTTTATCCTTCCTAAATACTTTCACAGCAACTTTATCACCTCTGTGTGATAGATGGGCTTACGAGGCTCTGAGATCATGTGACACAGTCAGGTATTTTACCTGTTGCGGAGTTAAGACGAAAGCCCAAGATTTAGAACAACTCAACCATTTGTTTCCCTGTGAAATCACACGTGATCCTTTTAGTGGACAAAGAACCATCTGGTTCCTTTTCCCTTGTCTTTCGAGACTCTCTGAGTTTAGTCTCGTGTCTAATTCCAGGGGCACCTTTGCCTTAAATCTGCTCTGGCTGCACCCACAGGCTCATCCTGTGTGCACGCCTGTTGGGCTGTTCCCCCACCCCCGCCTCGTGGAAGCCTAGGGTCCCCCCCACCCCCGGGGCTTTCATTCCCTCCCAGGCGCGCATAAATAGAACTAGAGAAAACTTACCAGTGTTTACTCAAGTGCTGTGTGGAATGCAAATTAAATAGCGATCAGAATGGAATGGGTATAATCTGGGCAAAAACTCTTATTTCGTCCAGAAGATTACTTACTCAAAATTCTTGATCTTAGGATTTAAACCATTTCTGCAGCTGAGACTATAACATTTTGTTATTGATTGAGAATTACTTTACTCCAGTCCTCAGTTTCCCTCAGCAGCCTGGATACCTTCCTAAAGTGTGAACTGCGGTGGAAGTTTAGCTTATGGCATGAACGCTGCTGTCAGGGGCTTCGGAATATCCATGCCGGTTAGAGGTCCTATACTAAGTAGGAAAGGCGACAGTAGGAAAGGCTGATACGTGACAGAACTGGAGCATGAACCCTACTTTTCTTATGCCAGATTTATTCTCGTGGGTGCTTACTCTTCACGGATTTTAACCCCTGTCACCAGCGAGAGGGTCTGCATACACCACCTTCTACACAGAATTGAAGTCAGAAAGAGATTCCACATTCTCGGCTGGTATTGTTCTCTGCTGAAATCAGCTCTCAGTCTATTGGTGTTACTAGTGCAAAGGACTAAGTAATAAATTGGGGTGAGGAAAGTGATGGGGAGCAGAAGAGAGGCAGAGTGTGAGTTAGAGGGGGAAGGTGTGAAAGGTGTTGGGCGTGACGTCGATGGTACGGGAACCCGTGCCTCTTGGGAGCTGAGGGGTCGGTTATACTGTGTGATGTGGCAGTCAGTGTGACCCGGTAGCCTTAGTGGGCCGCCTAGGCCCTGTTTCCTTCCCGACTCCTGTTCTGCTCACTGCGCCCCCCTTATCTCCCTCCCCGCACAAACTAGAAGGCACACAGGGTTACAGTCGTGACTTAGGGATGGCATTCCTGCTGTTTCGAAGCTTCTGGTTCAGTGGTCAGTGCTGACTCTGGCTGACTTTCTACGGCTTCTTCCCTAATCTCCTAGCATGTGTGACCTTGGGCAAGGTCTTTCATCTCTTGAGCCTCAGTTTCTTCATTTGTAAAAGTGTAATCAAAATGTCCAAATCTCTGCTATTTCCTGAACAAGAAAAAATATATATAAAGTATCCCAGAGCAATGTCTGATACATGGTTGGCAAACAGTAAATGATGGTTATTATTGTCACATTGTTGAAATAATAGTAATAACAATAATAATTATATTTATACCACACAATTACGTAAGCATAATTGTTATTATTAATGGAAAAAGAACTCTCTGTAAGGCTTTTCCTTAAAGTAGCAAAGGCAGAGACTAGTGGGCTTTTCTTTCCAAAACGATGGGAATTAAATCAAGGCCAGTATTGTGAGCCAAGCGAACCTGTAGCTTATCCTCCTATACAGTTGTTAGGACCGGTTTGCTCTAATAAGACTTGGAGCCCTTAAAGGAGAAATTTACAATGTGCCTTAAGGCGGATAAGATTTCCTAAACTAAAACGCGACTTTCCCGTAAGCATTAACTTGAAGGCGAAATATTTTTGTGAATTTAAAAGCTATCTAGTGAGCAGCGCGCTGTGCCACTTCTATCTTTTATGTCCAGAGCGAAGGTCAGTTGTTCTTTGAGGAAAACAGCTTCTCATCTTTCTTTTTAAGCATTGAAGGAGGCTGTGGCGGTTAGATTTCAGGCCCTTGTTTTATCAGCATGTGTTTTGTGAGAGCGAGCCCAGGAGAACACTGGTGATGAATGCAAGACGGTGTTAGAGCTTCATGCAGAGGCTGGGTCTCTTCTGATGTTGAATGAAAGTTACAAAATCCAGTGAGAATAATGCCCTGATCGGTGTGCAGTGTTACTGCCCGAAGGGACCTTTAAAGTACGTGCTCTGGCCAGAGGCTGTAATGTCATTTCTCATCTAGTGAGGACACAGTCAACTCTCACTAAAATTTCAAACCAGGTAAAGCTGGCTTCATCAGAATACTAGAACTGGAACCTGAGAGCCAGGACGGACATCAGCGGGTCATGACCCAGTGCCCGCATCTGCAGTGAGGAGAGCGGGATTCAGGTACAGGAAGGTTACAAAGACCCTGGACGAGGGGGACCCACGCAGAAGGCACCCCGCGTGTGAGCGTCGTCGCCTCCCTCTGCTCTCGTTTCCTGTCTGCCTCTGGTTTGCCACGGTCGTGTTGGAAACCTGTCTTTCCTGCTGTGCACCTTTAAAAATCCCTGTTAACTGTGATTTCAGTGAATTCTTACCTATTGGAAAGGATCTGAAGGAAGATTTTCCTCAGAAAGCAGTTCGGGGTACCTCTTTCCAGCTTCTCCCCCACTGTTAACAAACCATAACACCTCTGCCGAAGTGTGAGAGCCTGTGGCAGGATTTCAAGGGTAGGTCCTGTGCGGACCCTTTTTGGAGAGAGAGGTGCTCCTGTAGAAGGACAGCAGCACCTCGGTTTTCAAACGTCTCCATTGGCAAACATTTCTGTTTACGAACGCCGTAAGTTTTATGGATCTATGGTATCATTAGATAGTAAAATTCATGCTAAATTTGCAGTTTTCTGGGTTGATTTTAAAGGTCTGGAATGGATTAATCCATTTTGCATTACTTGCTATGGGGAAACCGTGCCTCGGTTTTCGAATGTTTCAGAACCATCAGCTATGACGATGAGCAACTCCCCTAACACGCCCGTGTTACTTGCAGCACTGGGGAGGGAGTCTGTGCTGTTTCATTGGTTTCATTCAGCTACTCGCACTGCTTTCCCAGGACACGAATAATTTTGACTGTTTCAACATCCTAAAAGGAAGTTGAAACTCCATTTCATGAATAAAGACTCTGAAGCAGACATCTGTTTTCCAAAAGCAACAAGCAGAGATTCCACCGGGCATGGACTTCTGTTCAGACCTGGCCTGGGGTGGAGCTCGGTGGGTCAGGTTCCCGTTAAGCGTTGCGTCTTCAAGAAGGTGTGAGTGACCTGGCTGCGACCCAGTGTGACACAGGATGATGGGAGCCAGCCGTGGGAGAGGGGTGAGGGAACCGGACTGCGGGGGAGGGAGACGACTGCCTCAAGTCCAGGAGGGATGTGTGCACGTGACCTTGGCCCGAGGAAGGGGCAGCTTGAATGCACAGTGGTGGTTAGTCACTCACAGAGGACGTCTGGAGTCTGCGGTGAGTTAGATGGAGAGTGGTGGAATTTTACATTCTGGACACTGTACGCATATTTAAAAACCCTTGATTTCTGTGGAACATTGTTCTACTTGGCTCTTCACGGGGTAGATCTTCAGTAGGGGCCTCTGTTCTGTCCCATTCTTGGTGACATCTTTCCAGTTTGTTCACAGAACATAGGCAGTGTGAATGAGTTACCAAAGGTGTGTATGGGGGGGGGGGCGGTGGAAGAGAGAGAATGAAAGAAAGGTCTTCAGCGGACAGACCTGGAGTTTGTCCCCAGCTCTGTCATGGAGGAGCGTCTGACTTCCAGCAGGCGCTGAGATACTGAGCCTCACTTTTTGTACCTGTAAAAGGTGATGGACCGTCTCCTGGGTCCTGTAACCAGCACAGAGGCGCCTGCTTAGCACAGTGCCGGGCAACGAGCAGGTGTGTGGCTGGTGTTGGCTTTCCTTCCCTTCGGTCCCTTCCATCGGTGGGAGGACCGGTGAGTGGCAGAACCAGCAAACCTACAGAAGCTTGTAGGAAGGAGGTTGGTGTGCGTTAGCGCCCTCGGGGCTTGGTCCCGACGGCAGTAGTCCTGAGCCTGCCAGCTCTTCCGTGGTGTAAAGTTCTGGCTTCAAGACCTGAGTGTCTTAATGCCAGAGTTTGACAAGAAACTGATGTGATTGGTTTTAGTAATGAGCAGATTTCTCCTCCAGAGAAACGTTCCAGTTTCTTTTAGAGAGCGTCTCCTAGATGGTTTCCTGTTTTCGAAGTTTCCGTGGCAAGTGTCAGGAGCATGGTGAGCTGGTAGCCTTAACGAGTGCTTCCCTTTGTAAGAGCTCTGGTGACCTGAACCATTCTGTGTTTCTGGAGCTCCCAGCATGGTGCTGTGGGCCGCAGGGACCCCGGAGGGTAAGTGGTGTGGGGACCATGAGAGAGGCACGCGTCTCAGCTCGGGCATGCGTGTCAGCCCGTTCCACTTGGGAAAAGGGGTACTTTGTGCCCACAAACAGTGTGTGCAGGGCACTCCTGGGACACGGGCCATATGTCTGGTGATGGCCAGTGGCTTGTATGGACTGAATGGCGTGTGGCTGTGGCCAGGCTGGGGGTGGACATGAGCAGGAAAGTAGTAAGAGCCCGTCAGGACCCGAACTTCAGAACCTCTTCATAGGATGACGTTCTTTTTTGCCAGAGACTTTACAAAGGAAAGAGGCAGGTGCTGGTCACTATCTGAAAATATGACGTTTACTTCCAGTGACGTCGTTTTTTTCCTTTTTTCTGTAGCCTCCTGACAGTGGGCCGCCGCCGTTACCGACGTCCTCGCTCCCAGAAGGTTATTATGAGGAAGCCGTGCCACTGAGCCCGGGGAAAGCTCCAGAATACATCACCTCAAGTGAGTGTCGGGGTCGGCGGCCCCAGCTGGCCTCTTGACTCGTGGGACTGGGAGAGCCTAGCCCTCTTTCTGGGTGTGGGGATAGAACATTCCAAAACGCTGTGCAAATGTGAGTGATGTCAGTTTTGAACCCAAACTGGTAAATACAGAGAGGGCTTTGAAATGTCAAAAGTGCCTTCTCAGTATCTTTGGGAATTCAGATTGTTGTGACTCAAAATTAGTGGAAACTTATGCGGTATTTGGTTGGTGCAAAAGTCATTGCGGATTTTTTGTAGTTTAAACCGCAGTGACTTTTGTACCAACCTAACAGCTGTGGAAACATGGATCCCAATGAAGGGGGTACCCTTTTTCAGAGCGAAATGGCTTTTCATGGCATGTTCTTATGGATGCGGGATCCCCACTTTAACAAGAGGGTGTGTGTCCCCCACCTTCATTGTGCCAGGAGGAGAGTAGTGTCTGCCAGGCTGAAAAATTAATGGGCACAAAACAGATAGGTATCTCAGTCCGAGGCTTTTGTTTCTTCCTTTTTAAATAATAAATCCAGGTTTTACCAGAACCTTTTGACCTAAGGTAGAGTGGTCTGGGTGTGACTCTCTTTAGTTGCCTGCTTGATGGCTCTCAGAGGTGCCTCTTGCACCCCCCTTGCAAATTCAGAGGAAGAATGCCACTCTGACACTGAAAACCTGTCTCTGGAATTTATTTTTGGATCATCGGCTTTATTTCTCCTCTCGATATTCTGTTTGGCAGTGTGCTGCTATCTCGTAATAAAGTGGAAGGTCTGAGCATGTGTCCACTGAGGGCGTCCAGCGGGCTGTGCTTCCATCAGGAAGTGGAGGGCAGGGTGACTGCTCTTGTGGCCCGGGGCTGCCCGCGCACTTACGCTCACGGCGCTGGCCTCACCTGTCTTCCTGTGGATACGCGCTCTCCCAGCCCAATGTGGTCGTCGCATTGCCCGAGTCTCTGCCACGTGGACACTGAGCTTTCTGCTCTCTCTCTCCCAGCAGTAAACAAGCAGAACGAGTTCAGCCAAGCAGAAGCTAATCTGAGTATTACAGCCCCCCAGCCCCCCACGCCAACGTGTTTCCTGAATGTGGAGAGGGATGTGCTGAACCCAGGCAGGCAGGGCTGGAAGCCCCTGGACGGCAAGGGGCCTTTCCCAGCTCACTCAGGCCAGTTATCTCAGCTTCCAGAACAGTCCCAATACAGACTAAGCCCAACAGTAGTAAGTAAGTGTTTGTTATGCTCTGAATGCAAAAAGGGACAGTTCTGGTAAGGAGGTTAGGAAAGACTGGTTTTGAGATCTATAAGTTAAATATTTTAACTTCTCTTTCATTTAAGAACTTCTTGGGAAAAACACATTCAAATAATTTCTAAGTGTTCACTATTTCAGAAGATAGTAAATTAATTAGAAAACACACACAATTTAAATGGCTTGATTGTGTTTCAAAACATCACTGGACTCCTTTCTTTCTAATAACAGTGAGTAAAATAAATGTTTTTGATGAGGGTCCTTCCCAGGATTTGGAACGCCGGGTCCTAGCCTTCTCCCACCCTCCTTCCCCTCTCCTCACCATACTTCGTGGTTAGAAACTGGTAGTACATTTGTTTGTCTTTCGGGGCCTTCGGTCATTTTCAGCCTGAGAAGCTGATGTGTAATGTCCTGTCCTTCAGAGAAGCCATTCCATGGTTGCTGACCAAAGGCAACTTTTGTTGAACTAATTCCAGAAGCAAGAGTAATCGAAGGACTCTTGCTGGGGAACAGTGAGTCATCGGTGACAGCACCCTGTGGCTTCTTTGATCAAATGTCTGTGGTGAAATGACCTGCCCGGAAGAACAATGGCGGTGAACTGACCTGCGGGTCAGGCCAGGGATATGCTGCTTCAGTTACTGGGGAACTTGTGACAGCTTTGTGGCACCTGTATCTATCAGGTCCGGTTTTATCAGAGAAGCAGGACCACCAGGGGTGTCGTGGAGGAAAGGGCTTACTGTGGGGACAAGGCCCTGTGTCATGTGGGGACCAGTGAAGGAGCCCCTGGAAGGCTTGTGGGACCGGCCATCAGGAAGCAAAGCTGGATGAGAATTGGGGAAGAGGAAGGACAGATGGGAGCCCACTATCGTCTCTCAGTTCCTCCAAACCCGATGACCAGCTGGAGAAGGTGGAACCCGTCGTACAGAGCTGCAGGCCCCTGGCTCAGGACTCAGAAGAGACCGGCAGGAGCTGCGGGCCCAGTGCCAGCCCATGCCCACACGGAGGGCCAGCAGCTCAGCGCCAGGCTGTGCTGTGTGTCCAGCCACACCTGGCAGCCCGCACCGCCCTGCACATGCGCTGGCAGCGGCCGCCCCTCTGCACAGCTTCCAGGGGCTCCCAGATGGCGCCTGTGGCCAGCCTCACCCAGAACCGTCCAAGAAAGGGAATTGGGGGAGATGTAATTCCAGCCTTGCTAAGTCGATATGATAGAAAACCACCACCATTTATCTTGTGTCGATTTGGCCTCCATGCGCACCTCTCTTAACCACACTGAATTTCCAGATAAAGAGCAGCAAAAGCAGGATTCAGCATAACGTGATTCAAGGGCCGCCTGCATAACGGAAAACTCCCTAACTCCCCCAGGGGATACAAAGCCCATTTCTCTGCTCTGGGGGGGCATCCACTCTCCTCCGGCTGAGTCATGCTCCCCATTGAGAGCCTCTAACTTAAGTCTTGAGAGCCAAGGGTGGCTGCTTTCTGTTAGCATGTTGGATGTCGGGGAACGGGAGAGGTGCAGAGAATTTGCCTATCATACACAAATATACCTATAGCACAATAAGGAAGAAGAACTCAGAGCTGGGACAGGCCTCACCTCTGCCACCTCCACGGTCACACCACAGTCACACCACCGCGGTCACAGCTAGTACTTCCCTCCCTCCATTCTGCCTCCCAGGCTGGAAGGGCTGCGGCAAATGGGGGCGTCTGGACTGTGTAACCACGTGATCCGCTCGACGCCCCCTTCTCACAATCCTCGAGGCGCCCCTCGGTGTTCTTATCAGTGTTACTGCAGATGCCCCTGAACCGTCTCCGTCTCTCGGTCACCCCACGTCAGCCTGTTCTCAATGGTCACTATTTACATAGTGACCTCTTTGGCCACCTGAGTCTCTTGCTCAAAATCCTTCCTTGACTTCTTTTTCGTTATTTAAAATTTAACTTCAACTTCCAGTCTTTCTCCCCCACCGCCCCTTAGTAATGGCTTTGTGAGGGAGTTAAAATGCAAGCATGACTTCTGAGTATCAATTATAATTCAGTTTCTGGCGAATTCTGTCCTGTGGAAGGTCTGTATTTCTACTGTGTTTGCTGGATGGCGCAACTGATTGCTTCAGCTGCAGTTTCTCCTCATCTGTCATTCATTCATCACTTAGGTGTTCCTTCTTCAACTATGTTTGAAAACAAATGTCTTCTAGATGCGGCGGGGTGAGGGGAACGCAGAGAGGAATCAGACACAGCCCCGAGGAGCTTACCCAGCAGGGCCGAATAGTAATAATACTGACCGTCACTAGTGTTCATTAAACACTTTGAATGTGCTGGCTCTCCTTAGGAGGGCCTCGCAGGTATAATTTAAGTTCATCCAACAGTTCTTTCTACCTTCTACAAATAGCGTGAGCTCACCCTGTGCCAGGTACCTTGTTACCTGCTGGGACAATCACCTCCAACAAGGTGGTCTCCCTTCCCTCAGGGGCTTGCGGTCTGATGTGGGAGACAGACAGGCAGACGGATGGCAGTAAGAGTGCAGTGGGACATGCTTCCTGCTGGGTGGTGCGGGAGCACCCAGGAGGGCATTTCACCCAGTGTCTTAGTCAGCTTGGCTTCTGTAACCAAATACCACAGCCTGGGTAATGAAACAACAGACATTTACTTTCTCCCAGTTCTGGACGTCTGAGATGAGGGTGTTGCGTGGTCAGCATCCGGCGCGAGCCCTCCTCCTGGCTTACCGCCGTCTTCCTGTGACCTCACGTGGCCTGGAGAGTGTGAGAGCTCTATTCCTCTTCTAAGGCCACCGATCCTATTGGTTTAGGACCCCACCCACCCATATAACCTCACTTAATCTTCATTACCTCCAAAAAAGCTTTCTCTAAATACAGTCACATTGGGGTTAGAGCTTCAACACCTGAATTGGGGATGGGGAACACACACACACAGTTCAGTGCATCTCAGCTTTGGTGAATACGGGAGGGCTTGTGGAGGAGGCGCCAATAGGTTATATCTGGAAAGATGAGAGCGTTGGTCCAGGCAGAGGCCGGAGACCGAGTGGGACAAACAGGAAGCCTACGTGAGGGGCCGCCTATGCAAAGACCCCGGGGGTAAGAGGCAGTGTGATGTATGCGGGAAACTAAAAATAATCCAGTATTTCTGTGTCAGTGCATAGCAGAATGCGAAGGATAGGTGTAAATGCCTCTGCAAGCCCCAAGAATGACCCCAGCGGAGGGAGGCCTCCAGCCTGAGCACTGGCAGTGCCAGCAGAGAGTAGGGCACTGCAGAGCAGAAGGAACTGTGACAGCAAGGTGTGGGCGCGGAGAGCAGGGACCGGCCGTGGCAGGTTCCGCTAGGTGGGCCGTCCCGCGGGGTCCGGCTGAGGCTCGCCCTGCCCACGAGGACCGGGCGAGGGCTCCACGGCACAGGGTCTGCCGCCTGCACGGCTGTGCCGGACAGTCAGAAGTGGGTTTTCTCAGTACACGGTTCTTAGTCGCTTTAGTTCCAAAGTCTCCGCTGAGTTTCCACTGCCCGTCTGGAGCCCTTTGCCCTTAGTTTGGTACTGACATTTCCGCGCGCCCTGAATGTGGAGACCTCTTCCTCGTTGACTGGTGCAGTAACGCACTCTTGAGCCCACGGACAGGCTTCCAGATGAGATTCTTGTAGCCAGGCCCTGACTGTTCTGTTGTTACTTTGGACAGATTATGACTCGGATGCAATGAGCAGCTCTTATGAATCCTATGATGAAGAGGAGGAGGATGGGAAGGGGAAGAAAACACGGCACCAGTGGCCCTCGGAGGAGGCCTCCATGGATTTGGTAAAGGACGCCAAGATCTGCGCCTTCCTGCTGCGGAAGAAGCGCTTCGGCCAGTGGACCAAGCTACTCTGCGTTATCAAAGACACCAAACTACTGGTAAAGCCTTGTGAGGCCATTGTTCTGTGTCAAGTCGGTCAGATTTCCTTGGCCGTCCATCTGGATGGAATTTATACCAGGCAGCGCTAACACAGGCCAGGGCAAAGCGAGGCACAGAGCTCGGTACCCGTGCTGAGTGAGCTCACAGTGCCCCAGGGCCCCCCACAGGCTGTCAGGGTCCGCAGCTCCCTAGCGCAAGCAGAGGGCAAACTCTTCCTCTCCCCCCGGGGTCTGCGGTCTGTATCCGTGGAAAGGCACAGTGGAAGCTGCCAGAAATCGCAGGATGGATTTTCTCATTTGTAGTGAGTCAGTGGATTCCTCAAAGCCAGGTCAGGAGTGGGAAGGGCAGGCCTCGCGGTTTGGGGGAGCCAGGCCAGGACAGGAAATTCTTTTGGAAAGCGAAGGGCCGGTTCTTGTTCTTTTTCTTTTTTTAATCTGAGAGGCAGAATAGGAGGTAGAGCCTGTAACAGAAGCAGGGCACGGAAAACACAGACCCTTTGCTGGAGGTGTTGTTCCAACTGGGACTCTATGAAGGAACCAGAACGTTTGAGAATGGTCTGATCGTCCCTCCTTCCCAGTCTTAGAAACCGTGGTTGATTCTTAGAATTATGAATTTCAGAGTATGTTTTTTGCTCTTTGTTTTTCCTTCAAATTCACCTTGAGAAAAAAATTCACTCAAAACTAGATCATTAAAACAACACATGAGGAGTTATGTTTCTGTGTGTCAGTCGTTAGTGGAGCAGATAACTCTTTTTTATAGTTCCTCTGTGAGTTATGGGAATCTTATTTTACTGGATTCTTAGGACATGGTATATTTTTTAATTAATGGTTTTGCTCAATGTTTTTCTAAAACACAGAGAGTGCATGTTTTTTCCAAATGTGTGGCCTGAAATCTCCCAAAGTTAGAATATGCCAAGAATGATGCCATGGGGGAATTTTAAAGTAAAGAATGAAAGAAAAAGATGTGAAAGATTAATATGGTGCTTATTAACAATCTGCCATAATGGCAGCCAGATGTGGACATATTACATAAATGTTTTAAAAATACACAGCCGACTGATGAAAGAGAAGTTTTACAACGACGGGAGCCTGTGTCGTGTGTGAAGGTCAGCCACTCCAGGGTGCAGGCGTTCTCAGCCCCGGCCCAGTGCTCCCTGCCCCCCGCCGTCTCCTGTCTCCACACCTTTCCCCTCCTTTTCTTCCATTTCTTCCATTTCCTACCCGATTTTCCATCTTCACAACGAGGATGATCCTACCTACCAGGAAGAATAGTTGTAAATATTCAAGAAGAAATTAATGGAAAGCCACATGAAAGCACCGCTATTCGATAAAGTACAGAACCAAAATTAATAGTTATTTTTATTATGAAGGGTGTTTTGTTTTGGGGGGGGAGTTAAAAAATGGTTTATGATCCAACTGCCCAGATGACCCCTATTGAGACTGAAAAAAATAAAATCAGCCATGACAACAGCAGCAAATGCTTTTCCAGTTTCAATAGTAGAGAAGCCGTAGGTGGAGAACAAAGTGCTGGGCTCTTCCCCTAAATGTCCCCGTCTGTCTTCCCACAGGCACCGCCGTTACCAGCTATTGTATGTCCTTCCAGAAGCTGCTCCTTTCTATGCCCAGGCAGCTCTGTGGTGGACACTGACATGCCAACGGCCACTTCAGGACTGAAGGACCTTGTCCCTCACTTGTAGGGAGGGCTCCTGGCAGACAGCTTGTCCAAGGTCATGCTCCCTGTCCCAGGGGACGTGCATCCAATGTGATGCCCGGATGTGAAGGACAACCTCACGGGACAACTGTGATGGCGCATTCCGGCTCCGGAGCCCCGGGGGTCCCCTTGCCGAGGCCTTGAATGCAGCCTGGCTCCTTCCCCTGCGCAGTGTTGTGTCCTGCACCTTCCTCTCTCCCACACAGGTGGTGCTCTCCAGGGAGCACCGAGTACACGTGCTGCTCTGCTTCAGAGCCAGCTTCCCCGGGAAGCTCACCTGCACGACCTCCAGCTTGCAGTTCGTCAGGTTCTGATGATACACCCATCCTGAGGCGTTCGACTCAGGGAAGATACAGGCTATAAAACTTTTAATTCCTTCCATCCTGCTGTTTTTCTTTTTTTTTTACTTAGAATGTGAAAAATCTGGTAAATGGTAAACATTCATAGCAATCTGAGGTTAGTTGGTTTTGGTGTATATTTTTCTTCCTTTTTAGACAAGGCAACCATCAGATGAAAATTTTTAAATTTTTTAAAAAAAATTCTATTCATGTGCCATTCATGAGCCATGGTTTTGGAGCTGTAAATAATCATTTGTGAAAATAGGTGTCCATTCATTCATTCCTTCATCAACAGACGGCTTAGGGTCAGGAGTGCGGGCCGTGTGTGGTTGGGCTGGAGTCCTGGGTCTACCACGTTCAGGTTGCCTGATTTGGGGCATGTTACTTAACCAAAGTGACTGGTTACTCAACGTATCCAAGTTAACTGAACCTGCAAACACACATCTGGGATAATTCAATTAGATGTATGAGATGCCACATTTTACTATGGACACCCAATACTTGCTAGCAGGAGTTATTGTTACTAATAATTGAATGTAACTCAAGAAGATAACAATAACTCATTTTACAAATGAGGAAACAGGCTCAGAAAACTTACAAAACTTCCCGGGATCCAGATTGAATTAGTAACAGAGCTAGGACCCAGACACCTGACCTCCTAGACCGTGCGTTTTCTGAAGGGGTAAGCCTCTGGTCCCCAGTAATGCAATTAAACAATGCGGGTGGTGGGGGCAGACCTCTGGACAAAGATTTGATCTAGGTTTTACAGACCTAGTTAAGCAAGAAGGATGGAACTAGATCTCAGTTTTAACCACAGCATCGAAATGTTCAGTCAGCGCAGTTGTGTAAATGGAGCAACTTGAGCTTAGGATCCTCCGGTAGTTAGAAAGCAAACCTTTGCAAGACATTTTTGCATATTCTATGTTGATAGCTGAAATCATTCATGTGACTTTCAGAAAGGATAGAGATGAAACAGGCAGATTCCAAGTGGCATAGGTTGTAGAAGAAAGTATCCAAACTACTGTTTGCTCATATTAGGGCTGTGTTGTTTCGGCAAACCTAGTGAATGATATTCATGTCAGTTCATGAACATGCGCGTATACTCCGTCATCAGAGGGACTTTCTGTTTCCCGCTGGGTTGTCACTGGTGGTCGGTGCACTTTGAGGGTCCCTGGGTAGATGTATTTGCACGTGCACGGAGGTGATGTGTCCGTGATACCGTGAGTCTGCAGGTCCATTTCCAATCACCGACCTCCCCAGATGCCTTGCCAATGCTTCCTTCCGCTCTCATTCTGCCGGACTTCAGTCAGTGTTGCTGTGTAACTTCCTTCTGTCCTAACTGTGACTTGTCCTGTTGAACGCAGTGCTATAAAAGTTCCAAGGACCAGCAGCCTCAGATGGAACTGCTGCTCCAAGGCTGCAACATCACGTATATCCCGAAAGACAGCAAAAAGAAGAAACACGAATTGAAAATCACGCAGCAGGGCACAGACCCCCTAGTTCTGGCGGTCCAGAGTAAGGAGCAGGCCGAGCAGTGGCTAAAGGTGAGTTGTGGCATTTGTTTCTGAGCCCTTTTCATTGCCAGACCTCTTTCTGAGATTTGTTTTTTTATTCTAATTTGTGTTTTTTCAATCATATACAAACATGGATTGACTTGAATAGTTTGGTCTTTGATAGAGGGATATTCTGATTACTTTGAGGTTAATTACTTTAACTTTTGTTTCCAAAAGGCAATCTGCCTCCCAGTCTCAGGCTGCTTCTAGGACTTTCTCTCTTTGATTTTCTAGTTTCACGTTATAGTGTCTGGATGTAGATTCTTTTTTATTTATTCTGCTTGGGATTCCATAAGCTTCTGACATCTGTGGATTGTCATCTTTCCAAGTTTTGGAAAACTTCAGCCATTTCTCTTACAATACAACTTTGCCCCATTTCCTCCCTTCCCCTCACTGCATTTAAATATATGTTAGATTTTTCCCACTACAATCTACTTTTTCTCTTCTCTTTGCATTTACTATCCCTATTCTGAAAAAACTTTAGTTTTTTCGTGTTACTTTCCAGCTCACTACTTCTCTGTGCACTATTTCTAGCAGTGCCTGATCTGCTGTTAAATTTGTTCCCTGTTCAGTAGGTTCTTAACTTTGGTTATGGTAGTTTTCTTTCTAGAATTTTCAGTTGTTCCTTTTAAGAATGTTTGTTTGGCTTTTTATGTCTATACGAGCACGGAACAGGCATGGTTGTTTTGACAGTGGTTTTGGTGGAGAGTGGCAGACCTGCTTCTGTTAACTGTTCTTGTTCTTTTTCATGTCATTTTGTCGTGTTGTGTGTCAGATTATCTGATGATCGTTGTATTTTTGAAAATAATTATTTCAACAATTTTTGTATAACAACTTTATTGTGATGTAATTCACATACCATACAGTTCACCCTTCCAAGGTGCGGTTCAGTGGTGTTTAGTATATTCAGAGTTGTGCAACCATCAGCACTATCTAATTCCAGAACATTCTCATCACCGCAAAGAGAAACTCTGTGCTCACTGTGCTCACAGTCTCTGCCCCCACCCTGCCCCCAGTCCTAGCCCCCGGCAAACACTGGTCTGCTTTTTGTCCCTGTAGGTTGGCCTAGTGCCAGCATTGCAAATACATACACTCATACGATACGTGTCCTGTGACTGGCTTCTTTCACTTAGCATAATGTTTTCAAGGTTCATCCGTATTGTAAAATGTCTCAGTATTTAATTTCTTGCTGTTGCTTTTTGTGTCATATCTAAGAAACACTTTTTTCATCCAGGGCCCTGAAGAATTACATTTGTTTTCTTCTCATAATTGTACGTAGTGTTAGTTCTTAAATTTAGTCTATGATCCTTTTTAAAAATTGACGTAAACTACTATTACCCCATATTGTCATCAACTTATTATTGAGGCTTTCACTATTTTGAAACTCTGCTGTAATATCACAGGTATCTTTTAAGTAAGGCACACACCTTTGTCAGATATGAGAAGCGTGGCATGGCGTGACTTCAAGAATCATGCCGAATTTGTTTCTCTCATTTTGGTCTGCAACTTCCATTACCAGCAGCTCTTGCCAAAATTAACTGACTGTGTGTGTGTGTGTGTGTGTGTATGTGTGTGTGTGTGTATGTATACAGATGCCGAAAACATGAGCCGTTTTGTAGGGGTCAGTCAGAAGACAAGAGCCAGTATTCCCAGAAACGGAGTGGTCAGGTTTCCTTAAAAAATGTGCAGAGATTGTGTTTCTGGAGATGAGGGCTCGAGTTAAAAGCAAACAGCAATACCACAGAACATATAATAATTTGTTTTTTGAAGAATCTGTGATTCTGAATTTGGATCCAATTCTCTTAAATACATACTGAACTTCTCATAGAACATAGCTCTTTAAAATGAAATATGTTGATACAAAAACCGCATTTGCAGCTGTTCAAAGAATTTGGGTGATAACCCCTTTATTTATTACTTCTTAATTAACTCTGCACGGGCAGTGTGGCCATAAATAGAGAGCAGAGTGGAAGGACAGTTTCATGAGAATAACCTGAAAAACTCCAACTGGCTGGTTGATGAAAAACCATGGCGGTAGAGACCGGCTTCTGCTCACTGGTCTTTCCAGTGTGTCTCTCTGTACCGCAGACGGGACTGTTGTGTAGGCTGGGGGAAGACACCTCATGTCCTGGTGTCGGGAGGCCGTGGCCTAGCCCAGCTCAGGGCTGTCTGGGTCTCCTGGTCTCTGAGCACCCAGCTCTTTCCTAAGCACTGTGGGGGACGCTGTGCTCCCCACCAGAAATGTAGGTTCTAGCAGA
Source organism: Rhinolophus hipposideros (assembly GCF_964194185.1). Classification (NCBI taxonomy): domain Eukaryota; kingdom Metazoa; phylum Chordata; class Mammalia; order Chiroptera; family Rhinolophidae; genus Rhinolophus; species Rhinolophus hipposideros. The sequence goes on along the minus strand of NC_138047.1, from coordinate 108,211,735 downwards.
GGAAATTCATCGAGACCACAATCGTAGAATTTATCGAAGCCTAAAGACATGGGGTGGGCTTATTAGGAAACCATCTCCGAAAAGGGGATTGTGTGAGTTAGCTTTGATGGCAGGTAATTTTACCTGGCAACTTCAGTGATCACTCTGCTGCCTGAACCTTTGCAGGCAAAACAGGACCTGATAGGGAACAGGAGAGCCCAGGGGACATGGCAGTGACCAGGGGAGCGTGAGGAAGTTAGCTGGGCGTTGGGGGGAGGCAGTGTTGGTGCTGCAGGCGTGGGTTTTACCCACATGCCCCCTTTTCTAAAAAAAATGTTTCCACTGAGGATTTCAGAAATCTGTGCAGAAGACTGGGGAAACTGTCGTGAATATTTGCTTGGTTTATATGACGGCCTGGTTTCTTTCCTACAGTTTTTCATTCATTGTTTTCCATAGACAATTTCAAGTCCAATTTTTTCTTCATTCCCTCCTCTTTTTTTTTTCTTTAGTCACACTTAGTTTGAGTTGCAATTATGTGCTAAAAGGCATAGGAGTACCACAAGAAGGTGTAGTTCCTTCTATGAAAATGAGTGTAGCTGAGTAGAAGGAGCGGACGTGTAAATGTACAACGCATGTGACCAGCGTCTGACGGAGGGACGCGTGGCTGTCTGTGGCCTGTGTAGAGGGCTAGCTGTACTACACACTCCGTGTGGGAGCTCAGAGCAGGCTTCCTGGTCACGTGACATCTAGGGAGTCCTGTTTCTCTGAGAGAAAAAGCATCCGTCCTCCGAAGGTGGCACCACGTGTCCGCATGCAGGTGGCCTGTAGCAGTCATTGGAGCAGTACTGCCAAAGGGCCTTTAAAAGAGAAAGAAAGAAAAAGGAGAAAAAAGAAGACAACTGTTTCTTGACTAAAAGCTTTATAGACAGGTTTCTATAGGTTATGTTTGTGAAGTTCAGCCTTTTGGTGTAAAATGAACTTCAGGTTTGTATAATTGACACATGCTTTCATTTATTGAATGCTGTAATCACAGAAAAAGAGCTCAAGTTTACTTAATGGCTATTCTGGGAGAAGTACTGGGCTGGACACTTTATCATTTCATCTTCACAGTGACACCCCCCAACCCCCACAGGCATTTTTTGTGCCTTTTTTGGAAGAGGGAGGGAAGGCTCAAAGTCTAGATGGCTGAGCTTCACGTATGGAGGAAGTGGTAGAATTGGGGCTTAAACCCCAGTTTCGGACACAAAAGCCCAGGATTTCCCTTTGCATTATACTCTTTTTCTATACAAAAGATAAAACCCTGTCTTTAGATCAAATAAAATTTGCCTTCTCAGCTAAAGATTTGATAAATGCATTGGGAGGTGAGGGAATAAAGACCCTACTACAATGTGAGATTAGCAGAAACGGAAACTGAGAGAGAAGCTAGCATTTTCCCCTTCGAAGCATTCAGACGGCACGCTCGGTGCGTTGATGGCACCTTTGGTTATGATTTCACACCTAAAAATCAACAAGGACAAAAACATTACAGCAAGCTCTCTAGGTTTTTGTTGTTTTCTTTTTCCCTGTTTCAGTCTCAAATGTGGACATTGCTCCATATATTTTTTTTTTTTTATAAAACAGCTGAGCAGCAAAATGACTGGAAACACTGGTCTGTCAGCCCCTGGCTCTAATCCCAAGGCCAGTGCGAGCCAAGTGAGTGTGGATGTGTCTGTTGAGATCATCTTGCAAAATTACTGCACAGATATCTGGGACTGGGGTGTTTCTTTTCTGCCCAGTAGGCATTGGGTTGCACTCAAACTGCAGCTTCATTCCAAAAAGAATAGAAGACATTTTGAAAGATTTTCCTGCTAACTTTTCTGTTACAAGAAAGTAAGTTCCACCGACCCGGGAACCTTGTCTGTCAGGTACTGCACATCGGGATTCATCAGAGCCATGCCAGCTCACCGCAGGAGCTCAGTAATGGTGGCGGGGACAGTGCATGCCCGTTGGGTGGCTGTGAATGTCACTAGCCCCAAGGACCACTGCCTGTGTGCTGCAGACCCCCACCTGTAAGTCTGGGCTCTCGATGCAAACCATGGGGTGCCCACAGGATGACGGTGTTGGTGTAACAGCAGCCACCATCGTGAGCCCACACCTGCTGGGTGCTGGCTTGGTGCACACAGGGTCTCACCGTCTCCTGATTCAACCATGTCGTTAAATAGCAGGACAGGTCACCTCGCTCCTTCCTTTGCTAGTGAGGAGACTGAGGCTCAGAGTGGTTACGACTTTCAGCTAGTAACGGCTGTACAGTAGCACCGCGGTTTTCCAACGTCTCCGTGGACGAACATTTCGGTTTCCGAACGCCGTAAACCCGGAGGTAAATGCTTGGGTTTTCGAACACGCCTCGGAAGTCGAACATGTCACGGGGCTTCCGCTGAATGCAAGGTCCTGAGGCCTAGCTGTCGGCTGTTTTCAAACATTTCAGAACTCCAACGGCCTTCCGGAACGGATTACGTTCAAAACCGAGGTACCACTGTACTTGCCTCGCAAGTCACTGAGAAACAGAAGCGGTCAGAGGAGCGTTCTCAGATTCCCACCACCCAACGCACTAGCCCTTCTGCGTCCCCCTCCTGCCTCTGGAAAATCCTTGCTTTGCTCCTCTCCTCCCTAGGTGTCCCCCCCCCCCCAGGCGTGCTCCCTACCGCCTCCCCAGACAGGCCCACCTGCAGGGCTGTCTGCCAGCTCTCCGCACACACTCCCTGCTCCTTGGAGGTGCGCTCTCCTGGTTTGGCCCACCTCCCTGTCCATCCCAGTCTGGTTCCCGTCAGCCTCCCTCCTTTGGCGCCACCCCACATGCTAAGCGGCCTTCAGCCCTTCTGGATGTCGGTCCCTTTGTCTCCCTCTCCCTGCCGGTGACTCATCCATCCGTCCAGAATGAACGGCAGCCTTTTGCTTTTATTTCTAGCTTCAACTGGAAATTTGCCTCCAAGCGTACCCACCTCACTTCTCTTCCACCCAACTTGTTTCTGTCTCCTCCACCTGAGGAGATGGCATCCCCGGTGGCTCAGAACGGAGCCCAGGCGCCCCCTGGACTTAGCCCTTTCCCTCATCAGCAGGGCCTGCTGGGTCTCCCTCCAGGCCACGTGGCGAGCCCTGCTCCTCCTGCTCCTGCTGCCGCACCGCGCTCGCTCCGCCCACATGCGCCGTCTGCGTCAGCAGCTCTGCAGCAGTGGCCTCGAGCTCATTTTCCCGCCGCCTGATCCTTCTTTCCTCCCCCAGCAATGAGAGTGCTCTCTACAGCCTTGTAGTCGTTGGATGTTCATCGTTATGTTTTAGGCACTTACTTTTTAAAAGGGGGACTATTGCATCTGCACTTTTCAGACGGGAAAGCTGGAGCACAGAACAGCTCATTGATTTGGCCAAGGTGAAAGCCAGGATGAGACCCAGGCAGGCAGGCTCTGGAGCCCCGTGCCCCTGACCTCTGTGATGTGTGGCTCCCCACAGAGGATTCCGTCAGTCCTCTCCTGGAGGGGCGCCCAGGCTCCCTCCTCCCACTCTTACAAAATCCGGTCTCCTTGCCGGGCCTGAGGGCACCACGTGACCTGGCTCCTGCTGGCCTCGCCACCCCATCTCCTTCACAGCCGAGAGCTTTCCAACAGTTCTTGACATGCCGGATCCTACTGGCCATTCAGCTCCCAGCTTACAGGTCAGCCCAGTAAGGCCGCTCTTGACCTCTCCGTCTAAATCAGCCATGCCTTTTTGTTCAAGACTGCCTTCATTCTTGGTAGCACTTCCTGCTGCAGTCTTAGGTTACCTTCATTTCCCGGTGATAACACATTGTTTACTGTATCTCATCTTACTGGGGTGGAAACCCCGCGAGCGCAGGCCCGTCCTATACATTGTTCCCTTCTGTCCCAGAACGCGTGTCCGCACCAGGAGTGGGTAGATGTTCGGGAAGTGGGTAAGTAAGTGAGGGAACAAATGAGTGCCTGGCATCCTGGAACTTAATGCCAGGTGCTTTGGACCCCGCGGATTTTCCTGCCGCACCACATGCCTCTGTCCATCTCAGGCTTTGGCCCCTCTGTCAGCATCTCTGCCTTCGGACATACTCAAAACTGTCGCCACTTACTCCAGGTGATCAAAGAAGTCTACAGCGGCTGCAGTGGGCCCGTGGATTCCGAGTGTCCGCCCCCATCAAGCTCCCCGGTGCACAAGGCAGAACTGGAGAAGGTAAGGGGCGTGTTCTTTCTGGGAATAGTAGCCTTACAGAGGAGCTAGGCCTCCCTCAAAGTTTTGATAATATTCTCTGAGAATTCCAGCACTTCTAGTTGAAAAAGAAAGAAAAAAGAATGCAACCCTTCCTGTGCCTTTCGCGTGCCCACTCTTCCCGAAGCTGGCGTCAGTCCTTTTCCAGGCTGCACGGTTGGTTGTATTATTCCCAGCTGGCGGTGAGGAAATGGCCTTGGAGGTGTCAGGGCATTGTTCACGGCCACCTCGCTGTCCACGGCAGAGTGAAATCTGAATGCCGGTCTCTGCGCTTTTGGAATACAGCAGGCACTGCATCTGTGTGCCTTCCCAAGGGCTGATTCCCGACAGACTAGGAGGCTGTCGTGTCCCTCTGTGCTCTACTCATTTCACTTGTAGAAGGCCCAGTGGGAACGCGGCAGTGGGGCACGGGTGAGCCCTCTTGCCAGAAATGTCTGAACCCGTCGCTGCCATGACACACGCCCAGCTCTCTCTGATTGTGCTTTATTTGTCTATACTTCACAAAGGTTTCGTTTCTGTAGAGCTCCTGGCCTCCTGCCATGCAGTGTTCCATAGGCAGCCTGTGTCTCAGGAACTTGCCGTGTCCTCCCTGTTGAGCCGCCCCTTTTGTCTATTCTTGTTTTAGTCAGGGTTCTACAGAGGAACAGAACCAACGGTGGTGTGTGTGTGCATGTGTGTATGTATATGTATGTATATGTATATGTACATATGTGTTCATCTGTGTATATATGATTTATGTAAGGAATTTATAAGGTCTATAATAAGGAATTGGCTTATGTGATTTGGAGAGGCTGGCAAGTCCAAAATCTGCAGTGTGGGCCGGCAGATGAAGTCTGAAGGCCATCTGCTGGAGAGTTCCGCCTTGCCTGGGGAGGCTGGTCTGTTTGTTCTCGCCAGGCCTTCAACTGGCTCGCGAGACCCACCACGCCAGGGAGGGCAATCTGCTTTACTCAGAGTTCTCTGATTTAACTGTTCGTCTCATCCAAAAACACCCTCAAGTTGACACATAAAATTAACCTCACAACCCTCACCCTGATATTGCAGGCATGTTTCCTTTTCTTCCTGATTACAAAACTAATCCTTGCTTGCTGTAGAAAATCCAAAAAGTTCAGAGAAACACAAAGAGGAGGGATAAAGTCACCCGTAGCCCACCCTGTAGAGGAGGCAGCTCCTCTCCACACCAGTTTTCTCATGTTTCTTGGATAATCTGATGGCATAAAAATTTTTGTGCTGCTTTATTCCCACTTACCTTTATATTATTACCAATTTTCTAGGTTTTTGAAAGCTTATAACAAGTAATACGTTTTTGTATTTTCATCAGCTGAATAATATCAAATGCATATGACTCTACTATCATTTATATCCCCCTACCCCCTGGCCAAATTAGGCCTATTATTGGTCATTTAAAACAACCTGGCGTCTTTTGGGTAAGTCTTGGCTGCTTCTCTGTTACCTGAGAGTCAACTCCTAGAAGCTGGATTACTAGACCAAAGCATAGAATTTTTTTGGAAAGATTCTGATTCACGTTGCTAAGCAAATTGCTTTCCAGAAAGGCTGGTCCGCGTTCAGTTCCCATCATCAGTGCACCAGAGTTCCCCTTCCCCCCATGGGACTGGCAGTCGTCTCTCGCTTATCTTGGTTTCTGAGTCTGTGCCGGGCCTGGCCACACCTGTTGACCTGGTTCCCAGGAGCACTTCCCCGCCTGAGAAGTGGGCAGCACTGCCTTTCAGTCACTGTCACTGGGACTTGGTCCATCCTGGCTTCTCGGTGAACGCCACCAGTGCTTTCACCGCGGCTCCTCCCAGCACCGCTGCGGGCCTGCAACCACTGCCTGCCGTCCTCGCCAGCATTGCTCGGACCTCGCCATCGAGTGGAGCACGTGTGCTCTCCGGTGCCTGGCATTGCCCGGGTACTTCGTTTATCTCCCTGCTGGCCAGTCTCTGTGGCACTGAGGAGGGGCATTTTGGAGCCCATGTCCTCCACTGTGACCCCACAGGCTCTTTGGTGGGAATGGAAAGATTCCAGCTCTAAACCATGTCTCTTCTTCTCACACCAACTTAGAGTGCTACCTATGCTCCTGAAATCCAGATACAAAGCCTAAAGTAATTGCAAGTATTCCAGTGCCCAGTGGTGGTTTTAATAGTAACTTGTCTGTGACTGTGTGCACAGTCTAAGTATTTTTATTATAAGCAGATACTTGATACCCGACCAATTATTGGTAAATGACAAGAGGAAATTAAATGACTCATGTATAGTATTTCTTTCTGAAAGTGTAACGTGGCTTGGTAAGGGGGAATGTTTTCTGTGATCCTAATATTTTTTCAAAATTATTTGTAAGAAAGTGATTTGAAGGAATAGGCATGGTACTGTAGCGGGTGTTTGTATAACCTCTGAGTGTTTTCTTTGTCCTTTTGATGTTTTTCAAGCTTTTGATAACAAGCCAGCCAACAAGTCTGTGTTGTAGTTCAGCCCTGACTATCCTGGATTGTTGTGAATTTGGCCCACATTGTCTTTCAGCTCTGAGAGAACTTGTGATGCATCTGTTGGCCGGTGTGAGCACTGTGAGATAACTTAATCCTTCTTGTCCTCCCAGAAACTGTCCTCAGAGAGACCAAGCTCAGATGGGGAGGGAGCCATAGAAAACGGAATTGCTGCGTGTAATGGGAAAGAACAAGGTGAGTTCTGCTTGTGCCAAAAATGCATAAACTGAAAACAAAAAACCAAAATCTGAAACACCACAGCCGCTTCTGTAAACTCTGATGATGTGAAAAATCTCCTTGGTAATTCAGTCACGCAGATGTCATCATCCGGTATTGGAAATCCAGAGAAAACCCCTCCAGTTGCCAACCGACAGGATGTTGACCTAGGTTTTACCTACTGTTTTCCTAGGTGCCCTGCGTATATTTTGAATTTATTCGCAGCAGGTTATTTCCTCACTTGATTGAGCCTGGAGACGAATTTGCAGTGGGGACCCGCCGGCATCTGGCTGGGAGAACTGACTTTCACTGAAAGAGACTGGAATCCACAGCCTGTCCTATTGCTGCCTTTGCTTGATCTTGAGCAAGGTTTCTCTCTTTGAGGATGAGCCTCAGTTTCCCCACCTTTAAAATGAGGAGGCCAGACTCTCAGATTTCTGAAGTCTTTTTTAAAAAGATTGTCTGAAATGTATTTTACCTTCATTAAAAAGTTTTTTGTTTCCAATTGTGGTAAAATACACATAACCTAAAATTTACCATCTGAACCATTTTTCGGTGTCCAGGTCGGTGGCATTAAGTACGTTCATGATGTGCAGCCGTCACCACCGTCATCTGCAGAACTTTGTCATCTCCCCAAACTGAAACTCTGTCCCCGCGAAACACGAACTCCCTACTCCCCTCCCCAGCCCCGGCGCCCACCAGTCTTTCTGTCTGTATGAATTTGACTCCTCCAGGGACCTCATCAAGTGGAATCACGGTATTTGTCCTTGTGTGTCTGGCTTATTTCCTGGGCCCAATGTCCTCTAGCTTCATCCGTGTGGTAGCAGGTGTCAGAATTCACTTCCTTTTTAAGGCTGAAGACTATTCCATGGTGTGGATGGACCACTTTCTGTCATCATTCATCAGCTGATGGGTTGCGTCCACCTTTTGGCTGCTGTGAACAACACTGCTAGGAACATAGGTGTGCAAATGCTGAATTCTGGTTTTGAAGCCTCTTTATGGAGGTGTACGTTAAGTTCAGTCAGATTCGCCCTTTGGGGCATACAGTTCTTTGGGTTTTGACGAACACTCACTGGATGTAACTGTAGCCACATCAAGACGTGGGCCATTTCTTTCATCCCCAAATACTCCCTTTTCCCTTTGTGTCACCTCCGCCTCCGCCTCTCCCCTGCCCCTGGCCACCGCTGATCTGTTCTCTGTCCTTTACTAGAATGTCCTGTGAGTGGAATCGCGCTGTAGCCTTGGGGGCCTGGCTTCATTGGCGTCGCGTAACACATTTGAGACTCATCGCTGTTGTCTGCTGTTGTGCCGTGCTCAGCAGTCGGCTCCTTGGGGGCTGAGCCACACGACAGTGTGTGGCTGTGCCAGTGAGCTCATCCTTCGCCAGCTCACTGGGTGTTCACAGTTTTGAGCTCTTGTGAGTTAAGCTGTTGTCGACATTCACTGTCAGGATTTTGCGTGAACGCATTTCCATTTCTCCTGGTGAAATGCCTCGAGTGGGATTCCTCGGTCCTGTTCATCCTCACCAGCCTTGGTGTTGCCATTTTTATTTCGTGTCATTCTTTTTATGTTGACCATTGAATAGGTGTGTAGTGCTATGTAATTGTGGCTTTAACTTGCATTTCCCTAATGACTAACAACACTGACCATATTTTAATGTGCTTATTTGCCATCCTGGTTTTCACCTTTGGTGAAATGCCTATTCAAATCTTTTTTTTTTTTTTTTTTTTTTATTCAAATCTTTTGCACATATTTTTATTGGGTCATTAGTTCTTATTGACGTCTGAGTTCTTTATATATTCTGCATACAACTGCTTTCTCAGATGTGTTCTGCACATAATTTCCTCACAGTGTGTGGGCTGAGAGGAGAGGGTGGGTCTTGGGTAGCAGGGACAACTTCCCATGAAAAGCCCAGCAGCCGCTCTGCTTGGACCTTGGTTTCCCGAGTGAGCAACTGCCCAGCCCGCTAACCTGCACTCTGTCACTAGTGTGGAACAGGCATCTCCCAGCTCTGAAAAAGTCACCTTAGACCAAATAGCAACCCAGGCCATTAAGACTCTTGGAACCCAAATCATCTGGGCAATTGTGATATTACAAGGTTCACTCCAAAAGGTCATGGTCTCTGCTTTTGCCCATGTGATTTTCTGACCCCGTCATGTCTGCCTATAATTTTAGTCCTCTCCATCGGAAGTTACCCAGTGGAAGGTATTATCTGTCGTCCACAGGGCATAGGGTGTGTAATCAAAACCAGGAAAGCTGTCTTTGAGTCTTGCCCTGAAGTAGACTAACCTACAATCTCCGGGTTCCTGCCTCGATGTCGAGGTGCAGATGTTGCTTTGGTTGGTCTCTTTCCTTGTTTACTGTCTCCCTCCCCGACCCCCGCATCCCTGTATAAAATTAAGTTCTACAGGATGAATATCTCTGGGTGTACATGTAAGGGAATAAATCTATATCTAAAATCCTTTTTTAAAAACAAGAGCAGCCGTCTGTGCTTTGTAAAGGTGACCTTGCTTCAAACATTCTCTTGCCTGGCATGGTGCTTTGTGTGTAGTAGACAATAAATAGTTCCTGAAGGAAGTTAAGAGTTTCCACACATTCTGACCATCTCTCTTAGCTTTTATCCTTGCTTCTCATACTTAACTGATTTGCAGCTGAGGGGTTTCAGTAAAGGTCCCTTTATCCCAGCCATGTCGTGACTCAGACAAATTGCTGGCCACAGAAAAAATCCTGAACTCGCACAGTTTTTCCTAAATGTTAGACTCTCCATTGAACATGGAAACAATCCCGACGCCCTGTGGCCAAAGCCACAGGGAATGACTGTAAAACTTGTTTCTTCTCAAAGGTGACAGTCCCCAGTATTTAATAAACTAATGCAGTTTGAGTTTTTGTGGGATAGAAAACATCCTACGTCCACTGCCAGTGATGTCAGCAAAGGGAGCGGAGGACCTGGTACTAATTCACAGGAAGCTTTGTCCCCAACGAGCACTGCACACGTTTAAGTTTAATCATGTGTAATGGCTCTGTCACTAGGCTCATTGGATAAGCACTCCGATGATATTAACCAGTGTCCCCAATAGCTGGCACATAGCCGGTGCTCAGTAAGTAAACTGGGGTGAAAGAAACCTGGCTATGTCTTAGGGTTTATTTTGATATTTCTCCAATTAAAGTCTATAATGAAAACATGATTTTTGTTGTCATTGTTATTCTTGACAGTTAAGAGGAAAAAAAGTTCCAAATCAGAGGGCAAGGGCACAGTATCAAAAGTCACTGGAAAGAAAATCACCAAGATCATCGGTCTAGGGAAGAAAAAGCCATCAACAGACGAGCAGACCTCCTCCGCTGAGGAAGACGTCCCGACCTGCGGTAAGATGCGGATTTACCCCACGTGTGCGGTACGCGGCGTTACTCTCTCCCCGGGAACTGCCCTGTGCCACGTCCAGCTCATCCTCATTCATTTGGGCTCTTTTGGATCAGGCCTGTCATTTGAATTTGGGGGAAGTGTTTTACATTTCTACTGTTTTTAATAAAAGACTTTGCAGGGGTTTGAGATGATCGCTGAGGTTCCCTCAAGATGAAAAACAAAGTCTCTCTTTGATCCCGTGAAGTTCTCCCAAATTCCTTTTCAGCGTTTTTGAACTGGAATGTATGCACAGGCCGCTGGCCCGCGCTGGAGGGGGGATAAAGGAGGGCCAGACATTTATGGGATGGAGCTCAGTTCTTCCCTGGGGCTAAAGTAATAAAACCACACTTTGCTGTCATGCTCCATTTCTCACATTACAGTTTTTAACCGAGTCCAACTGACCACCTCCCTCCCCATTCTTTCTTCGGTAGTTTCGGGGCAGCTGCTGTTCGTCAGGACTGTGTGAGCGCGTGGCGTGTGGTAGTGACCAAGACAGTCCCTGCCCTCCCAGCGCTTCCAGTCTGGGAACAAAAGAGTAATCACGGAGATAAACTCAGAACTAACTGGTCACTAGTGTGAGGGGAAACAGGAGGCAGTGACACCCACCATATGGTATGGACGAGGGAGATTTTACAAAAGTCATGTTTCCTAAGCAACCGGTTTAGAAGAGCCGGGCAACACTTTCAAGGAGTTTAGAAGCTGAGTGATGGATATTTGCCCTTTTTAAACATGAAGACCAGGCTGTTGTTTTCCTTGTATATTATAGCTGCACGTTCAGCTTTCTGCCTGTAAATCCCATAGTTTCTTTTGTTTGTAGCCTCACTCTGTTTTCCTCTCTGATTCTTATTGAGCATCCATTCTGCCCAAGGTATGGGATTTTATCTGGGGCATACCCAAAGCTGTGCCGATTAGATGCTTCCTAAGATGGGCCGTGCACCTGAAGTCGAATTTTTGAACAGATACCGGGTCCCAGGGTATAAGCTTACGCTGAAAGGACGCCCGGGACGTGGGAGCTGCGGTGTTGGGAGGGCAGGTCAGGGCTGAGGGGAGGCCAGGGTGGGCTCTCAGCTCCCTCCTGGTGTTCACAGCCGAGGTCTAGGAGACTGCATGACACAGACCTTTAGTGGACGGACGCGGAGCAGTGTCATCCCAGGTCCTACTGACGCGGCTGCTGCGGGTTGAGGCCCAAGGCACGATGACACCAGAGGAGACCAAGGGCCTAGGAGCCTCTTGTGTTCAGAGGTCCCCGGACTTGTCCTAACCAAATGGCAGCTGGGTCACGGAAGCGGCTGACTGACGTTCTTCCCACTGCCATCCATCCCCGCCTAAATCCGCCTTGCTGCCATTGAACCCGCCCGGACAGGGTTTGAAGGGGAGGGCACAGGAGGACACAAGGAGCCCACTCACCTTGTTCCTGGCCTCTTCTCGAGCGGCACAATGCTCAGGTCATGTGGGCTTGTCCCCTGCTTGCCGTCGCCCTGGAGGGGAGGCAGGAGTCAGGGGTGACAAACGGAAAGAGGGAGTCATCCACCCCAAATGACTACATTTTAGCTTTTGTTGTTTAAACTGCTCTAGGTCAGTGGAGGAAATAGAAATCCCTTCATGGAAAACGTTCACATGGAAGGCGACTCAGAGGCTGTGGTCCAGACGCTCGTTACAAACGGGAGCGCTGAAACTTGTGGGGCTTGCCCCGAGCCCACGGCCTGCTGCGGCAGAGCCAGGTCCGCCGGCCCAACTCTGCTGAGTTCCCAGGGCCCACGCCTTCCCCATGTCCCTTAGTGTCCCCCAAACGTGCCACCTCAGTCCTCCTAAACGGCTTCACTTTGTTGGTGACCAGACACCTCAGGAAGTCCTGCTGTTGGGCGTTTCCTGGGAAACAGCTGCTCCCTCCGGGCAGGGTGGTGTTCCACGGCCTGTCATTACACTCTGCGGGTTCTGTCACATGCTGAGTGGACAGCTTTCCTCTCTGCGAAGAGAACATCCTCTGCCACAGATTTTAAAATTGTCATCTCGTTCCTTGCTGGGGGAGGGACATGGCAGAGGTCTAGAGAAATAAAGGGGAAACGACCGTTTTCAGTGATTTGAGTACAGCTGCAGAGTTTCAGGCAGAGGAGCCGGACTGCGGCCGTGACACCCACCCTGTGGGCAGAACCCCTGCAGCTGCCGTTCTTGTGTGGCAGGGACAGGAAGTGCCGAGAGGGTGGGCGGAAGGGCGCCTGGGAGCCCCAGGAGCTGGGTTCATCCCGGCTCTTCTGTGGGCTGCAGCCTGGGCCTCAGCGCCTCTGGGCACACAGTGGACATGCTGGGGTGTGGTGGGAGATGGCGTTCCGCAGATGCTCCAGCTGGTGAGGGATGGGGAGCGAGTGCCACAGGGCCACCGGCAGCTCAGCCAGCCCCTCCGCCACTTGCTGCACCCCCCCACGCCTCACGCCTGTCCTGGGCCTGTGGAGTGAGGCCTTCAGCATCAGCCGGGTCAGCTGTGCTCACAGCCACTTGGACGAGGCGTCTAAGGCCAGCACAGACCCCTAAGCAGAGAACCAGCTTTCATTGGTCTTTCTCCGGCGCTTCCAAGTCCCGGAATTATTGTCACTTGATAAACGCAGCTGTGGTTATTAGGACGTGCATGTCACTCTTCCTCTCCTCCCTGTCCCCAGTGCTTTCTGTTGTTTGCACTAGCAGCACACACGCCACCTGCTCTGTGACCCTTCCGGCCACCAGATGAAGTTGGAAACCTTAGACTGATCATATCGTGCTTTCAAAGGAAAAAAGCTCTTTGCTGTTCATTTCAGGGTCTCGAACAATCTTGTCTTAAACTTACTTTTCCAACTTTTTCTCCTGTATCACTGGATTAATATTCAGGTTGCTTTGCTCACCCATGGTGTCCCCAGCAGCTTGCATGGAGCCTGCAGACATAGCAGCAGTTCAGTAAACACTTGCTAATTGAATGAGTTACCTTAAGCAAACGGCATAACTTCTCTGAGCCTCAGGTTCTTTATCTGTGTAATGGGCTTAATACTTAAACTGCTTTGTTTTCATAGGAATTGAAGATAAAATGTGTGAATCACTAAGCTCAGTGCCTGCTTTATAATTTATGCTCAGTAAATGGTTGCCGCTGTTATCCATTTGTTCACCTGATCTGCTTTTTAAAAAACACTAAGTGTCCCAGACATATTCAAGGCAACATAAGGGCAATGCCGGGTGAGTGGCGTAGGTGATAAGAAATATGGAAGCTGAGAGGACGGAAAGATCCCCGACTGCTCAGATGGAGTCAGGATAACCTGAGCTGGGTTGAAGGACTCACTGGGTATTTCTCAGGTCTCTTCTAGCTCTAATGTTCTGTGACTTTGGGAAGTCTTCAACATTAGGGCTTTTTAGTGGACAGACAGGAAAGTTACACGCTTTTCACTTCCTATCATAATAAAAGATCAGGTGACATTTAATCGAGGGGGAGGAAAGCGTTCTTAGTGTGTCACCATGTTGGGTGTTGTCACAGGAGTTTCTTGGCACGTGTGCCTATTAGAGGTGTTTCGGTGTGGGCAGGACCAGGACCAGTTGTTGGCAGCATCGACGTGTGGTACCCCTCCCCCACAGTGTCCTCTGCTGCTGCTGGGACACCCCTTTCCCAGGGCCAGCTCCCCTCAGCTGATTGTAAACCAACTTGCTAAGATAAAGCCAGCAGTTACACTGGGATGAATGTCCTCTCAAAGCGCAGTTGCCTGTCCTGCAGGTGGCAGTTTCCTTTCCTAAAGAGGAGGAGCCAGTGGGCATTTGGCACCTGCCTGCTCTTCTGCAGCTGTTTGAATTTGAGAGTCACCCCCACTGAGCCTGGAGACGCCAGATATCCCAGCAACGGAAAGCAGGGGCGTTGGTGTCTGCCCCCTGCTCCTGTGTTTCTGCTTGTTTAATCTCAGCCCAGTTCTAATGAAACTTGGTGCACTCTTGCCGTGGCTTTGCGGGAAACCGTACAGTTCTTTCTTTAGAATTCGGAGCAAACGTAATCTCAAAAAATCAAACTGAAACTCCAAAATTGTTATAATACAACATCCCACCAAAACATGAGAAGTAGGATCTAAAAAAATAAATTAATAAGTGCAACTGCCTTATTTTGCAATTCATCGAAATGACCTGGGGAGCCTCTGATCCTAGTCAGCCTGGAGTGCTTTCTGGGAGCCAGTGGGCTGGGTCTGGCTACACTTTGTCACCACCTGTGGTGGCTGTGCGTGTCAGCCCAAATAGTCATGGGTTCGAACAGTGTTTGGAGACACAGGGACCTCCCTTCACGCCAGGTTTGCCCTGGAGTTGTGTGCATTTCCCTGTGTGGCCTCTCCCTCATCGTCACCTTCCTGACCCAGAAAGTAGTTGTAGGCCAAGGCTTCCTGAGCAGAGCGGGGTGCAGTGCTGGGCCGGGGGCCCTGCCACATGTGGGCGTTGACTGTTTAGGAATCCAGTGTGATTATTCTCGTTTTGCTTTTCCCTTTGGGGAACTGTAAGCACATCTGAGGAAGGCGTTAAAATATGGTGATTTTATATGAAGTCATGCTCTGCATCAGATGGGAATCTGTCCAGTGGAATCTTTCCTTTTGTGATTCAAATGTCAGGAAATTCCTAGCACTTGGTGACTTTTGGTTGGACTCGGTCAGGGGAGAGCGATCATGCGAGAACCTTCCCCTTTTCAGGAATGTGTCGCCCACTTGGGTTAGCGGCCGCCCTCAGTAACTGCTGAGGGCGTCGAGGGCATCACGTGGTGAATTCTAAGATCGGGAAGTCCTTGGGGAATGAAAAGGAATGTGGCCACTGTTACTGAGGAGGCAGACCCTCCATCAGGCCTTGGACTTCAGTTCCTCAGAGAACATGGTAGCGTCTTCCGTCCTGTCATGATGCCGCGCCCTTCTGCTCCCAGGCCAGCTTCCTACAAAGGTTCCGAGGTTTGCCATCCCCGGCCCCTGGATGTTTCACGTCTTTGTTTCTCACGTTCCCCTCTCCCCCAGGCCAGTAGAAACGCCCTCAAGGCCCCTGTGAGGAGCTCCTGGCCGCCCAGCCCCTGCAGACGGCATGGAGGCGTCTCTGTGGCCGCATCTGCCCGAGCCCGGGGCCTGGGGCTCGCTTGTGACGACCGTTCTCGTGCTGACCTTCCAGGCCCAGCAGAGCAAGGCATTCGAGAGCAGTGCCACGTCTTCCAGCGCTTTTTACGTATGCCATCACTTGTCTCTAGGCCACCGTGTCGTTCGTGCTCACAGAATACTTAGGATGGATGCAGCCTGGAAGTCCAGAAAAGCGGGCTTTTAGCGTGATTCATTCCTCCTGGGGTGCCCGGATCTTAGGCACTAGTTCAGATACTACAGGTGACTGTGGGTAGCAGAACGATGTAATTTACAAACAGCGTTTTCTAGAATGAACATCCCAACGTGAGGGCTGTAGTCAGAATAACAGTTCCTCATCTGCCGTCTTGAACTCTCAGGAGAGCTTCAGGTCAGGCTTCGCTGGGTGGCCCTGAACGTGACACTCACCCAGGCTTAACTCTGCGTCTCCAGCCTCTGCCATCCCCACATGTGTGACCTGCAAGGGGTTTCGGCCCACGCTCGCTCCTCGACTTTCTCTGTAATTTCACAGATACAGTGGCGCACACCCTAACTGAGGCCAGTGCTGGGATAAGCAGTAAGCTCTTCTGTTGAGGGCGCATTGGCAGGACGGGTGTCACACGTAGCCAGATGAAAATCCAAGCTTTCCAAGTGTCCCCGGAGTTAATTCCCTGGGCAAATGCTTATATGTGACACAGAAAGCATCATTCTGGGCCTCGCGCTGTACATGTGGGGTTTTTGTTCTGGTTTGGCTTTTTACCTTTATGCATTTATCCATTGCTAATAAAGTGTGTAAGACTGGAATGTAAAGGAAACAAAGGCATTTTTAAAACTCAGGATTAGAATGGATTTGTTTTTTGAGCCACGTGTGTGAGTACATGCCCGTGTATGAATTAGGAGAGTAGCTGGATGACTTAAGGAATCCTTGTTTTACTTCTTCCTTATCGACCTGCATTTTCTATGCTATTTAACTCACTTCCTAAATCTTGAAGGAAGGGGGCAGTAATTTACTAGCATTAGGGAGTGGTGAGCAGTCACAGCTACCCTGTGAAATCCACTTTCTATGCCTTCTTAGGTCTAGAAAAATACATTTTATGTTTGTGACAAATGAAAGCAATCAGGTTTTTTGGTATTTGAAGAGATTTCTCTTACAAGAATCAGGACAATTCTTCCTATACCTTTATCTCATGTGGAGACATAGGTCTGTATGTGTGTATCTGCATGCACGTCTCCATGTCTGTGATACACGGAAGGTTTTGTGCAGTATGATGACATGAATGGCGGAATCCCACGTACATTCCGGCTCAAGCGTTCAGGTGGCATCTGGACCGGCTCCAGCAGTCGGATGGAACCCTCAAACCAGCGGAAGATGAGGGTCACTGAGGACGTCTTGGCCTCTGGGTAGGAGTCTCATGCCGAGGCGTTTCCGTCATTTGCTGGAATACGTCCAGTGCTGAGGAACTTACCACCCCCAAGCCCTCCGTTTCTTGGAAAACTTTCCTTTTCAATAGTTTTCCTCATGTTAAGCCAGAATCTGCCTTCCGATAACCTTTGCCCCAGTTGTGTCATTTGTAAGCTGTTCTACCTCCTTTTCCACATGTCCCTTCAGCTACTTGAAGCCGGCCATCGTGTCCTCATTTCCTTCTCGCCATCCAGACACTGATGCTTGGTGACCTTTCCCATCCTCCAGGCGGACTCCAGATTCCACAGAAACCTTAACCGTCTGGTGACCGGTTCTTAGCACGCGTTACACACCACATTCCATGAGGGCTTCTGATATGCGCTGTCTTGTGACGCCCCCTGGGGTTGCTTGTTTGCTCCTATGACAGTAACGGCTCTTGTTTGCGTGGATCTGCGTTTAAAGACGTATGCGGGGCTTGTCCTATGCGTGTTACCACCCTGGATCCTTTAACCTGTCTTCGTCTGTGCCCCGTCTTGCCCTGGAGGCTGAAAGCTTTCCTTTTGTCCCCTGGCAGGTTACCTGAATGTGCTCTCCAACAGCCGCTGGCGGGAGCGCTGGTGCAGGGTCAAGGAGAACAAGCTCGTTTTCCACAAGGACAGGGCCGATCTGAAGACCCACATCGTCTCCATTCCTCTCCGTGGCTGCGAGGTGATCCCCGGCCTGGACTCCAAACACCCCCTGACGTTCCGACTGCTTCGCAACGGGCAGGAGGTGGCTGTGTTGGAGGTAGGGCCATCTTCCTTCCAGAAGCCAGCGCCGACTCCAGTCAGTGCAGCGCCGCACCGTTCTGGCAGTGCCGTGTTTCCATTCATAGCCTATTATCTCCCTTTGCCCATCTTGTTCGTCTCTGCTTTCCTTCCTCTGTCACGCCCTCTGTCTGAGGGGCGTTGGCAGCACGAACAGCACTGCGCCCTTTTCTGCTAAGATGTACACATCAGACTTGTTTGCTTCCTTACTTCCTTGTTTCATGTCCTCTCTGAATCTGTTTGCATGGAAATTGAAGACAATCCATACTGTGGATTATGTTTTTTCAAGCAGCCAGATAACAACTTGTTTTAAAATTTTCAGTAGAACTTTTCCCCCTTAATGATGGTTTGCCTTTGAAATGGTGGTGTTTCCTTTAACTTGCCCTTTACAATGTTCTTGACTGCTTTACGGGTGAACAGGTAGGTGTCTGCAGACAACCCATTGCGTTACAGACAGTGACCAGTGAGCCAGATTACATGGAAACCAAAAGAAGGCCTTTAGTTTTTCAGGAGCCCTTGGCTTTGCATTCATTTTATTCATTTGGCTGCCTTTCTAGAATAGATTCACAAAAGCAGAAAATGTAATTAAAACAAATTTCTTCACAGAATTAAGTTTCATTTTTAAAAGTTTTAATTTTTGTTTTTCTTCTCTTATATTATTATTTTCCACCCAATATTAGTTCAGACCTTTGCCCCTTTGTCCTTTTCCCACTCAGCATTGTTGTGATTGAGATGCAGAACTACACAGAGGTGCGTGTGTCCATGTTTACACAAGTATCAGGTTGTAGAATTTCCAGAGAACCTGTGAGCATGTTTATGCTATCTAGTCCATAGAATGAGGTCTGTTAGGTTCGGTGGAATGGCGATGTGTGTGCTCATTAATCAGACGTAGAGCCAAATTCTAGCTGCCTGGGGTGATACTCATGAGTGGAGGAAAGAGCCCAGGCTGTGACCCCTGAGACCCAGGGGGCCCAGACAGGCCATCCGGAGGTCTTGACAGGAGATGGGAGTTTGTTTCCGAGATGATGTTCATGGAAACTTCTTTTTCGGTGGGGGCAAAAGAAGATGAACAGTCTCGCTCGCCTTCCCACAGGGCTCAGGGCCCAGTAGTTGGAGATAACAGCTCCCGAGTCCTGCCTGCTGCCCCACCTGCTGACTCTGCAGCGTATGATTTCACAGAAAGGAGGCCATGCCTGGCTGGAGGCAGGATGTCTGGGTCCCAGTCCTCGTTCTGTCATGGACTTTGATCATAACCAAATCTTTTCTTCTATCGGCTTCTTGATGTGTCTGTAAAACATGCGTGTTGGCTACAGTCGGTGTGCTTGGTAAGCATTTCTGCAGGGTGAAAACAGCAGGATGGATGGCAGTGGAAGAAAGCTGGAAACGTAAATGAGGAAACTATATTCTTGATGGAAAACAATGCCGGGCTCATCTGAGAGCTTTGGCAGCGGATCTGAGAGAGGGTGCAGGACAAGAAGGCATGAATTGGCACACACTGGGTGTGCAGGAAGGAAGAGTGGGGAGTCGCGCCTGCAGTCTGACGGAGGCTGGGCTGGATTCCTAGATGGAGAAATCCAGGAAGTGGGGGGCAGAAATGTGAGGGCCTGGGGAGGCGCTCACCTGTCCTGCCTTCGCCCCAAGCACTGCAGGTGCAGGCTCCAAGTCCTTGAAAGAAAGGGGTTGTGTTCCAGTACCCTCTTCTGTGTTCTAGTCATTGCATCAAACACACAAATCACACACAGCGTTCCACCATTAGCAATGAGTTCTGTAACCATTTTTATTTATATGTATTTTTTCTTTGACATTCACTTAACTCACACATTTGCTAGCTCAGTGTCCCCTAAACTTTAAACATTATTTACACATTTGATTAATCAAATTTATTTAGACATTTCATATACCACTATAAATGTAATAAAATTGATTTTCTAAATCACCTAACAAGAATGACTTAAAACTTCGATGAACCAAATTTTTTTTTTATCATTATTGGGGAATATTGGGGAACAGTGTGCTTCTCCAGGGCCCACCAGCTCCAAGTCATTGTTCTTCAGTCTAGTTGTAAAGGGTGCAGCTCAGCTCTAAGTCTAGTTGCCGTTTTTAATCTTTAGTTGCAGGGGGCGCAGCCCAGCATCCCATGAGGGAATTGAACCTGCAACCTTGTTGTTGAGAGCTCACTCTCTAACCAACTGAGCTGTTCGGCCGCCCCTCTGGAAGCTCAGCGGCAGCTCGTTGTCTTCAATCTAGTTGTGGAGGGCGCAGCTCACTGGCCCCTGTGGGAATAGACTGGCGACCCAGTTGTTGAGAGCTCGCTCGCTAACCAACTGAGCCATCCAGCCGCCCTAATGAACCAAATCTTAAAGATGTATTTCAGATTTGCAAGTTAGGGGTTCAGATCAAAGTCAGGGGTTGGGGAACATTTCAAACATCTTAAAAAATAGCACACACAAAGCAGCCCAATAATTGTGAATCATTATTATACCTATATAAATGCACTGATATACAAGTAAGTTAGTATTTTATACCATCTAATCAGGGGAAATACAATTTCCATTTCAGGCCCATTTAGAAGGCCGCAGCAAGGGCAGCTCATCAGCAGAGTCTGAGGCCAGCAGGGCGTTGGCCCAACGGTGCTTTCCAGGCTGGGTTGGCCAGATTGCAGGGGCTGCTTTTTCTGGCCTGATTTTGTTGCCAAATTAATGAGGCTTTCTAAACAACTTCCTTTAGCTGAGATTTAACTAATCACATTCATTTCCATGTCTTACACCCTAGTGCCTTACCCCTAAATAATTGGAAGGCACTGTTAGGCCCTCAGAGTTTTATTTCCTTGGGGTTAGTCATTCTGGAACTTGCTACGTTAAGGCTTAGTGTGAATTCGGCGTTGATCTCGTGACTCGGACAATAACTGCACCTCTGTCTCGTTCCTACTCCTTACGTTTCACCTCCTTTCCAATTCTGTGGTCTCTGTGGACATATTTAGGAAAATGTTAAAACTCTTTAGCATTACTTAAATAAAATGCACTTTCCCCTTTTACCGCAACAGGCTTCTTCTTCTGAAGACATGGGCAGATGGATTGGAATTTTGCTGGCTGAGACGGGGTCCTCGACAGAACCCGGGGCCCTGCACTACGACTACATAGATGTGGAGATGTCTGCGAATGTCATCCAGACGGCCAAGCAGACCTTCTGGTAAGATCCATTGCCATGTCACATGGCACTGAATTAAACAACTTCATGTTTTCCTTCATTTTTTTACTTTTTGTGTGTGTCTGTAGCCTCAGGAGGAAAAACAACTAAAAACTCTCCCTGTTGTATTATATTAATCTAAACTTTGGTGAATTCTTTGTCATTTTAACTCTCCACGTTTCCTATTAAAAGAAGGGTTGGCAAACTTTTTCTGTAAAAGGCAAGATGGTAAATAGTTTTGGCTTTGCGGGCCCAACATTCCCCATTGTGACCACTCAGCACTGCCATGGCAGCCAGACTATACATAAATGAGTGGGCGTGACTGTGTTCTAATAAAACTTTATTTACAACCACAGGCAGTGGACTGGCTGTGGCCTGTGGGCTGGCGTTTGCTGATCCCGGTGTCAGGGGAACAGTCCTATGAAGCAGAAATGATTCTACATATTGTGTAATGAGGACAGAGGTTTCAAAGCCATCAGTCATGGACTTTTAAAATTTCAATTGTGATTTTTGTTTTTTTAAAACCAGCTGTTGCATACAAACTCATTCTTTTGAATGATGATTTATTTTTAATACAATTTTATGGCAAAGATAATTATAGCTGCAGTTCTCAAAGTATGGTCCACAGACGCGGTCCAAGAGGTCAAAACTATTTTCCTAATAATACTAAGAAATTGCCTTCTTCACTGATGTGCCTTGCATCAGTGGTGCAAAGGCAGTGGTGGGTAACTGGGCACACTCGTACCACACATGATGGAATCGTGTTCTTCACCGCCACACACTTGCAGTGGAAGAAAATGCTGGGCTCCCCGAAAGGGTCCTTGACGAAGCACTAAATGACTGCTTTTCCTCTGAAAGTTGTCGAACGAACACGTATTTAGTGCTCGGCCAGGGGATACTGGAGCGAAGTAAGTAAGATTCCTTTGGCCCGTATCAGCCCAGTTCGGGGTCATAGCCTTGGCAGAATGAATGAGTCTGGGACAACGGGGCCAGCAAAGCCCCAGTGATGTGAGTGGTTTTCTAAAGTACAAGCCACCTCTTCTGACTGCTGTTCTTTTGTGTGAAAATCAGGATGACATAGTTCAGTACTGAGTGTTCTATGTATGTTCATTATTTTTCCATAATAACTTTAATCAGCAAAATGCAGGTAAGTTATCATTCATTAAATAAAGCACATTTAAAGTGGCTTTTAAGAAATATGATATCCATAAATCAGACTTTGCAAAATCTACATGTCCAGAGTGACAGAAAAGAAAAGAATTTATGGTTGTTCACTGGGTATTTGGAAGTTATGAGGTTTCCAAAAGCCTCTCCAAAGTCCACCTGTATCTCCAACCATAATCAGCAAACGGATAACCCCACTGAAGAGAAGCCCTGCATGAAAGCAGTTTCCCTAAACATGGCTGGCTTCTCCTTTCTAAAGGAGTGGAATATTAATCTAAACCCAATGTGGGAAGGTCGCATTTCTGAGAAAGGAATGAGGATTGCAATATTGAAAAATTATATATTAAAAATATGCATGTAATGAGTATATGGCTGCAAGAATCTTTACTACCTCATTAAAATCTTTATAGATGTCAGTGAGCAATAAAGTTCATTTTCATGTTTCAGTTTTCTAGCTAAACATTCTTGTAAAACTTAGGAAGAGATTTAACAAGGAAAGTGTTCAAAACATAAAATATGGTCGCTTGCCAGTGTAATAAATATTCTAAGATTAAATTCCTTTTTTGCTTTTATGCAAATTGGCAGCTATGAATCTTTTCAAGGTTATTAGGGAAAGTCTCTGTGCATTGGCTATGTCTGAGAGAGAAAGAGCAATGATATATTTTCGGAAGAAGACATTAAAAGAAAAAATAGTCATTTAAGTTCCCCCAGGAAAAGTGGTATATTTAGGAATATTAATAATGGTAAACTGTTGAAACATATTTTCCCGAGGCCCATTTTTAACTGAGATATATAGACTATGTGATGCAAGGGAAACGTTCCGAATTTTTCTCCTGAAACTCCTCTAGAACCGTGCTGGGTTGGAGACCCGTGAGAAAGCTGTGCTGCTGCTGATGATAAAAAGCAATGACTCCGAATGAACAAAGAGCGGGGAATAGACAAACTGATAGGAAGCTGCTCTCCCGAGTCACCTTATCTGAATTCCTGGGAGATTATGTAAAAATGTATTTCCATAACACACGGATGAGCCTTGAGGACATTATGCTCAGTGAAATCAGCCAGTCACAAGAAGATGAACACTGTATGATTCCACTTCTCGGAGGCACTGGAGGAGGCCGTCATAGCTCAGAAAGTAGAATGGAGGTTGCCAGGGGCTGGGGCATGGGGAGTGGTGTTTCATGGGGTCCGAGTTTCGGTTTGGGAAGATAAAGTTCTAAATGGATGGCGAAGACGGTGGCACAACAGCGTGAAGGCACTTAGTGCCGCTGAACTGTGCATGTACAGTGGTTATGAGCGCGAACTTGATGTGTATTTGAATGACAATACACGACTATTTCCTATGAGTGACTGACTTATGATTTGGGTTTAACAAGGGGCATGCGGTCTCCTATTTCTGCTTTTCCATTTGGCTGAGGGTCCTGTTGTAGAAGGAGCACTAGGCAGAAGGGAGGGACCTAGTCTTGGCCCCACTCACTGTAGGTCCCGGACACGGTTTGGGGCCCACGTCCCTGTCTGTAGGACAGGGTAGACTAGATGCGGCTACGGTCTCTGCCCACCAGGATGTCCTGTGTGTCTGACCTCTCGCTCTTCTGAGCCTGAGTCAGAAGCACCCTGCTGGTGTCTCTTCCATGCAGGTAAGCTTCGGTCCTGCCCACTCGTGGTCCCCACTCCTTCCTGGCATCTGTGTAGCAGCGTGAATGCCAGGCATGAGGCCGGCAGCTGGAGGCACAAAGCAAGCCCAAGGCAGTCCCTGCTGTGAGGAGCTCCGTGTGCCCGCGGGCGAGAGACTCATAACAAGCTCGTAGCCGTGCGACCAGGGGTGGGCGCTGGGCATGGGCGGGAGTGGCCACGGCGGGGTTTTCCTTCATTCCATTACTGCCTCTCGCTAACAAAACATGTACATGGTCTTACCCCAAAGTACCCTCAGGTGAGACATTCAAGTTAGAAAACCTTAAATACATATTTATAAACAAATCAAAAATCTCCTGCTATTACAGAACTGTTAAATGTTTAAATTTTTCTTTCCTTCTATTTTTTCTTTTCCTACATACTTTTACGCATTTTAAATATAGAATAATCGTATACATTTTTTAATAAGAAAAGAGCATGAGGAGTTCTTTTGTAAATGAATGCGCTTAAGGCGCTGTGGGCGTGCATAGCGGCTTCCGCCAGCAGAGGGCAGTCGCTGCGCCCCCAAAACCGCTGGGCCGCCGACCCACAGGAGTGCGGAGACCCATCCTTAAAACCCGCTTCCTCTCGCTCCCTTCTCAATCGGAAATCAGTTCAGCTTTGTTGCAAGACCTCTTACGAGTATGACAGAGGCAGTTTTCAGTCTCTGCTACCGCCCTCACTTTTTTCACTTACTCTCTTTTTTATTCACCTAGTTACCATAGGAGGTAAGATCCCATGAGGAAATAAAATTTGGAAAAAAAAGTGATTTTTAAAAAAATTCCAGACTAGTATAGTTCACCCAGTTGGGAGAAGCTTATTTCTTCCCTGAGCATTCAGTTTTTTTACGTACAACACCTAAATTCACGAGTGACCCACTCAGGCGTTCATTCCCTCGGCACGTATTTGTTGGGCTCCTTTGGGGGCCAGCCATTGTCCATTGTCCCAAACACTGACCTGACCCAGGGCAGCGGGCAGAACTGACCCGGGCCTGTTCTCCTGCAGCCAGTGTTCTGGTGGGGAAAGCAGATGGTGAGTGGTGATGCTGTGCTCAGTGGTGAGTAGTAATAGGAAGAAGAGCCGGAAGGATAGGGGTGCTGAGGTGGGAGGGGCGCTCAGGGGGGGCGCCCACAGAGGCTGAACAAGGGAGGGGCTCCGGGAGGAGCTAGCTCCCAGGCAGGCAGAGGGGCAAGGCTGTGGTGACAGAGCCACCGGGAGCCTGGCTGGGGACGGGCTGGGGATAGGCTGCAGAGACGGGCCCCCAGGGCCTCGCACGCCACAGCAGTGCCTTGCATGTTCTCCGAGCATCCACTTCAGAGGGCCCCGGAGGTTTTGAGCAGAGGGGTGACGTGTCTGGCTTGCCTCCTGAGGGGTCACACTGTCCACTGTCAGGGCTGTCCAACATTCAGGGAGTGGAAGGCGGAAGGAAAGGTGAGCTGTCCTGAGGTGTTGCTAAATGAACACTGAGAACTCGAGAAATGCTGTGGAATAAACACTCTAAAGAGCTAGGGGCCCACAGACTTCCCCAGAAAATATACACAGTAAATATTTCAGTTTTGCAGCCCGTGTGCTCTCTGACCTTGATAACAGGGTCACGAAAGAGACATATAAACGTCTTGAAAGCAGCCACAGACAGTGCGTAAACGAAAGGTCAAGGCTGTGTTCCAATAAAACTTTATTTATAAAAACAGGCAGTGAGCAGGGGTGGCCCCTGCTTAGACTGCTGAGAATGAAACCGGTTGCTGTTTATTGAATGCCAGTTATGTGCCAAGCATTGCTTTATGTATCCAGCCTGCATTGTCACCAGGCCTTATCAGCATCCTGCCGAGTGGTGGTGTCCTACCTTATAGGTGGGGAGTGTGGCCCTAAGTACCAGCTACTGGTACTTCCTCTCGACCCCCACAGCCTCGGACGCAGCCCTGAGCATCGGGTTAGAACTCATGGAAGATTTGTCAGTTGACTGGAGCGTTTTATTCATGTCCTGTCTTTCAGCTTCATGAACCGGCGAGTCATATCTACAAACCCGTATCTAGGGGGTACCTCCAACGGCTACGCCCACCCCAGCGGGACAGCACTGCATTACGACGACGTCCCCTGTATAAACGGCTCGGTGAGTGCGCCACGCTCCCAGAGGGCATGGGGGCTGTTAGAAGGCAAGAAGAGTGTCTGAAAGTCTCTGTCATTTAGTCCCCCTGCTTTCAGCCCACATGAGATGAGGCTCTTTTTCATGCTGTGAGCAAGATAAAAATCCATCCCATCTCTCCTGTCCTTTGTTTTGAGCAGCTGTTCATCGCAGTCTGCGTGTGAGCAAGGAGGGGATTTGGCACCACTAGGCAATTCGTCATTCAGTATCACGGTCATTAATTAAAGAGTTGGCACGTCCCCACATTTTGACTGAAGGGTAACACGTTAGCGTCTATACCTCAGATGGTTCAAAATGGAATACGGTGTGAGTTATCAATGAATCGCCGTTTCCCTGGGTGAGAGAAACGCTGAGTGATCGCCATCAGAAAGCAAGAGTTGCCATGGGTGTCGCCCACACTCCAAACCCAGGACAGCCTCCTTCAGAGTACACTTGGAGAACTGGGAAGCCTGCCGCCTCCTTGTGCCGGGCATATACCCACTTTTAAACCATGCACTTCTTGTACTGACGTGGCCTCCAGGGGGTCTGTTTGGCCTTCAGAGTTTTGATTTGTTCTCAGTTTGTGTCTTAGGAATAAATTAGCAGAACTCATCAGTAAACGTTTGTTTCACGATGTCTCCACATTGCTCAGCTCACAGCCATTTATTGAGCATCTTCTCTGGGTTCGTCGTCCAGGTAATCAGAGGTCAGGCCTTCAGAGTCCACAGTCCTGGGAAAGGCTCACGAAAACCATCCTGTCACTTGTCCCGCAGTTCTGGGTAGATTTGAATTGGCCTGTCTGTGTTAGGATGTTTCAAAGGTGGGCATAGAGTTTGTTCACTGTGAGTTTTTAAGCTTTGGAGGTATTTTGGATTTTTTTCTACTGTTTTGCTTCCCCATTCTATCCTTAGTATTTTGATGGATGTCACCTCTCAGCTCCCTGTTATCCATCATCATGAAATTCACACCTGCCCAGGCAGGAACCAGGAGACCATTGCCTTCCTGAGGGCAGAGGCTCCTAGAGCTCAGAACTGTAAGCAAACTGGAAGTCAGGGTACGTGCCGTGGGCCTTCTCTGTCAGACCCCTCCCGCCATTGGGCCCGCCTGTGTGTGGGGCGGGGGCGGGCGGGGGGACAGACTGTCCAAGGCTCTTTGACTCTCAACAAGGATGTCTCTGCATCACAGCCTTCCCCCTGCCCTCCTCCCCTTCTTCCTCCCGTCCTCTCCCTCCTCTCTGCCCTCCTTACTCCCCCTCCTTCCTTATTTTCCGAGGCTGCTAGTGTCCAGACTCTGTTGGGACTGCTAGGGACTGGAACAAAATCGATGAGGTACAGCCCTAGGCGGCCTCCCAGGCTAGTGGGACAGAAAAGAGTCGGTGGGAGGAGAGCTGCCCGGGACCTGGGCCCTAGGCACCTTTTCGAGTGCAGGTGAAGGCCGGTCAGGTTCATGGTTGGCATGGGCCTTAAGGTGTGAGCAGAGCCACTGTGAAATTCCAGCCTGGCTGCAGCGTCCATCCAACTGAGTCCTGCCTGAGTCTGGGGTGGTCAAGGGCAGGGAGGGGAGTCGCGTCCTGTTCCACAACAAGGAAGCATTAGGGCCAGTCAGTCCCCTCCTTGCCCCCCATTCCCACCACCATCTTTGCCACGGGGCCTCCAGAGTTTGGGGGCCTCCTGGTGCCCAGTGCACCACAGCCCTGCACCCCTGTGGAGAGGCTCGTGTGAGCCCACCCTCTTAGGAAAAGCCCCGCGGTGACCCTTACAAGCAGGGGTCTCAGTCGGGGCGCTGTGTCTGTGCCACACACTGCGCCATTTTCCAGGTGGCCCTGGCTCTCTTGGTCCCCGTTCGCTATGTGCAGCCCCCCGCTCCTTGTGACCGAGAGCCTCAGCCCTGAGCTTGCCCCGCTGTCATCCAGGCAGCGGTCAGCTTCCCGGAGCCTTGGATCTCAGACGAGCTTACTTGGAAAGCTGACACCCACACCTGTCTGGGACTCTCCCTCCCAGAGACCCTTTCTCATCCTCAGAGGGTTTCCTCATGGAAGTATGAGGCTGAGCCTCAGGTTTGGAGGACCAGGGGCTACACAGATACTCAGCTGGTTCCGCTGTCCCAGCCCGCTCTGATCATTGCGTGGGTGCCGGCCGTGCCCGGCTCACTCACAGCTGGATCTTTTGGAAATCGAAACGTGCTGTTCCCAGAGGGCTGCGTTTGGGAATTGTGTCCTGTGGGTGTACTGCCGGCCGGGCATTCTGGTGTCTAGGACATAGTGTCGTGCACAGCTTCGGGGCCCCTGGCTGGTGAAGGCTCTGGAGGCGCAGACCTTCCTCACACCACTTTCCCACACGCCAGACCCTGCCACCAGGCCACCCGTCTCTCGTTAGGAGGGCTGCATTTCTCTGTTCCATGAAGTTCACCCTTCTAACCCCAAACCTGACATCTTAGCAGTGTTTCAAGTTCACTGACCTTACCCTCTCACCGCCCCCCGCCGAGGCCCAAAGCAAGATGAAAGTGAGTCTCAAAAAGGATCTTGGCCCGCACACGTGCAAGCACACACACACTTTTGATCTAGAAACTTCTATGCAGTTTCTGAATCTTCCATGTGATTTAATCCCCTGGTATTTTAAGAAAATGATAGTCTCGTCTGGACCATTTTAACCCTGGACAAATATATGCTCAGTGGTCATTATGAAACTCTCACATCCGAGTTTATCTGCATGTTCCGTTATTTTTAGATTGTAGTTGGGTCCCCAGCATCACAAAAAAAGACACACTGAAGTGATTGCAAAGAAAGAAGAACCCTCCTACTAGGAAATCTTAATGCTTTTTCTATTTTTATAGTAAAAGCCTGTAATTACAGTCTGGCAGAAAGAAGCTCTGCAGGAAGGATATAAAAATAGGGGAAAATGAGCATAATATATGAATTAATTTTTCTTTTTCTTTTTTGTAAACGCAAAGCAATTTATAGAGACCTTTAAAACTTAAAAAGATCTGGTTGCGGTTGTTAGTTTGGGGTTTTGAATGTGTAATTTAATGTCTGTGTCCTAACGTGGCTTGTGGCTATTTCAGTCCTTTATAAGGAGGTTTTCCACTAAAATAATGCCAGTGTATCAATTATACTCGGAGACATCCTATTTTCTGTGATGACCTCATTTCTTTCTTTTTACAGACTGTGTTCTGGTTACGGCACTGTAATCAGCCATAACCACGCATGGGACGCAGTGCAGGCTGACAGCCCCATGACGCCCAGTCCCCGGTGCTGCAGGCGGGGACGGCTCACAGGCCCGAGGCCCATGCAGCGTCCTGTGCTGCGTGCCCTGCGCACAGCTGTTCGGGCCAGCTCGCCTCCACCAGCCCTGTGACCTCTCTGCCTCAGTTTCCTCCTACTTCATAGGACCCCCCTGAGAATTATAGGGTTCGAGATTTGGAATGCACTTAAAACGACTGTCTAGACCATAATGATTACTGTACAACAAGATGAAGCACTTCGCGGGGCTCTCGCCGCGGTTGCTCGGTCCCTGGGCACCCCGTCCGGTTTCCCTTCCCTTCTGTCACGTTGCTTTGCTTTCTGGATCAGGACTTCCGTCCGGAATCTGGTCCTTTAAAGAAAAGAAATGTCAAGTCACTTCTTTTTCCTGCTTTAAAAAAACAGACCAAAAACTTCACAAGCCAGTGATTCTGGGCATGACTTAAGGTAGAAAGAAAATTTTCCTAAAGTAGAAGAGTTCTTCTGAATCAGTTCACCTTTAGTACTTGTGTGTCTGTGTTTTATTGATAACAGCTGGGGGTACGTGCGCATGTCTGGGGGTGCTAATAACGTCTCACTGTGCTAAAATCTGCTGTGCTTTCTGTGGCCAAGACACTAACGACAAAGCTGTGTGTATTACAGTGGGAACCCGAAGATGGCTTTCCTGCTTCCTGTAGCAGAGGCCTGGGAGAAGAGGTGCTTTATGATAACGCAGTCCTGTACGATAACTTGCCGTCTCCGAAAATCTTTGCGCGCCACCCGCCTGCTGACAGGAAGGCTTCTAGGCTATCTACTGACAAACTGTCCTGTAACCATTACAAACACCCCACCTCCTGTGGCCTGCCCTCCGCTCAGTCTGTCACTAACACCTCTTCTGTGGGGAGGGCGTCTCTCGGGCTCGGCTCCCAGGTACAGCATCGCATTCTGTCGTGTTCTAGAAGCCTCTTTCAGTCAGGTTCCTCCTCCAAAGTTTTGCAATGATACCAACTTGTAGTAAGGAGACCCATCAAGGGTAAAGCATAATTTGTTTCTCCCCAGCTAGAAAGTAATTTGCAAGTGCAATCAACGTTTGGCCACCCAGGAACTGATGAAATATTTCTAACTGGTTCTTGGTTTAAGCACCATGTTTCTTTACCTACATCTGGCTCTCTTTCCATTCTTGGAAAACTCCCCAGTGAATTTTATGAATTATGTCATCTAAAGGCAAAGATTCTAAAAAGGACAGAGACTTTTCAGAAGATTCTTGAGCTGCAGGTTTTTTTAATGTTTCCATTACATGTCAGGGAGGAAGGGTGGACTCCAGGTAGTAAGTACTCTTTGATCTTTAAACATTAAATAGGATTGTTCAGAGCACTGTGGTATTTTTCCATAATGAGCATAAAAGTGTGCTCCCTAAAACCAAGTAATAAGGATTATGGATTGTCATTGAATCATTGAATGATATACTTATCATTCAACCTTGATATTGAACTGTTGCTTGTCCCACACCTCACATTTATGGCAAGCTGTAACATTTCAGCATAAATACTGATTTCTGTTTTCACGCATTTTCAACCTAAGAAGTTTTTTATACATTGAATAGAGATCTACACGTCATATGTAAGAATGCTCTACACACACAAAGCAGATGGACACATTTTAGGTTTTTTTCTTTTCCCTCTAGTTTTGCGGTAATCTTAAAAAAAAAAAAAAAAAGGTGAATGCCCAGAAGACTCTAGAATTTCAGATCATGCTGGCATATAGCAACTTCTCCCAACCGATCGGTTTCATCAGAATCCCATGGAAGGTTTTGTTTGTTTTTGGTTTTTAATGACAGTTGTTCAGATCCCAGCTCTGGAAAGTCTCTTGGGTGAGTGTGAGGGGCCCAGACCCCTGTGTGGTCAGGCGTGGGAGCCATTGGCCTCTAGTATTTTTGAGTCCTTATGTCGAAAGTCTGATAGTTTGCTGAGCAAACGGAGGCTCCGAAAGTGTCAGTGACTCGCTCAGCAGCTCCTAGGTGCTGGAGCCAGAATTTGAATCTAGGCTCCACTGCCTCCCGAACATGGGCCCATGGCAGGAGGAGGTGGAGTGATGGAAAAGCATAACCTAGACTTAGCCTTTACCCTCCAGCCGAAAGCATCACACACCCTAAGGCGCACGCCCGCACTTGAGCAAAGTGCAGCATTTGTTGGCCTGCAGCAATCCAAGAAGTAGCGGTACTACTGGATTTTTTTAAAAAACCTGTGGTTGGTCAAAATTTAGTTCAAACTGTGTCTAATCGTGAGCCTTGTTTCCTCAGACGCTGTCAATGAATCAAAAGTAGTTATGATCCCATTAGGGCGCCAGGCAGCTTAGAAGCGCTAGAAGCAGGGTGTGGTTGCACAGTCATGCTGCTCCCCGAAAGAGCGTTCCAGAAGAGAAATGCTGTTTGTCAGAAACAGACTGAAGCAATCTCAGCCCAGGCACGTAGTCCCCCGGTGCCCGACTGCTTGTGCCGGCGTCCAGGCCAGCAGTAGTCATCTCCCAGCAGAAGCATATAACTTTTACTGCATTCCAACTGAGGACATCCTAGGGTCCCTCCATCCTGGAACCTCTTAGCCAGTCGGGGAGACCCCAGCACGCAGTGCTTGGGAACCAGATCGGTTTTCTATGACCCGCATGGTTTTCTGTCTGGGTTACGTGCTACTTAGCGTCAGAGACTGAAACAATTTACTGCAGAAAGAAAACAAAAAACTTTTTTGATCGTTTGTTTGTTTTTGATTTTCTCATATATTTATTTTAACAGTTGAAGGGTAAAAAGCCCCCAGTAGCGTCCAGTGGAGTCACAGGAAAAGGGAAGGCTCTGAGCAGTCAGCAGAAGAAAGCGGATTCGGCAGCCGGCGTGAAGCGCACACCGTCAAGTAAGGTTATCCCTGCTGTCGTGTTCTAGTAGTAGCTGCAGGTTGCAGAGTTGGGCTGGATGAGCCATCTTCCCATCGCCCCACTCAGGGAGACAATGCCGGGTGTGGGGGGTCAGTGGGCCTGATGGGACTGCGGCAGCGTCATCCTCATTTGCTGGGTGGGAGAATGGTGACGATTCTTCCCCCTGCCTTTATGAGAGTTGTATAGGAAAGGAAAAGCAGAGCTGGTTTGTTAACTGTAGAAGTGGTTAAACACATTTAAGTGAGGCAGCGGTACCGTGTTTCCCCAAAAATAAGACCTAGCCGGACCATCACCTCTAATGCGTCTTTTGGAGCAAAAATTAATTTAAAATCCCGGTCTTACTTTAGTAGAGGACCCAGTCTTATTTTAGTTTAAGACCTGGTCTACATCACGTCACGTCACGTCATATCACAACACAACACAACATACCGGGTCTTATATTAATTTTTGCTCCAAAAGACTCATTAGAGCTGATGGTCTGGCTAGGTCTCATTTTCGGGGAAACAGGGTAGGTGCAGGTGGCAGTGCAGCTGCAAGGGCCCTGGACTTGGGGCCCAGGGACCCCGGTTTATGTCCCCAATCTGTTGGGGACTTAGTGACATCAGTCGAGTCATGTACACGCTCTAAACTCAGGTTCCATGTGTTAGCTGTACACGAGTGGCTACTGCGATTTATTTCTATGGTGAAATGACCCAGGTAATAACGGACTCCAGAGCACTGGAGAAATACTGAGTTAGGCAGGATCCTGGTCCCGCATTGCCAGGTGTCGCCTGTCCTCCTGCCTCATTCTCAGAGCCACCTCTGAAGGGTAGGTGTTGTCGTCCACCCGCTGTGCACACGTGGAAATGGCCTCTGAGGGATTCTGTGGCTTCCCCGGGGCTCACAGTGGGGGGATAACAGAACCAGAGTGAGCACCAGGTTTTACCCGAAGCTGGCAGGGGACAGCGAGCAGAAGAGCAGCGACCCAAGGGCACTCGGTACCCTCCCTTTTCTGCAGGTGGATAAAGTAGGACGACACTTATCAGACATAATGGTGTTTCTTCAGCCTGGTGATGCTGGGCGCCTCTTCACTCGGCAGCCAGGTGCCGTGTACCCATGCAAAGCGCTCGGCTTGTTGGTGGGCTGCGAAGATAAGACAGAGTAGGTGCTTGGGTCTGGCAGAGAATCACACAGCGGACACGCAGATGGACCCACTGCAGCACGGGCGCTTACGAGGCTCAGCAGCTCCCGTGGTCTGGGCTGGCAGGGAAGGTTTCCGGGCAGGGAGATGCGAGTCGGGCTGGTGAGTGTGACAGGGTCGGTGGGACGTTGTGTCTCTGCTTTCTGCCTCTGGCTCTGCAGCTGGAGGAGCAGTGTGCGCGTGAATGAATGAGCACGAGCCAGCTGCTTCCAGTCGGCCCTCTGACCACCCGACACTAGCTGACCTCCAAGTGCACCGAGATTTAGTGTCACGGGCAGAGTACACGGGAGTGGGGAGGCTGGCTTTGTCCTTGGCCCTACACAAGGACCAGCCTCAGCAGGATAGGCTGCTTCTGCCCCAGGGAAACCGGTCTGTTCTTCACGTAAACTTGTCTCTGCGGTGGTTCTCCTCAAACGCACGTTTCAGGCAGAAGCCAGTTGGGCCAAATCCTTGTTTATCATTATTTGTGTAATGTGCTGACTTATCGGGACCTTATCTCTTTGGCGACCTCATTTCCTAATGCAGTCGGGTGTGCTTATATTCACTTACAATGTTAGGGTCGTTCACATGGGGCGAGGGATAACTTGTGCTTTCTGTGCGAGGCCCAGGGCCATGCCATTCTGTGAGTACCTGGGCTGATTTTGTTCCCTAGATGATTTATTCATTCCTTTATTTTATGAGACCTTCCGGTGGGAATTTTTATTAACTGTAGTGACATCTAATGGTGACAAAAGAGAAATAATTGCATCTGTGTTTTTGCTGAATTCAGCCAGTTACATTGCAGACTGGATGGGGTTTATTGCATGGGAACCAGACGATGGGGAAATGTATAGGTTACGTACGCATAGAGGTTTGTCGGGGGAGCGTTGTAGCTCAGAAATAAGTGCCTAGAGTTTCGACGTTGCCCTTTGCAAAGTGTCCTGCCCCTGAGCCAGAGAGCAGTGCTTTGGTTTCAGCTGGGTGGTTTGGGCAGCTCAGGCTGTGGTCCCTTTCTACGGTCTGTGTGTGTGTTGTGTTTCTTAGGAAGGGAAAGATGAGTGGGGAGTGGTGACTTCCAGCTGCCCGCATCGGTGCAGTGTTTTGTTGCGATCCCTGTGGTTTGTGTTGCAGGAGTTGATGCATTCGGCAGTTGGGAGCAGTGCTGGAAGCGGCTCCCACTGCCTCTGTGCCCAAGTCGTTGGGGCCTGTGTTCTCACTGACAGTGAGTAGCGCTGCCGGGGCGTGGCCACCACGTCCCAGGTGTCAGCTGCTTCTGTGAGATGGTTTTTGGGTAATACATCGAATTCTTTAAAACCTACAAGGTAGGTCTTACCACGTGTGCTTTACAGTGGGGGGAGCAGAGGCTTGGGGAAAGCAGTTGCCTGCCTGGAATCATAGCCACCTGCCTGGCCCACTGCCTTCATCATTAACTGGTACGCCACTCCCTACCCCTGCTAATGTCGTTTCTAGTCTAGCAGGGCAGTCAGATGTGCAGATAAGTAATTGGGTACGTTGTGGAATATGGAGAGGCTGTGTGTGTGAAGGTCCGAGCGGTTAACTGCCAGAAGCAGTGGGGGACACTGGAAGCTTCGAGAACGGTGGCCCTGGGCCAGTCTCGGCCTTACTGCAGTGTATTTTCACAGAGGCCGTTTCTAAATTACTGTTATCAAAGGCCTGCATAATTAGAGAAAAGCGCACAGGTGCAGGATTTGAATGTCATGTGCAGCAGTGATGTGACGTTGGCCAGATCCCGCCAGTGTCCCTCAGACTGGGTTCCTCTTCATTCATCCCTCATTTTATCTAATGAGCATTTACGGAGTGCTCATTTAATGTTTGTTCTGAGTGCTTTATAAATAGTAACGTAATCCTCTTAACAACCCTATGAGTTATCCCCATTTCACAGACGAGCAACTGAGGCACAGAAAGATTAAGTACCTCGTTCAAGGTCATGCAGCGACAGGTGACAAGCTGGGATTCAGACCTCGACAGTCAGTCGGGTGCAGACCCCACCCTCTGTTGCCTCTTCATTATCTCATTTGTTCATCTGTTCACCCACCGGTACTTGTCACATGCTCAGTCCTCCCCGGTGCCGTCTCAGAGCGGCAGATGTAGCTGCCATCAAGTCAGCAGAACAAGCAGATGGCGGAGTCGCAGGGTCAGATGTGACGGCGTCATGGACATGCTTTCCAAAATACGGACAAACTCCGAGATGACTGGATATTGATAGCCTCCTTTCTCTTCAGGGTGTAGGTTGTTCACTGTCGACCTGAGTTGCCTGCCTGCAAGAGAAGAGAATCAAAGGAATCTCCTAGCATTTTATTTTTGTTTTTTTCAATTGAAGAGCTTAACGTGCCCCCCGCCCCCCTTTTAAAGCTTTTATTTATTTAAGTGTGGTTTTCCAGGACCCATCAGCTCCAAATCAAGTAGTTGTTTCAGTCGAGTTGTGGAGGGCGCAGCTCACTGGCCCACGTGGGGATCGAACCGGCAACCTTGTTGTTAGGAGCGCCAGGCTCTAACCAACTGAGCTAACCGGCCGCCACTGCTATTTTCATTTTTAAAATTTGTTTCAAAGAGTCTCGGATCATTTCAACTGTTCTGTTTTGTTCAAGCTGGTCCTGTTCTTTCTCTTATTGAATCAGTGGAAAGCACTAGTTTTGAGTTCATTTTGCCAAGCTGGCTGATTGAGTCGGCTTTGTGAATCCCCTAATATCTTCTCCGTTAAACCTGATTTTCCACTGCTGCTTTGTTTCCTTAAGATGCTGATCAGTACAAGTATGGCAAGAACCGGGTGGAAGCAGACGCCAAGCGGCTACAGACCAAGGAAGAGGAGCTGCTGAGAAGGAAGGAAGGCCTGCGGAACAGGCTGGCCCAGCTCCGGAAAGAGAGGCGAGACCTGAGGGCCGCCATTGAAGTGAACGCCGGTAAGAGGCGCCCACTCGTGTCAGAGTCTAGATGGCCTCTGTCCTGCCTGCAGGGCCTGTAGCTCAGTCGGCTCTCGTCTTAGTAAGACCCCGTCATTCGTGCAGTGCTTCTTGGAGTCGGGAAGCGTTGCTGGTGAGCTCAGGGCAGGTGCCAAGGTGATGGAATGACGGAACAGGCAGCGGTCCAGGCCTGGCCCTCCCCCTGCCCGCTGAAGCTGGCAGGTGCCGGGGAGCTGTCCCGGCCTCCAGGGCGGACGGCCTAGAGCCTGAGCACTGTGTGCGCTGAGGCAGTTGGGTTTCTCAGCAGGAAGACGGCCCACAGGGCAGGTCCTGTTCAGAAGCCCACGTAGAGGTCTCTGGATGGTGGAAGGAGCCCTCTATTCCCTGAGAAGGGACTGCTGAGAGGAGGCAATGTCTGAGTTCTTGGAAGGGAGGAGGGGAAGAGGCCAGGCCAGTGGCAAGAAGCCCCGGAGAGGAGCTGAGCATCTGGCAGGCAGTCACGGGGAAGCGAGTGAGGTACTGTCTGCATCAGGCGTATTCTCGCCGGCAGGAGCGAGGTGTGCAGTTCCTGGCCCTGGGGAAGTTCGTGCTCCGTGGCTCCAGATTGTTCTGACCCTGGGGCAGAACTGACTCTTTAGATTTCCATGCTGGGAGCTCGGAGCGGGAGGGGCAGGGCAGGCGGGCTGGTGTGGAGAACGGGATGGTCTGGAGGGGAAATGCCTACTCTCAGGTGGTCACCGTGCAGGGACGAGGTGGCGCGCAGGCGCACGGAATTTGAGCCTTTTCTGACTTTGTGCCGAAAGGAGTTTTAGGAAAGGAAGTGCTTTTGGAGTTTAAAGAATGGGAGGCAGCTGTTGGCTGAGCAGATCAGAGCTAACCTGTGGCAGGAGGCGGCATGAGACATGTAGCACAAGGCCGCCTGGGGCGAGTCAGAGCTAAGTCAGGGAATTGTCCAGGCGTAGGATAGTGAAGATGCAGAGATTCCAGCGGCTTTGGGCCTCGAAAACTGAGAAGGTCACGTGCCACGAGCACTAGACCAGGGCCATGGGCACCAGTCGGTCATTGCCTTGAATCAGTTCTCTTGTCTGTCCAATGGGTACGGCACCTGCCTTCCTGTGCCACTGGAACCATGTCAACTAAAATAAATGGAGCAGGTGAACTTGAAGAAACGTGTGTCGTGTTCTGTGGAGGGGCAGGCTGTGTTGTATTGTGACCACAGGGGCAGAGCAGGTGACTCACGAGGATGTGGTAGAAGGATTAGGACAGGAAAATACTCAGACTTTCCAAGTCAGTGACGCCTTTGAAAGCCATACAGTTTAATTCCACATTTTAAAATGAGTGTATTGGGGCACAGGGCCAGAACTGGAATTTGTGAGAATCAGGGTCTCCTGCTTCCTGGTCCATATTCTCCCAGCTGCAGCCAAGGCAGTTGGTGAGAAAATGACTTGGTTCCTTTAAAGAACAGTTGAGTTTTGTAGGGAGGACTCAAGTCAGGGGAGCTCAACCCCCGAAATCTTACAGAGCCCCCTGTCAGGGAACCAAGCGTCTGCCCGCTGGTACTGTGACCCTTTGTGGTTGGACCACACCGTTTCTCTGGGCTTTCAGGCAGGAAGACCCAGCTGATCCTGGAGGAGAAGTTGAAGACCCTGGAGGAGGAGTGTAAGCAGAAGGAGACAGCGCGCGTCAACCTGGAGCTGGAGCTGACGGAGGTCAAGGAGAGCCTGAGGAAAGCCCTGGCTGGCGGCATCACCCTGGGGCTGGCCATCGAGCCGCGGTCAGGGACCTCCAGTCCACAGGTAACGTCTGCCAGTGCCCCGAAGTGGCTGCGCGGTCGCGGGCGTCCCGGGAAATGCCTGCGTGGTCGTCCCCTAGCCTCAGCACGGCAGATACACAACTTCCTCACCTGTGTGTTAAGTTCACTGACGTTAGGTGTTCTAATGCTTTCTCTGAACTTTTAACAAGGGGGCGGAGACGCCAAGTCTGTTTCTTCCCCGTTACAAAATCTGGTTGTAAAAGGTACAGTCCTGCTTGTCCCTTTTGAATCATGTCCTAATTTGATGCCGCTTCATGAGGTAGACACTTGAGTTCAGTGTAGCTGATTCTTACAAAACGTCTAGCATGTCCTTAAGTTGTGCCAGGCCCTGGGGAACTGGCAATGAACGAAGCAGTCAGTATCCTCTTCGATTCGAAGAGAACAAATGGAAATTATTTGTCACGCGAGAATTACCGCCTTACCTTAATGATAATCATGTACCGTTCGCTCATTTGTCTTTTCCACTGAGTATTCCATGGACCCCTTCCCACCCGGTGAGGCGGCCATTACTGCTTCCATTTTACAATGAGGAATGCAGGCCCAGAGAAGGAAAGGGAGCGCGCCCGAGAGCAGACAGCTAACACAGGCGGGCCTGAACCCAGCTCTTTCCTCCTCAGCTGCGGGCCACCACCACCCCCCACGTCCCCTTCCCGAGGGCTCGCTTCCGGTCCTTTCCAAACCGGCAAAATGCCCCTCCCCACAGCACTGGGGCGGCTCCATGGGGAAGATAAGATGTATGGATTCATGGGCGTGTGGCACCCTTCACCACTGCCCACCAGCCCCGCCACACCCCCTGGTTCACCTCATTTGCCCACTCTCCACAGAAACCATCTCAAAACGTCTCCCTTCTCCTCCAAACCCCGTTTTCCGGTCCCTTCCAGTGAGCTTCTCCCCACACTTGCGGAGATGCCTCCCCTCTTGCCAGAGCTCTTCTAGCAGCACGGCATTTGCTCCCATCACCAAAACCACGACACCCACCGTGGGCCACTTCTTTCAGCCACAGCTGAGTGGGGTGTTTGGGAAGCAGCTCTGGGATCACACAGGCCAGTATTTGAGGTGACTCAACTTCTCTCAGCTGCGGTTTTCATCTGTAAAATGCGGGCAGTAGTATTCCCTACTGCCGGGATCGTGTATGGTGAAGCTCTTGGCACAGTGCCTCGCCAAAGAAAGTGTTTGCTCCTCGATTCCGATACGTTAGCTCATTCATTCATTCATTCACTCATTCATTCATTCATTCCACAACTTATGGGCATATATATACCCTGCTTTCTCTGGGTGCCAGGAACTGCTCTCGGGGCCCAGCAGTGAACTTAATAGATGAGCATCGCTGTTTTCACAGAGCTTATATTCTAGTGAGGGGAGACAGCCCAGTAAAACATTTATGTCACATGTTGATAAGTGCTATGGAGAGGACAGCAGGCAACGGGGTGCTCTTAGAGCCCAAGGCCTGAGGGCGACGCAGACTTCTAAGTGTTCCACGTAAACGGGGCCGAGGGCACAGGGAGGGCATTTCTAACTGGAGGTGGTGGTAAGGCTGTGAGCCCTGCCCGACATGGGGCAGGCCCCTGGTCACCCTTGTCAGAGTTGGGCTGGAGGCAGGGCAGCATGTGGCCCCTGTGGCCCTCTTGACCTCCCTGGAGGGTGGGCTGAGGAACTGCTGGCATTGCCACCTTTGGGTCCCCTTAGAGGGGACGTGCTACGCCTCAGACCCCAACCTCTGACCACAGGTGCCGTCTGACCTTCTCTCCTGTATCTTCAGCTCTTCCCCCCCTCACTTCCTCCAAAGCATTTCTAGATCCTCTAGTTTGTTCCATCTTAAAAGAAGGATTCTGCCTTGGCCCCACATTCCTCTCCAGTTACCGTCCTGTGGCCCACACCTTTTCTTTCCTATTAAACTGGAAATGGTGGTCTTTACTCAGGGTGTCCAGCTCAGCCGGCTCACTTCACTCGCTGTGGCTTGGCTCCTCCCTGAACCTGCTTTCATCAAGGTGACCTCCAGAACTAGCACCTTTCTGTGTGTGCGGTGACCCCACATTTCCTGGGTCTTTTCCTGACTCTCAAGAGTCTCGCTCTTGGCCCCCTTTTCTCTTTGGCCCAGATAGTCAGGTACGTCTTTCTGAAGCTGTAGGACCTGCGTTGGAGCTCGCACTCAGACCACGGGCTTGCCGTTTCCTCTCTTTTGAGGACCTCTCCCTGGACTTGGGTTGCCATCATGTGCCCGGCGTCGCAGCTCGGCGTCTTTCCTGCCCAGACCATGTCCTCGGACTAGCAGCTTGTTAGAGGGACGCGTCCCAGAGGAGTGGCACATGCTGCCGAGCCTGTCGCAGGGAGAGATGGTATTAATGTCTCCATCCCCCACGCCCTCTCGGCCAAAGCTGCCTTTTGAAAGCATTTCCAAGAAACCAGGACATGGGCGAAGCTGGCTGCTAGGGGCCCATGGTCAGCAGCCCCACGGGGGTTCTAAATGACGTTCTCATGGCACATGGAGCACTGTTCTCCCAAAGCAGTGTGCCGTGTGACCTGGCCAGGGATGGTCGTGGCACATCACACAGGAACAACAGCAGCTGTTTCCTCGGAGCCCTGATGTGGGTATTGCTGTGGCTTCCCCCAGAAGACCCTCCTGGAAGGACCACGGCTGGGAGTCTGGGCCCCGGAAAGGACATGCTGTTCACTTCAGGCTTCCAGAAAACGTCTTCCTTGGGCGTGTGCTCACTGTGCTGTGAGCTGCCAGAACCCTCCGTGGGGTCTGCGCTTGGGTCACTTCAGTGAGCCGCAGCCACAGCGGCACTGCCAGGAGCTCAGGGCCCGGGCTGCCGCTGGTCGAGGGCCCCGTGTTTCTGTGGCCTGCGTGCCACAGGTGGCTGCGGACAGAAGTCATCTTGGAAATCAGAGAGCACTGTGCACAGGGACACGTTGGAGGCTGCGTGATGGGGCTGGAGGGGCCGCATTGAATGCGGGGATGTGGCTTGCAGCCCGCCTTCCCCACCTCCCGTCAGCAGCCTCACTCGGTCTTTCTGTCTGTAAAATGGACGTGTGAAAGTCGCACTTAGAGTTATATTTATAGGTACAGTAGCACCTCGGTTTTCGAATGTCTCCGTTGACGAACATTTTGGTTTACGAACGCTGTAAACCCAGAAGTAAATGCTTCGGTTTTCAAACACGCCTCAGAAGTCGAACATGTCACGGGGTTTCTGCTGAGTGCAAGATCCTGAGGCCAAGCTGTCGGCTGTTTTCAAAAGTTTCAGAACTCGAATGGCCTTCCGGGACGGATTATGTTCGAAAACCGAGGTACCGCTGTATATGTGTATATGCTGGTCCTTATTATTATTATTTTTGCCTATTTCCAAAACCCGTTGTTGTCTTTAAAATGAACTGTTTCCTGCTGGGAAGTAGTGATGGCTTGGAAAGCACAGCTCACACAGGTCTTGTCTCTGTGTTAAGTCTCCAGTCTTCAGGCACCGGACTGTGGAGAACTCGCCCATGTCCAGCTGTGAGACCAGTGACGCCGAGGGCCCGCTGCCTGTGAACAGCGCGGCCGTCCTAAAGAAGAGCCAGCCAGCCGGCAGCTCCCCCTGCCGGGGACACGTACTTCGGAAGGCCAAGGTCAGTGCCTCACGCCTCGTGCTGGCAGGGTACACCAAAACTGATGGGGGGGGGGGCACAGGCGGATGGAGGCGCAGGCTGATAGGGGCGCAGGCTAATGGGGGCGCAGGCTGATAGGGGCGCAGGCTGATGGGCACAGGCTGATGGGGGCGCAGACTGATGTGGGGGGCACAGGCACATCGCAGGCACTTCAGCTTCAGGCTCTTGCGGGAGGGACGAAGGAGTTCTACACCTTCCATTAGATGTCATTTCTGGATGTCTTCCAGTCCTTCCAACAGTCAGACCCTCCTTCGGGCATTTTTTTCAAAGGCACAAAGGACCAGAACCTTCCCGAAGGCGGTTACCATCTAGTGTCAGGAAAGCCAGCGGCTCTGCTCTGTCTCAGGAGCGGGCAGGACTCCTGGCTTCTCCTGACGTGGTTTCTCACTGGGGGCGTAGAGCCTGGGGCAGCGGACCTGGAACTCTGTCCAGGCGCCGTCTTCTCCAGCCGCCCACCCTCAGCCTTATCCATCAGTCATTGAGGGCAGTGGGGACTCTTAGGTCCGTCCTATAGCATCTTCCGGTCTCTGGTGCGATCAGCCACTAACACTTTTTGATGCTAAACTTACAACTGTCTGAAAAATCTAAAAGCTGCTTGTAGTTCGTCAAAGCAGTATCGTTTATCTTGATGGCAGTGACTGACGTGTGTCATATGGAAATACCATCCTCGGTACAATGGCAGTAATTCACCCAGGTGAATTTAATTTGTTCTGACAAATGTGGAGGCCAGACGTCCTCCCTTCACTGCCTCTGGGGCCTGCTTTTGCTGTCATGACTTTTGTCTCTGGCAGCGCGGGAGTCCATTCCAAATTGGCTAGAAATATGTTGTTTTCTGCAAGGGGGGTCTGGTGTTAGATAAGAAAGCGAATGTTAACCGCAGGCTACACTTGATGTGTTCACGGGACGGTCCCTGGTGACCCACCCCTGGAGAATTGGTCCTTCACAGTAGACGTGTTGGACTGAAGACTGTGGGGTGGTCAGTTTGGAGAAAAGAAGGCTTGTTGGGCGTCATTCTGCGACTTTCCTCAGCATTCACCAGGTGTTCTTGGTTTGCAACTGTTGTGCTCATCTACAGGGGACTGTGTTTTTACTGAGAGATTTAGAACTAAGCTGCCCAATGAAATCCCCTAATGATTTGCAGATGAGAAGTGCCGTACAAGTATTTCAGTTATTTGGTTCTTTACTGTCGCAGAAAGCAGACTTACAGTTATGCAAGTGAAGCCTCCGGAAGGGCTGCCCTCACTGGCTGTGCCCACCCCATCCAGAGGCCCGGGCACTCCAGCTCCTGCCGCTTTGTCACGACCGGCCCACAC
This sequence comes from Rhinolophus hipposideros, assembly GCF_964194185.1. Taxonomy (NCBI): domain Eukaryota; kingdom Metazoa; phylum Chordata; class Mammalia; order Chiroptera; family Rhinolophidae; genus Rhinolophus; species Rhinolophus hipposideros. The sequence goes on along the minus strand of NC_138047.1, from coordinate 108,169,002 downwards.
TCACAGGGGAACATGCAGGCAACACGGAGGAAGCAGCCAGGAGGAGTCTTGCTAAAAGAATGGGATTGGATGGGGTGGGGGGGAGACCAGATTCCTGAAAATAGTGACAGGGGACCACGGCCGCAGGAGGGGGAGCAGTGTGGCCTTTTGACTCGGGAACCGTCATCCACTTGTAGGTCCCTCACACACGTGGTCTTGTCTGCCCGCCCCTCCTCGTTCTTAGGAGCAGACCCGTCCGACTCATTCTGGGTCCCAACGTGTTATCCCAGGCCGTATTCGGAAAATGCTTCCAGTTCCTGCTGAGGGCGCTCTGAGCACGAGATAACGCGGTCTGGGAGAGTCAGACTGCTTCAAGTCACCTGTCAGGGGTTCCTTAGCTGAGGAGGGGCTCAGAAGTGGCCACGACGTCCAGCACCAGGCCCAGCATGTGTGCCCACGGAGCTCTGCTCCCCCGGGCACGGGGGCTGCGGCCGTGTGTTCAGAGCTGTGTATGGGAGCCATTTCCAAAGGCATCGGCGCTGGGCTGCCCCACAGGTTGCACCAGCCGTTTACATGCCCTGCCTTTCTGAACCGCACTGCCAGGGCCTCCGGGCTGGGCAGTGTCCCTGGAACTGTCCATCTGGTCCTCTGCTTGGTGGCGGTGTTACCACTGCTGAATGTAGGTGGTGGGCACTGGCAGTGTCTGCAGGTGGCAGTCCGTGTTCTCGTTGAGACCGGCAGTGCCAAGCTTGGTGAGCCGGGCAGAGACTGCCAGTTAGTGCTGCTCTCGTGTCTTGTCCTCCCAGCATCTCCTCTACTGACAGCGGCCCACATGGTTCTCCCAGGGGGACAGAGAAAGGAGACAGGACCCCATATGCCCTGGGAAGCAGCCAGGAGTCTCGCCCACGGCCTCCCTACACGAGTGGGACAGGGCAGGGGTTTCCTGGGACCCAGACGGCCTGTCCTCCTCTCTGCAGAACCAGGTGCTGAGTGCTCGCAGGTGGTTATGTAGCTCTGTTTTGGTGTATGCCAGTGTGCTAATAACTTGCTTTTAACCATTCACTGCACTTGAACTTTTGATTCTAGAAAAGGTGAGACATTCTTGATTTTATACGGTATGTGAGGGTGTGCAGTGCGCTCATGGCCCAGTGAGGAACGCCGGGACACCCCGTCGGAGTCGGGCGTTTGCATCAGAGCAGCACGGGGGACGCACCGTGCACCGAGGGGGGAAGGGAAGGCCCTGCTCGGGGAGCAGGCCACGTGGCGCGGACGGCCACACACGATTTCTCCTTGGGTCTTCGGGCACTTCCGAGTCCTGGGCAGGACTCCCGCTGCTCTGATTTGGGGGCCGTGAGGTCATTGTGGTTATCATCCTGAGGAGCTGCCGTCCAGCCCCCTCCCACACCCTCCCGGCCACAGATACGACCAGGTGTCTGGTGGCCCCTGCCGCTTGGCTCTGTCCAACTCTTGCTGTCATTTCCCTTGTCAGGAATGGGAGCTGAAGAACGGGACATAGAGGAGATGTGGGAGCGCTCCAGCGCCAGCAGGCGTCGCCGCCCGGTACCACCCGCAGGAAGCTGTCTGTGCCCACGTGGCCCCCACACGCGGCAGGATTCGGGGTTTGTGACTGAGCTCCGAGGCCCGTCCCCAGACCCGGCTCATGTGTATTCTTTCTACTGTATAATGGTGTCCTTTAAAGAAATTTACCTGTACCACTTTGGTTTCCAACTTCATTTGTTAAAAACAAAAAGGGATGAAAGGTATTGTAAAAGAATCTTGTGGCAGATGAAGAAATTGCATCTTTTCACCCAGCAAAACGATGGCTTGAACCAGTGTCAGCCCAACCCCAGACTGAAGGTGAACAGGGCTGTGGGCCCCGAGTCCTCGGCGTGGCCTCTCCAGCAAGTGTCACCAGCGCCCGTGGGCACTGGGCCTGCCTTGCCCGTCTGCCAGGGACGCCTGGATGCTCGTGGCTGCGATGCGCATGGCACGACCCCCTAGTGTGTCTGTGTCCCCTCCCACACACCTGTCCACTTGTCCCTTGAGGTAAAGTCCTGAGGAATTGTTCTGTGATACATTTTTTACCTTTTAATGTTTCTTTTCTGGACAGATGCTTTTGTCACCTGGACAAGAAAAGCTGCCATTCTTTTTAAATTTTCAAAAAATGTTCTCTTGATCGTGTGCTGCACTTAGCAATAAGGGGTTTTCAGAGATTCGTATCATGATCTATTAGTTATTTGTACTGCTTCGGAAAGGCGGCGAGGGTGTCTGATACTCCACTGAGGTGCGGCCCAGCGTCTCTCCCACTGCGGGGCTGGCGGGCGGTCCTCACCTGCGCAGCCTCAGGGTCCCGGTTAGACACTTACCGATGGCGTGGGTCCCTCCTGTGCAAAGGGAGCAGGTTCTGGAAGTCGTAAGTTCTAGAACCTTAGCGTCACAGAGCACGAGAAGGACCGAGAGCGAGAGAGCGAGAGAGAGAGCGCGTGCGCGCTCCTGGTCCCCTCCACACCCCCTGCTCCAGTTTGCAGATTGAGGCCCTGCGCGCATCCGTGGACTGGGTGCGACCCTCCTCCAGACACGCGGGCTGTGTTGGCTTCCTCGTCGCTTTTCCTGTTTGCCTCCTGTGTGGGCTTTCTGGGGGTAACCAGGCCTGAGGCATAAAGGGGACAGAGATGTGGCTTCTACCCCTTGGGCCTCAGAACCACACTTCTGTGTCTCCAGGGACGCCCTCAGGAATTGTTACGAAGGTGCAGGCAGCCCTCGCGGACTGACGCGTGGCAGCAGGGCACGCGTGGAGGGCTCTTGCTACCGAAACGTGGAGCCGGGGTGAGGCGCGGCGGTCCTGCCCAGGCACCCTGCCCTCGCGGCACATCCCGGGGCCACCGCCCCTCCCGCAGGCGCTGTGGGCAGGGCCGTTTCATGCCAGGGCCGTCCGTGTGCGGGGCCGTATGATTTGACTGGCGAGGCCAGGGAACCAGTCTCTTCTGGTGCAGAAGGAAGTTTTCCAACAAGAATCGGAAGCTGTTTAACTGGAGTCCACCTGAAACTTGAATTTATTGCAAAGCCCTGTGCCGGGAGTATTTGTGGTTCCTGGGCTGTCACCTGGCCCTGTCACCGACGCCCCCGGCTTAGCAGGCTGACGCACATCCCATCAACATGGGCACGGTAGACGCCAGCAAGTCCAAGCCGGAAGCTGGAGGGAGCCCCAAAGCCTCAGGCCCTCTTCCCGCCAGTGCTGGCGGGGCCGTCTCCTCCCCTTGGCCCTCAGTGCACTGCGCCCAGTGCAGCTCCTGTTCTGTGAAGGGAAAGGGATGTTCTCCCCCAGCTCTCTGCTGCCTGCGGGGCCGGCACCGTTCCCCCACTGAAGGCTCGCGGGCCTTGCTGCTGGCAGCCAGCTCTGCCCGGAGGACTGCCAGCTTTCCACTGTCCTTAGGAAGGGAGGCCCCGGCAGCCTGTGTTCTCGACCTCAGCCGGCGGAGGTGGGCGGCCCTGAGGCGGCGGGTGCACCACCAGCTGGCCGCGGCCAAGGACGCAGCCGGTCGGGACGCGGACCCTGGTCTGCAGACTCCTGGCTACACGGTTTGTTTCTCAAGCCCTAGGTCTTAAATCACTTTCAGAACCATTAGCCTTTTAAAGAGGATGGTGAACTTAAATCCCGTTGGGTTCCACGGAGCCGTGTAAAATGGGCCCCGTGAGGGCGAGGCTGCTGGTAGCGTATGTTCCCCTCCATGTTTTAGATTTGATCGGAAAGTTAGTTTAAAGCACTTGCTTCAAAATAAGTTATTTATTTGTATATGTTCAATATAGTTTTTAATTTATATCTGTATATATTAGACACACCTGAGACATCTTGTCGGGAATCTGACAGTGACCTCGTTGTATCACCCTCCCAAACTGGGCCCCGGGGGTGGCCCTGCCACACGGATGGAGCCGGTGGGTGTGTGAGAGCCTGACCCACCCAGTCCCTCGCTGCTGGGGCGCAGATCACGCTCCACAGGGAGAAGTCAGATTCCCTTAGAAATGTCCCCCGTTCCCTTAACAGTCATGTTCCCAGAGTCCTGACCAAAAGTGGTAGGAACGTGGTGCCACATGGGGTGGGGGCCTGGCATGTGCTGCCCCGGGCTCCCGCCTTTCGGACCCGAAGCCATGCTCTCAGCCTCAGCGTTCTGCTTCCGGCTCCCTTTTGGTAAGGTGCCATCACTCTGTGAGGTCCCCTCCACTTTTATATTTTTATACTGTTTTGAGCTCCCTCGCCAACGTTTTGCACAAAAACAGTGATGGGGAAGAGCCCTTTATGTCACCACTGCTGTGGACGTGCCGGAAGCATTCGCTGCCCCTCTGCCCAGAGTCTGCAGTGGGGTCCGTGAGGGCACCCAAGCCAGCAGGCCTCGTCCGGCCTCAGGACGGTCCCACCACCTGCCGGGGCACCAGAGTGGGGCTGGGGAATGACTGGGCCCAGGTGCTGGACTCAGCGTCCAGAAGGCGAGGCCTCTCGCACGGATTCTCCCACGGTCTCCTGTTGGGAGGCCTGGTGACGTTAGGTCATAGGGCAAGGTCAGTCTTGTCCCCTGTAGGTGCACTTGAGCTGACCAGGCCTGGCCTTCACCTCGTCCACTTGTCCGGAGCTGTTTTTAGCTGTTCTAAAAACCCCAAGCCACTCGAGTGGGTTGGAGGGTGCCACCTTTTGCAAAGTCTGTTTCACAATATGTGTCTTAGGCCGTGAAGGCCACCCCAGGGAGCTGCAGGTTCACTTTCATCATGGCGACAGTTTGAACTTCTGTGCAGGTTTCCAAGGGGACAACTGTGATGCTGCGGGTGGGCATGGGGGCTGTGGGTGAGACTCATGCCACACCTCTTTCCAGAAGGGAGTGTTAACTGTCAGCAGCTGTTTGGGGGGCATGTAAATGCTGCCCACAGACCCAGCTCACCAGGCACTGTTCTCTGTTTATTCACCAAGTCACATGATGGGAACCTCCTGAGGATGGGCAGCTGGTTGGGCTCCTTCAGGCCCACTCTGTCACCAGAGAAGCTGGCGGTGTCACCTCTGTGCCTGGCGCAGCTGGCAGGGGGCTGACCGCCATCCAGCCAGTGCTGACCCTTATATAGCGCCTCTTCCAGGAGCACGGCGACCGGAAGTCTAGGCAGGTGCTTCCCCTTTATATAAAGGCCACAGCGACACTGAAATGTTAAACTATCGCCTTCCTCCTTTTTACTAAAATAATTTTTAATGGGGAAAAGAATTTCAAATCATGGCGTAGTTTTAAAGAGGGCAGTTATTAGGTTTTGTGCCTCATTATGCCCATGACAGGCTAGCTTGATACTGTGAAATAAACTAAACTTTTCGTGCCATGCACACACACAGCACCGCGCCACAGCAAAAGCAGGACAGCTTGTCCCTGGGGAGCTGCTGGCTTCACTCGGGTGCACCCTCTTGCCCGTCTCTTGTAGAGTGTTTCCAGTTACGCTCCTCCCGAAAAGCTTACCCTGATGGTGTAGAAGTGCGACCAGGTAGCTCTATTTGACACCATGGGAGCCATTTTCCAAATGGGCTCATAATTCATCAGCTCATAATTCTTGGGGACCAAAGGTGTTTTCTATAATCTTTGTATTTGATTTTCTGACGAGAAGGGATGTTTAAATTTTAACATCAACTTTTAAATTACAGGTCTTCAACATTAAGTGACTGTGCTATACATTGTAATATGTTTTCATAGTAAGAATGTAATTATTTCCTTATTGTATTTTTTAAAAACTAAAGTCATATTTAAAATTCTCTTTGAAAGAAGCAGGCAGGAAACAGGAAAGATTTTTTTTAATTAAATATGTTGGCAGTGCCCGTTTTAAATGACTGTAAATATGTTTTCATATGTGTTTCTCAATGTATTTAATTCATAAAGGGAAAAGTTTTATCAGAAATGGAAATACCAGTGTTCCATCCATTTGCCCCATTTTGTAGTCGCCTCACTTGAATTTCTTTACTACGGGATTTTTCTACTGTTTTACACGGTGTAGCCCAGACTGGCGCCCTGCGGCGTGACGCATTTGTGTATTATTAATAAAAGTCTTCCAACCAGGCGTCCTTGTCTCGACCAACCTGCTTTGAAGTGCAGATGAGGAAGTCACTCGGTTTCTCGTGGTCTTCCTTCGTGTTGCATGGACGCAGCTTGAGGGGTGTGATGGGTAAGAAGTAACTGGCGAAGGGAGAAGAGGAGAATAGCTTTGTTGCTGTTAGCAAGAATCCTCCACTTTCACGGAAGAACCATAGTTGTTTTATTGTTGTTTTGAAGTGCCTTTTAGTCCACAGACTTGAATATTAAATTCAAGAAGTGATTGTGTACCTGCCAAGCGTCATGCTCTGTGCCAGGCGCTGGAAATAGGGATGGATCCGGTGTGACTTGCTCTCAGGGAGCTCCCTCGCATCTGGGTGACCCCGGTGTGCTCTGGGAACACAGGATCCGATGGGGATTTCTGGAGCCGTGGGAGAAAGAGCGGCTGCCTTGGAGACAGTCGGGGCGGGTTTGCAGGAGGGTGGGTATCGGAGCTGGGTCGTGGTGTCTAGGAGTTTGGCAGGGAGAGAAGACGTTCCCATGGGAGCCACCAGCTCGAGCGGAGGGTGGAGGAAGGGGACTACGAGCCAGTGGGACAGAGGCTGGCAGCTGCACAGAGCAGGGACCCCGACCTGGGAGGGAGGAAGGCGCACCCGAGTCTAGAGCAGGTGGGAGTCCGAGGGGAGGGCTTCCTGCCAGGTGGAGAAGGCAACGCTGTGGCATGCGGCCAAAGCTTCTCCTGTGGGAGGGTGGCCAGATTGCTGGGTTTTGGCCTAGTGGGGTGAGAATGCGGCAGAGTGATGACCAAGGCAGGCCCTGATGGCCACTCTGCAGTGTGCCCAGGGGAGCAGAGGTACCAGTTTCCCCAGGTGCACACGCTCCCTATGGTGGCAGACAGACGGCAGATAGAGCAGCCGAAGGAGACTCCACGGGGGCTGGCTCTTCCCTCCAGAACTCGCCTGGCGGTGGCCCTGCTTCAAGTACTTGCACAGACGATGGCTTGAGCAGCTGGGCCGCCTGTCACCTGACAGAAGCCACGGAGGAGCCGCGGCTGGGTGAGCGCAGCACAGGAGCCCCGATGGATCTGGAGCCGGCAGGACTTCCGGATCATGGAGCCGGAGAGGCCAAGTCAGATCACGGGAGAAGGGGTGGCCCGGAGCCCGGAGCACACGCGTGTCTGGCCCCAGGGACGTCCCAGTGGCAAACTGCCCGTCTAGACCCGCCTTTCAAAGATGTAGGACCAGATGAGCCCGTGCAGCTCCTTCGCACTAAGTCCACGGCCCCCGTGGCTTCAGGTGGGGTCTTGGCTGGTCACGTCACAGATGGTTAAGGGTCCCCTTTTACTGTCAGGTGAAAGCAATCGCCTTGAAGTCAGAAGGTGAGACGAGCTCTCCAGGCCGCCTGAGGTGACAGGGACGTCATTTTTTCCAGTGCTCTCAGCTTGTCTCAATGCTCTTAGAGCTGCAGTCTTCCTGCCCCCACCATTCGCTGTTCAGTGGTGGGTGATGGTCTCGCTGAGGGCGCAGTCGAAGCTTTATTGAGGCTGCTTTTCGCGGAGGCTCCTTCTCGGGCCCTGACGCGTCATGGCTTGGTGGGCTGCCAGACGAGAGAAAGGGCCTCTTTCCTTTGGAACTTTGCAAGAGGACAGCACAGCACGTGGCCGTGCTGTTTTAAACCACGGAGACGAATCGGTTAGTCATCATGAGTTATGATTTGGGGAGCAGGCCACCCGAAGCGTCACCAGCATAAACCAGGAGCCCAGCTCCGGCATGGGAAGCAGGGAAACACTGTCTGATCCAGATTTCATGATGGACACTCCTTCGAGTGTATGCTGCTGGAAAAACGGCTGTCTTCTCATGGGAAGGGAACAATTGGTCAAAGTAGGGTCGGAACATAGCAGGTGGATGCCTGAGGGAAACGGGCAGGTGTACTCACCTGGGGGCGAGTGCAAGCTGGTCCTGAGCACCGAGAGGACTGGTCTGTCCTGGAACCATCCCAGGGGCCAGGGGCCCGTGCCCAGCTGAGAGCTGGCTGCCGCCCTCCGCGGTGCCACCGGCCGCTGAGGGGGAGGGCTGCCCAGGCTCCAAGCCTGTCTTTTTATTCCCATGTCCTGACCCCTGGGACCTCGCTGACCGTGGATGGCTGGCCTTCCCTTCCCAGGGCGGCCAGTCCTTAGGACAGTAAGGGGCGCCTGCAAGCAGCCCTTTTGTGTACAAACCATTCCAGAGCCCACACCGCAGCCCCGCCATGTGGGGTTCCCCAGGGCTCACACACTCTGAGCCCCCAGGGCAGATACCAGACACTCAGGACAGCCCCCCCACCCCGGAAACCACCAGAAAGGCTCTTATTCAGGTTTTCCCCTCCCTCTGCCTCCTGACGGTCCCCAGTGCCCCCACCCCCCACCACATGGTGTGGCTTGCTCTTTCTTCTCGGGAACCGTGAGTTTAACAAACTTACCTATTCAGTGGCCATCGCCCCCTGATCTGTTGGCCTCCCCGTAGCGGATAAGAAACTCCCCGGTCCTGTGGGAAGGGCATGGGTTTTGCTGTCTGCCAGCCTCTGCCTTGAATCTGGCTTGTTTTCTTATTTCTGTCACCCATAAAGTGGGAGAATAACAACTGTCTTGCAGGCTCACTGTGAGACTTCAATGGCATGAGGTGTGTAAAACATCCAGCACCATCTGTCAGCCAACAGGGGCTCACAGAGTGCACACCACCCTGGGGCCTCTTCCCCAGCACCCGAAAGGCCCCTAGGAGAGCCCAGCATCCCCTGCTCTCCTGGCGCCATGCTAGTTCTCGGACCAGATCTCACAAAAGGTTATGTGATCACGTGGGAAAGAAGCGCAGGCTGCCCTGGGTCCTGGGGGCACAATGAGTGAACCTGCCCCTCCCGAGTGCACAGCCCGGCAGTGACACCCCAATGGCTCGCTCACAGCTCTTCACACCACAGGCCGGCGCACCTGCTCTGCCGAGAGCTGTTCTTGGCACGGGGAGCCGCCGAGACGAGCCAGATGCAACGCTACGTGCTTCTTGAGGGCCACTGGGGTGACAATAACTAAAGCAGGAATACACAGGAAGTGCCTGTATTGATAACGCCCTTGCTCAGACAGAGGGCACCCCCAGGCTTCAGCCCTAAGGCACAGATGGGGGGTGTCACAGGAGAGGGGCAGAGTCATACCAGGGAGGTGGGAGGGCAGATCACATGGGGCTTTCGAAGCTGAGGGGAAGTGGGTCCTCGGGGGCTTTTGGTTACAAGGAAGAGAAGGCCCCACCCAGTGAGAAGTCCCCCGCGGCCAGCACCTCCTTGACTGTCAGGGACACAGGTCCTTCCCACCCGGCCTCTGCCGTCCTGGAATCCCTCTTGTTGGGCTGTGGGCAGCTGGTCCAGCCTGGAGTCCAGGCACAGCTGTACCCAGGGGAAGAGGGGGCACTGGCCCCCTAAGAATGACCTGACCTCTCCGAATTGCAGCCCCAGGGGAGTGGGCGTGCTGTGACCAGCTGCCACCATGGGCCCTCCCTGTGCAAGCAGCCAGGCTCCCTGAAGAGCAGACAGGTGCTGACGGAACCGGGCTTCTGCTGGGTGGGGGGGCTAAGCGTGCACGCGGGCGGGCGGGTGGGGAGCACACAGACGCTGCTTCAGACGGAATGTGGGTGTCGGGCCCCCGAGGGTTCCAGGCAGGACCTTGTCCGCATGTGTGAAGGGCTCTGAGTGCACCACCGCGGGGAACTGTCCGGCGGAGGTGGTGGGGTACACGGAGCCAGCTCACTCCATCTTGTTTCCACTTGTGTTTTGATGAATATTATGTGTCGTATTGACGTGACCACAATCCTTTCTTACATCCCAAGTACCCATTACAGAACTGCTTGCTTTGACACCCCCTTTTTTTTCTTTCTTAAAAGGTGCACAAATCTAAATGTCTCTTTCTATGTCCTTCACATTTGACTGACGCTGAGTTCTCCGTAAAAGTCCCTCCTCTGTCTTCGGCCTTGGGAACCACAGGGAAGCCTGGGTGCTGCCCGCGTTCCCCCCGTAAGTATCCTCTTTATTCTGTTTAGAAGCTTGTAGCAATTTCTAATCTTTTCCTTCTAAATTAAAACGTCGAATTAAAACGTTGTACGGGACCGACAGCTGCAGGCCTGGAGTGCGAGCGGTGTGTTCTCCTTCCCCAGCAATGCCTCCTCCCGTGGAGCTCCCTGGGTCTCCTACAGCTCCCGCCTCCTTTGTTCTTGGAGACAGTATCTCTTCTGTCCATTGAGCGGTGACCTGCCCAGGGCCTGCGCTTTATCACCTTTAGCATTAGCCTGCTCATGGGTTTTTACCCTCCTGCTCATCTTACGCCCGTGACTCCCCTTCCACTCAGCCTGAGGACCTTTCCTGTCTTGTCTCAAAGGGCGGGCATTTTCCATCAAGTCACAAGGCGTAGCATCTCTAGGATTTTCTCTGGCTTCCTTTGATAAACTCCTATCCACAAATGTGCCGTTTCTCTGAGTCCACAGGGCTGCACTCCACTGTTTCAGGCTGCGGGACGTGGTGCTGGCCCCGTGGCAGGGCCGCGCTTTTCCTTCCCGTCACTTACCTTTCAATGAGGAGGGCTCCCTCCAGACTACGTCTCTCCCTGCTGCTTTCTCAGGTGCGGAGGGAATCCTTCTTTTCTCCACGCGTCTCGAAGGCAGCGTGATGTGCAGAGCCCCCAGACAAATCCCAGGGATCTCGCCTCGTGTGCAACCCGAGGACTGAGATGGGGCCCCCCACCCTCTGAGGTGAAGGCCGCAGGCCCAGGGTTTACTATTGCGTCTGCAGCATTCTGTGGTGGTTCTTTGTCCCCAATTCGGAACCGTGGTGGCCCTGCCTCTGGCTTGGGGTGGGGGTGAGGGAGCATGTGACTCAGTACTGAGACAGTGTGCTCTAGGGGTTCCTTCTGGGAAGGCCACGTGATCTGATCAGAGCCTGTAGACTAAGGCGATGATACCCAGTCTGGAGCCACTGCAGTCATTTTGTGACCTGAGGACACCTATGTGCCCCTGTATCTGAGCAGTGGGAGCAACAGAACCACCAAAAGGTATCCTTCTAACTCTGGGACCCAAATCTCCAGGGGCCCGCCACACTGCTGGGAATTTCATCAACCTCCTTAATCAATCATCTTTCTCACTCTTGTGAGGATGGTTTCACACTGCCTCCTGTTTCCAGCTCACTTTCAGTGTGGCCCTCACTTGTTACTTACCTGGGAACACAGAGCAGTTGGAAGAGGCTCCCAACCCAGGTACCTCTGCCCCCCCCCCCGGGGGGGTGGTCCCTGCTCCCACCTGGCCTGCCCCCCACACCCGCTCACACTTGGGACTGGCTCCTGGGGTCCCTCCTGCTCCATCTGTCTCCTCTATTTGCTCGTGTCCATCCACCGTCTTCACAAGACCACCCCCATCCTCACATTCACCCAGATATTGCCCCAATTCTCTACTCAAGTCTTGAGAAAATTCTAGAAAGCATCATTAGGTACATTCTAGAAAGCATCTAGTTCCGTGATTTCCTTGACTCATTCCAGTGGGTGTTTCCCTCCCCCTCCCCCAAAGGCCCCTTTCTGTCCTCATCGACCCTTGTCAGCAGCCCCAGGGCAGGGGCCACCTTCCCCTTTGCAGCATGGTCACTTCCTGGGCGGCCCCCTGCCTGAAGGTACTGTGGGCGTGGGGGTGGAAGGGGAGGTGTGGGGCTGCCAGGGGGCGGGGAGTGGGGGAGGGACTTGGGGGGGAGGTGTGGGGCTGCGGGGCGGGCGCCTAGCGACTCAGAGATGTGCACTTGAATCTGACTCTCGATAACTTCACGCCTCTCTGCCCTGAACTATGGGAAGGGGATGGTGGCACCTCTTTTATGTGGCTGCTGCCAACATGGCTTATGTAACTGCGTGAAAAGTGCCCACACTGGACTTGGCACATGGGCGGCACCAAATGGGAGTTGCTGTGTCATTGTGATCAGCTCATCCTGTGGCCACCGTGCTGGCCGGCTCGGCTCCTCCAACGCCCACTCGGCCAATATACTGTGTGGACGTCGTTAACAGCTGCACATTTGGGTCCTAGTCATGTCAGCTGCAAACAATGGGAATGGTTCTGTTTTCCCAGCACAGGACCAGGGCGAGTCCGGCCCAGGTGCCGTCTGCCGAGCCAGGTTCTGTCGGTGATTAAGAGTCTAATTATAACGTGATGCAGAGGCCTGGGGGTTCTGGCCACACGTTGCTAAACCGTCTGGGCTGGCGTGCTCAGTGCTGAGCTGGAAGTCTGAGCTCACCAACTGCAAAAGCTGCGGAGCCGGGCAGACGGCAGGCTGATGAGAGGTGAGGTGACGGCCGCACATGCTGGGGGGGGTGTGGCTGACGGGCCCTTACCGCCCAGTCCTGTGGGAGCAGCAGCAACTTGGGGCTCATGGGATGTTTCGTAATGAAACCTGGGGTGCAGCTGCCAGAGCCCCTCCCCCACCACACAGGCAGGGTGGGGCGCGGCTCCCCTTTCATTGGAACTGAGCTCAGGGTTGTGGGTTTTTCTCAGGCTCGTCACTGAGTAGGTCAGCGCCTGTCCATGCACAAAGACTGGTCACTCGCCCAGGGCTACCCCCAACTTAAGACGGAAGGCGCTGCCCATGTCCCCAGCCTGAGACCCAGGGGCACAGCTGTGTTTGACAGGCTGGGTTAGTGCTCGGTGCAGAAGGCGTACACATACCATGGGGGTTCCGGGGGCAGGGGTGGGTGGCGCACGCTTAGAGGATGCTGGAAGGTCTGATTGCTGCGTGGGCCGTGGGTAGTGGTCTGGGGAGGAACCAGGCTGGGTGCCCCCAGGAAGGAGGGCACGTGATGATTGGGCATTGCCAGAACTCTGCTGTGATGGGTGGAGAGGTGGCCTCACTCTTCTCAGATAAGACGGCCCTGTGGCCATTTGTGGCTGGGTCCAGCCGTGTTCAGACAGGATTGGGGAATGCTCTTGGTTTTGTCTCCACCCTCACCGTGGTCAGTGACCTGGTCTGACTCTGGTGTTGGTGACACGGTTTATGCTGGACGAGGGAACGCCCCAATCCCGGATTCTGGGAGCGCGCCCACTGTCAGGCGTCACATTGCCCGGCTCGGCTTCCCAGCCTCCGCTCACCTGGCCTGCGGGCCGGTGTTTCTGGGCTGCCCTGCGGGCCTTGAGGAGGACGTGAGCAGCAGGTGTGTGAGCGCGTTGACAGCTGATGGGGACACCATTGCTTTGCAGTTGGCGTGTCCTGGATCTAGTGACGAGAAGGTCCGTGTCGTGGCAACCCCTCCTCCCCCCCCGCCCCCCCGCAGGTCAGTACCTGCTCCTGGTTCCTCTCACGGCGCCTGGCCCCGGGGCTGCCACGACCACACTTCCAGGGGCCTGTGTGTGCACGCGCTTTGAGCTGAATGTTGAGAAATAGAGTCACAATAAGGCCGAGACGTATCATGTTCATTTAATCTTTGTTAAAAGCATCACAAATGATTTATTGATTTTAAAAAGGAAAAATAAGATAGAATTTATCACATTTTGTTATGTGCATATACCAAGTACAGTGTAACTGGGTCAAATGAAACCTCAGCTGCCGGAAGCAGGTTGTATCTTACGACCCAGGTACCTGTACGTACCTGTCATCAAATATATAGGCTCTCTGATGTATAACCAGGTAAATCCATGGACCTACATGTCGCTCTATATGATTATGGGCATGGAAAAGCATGGGGTACCTCAGATGCCACCTTATTCCCAGGTTCTTGGGTCCTCACACCCAAAATATTCTTGCTAATGACATAAAATACAAGAAAAACACAAATAACTAGGGGAGAACCCTACCCAAACAGCAGAGAGAATGAAGTTGAGCGGTCAGAGAAGGTGAAAGGGGTGGTTACCCGCAGGCACTGGTGAGGTGGGGGCCTGTGTCCAGGGGACTCCATGCTGACCTTGAGCTTGGGCCTGGAATGTGTGCTGACTCTCACGGGGCAGGCTGTGGGGCACACAGGCCGCAGGGCTCCCCTGAGGGGTCTTTGGAGACTTCACGAGGGCTGGGTGGGGAAGGGAGTCCTATGGCAAAGGTCCAGAGAACCCAGACTCTTCAAACCATCCTTGCCAGCTCCATGCCCTGGGCCCTGGGCCCAGCTTGTCCCCAAGGAGGGTCTTGAGGACAACTTGCAGAGTGACCTCTGGTGAAGGTGCCCAGGAGCCCCAGCTGGTGGGCAGGAATGGTGGGGAGAGGCCACTGCCACTGCCTGGCCCCATGACCCCTTCTTCCCTGTGGTCTGAGTCCCCATGTGCGACATGGGGACACTGGACTTGAGGGATCCCCCACTCCCAAGGGCTGGGGGCTGTTCTGTGTGCGAGGTGTCACCCCTGGGCCTCCCCTCCCACAGGGAAGATGGGTTAATGTCCCCCAGGCGTCATTCCAGGCCAGCAGTCACTGGCCTGGACTCTGGTGTCCCCCACCTCCAGGAAAGGCCAGGCCACCTGAGAGCCCTGCCTGGGGTGGGCAGGGGAAGACTGACTTCTGGTTTCAAGGCAAAAGGTGAGACTCCCGCTCTCGATTCATGTGTGTAGCTGGAGGCCAGCGTCCCTGATTCTAGGCATGTTTGTGTGACGGACTCGCACGGCGCGGGGCACAGAGCGCTGGTTCCTGGGGCACCTCTGCGACCCTCGTGCTGTGTGACTTGGGAAAGTTAAGTCACCCCCTCTCTGGGCCTTGCTTTATCTTCCAAATGAGGGGCTCACTCCTGGATGGCCCTCCTGGCTCTCCAATCCTAAACCTCTCTGGTTCTTGGGTTTCACACGGGTCCCTGAAGCTATAAGGAAGGACAACAAACGCCGCGTCCGTAGGCGGGTCCCACAGGGCTCCTGGGAGGAGGTGGGCCTGCAGGAGGGCGCCTGCTACTGGCTGGCTGTGGAAGTGCAGGCTCCCGTGGCCCCCGCAGGGGGAAAGCCAGGGCCAGCCTTTGCCCCTCTGGGACCCAGGGAAGAGACGCTGCCAGGAGGGGCAGAGGGGCAGCCCCGGGCATTCTGGAAAAGGGGCTCCTGAGAGTGGGGCTTTGACAAAACAACCCAGATGGCTACCATCTGGCCATAAAAATAAGAAGTTAAAAATAAACAGCTACCTGGAGAGGTATTTACATTATCTGCAGTTTAAAGAGAGGAGGGACAGCAGGAGGCCTGGAGGGTGGTGGTGGGGGGCCTGGGTCACAGCTTTCCAGACTCTCCGGGGTGGACCCCTGCAGAGAGAGGGACATGCAGGGGCAGGAGCCGCCTCCCTGGGGAGGGGCTTGTGAGGAGAAAGCAGGCCCCCGGTGTCCGTTTGCGGTGGCAGGAGCCTGCGGGGCGTCTGTGGTTCTGGGAGGGTCGGCTCAGCTCCCTGTCCCAGGGGTACCAGCACTGGCCACCAGAGGTCAGCTTGGGCTGGGCCGTGTGTGTGGGACAGCCAGGGCAGCGGCCCAGGACCCAGGGGTAGAGGAGTGCCCAGTCGGGGGGCCGTGGGCGGTGCCGAGGGCCTGGTGTCCAGGGAGGTCAGGGGTCAGCTGGCCCCCCTGTGTCCTGTGGGCGGGGTGGGCTGGGACTGGACAGTGTGGGGGGGCAGCTGTCGCCTCACATGGGGATAACTGGAGGTGGCTTTTCCGCAGGTCTCTGAGGGGATGCCAGTCTCAACACCAGTGCCGGCCACGTCTGTGGTTCTGTGCCCTCCACGGGGACGAAACGACAGAGGAGACTGTTCTGGGCTCGGGCTCCGCGGCATCAGCTCACCAGGTAGCTGTGCATGTCACGGGAGTGGATGCTCAGGACCACGCCCGAGTGGTTCCCTAGGAAACAGACATGAGGGCCGTGGTGGCCTCTGCAGGTGCCACGGCACCACCGTGCGGAGGGTATCCCGCGGCTCCTTCAGTTGTGTGGGCCAGGCCTAAGCGCGGTGCGGAGGTGCTGGGGTCTCCAAGTCTCCTGGTGGGTGGCTAAGAGTGGCTTCTCCCGGGGCTGGCACAGCGGCGGCCCCCACAGGCCTCTGGTGAACCGAGACCAGCCACCGCCCGCTGCACCCACTGACCTGGTCATCGGCAGCAGGGGGGTGCAGGAGGGGCTTCGCCCCCTCCTGGCAGTGGGCCCTGAAGGCCCGCCGTGGTACATATGGCCCCGGCATGTGGCAGGAGAGAGAACGGGACAGTGATGGTCAGAAACAGCACTGAGTCGATAGTGGGGGGTGGGAGGCCTTCCTTGGGAGACCGGGGGACAGATGTGTGGCCGGGAAGAAGGAGCTGGCACGGGCGGGACTGGACCTGCTCCTGGCCTGTGTCCCCCCAGAAAGCGGCTTGAGGGCTCCTGGCACCAGCCAGGCTGGGGTGGCGCTGTGTCATGAGCTCCACTGGGGGTGAAACCTTCAAGGTTGTCACCGTGCGGCCTGGGTTTTGGCATCTGTGACTCGGGGATGATAACAGCACAAAAGGACCATAGTGGGGGGGCCTTAAGGGAAAATGCCCCTGAAGATGTGGCAGGGCCTGACACATCCTGGGTGCTCGAGTAAGACAACCTGTTATCGTCACGCTCTTACTGTTCTGCAGGGGCTGGACAGCAAACAGCTGCCACAGGCAGGTCGCCCATGCCCTGCCCTCTGACCAAGCTCGGGAAGCCATGCGCCACGGGGCTGCAAGGCCGCCAGGCATGAAGGGTGGGAGGGTGACCCCGAGCTCTGGTGCTCTGACTAGCCCAATCCCGGGTGGGACGAGGCCTAGTGGAGGGGTCTGGGGGTTGCAACCGTGGGGGGCACACAGGGTGATCGCCTGAGCCTGCAGCCGTTGGGGGCACTGGTTTTGGAGCCACAGAGCTAGGGATGACTCTGGCTCCCACATCAGCTATGTGACTGGGGAGTTTGAGAGACAACTCTGAGCCTCAGCTTGCTCATCTGTCAAATGGGCACCTTACCAGTTAGTTGCCTATGTCGCGGAGGCACTGAGACCGGGGCCTGGCCTGAAGTGAGTGCTAGGAAACAGGACTTATTATCATTATGTCCGAGGAGGCTACAGACACATCTGGACCGGGGGACGTGGGCAAGAGGACCCACTGTGCAGTCACGGCTGACCTGGGTGTATGTTCAAAGTCAGCCACGTGTCGGCTGTGCACCCTGGATGAGGGTTTCCTTTCTGCTCCTCACTGTCAATCATCTAAGCCACGAGGACAGTGACTTCTATGTCTCACAGTTCTGAGGACACAGCACACAGGGTGTGAGGCCAGTCCTAGCAGTGACACGACACTCCAGCCACACTGTGCTCTGGCTGCTGGGCTGCAGTCCTCATAGAGGCGCCAGAGGTGGCAGCCATCCCCACGAACTCAGACACCGACACGGGGGGACACAATGGGTCTGAACTGCAGCCCCCCCGACCAGCTCTGTGACCCAGCGCAGTGTGTCTCTGTGCCTCTGTGATCTCGGCTTGAAAAAGAAGCCTATCTACTGGGGTTGCTGAGGTGACAGCCTCCACGACATGGCTGGAGCCTCAGTTTACCTGATGGAAAGGATCAGCTGTCCTGTGGGCCCGTGCAAGGGGTCAGTGCCCCAACTCCAGGTGGCCCGGCCCTCCCCACTAGGGACGGAGTCTGTGTCACCTGCCCCTGAAGATGGTCAGACTCTCGGTTGCCTCACTGACAGTGCAAGACCCGGTGACAGTGTGTCTGTCACAGAAGGTGCTGCGCTCCTCCTGGCCATGGCCCCTCTCTAGTTGCCCTGGGAACTCGGCTGCCATGTTGTGAGGGAGCCCACGCCACGTGGGGGCCACAGGCTGGTGCTGGGAGGGGGGGACTTCAACCGCCAGACAGCAGGGTGAGGGCCTTTGAGACGACTCCTCTGCAGCCATCGACGGCTGCATGACACACCCGGAGAGAGAACCGCCTGGCTGAGCCTGGTCACCCCGGCACCGCGAGAGAACACAGCAATAAACGGTGCTGTGACGCACGGAGCTGGGGTGCGGCTGGAGAACTGGGCTCGGTCAGAGTGACTGAGACCCAGTGAGCGAGAATGTCTCGTAAACCGTGAAGTGCTGTGCACAGGTGCTTTGTGCCCGTGCACGACGCCTACAAAGTCGGCATTCCCGGTGA
The DNA here is from genome assembly GCF_964194185.1 of Rhinolophus hipposideros. Lineage (NCBI taxonomy): Eukaryota > Metazoa > Chordata > Mammalia > Chiroptera > Rhinolophidae > Rhinolophus > Rhinolophus hipposideros. The sequence continues at coordinate 108,150,887 of NC_138047.1, read as the reverse complement.
GCAGGAGGCTGGGCGCGCCGAGGGGCGGGCCCTGCTTCCTTGTGGAGCCCAGCCCCCATCCTCTCCCCGCCCTCCAAGTGTTCAGGGCCTGCCAGGCGCGGTGTCCCATCACCTCATCAGATGGAGGGGACAACCGCACGGCCGGCTGGGCCCTGCGTCCCGAGCGCTGTGCTGGCTGGGGGCCCATGGGAGGCTGGGGAGGCGGGTTTCCGGGCAGGCGTTACCTAGAGTCTGCATGTCCAGCTCATCATCTATAAACTCCTCACCCTGGGTGGCGCTCTGGACGCCCTGGCTGTGGCTGACCGGGCTCGTCATCTCCTGCTCCTTCTCATTGTGCATCTGGGCATACACGGTCCTGCCGGGCCGTTTCCTGCGGGGCAGAGGTGGGGGCTCAGGGCTCCCCCCAGATCGCCTGTCCCCGGGCCCACCCCGCCACGTGCAGTCAGACCCTCACTCCTCTGCTCCCCAGCTGTGTGGCCCTGGGCATGTCACTTAACCTCTCTGAGCCTGGGTATCTTCGTCTGTAACATGTCAGCAGGCTCCCCGAGGGCAAGGGGAGCAGACAGGAGGCTGAAAGATGCTCGCTGGGTTGGGCACCGAGTGGGATTCAGAACTGGGGACGGGTGTGGATGCATGCCTCTCCCCGCAGCCCACTGCAGGCGCAAACACACCCCCTCCTGCTGAGGGAAGCCAGCGAGCCTTGCCTTTTGAACTTGTAGAGGATGAAGGCTGCCACCACGAACAGTCCAATGACAAACAGGACGGCCACGACCCAGTAGCTGCTGCTCCGTCCCAGCCTCTGAGAATCTGCAACAAAACAGCCGTGAGTGGTGAGCGTGGGCCGTGGCCCTTCCCCACCTGGCCTGGGCGCCCATCCCGGCCTCCTCAGACGGGAGGCGGTTCACATCCTCCGGTCGGTTCTCCTGCGGCGGCTGAGGGGGGCGGGCAGGCTGTGCTGGGTGAACCCTGCCCTGGGCCTGACTCCCGCTGTGGGACCGCCGGACAGACCGCCTGGACAGTGGACAGACTGCCTCGGCCGTGTCGTGCTGCGTGGGGGGACCTGCCGACTCCCATGGCATGACATCTCTCCAGGGTAGAAAGAAGCTCTCCAGCTTCTGCAAAGATTCTTGCCCCAAAGGGGAAAGGACACACGTGACCAGAGAGAAGAGTCCCACGTGGGGGGTGGGGGCAGAGATGACCTGAGAGCCCTGACACCGGAGTCCGTGTGGCCTCGCAGAGGGGGGCGAGGCCCGAGTGACTGCCAGCGGGAGGTGCTATGGACAGCTGCGGGGCTGAGCCCAGGCCAGGCCAGAGCACCCGGCCGGCGTCAGTGCTATGTCCCCGCACCCGGCCGCTCCCCGCATGGAGGACGGGAGAGCCTGTAACTAGTACTGAAAGACCACAGGTACGTAAAGGCTGGGAGCGTCTGGAGAGCGGAGGGGTCTGGGGCTCTCACCTGTGTCCGCGTCCCTCACGGCTACCAGGACGCGGACCCCGCCCCGCAGCAGGAAGCTGATCTTCTGTGCGGTCAGCACTTGCTGGATGGCCGCGAGTCTCTGTAAGCAGAGGGAGAGGGAGCGGCCTCAGGCACCCACGGGGGGCGGGCCCAGGCGCCCGCCCTGACCCTCCGGAGCACTGCAGGCTCGGGGTGGGCGGTTCTGGCCTCTGGGTGCCTGGCTGGTTTGCCTTTTCACCAGCGGCATTTTCCTAGTGATCAGAGGGGAACCGGTGGCCCGTGTGGAAACTCAGATGTGGTCCTCGCACAGGCGGGTGCGTGGGGCTGGAAGGAGGCCCCTGCGGATGGCAGTCCTGGGACATTCCCTGGGGACTCTGCTTGCGCGTGGGTCAAACTCAGGCTCCGTGACAGCGTTTTAGCACCTGAGCTCCAGGAGGCCCGCTCCTGGCTCACGGTGTGGGTCCTCATCGGGGACCCTGTGGACACGAGCCAGCAGAGCCCCCGCTTCGAGGCGGCGGTGCGGCTGGAGGGCTGCTGCACCTCTGCTTTGAGGGTCAGTGTAAGGGTGCAAAGAAACACCTGCAACGCCCCCTGCCCAGCACAGGAAGGGCCGGGCGGTGCTGCCGCCATCGCGGACATGACCCTTCATCGTGATTCTTTTCTGACCTTGGGTGTGTGGTTTGCTCTCAGCACTCAGGAAAAACGCAGATGGGGCACCCCAGAATCACACACCATGTGGCCGCTTCTTTCACTAGTGTCATGTTTTCAGGTTCGTCCAGGGGGGAGCATGTGTCGGCGCTCCGTTCCTTTTCATGGCTGCGTAATACTCCACCGTGTGGCCGGACCACATTTTGTTTGTCCTTTATCTGTTGATGGACGCTTGGGTTGTGTCCATTTTGGGGCCATTAGGAATAATGCTGCCATGTTTTTGGTTCTCTGGGTGGAACTGCGATGTCACAGTGTCATTGTACGTTTAACTTTCGGAGGAACGGCCAGACTTTTCCACAGCAGCCAGTGTACACCCACCAGCACTGTCTCCACACAGCCATCCACGCTAGTCATTGTCTGTTTTAAGTACTACAGCTGCCCTAGTGGGTGGGCAGTGGTTCTAAGCACCCCGAGTCCTCCCGCCTGTCACACAGCAGGATGGCCTGCCTGGGTGAGGGCCATGATTCGGAAGCTGTCTGTGCACTAAGGATGTTTGCTAATTGATGGGGCTGATTTCTTCTCTGTCCTGAACCCTGCGCCCTGGGAGCCCCACATCTGCAGCACTCACCCTGCACTGTGTGGGGCCACACGACCAGCTTCAGAGGAAGTGGGACAGGAGGTGGTGTGCATGCCCCTGGGGAGGTGGCCCGCCTCCTCCCAACACAGTGACCTTGGAGGCCATGTGGGTTCCAGAGTGTGAAGCTGTAGGTGACAGAGGGCCAGCACCCATCGGGCTGTGTCTGAGAAGAGCGGCCGTGTGCTGACAAGCCAGACACTCCATGTTGGCAGTGACCGCCACAAGCCTGCGGGGGCAGGGAGCACCTGGTCTAGTGGCCACAGGTACCTTGTCACTTGGGAGGCTTCTCTTCCTTGTGGGCTGGGGTGGGGGCAGCAGCACGTGCAGGTCGGCCACGGTGGGCAGCCCTGGCTTGACCACAGTCACCAGCAGCTCTTCGGGGATGCTGGTCTCCTGCAGGGACACAAATGAGCCACTCTGATCTGCATGCCTTCTGGGCCACACTGTAGACCCTCCCCTCACCCCTCGTGGACTGTGTGATCCCGGCCGCCCATTCTGAAAGCCATTCCTGACCCGTGCACACCACGAGACGGCCCCGAGTCCCGCACAGCCCTGAACCCCCTCCTGCAGCCAGCTCCCTTGGTCCATCAGCCTCTGTCCCCCACACCGGCCTCTACTTGCCAGGCCTGGCCCATTTCATTCCTCACATCATGGTCAGTGAGCAGCCCCTCCCCTGCTAATGTCCTCCCAGATCAGGGCTCACGACCATCCAAGTCCCCAGACCCACAGGCTCAGCTCCTATGGGCCCCTCTGCCCCCTGCACATGCATTGGGCAAACTCCTACTCATCCTTAAATACCCAAGACAGTAATGCCAGCACCACTAACGGGCTGAAGGCAGGCACAGTCAGTGGGCCTGGCCTGTGACGGTCTTGGGCAGGGGCAGGGGTCTTTCTCTCCCGGGGACAAGGGCTTTGAATGTCCTGCACACACTCTGGCGCTCACTGCCTTCCTGTGCCTTCTGCCACCGCCCCAGGGCAGCGGGCACACTGGTTCTTCTGCGTCCAGGGTCTGGCCCAGAAGAGAAGCTCAGTGAATAAATGAAAATCACTTTAAAGAGATTCTGGACGACTGGGGAGCAGCGGCTGCTCCTGTGTAAGCAGCTGGCTCTCACACAACCTGTGCCCCACCCCCCGCAAGGTGACACTCAGCTGTAAGCCCCTCCCTGCCCAGGCAGGGGACCCGAGCTGGCTTCTAAGTATCCAGCAGCCGGCCGGAAGGCCAAATCACTGTGACTGCGGGCAGCTGTGCCCACCCCGCCCAACCCCCCCCCAGCTTCTCTGAGGTGCCCTCGGGTGCTGGGGGCTCGGGGCACCTTGGACAGGAGCCGGGTGACCACCAGGCCGATGTCCTCTCGCCACTCCGGGGTGTTGGGGTTGTGTGGGTCCAGCTCCTTGGAAAACCGCAGAGGCACAACCTGAAACTGATCTGCAAAGAGGCAGAGACAGGCGAGAGGGTCAGTCTTGGGCAGCCGGGCTCTGCCCCATAGGGAGCTGGCCACACACCCTGGATGGCCCAGGACGGCCCCTGGGGTCAGATCCCATGGCCCAGTTTTGGAAAATGCGATCCCACCCTGTGTGCCCAAAGCTGTCCCAGGCAGGGCCCACGTCATTGGCTGCCATTTAATCATAGCAACGAGGACGATGACCATGAAGGCAGCTCTGACTGGGAGGGAGGGCCCGGCATGTGGGGTTTGCCTTACTGACTCACAGGACACACACACCCCACAAGGTTGGCCTCCCATGCCCCAGGGATCCGCGGACTTTAACTGGGCTGGTCCCCCCACCAGATTAAGAGTCCCCTGAGAGCAGAGGTCCCCTGCCTCCTCTTTCTCTCGTATTTCCCAGAGTCCCAGCTCAGAGGCCTATTCTAGAGCCATAGCAGGGGATGATGAAAAGACTGCAGCTCTGGGAGCCCCAGCTAATTGAAACCTCTCTCCATTTCCCTCCACGGTTTTCTGACTTGTAAAGTGGGAGGAGCTCCCATAGGGATGAGCGGCTCAAGGGACAAGCGCTTGTGAACTGTGAACTCACTATCTCACACTGGGCATCGTATTGGAAAGGAAGGAGTGAGACTCACTACTGGTGGATGACATGGTATCATGTTTAGAACACCCCACAGACTCTACCAGGAAACCGTTAGAACTGATACATTTGGTGAAGCTTCAGGATACAAAATCAACACACAGAAATCTGTTGTGTTTCCATACACTAATAATGAACCATCAGAAAGAGAAATGAAGAAACCCATCCCATTTACGGTTGCATCAAAAAGAATAAAGTACATAGGAATAAACTTAACCAGGGAGGTGAGAGACCTATACACTGAAAACTATACGACACTGCCGAAAGAAACTGAAGAAGACACAATTAATCAAAAAGATATTCCGTGCTCGTGGACTGGAAGAATTAACTGTTAAAATGTCCATACTCCCCAATGCAATCTACAGATTTAATACAACCCCTATTAAAACTCCAATGACATATTTCACAGAAATAGAAAAAAACAATTGCATTTTCCACAGGAATAGAACAATCTTAAAATTTGTAAATAAACCACAAAAGACCCTGAATAGCCACAGCAATCTTGAGGAAGGAAAACAAAGCGGAAGGTGTCAGGCTCCCTAACATCAAACTATACTACAAGCCTAGAGTGATCAAAACAGCATGGTACAGCGATAAGAACAGACACAGGTCAATGGAACAGAAGAGAGAGCCCAGAAGTAAACCCACGCCTATAGGTCAATTAATCTATGACAAACTAGCCAAGAATACACACTGGGGAAAGGGCAGGTTCTTCATATGTGGTGCCAGGAAAACTGGACAGCCACATGCAACAGAATGAAACTGAACCCTCATCTTATACCAAACACGAAACTTAACTCCAAAGCGGTTAAAGACGAATGTCAGACCTGAAACCACAAAACCAGAAGAAAACACAGGCGGTAAGCTTCTTGACATCAGTGTTGGCGATACGTTTCTGGATTTGACACCAAAAGCAAGGCAAGAAAAGTGAGAGTCATCAAACTAAACGAGCATCAAACTAAAAGCTCATTCATCAAACGAGCATCAAACTAAAAGCTCGTTCACAGCCCAGGAAACCAGCAGCAGAGTGAAGGGCGCCCACGAAACGGGAGGTGTTTCCTAATCACATACTCGGTAGGGGGTTACTGTCCAAACATAGAAAGAACTCACACAACTCACAGCAAAACAACAAACAGTCTGAGTTAAAACATGGGCCGAGGACTTGAATAGACATTTTCCCGAAGACACACCGATGGCCGACAGTGCAGAAAACGTGCTCAGCATCACTAATCATCAGGGAAACGGGTCAGAACCACAGTGGGAACCAGCTCACCTGTCAGAATGGCTGTCATCAAAAAGACAGACGACAGGTTAGTGTGGCTGTGGAGGAAAGGGACCCTCGTGCACTGTTGGTGGGAATGTAAACTGGTGCAGCTGCCATGGAAAACTGTGGAGCTTCCTCAAAAAACTGAAAATAGAACTACCTCATGACCCAACAATCCCACTTCTGGGCATTTATCCGAAGAAAATGAAAACACTAATTTGAAAAGATATCTGCACCCCTATGTTGAGCGCAGTGCTATTTACAACAGCCAAGATATGGAAGCAACCTAGGAGTCCATCGACAGATGAATGGATACGCAAGAAGTGGTACATTTGTACGATGGAGTATTAATTACTCGGCCCTAACAAGGAGGAAATCTGCCATTGGTGACAAACATGGATAGCCCTGGAGGGCATTACGCTGAGTAAGTCAGAATAAGACAAACACCGTATGATCTCACTTACACGTGGAATCCAGAGACCAAATCAAAAGCCGAGCTCATAGGTAGAGAGAACAGACTGGTGGTCTGGCGGGAGGTGAGGGCGGGGGAAGTGGGTGACGGGGGTCAAAGGTACGAGCTTCCGGTAATAAGATGAGTAAGTCCTGGGTCCTGGGTCCTGGGTCCTGGGGCTGTATGTACGGCACCGACTAGTTAATACTGCGCTGTGTGTTGGAAAGTTGCTACGAGATAGATCTTCAAAGTTCTCACCACAAGAAAACCAAAAAGCTTGGTAACTAAGTGTGGAGACGGATATTAAGGAGACTTATGGTGGTGAGCATGTCACAATACATACAAGTATGAAATCACTCCTGTAGCACACCTGAAACTAATGCAGCGTTGCATGTCAATTACAGGTCCGTGAGGCAGCCCAAAGCGTCCTACGAGGCCATGCTGAGGGCTAGTTTCAGGCTCAGGCTCGGGGCCTGGTGCCCACGTTTGTGAGTGAAGGAATGGCTGAGGGTGTCCCCCTAAATATTTAACTGCCGGTTTCTGTCCACAAGAGGGGCTGTGTGAAAGCAAAATGGGCTTTTATCGCTGTGACATGAGGGCAGCAGCACGCTGGCGGAGCCGGGGGTGAGGTGGGGTGGGGTGGAGGGGGGGGGTCTCTTCTATTCTCAGGAGTCGTTTTCATTGTAAATGTCTCCTGTAGGGGTTCAGGGCCCCCAGTGAGCACAGATTAATGCACATTGATTCAGACGGGTGTCTCGGTCTCCACCTGAGGCCGCTGACCGCCCAGACTGAGGCGGTATGAGAGGAGAAAGCGTGCTGCGGGACCCGGTCCCCTGTCCCCGTCCCAGGAGGGACTCACCCAGCACGCGGACAATCTTGGAGTCCTGTAGCACTGAGTTCCCGCAGGCGGCCTGCACTGTCACACGCACGTCCCCGGTGTTGACAAACCGTGTCGTCACAGAGTTATCTAGGGAGAGCAAGGGCTGCAAGGCGTAGGCAGAGTCAGGGCCGGGCCTGCGGTGGTGGCAACAGGACAGTTGGCCCAGTGGCCGGTCAGTTGGCCAGGGCTGCAGTGAGAATGCTCTCCCCTGCTCTCACGAAGGGATGGGGGTAGTACCGGGTGGGCATAGGGAGGACCGCCAGAAAACCCGGTTCTAAGCTAACAGGGTGCATATAAGCCCTTCCTGGAGCTGTCTTAAAACTCTCCTCTGGAACGTGGCCTCACGCTGGGCCTTCACCTGTCCTAATCCATCTCCCAGCCCCACTCAGCTGAGGCCCCAGGGCCCGGCCCATCACCAGCCTGTGGGGTGGAGTGGTTTCATCAGGACCGGTGGCTGCGTTACCTCAGACCTTGCACATGGGGACACAGAGGTTCAGTGGCCTGCCTGAAGAGCTCCGCTGAAGTGGCTGAGCTGGGATTCGAACCCACAGCCCAAGCCCTTGCTAGATCCTCCCCACTCCAGGGAAACACCATTGCGAGCCTACAGCCCCTCACCGCCCTGCCTCTGTGTCTGGGCCCTCAGCTGCTGTTTGGGACGCTTTCTGCTGCAGTTTGCTGAATGAAGGATGACCCTCCTTGGTCTTGAGGCCCCCCACTTTAAGTATGAGCAGCCTGGCTCCTCAAAGGACCTCAGGACCTCCCCCCAGGCATTCTGTCCGTGGGCTCTGAGAGAGGCCTCTGAGATCAGGTCCAGCCCCAGGTACCCCCTCCTCCATGAAGCCTTCCCTGACCACTCCTCCCCAGACTAGAAATCTCCTGTCTCCCCTGGAGCTCTCAGGCACCTCTCCTGCCCCTTCCTGTGACACTTGTCACATCCTAACTCGAGTCACCTACCCTGGTCACAGGCAGGGTTTGGCCTGACTCATTCTGTGTCCACCATACTTGTACACAGGTGAGCCCTGTGCAGATGCTCGTGGTGGGAGGAAAGGGGGTGTGTGCCCGCCTCCACTCCACAGCGCCACCCACTGTGTCCTGCCGACACCTAGGGCAGTGTCCAGCTCTCACTCTGCACCCAGGTGGGACTTGCCAGAAGCAGAGGCCTCCAGAGGGGTGGGGCCAGCATACCTGCAGGCTGTGGCCAATCCACCAATAGAAGACAGTGAGGTTGGGGTTCAGGGGCAGCAGCACGGCTGTGAGGTTCACCTCCTGATTGATGCCAATGACAGGTACCACTTCGAGGTAGAGAGCCTGCAGGGGGGCTGAAGAGTCCAGAAAAAGGGCAGAGGGCATCAGGGCATAGGGCTTTTAAGAGGCTGCTTACTGGATACTGTTACCATCAACTTCATCATTATCACTGCCACCAACAACATCACCATCACCATCACTGCCCCCACTAACCATCACCACCATCATCACCATCATCACCATCACCACAATCACCATCACCACCATCATCACCACCATCATCACCACCATCACCATCACCACCATCATCATCACCACCATCACCATCACCACCATCATCACCACCATCACCATCACCACCATCATCATCACCACCATCACCACCACCACCACCACCATCACCATCACCACCATCATCATCACCACCATTACCATCACCACCATTACCATCACCACCATCACCACCATCACCACCATCATCATCACCACCATCACCATCACCACCACCATCATCATCACCACCATCACCATCACCACCATCATCACCACCATCACCATCACCACCATCATCATCACCACCATCACCATCACCACCACCATCACCATCATCACCATCACCATCATCACCATCACCACCATCACCATCACCACCATCACCATCACCACCACCATCACCACCATCACCACCATCATCATCACCACCATCACCATCACCACCATCATCACCACCATCACCATCACCACCATCACCATCACCACCATCACCATCACCACCACCATCACCATCATCACCATCACCATCACCACCATCACCATCACCACCATCACCATCACCACCATCACCATCACCACCATCACCATCACCATCACCATCATCATCACCATCACCACCATCATCATCACCACCATCACCATCACCACCATCATCATCACCATCACCATCACCACCATCATCACCACCATCACCATCACCACCACCACCATCACCACCATCACCATCATCACCACCATTACCATCACCACCATCACCATCACCACCATCACCACCATCATCACCTCCTCCATCATCACCATCACCACCATCACCATCACCACCATCATCACCATCATCGCCTCCTCCATCATCACCATCACCACCATCACCATCACCACCATCACCATCACCACCATCACCACCATCACCATCACCACCATCATCACCTCCTCCATCATCACCATCACCACCATCACCATCACCACCATCACCATCACCACCATCATCACCATCATGCTACTGTGCAGACCTCCAAGGGTGTGGACTTGAGCCAGCCTGCCTGCCTCCCTGCCCTTGGGCCCTCCCTTGGGCACTGGGGACCCGTTGCAGCCCTGAGGGGGTCCCCATGCTTCCCCAGGACCAGGTTCTATGTCACAGGGAGTGATGCTCACCCCAAGGGGCAATGCACTTACAGTTGACCTGGACAAAGAGCACCGCCTCGTCATGCCCTGCCACATTCTCCGCCCGAACAGACACACGGTAGATGCCGGGGTTCTCATAGCGGTGCCGGATGGGTGCCCCGGTCAACGTGAGGTTCATGTACATGGCCTTGAAGCCGTCTCCGAGGTCCACCTGGTACTTGGTGGTCAGGACATCGCCCTGCAGGAAACACCATGAGGGCACTCAGGGGTGGACCCCAAAGCTCACTCACTCACTTATTCCCTCACTCCTTTCCTAACACGAGTGGGCCTGGGGAGCCCAGGGAACCAGATGTGGTTCCACCCTTAGGTCAAGCCTGGAGTGCCAGGCTGAGGAAGGCAGACATGGCCCAGAGCTGCAGACACACAGGAGGGTTGAAGCAGGGCCAGGCTTAGATTTTAGGGCCAGAGAGGGAGATGGCTGAGGGGCCCAAGGCTGAGGGCAGGGAGGTGGGGTGGGGGTGGGGCCAGGCACAGGCTGGGGGCCTCAGTAACAGCACCAGGAACATGCTTACATATGAAGACTCTTAAACAGTCTCCTAAGAAGTAAAACGTTCTTTTCCCTCCGTTCTGTGACCGTGTTACCTGGGTTTTGCTTTTGTTTCATGTGGTGCCAAGAATGACCTCGCTGCTCAGGAGGGGTCTGTCCAGAGAGGTGCTCCCACCACGGCTGCCTCTTCCCGGCTTTTAGCCACCCACACAGGCTGTTTTACTGCCCGCTACTTCCCTGCCATGACCATTATCTCTCAAATACCCAGTTTCCTCAGAGTCCTGGGAAACTGAGTGAAGGAAAAGAACTTTTCCAACTTCAGAGCACAAGGAAGTTTTGGTTTAGTCTTATTTTCTCTGCCCCCCACCTCCTCTGCCCCTCCCTCGCCCATCCTTCCTTCCTGCCTGCCCCCCCACGCCCTCCCAAGGAGCACCCAGGAGTGGTGTCTCCCTACTGAAGAAGACGAAACAGTATGATTACTAAGTTAACAGTCCTCATATTGTACACCTGCCAATCCTTACAACTCGAAAGTGTATTTACATCACTTACGTTTAACTTTCTCCAAAAATATGGTACCATGGGTTGAACAGTGTCTGTCCCCCCAACTTCACACCCACCTCAGAACATGACGTTATTTGGAAATAGGGCCTTTGCAGATGTGATTAGTTAAGATGGGGTCACTGGATTAGGAGGAGCCCTAATCCAATGAGAGGTGTCTTTATGAAGAAGAGGGAGATCTGAGACAGAAAAGAGGCCACATGAAGACAGAGACACATCAGAGTGAGGCAGCCACCACCGAGGGAATGCCTGGGGCCCCCAGAAGCTGGAAGAGGTGGGAAGGACCCCCTGAAGGCTGAGAAGGAGCCCAGCCCTGTTCACATCTTGACTTCGGACCTCTGGCCTGCAGAACTACAAAAGAAGAAATGTGTGTTGTTTTCAGCCACCCAGTTTGCGGTCACTTGTTAGGACAGCCTCAGGAACCTTACATGTGTGTGTTCTATTATCCCCATTTTATAGATTAGAAGACTGAGGCTCTGCGAGTCCAGAAAGGGAAAGGCATCTGACTGGAGCCACGACCCGTGGCTTTGACTTGGGCAGGTGGCACACCCACCTCTGGGAACCCCATGTTTCTGCCTGCGAGTGGCTAGACTGATGCACATTTACCTATTGAAACACTTCACTTGGTTAAAATAACTTGTCATTTTTTCCTAACCAGGAAAGTAGTATAGTCTCAATGTACAAAAAATAGAAAACACAAAGGGAAAGAGGAGATAAAAGGACAAACCGTAATGTCACCGTAACATCCACCGTGAACACCTTGGTGCATTTCATGCAGATTTGTTTGGGTGTGTTTGCTTCTTACTGAACACTTTAAACAATGTAAACGTTTGATTCTGAGACGATTGTCAATTCATACGTAATTGTAAGGACTAAGACAGACCTCGCGTGACCTGTACCCAGTTTCCTCCAGAACTGACATCTCACAAAACGATCATGACACTGAAACAGCCAGAGCAGTGGAGTCCCCACGGGGTCCCCCCTTTTATAGTCATGCCCCGCCCTCATCACATCCCTGACTCCCAGCAACCACGAACCTGTTCTCCATTTCTATAATCTTATCATCTCGAGAATGTCCAATAAATGGAATCGTACATTATGCGAACTTTGGGAATCGGCTTTTCCCATCGGTGTCATTCTCTGGACATTCCCCCAGGCTGTGGCGTGTCCCCATCACCTGCCCCTTGCCGTTGCAGAGCAGGATTCCACGTGTGGATGGCCCAGTGTTCCTCCATTCACCTCTCCACGGGTGGACGTCTGGGGGGCTGCCACTTTCCGGCTGTTAGGAATGAAGCTGCTACGAACGTCGTGCCCAGGGTCTGTGTGAACGGAATCCTGTCTCTCTGGACAGATGCCCACGAGTGCCACTGCTGAGCTGCGTGTTTGCTTGTTTTTCAGTAACTGCCAACAGTTGTTTTCAGCAACTGTTCTCCAGAGCGGTTGTCCCACCTTGTATTCCCACCAGCCGTACCTGAGGGCCCCAGTGTCTCCATGTCCTCACCAGCGTTTGGTATTGTCACCGCTGTCTTATTTTCGCCATCCTAGGAGCCCTGGAGTGTTGTATGCATTTCCCCCAGGGCTAATGATATTGGCCAGTTTCACATGCTCACGTCTCATCTGTGTCTTCTCCTCAGTGAAATGTCCCTTCATGTCTTTTGCCCATTTTCTAATTGGCTTGTTTCTTAGTGTCGAGTTCTCAGAGTTCTTTACACACTCCAGGTACTGGGCCATGGTAAGTATTTGCCCTGCTAGCCCTTTCCTTTTCCTAACAGGGTCCTTCCCAGAGCAAAAGCATCTAATGCTGATGAAGTCCAAGTGACCAAGCTGCCTTTTTGGATGGTGCTTTGGGCGTCAACTCGAAGCACTCTTGGCCCAGCCCTAGATCCCAAATATGCTCTCCTATCTCTTTTCTGACGAATTTCTAGTTTTCCATTTTGCATTTCAGTCTGTGATTCATTTTGAGTTGACTTGGTATCAGATGAGGGTTCTGGTCGAGGTTCATTCGTACTGGATGTTTGTTTGCTGAAGACCAGCTTCCCTCCCGAGATGCTTCTGCTCCTGGGGCAAAATCGGCTGGGCGTTATGTGTGTGGGTCTATTTCTGGGTTTTCTATGAGATCTGATGTTTAATTCTTAGGTATTTACAGAACTTGGGCCCTCCTAGATCCAGGGCTATTTCCACATCCAGCTTGGCCTAGGTGCGAGGGTATGTGTGCGTGTGTGACTGAGCGCGTCAGTGTAAAGATGTGCCTGTGAGCATGTGTGTTTATGGGTGTGTGAATATGTATGAGTCAGTGCCTGAGAGTGCACACGTGTGTGTACACACCCTGAAGCCCGCGCTCCCAGGCTTAGGTGAGAAGCCAGCAGCCCCTTCCAGACAGCAGCAGGCACTGAGAGACCGCTCTCTTCTAAGACCATCTTTGGGTCGCCCCCTCACTTCTGGCCGACCTCAGCCCCAGGCTGCTGCAATCAAGTGTCCTCATGCAGCGGGGCTGACAGACTTGTCCCATCTTGGCTCCAATTCAGAGAATCCAGATGCAACGAGTGGCCGAGATTCCAGGCTCTAGGGGGCAGCATACGACCATCTTTTCCTGGAAATCTGACCTGAAACTCAGGAGCAGCAGCTGGGTCCACTCGGAGGGTCTAGGGGACGCCAGGCTGTGTAGGGGACTTCATCTCCCTGTCACCCTAAGACGATGCTATGAGCAGAGGTGCCCCCCCCCCCCGGCCACCTAAGGCTCAGAGCGGGACTCAGAGCCAGATCCATCAGCAGTGGGCCCAGGGGCAGGTGGGAGCAGGGCATGTCCCAGGCTGGGCTCAGGTCTGGGGCCCGTGACCAGGTGCTGTCCACCCCGATTCCCCAGGCCTGGAACCCAATGCTATCTGTCACTTGTCACTGTGTGGCCTTGGACAAGAGACTGCCCTTTTCGGACGGAACCTCAGTTTCCCAGCTACCAAGTAGGTGACAGGAACCCTTGGGGAGGTGGGGATGAAGGAGGCAGTGTGCATAAGGTGGCAACACACCAGTGCCCAGGTGCAGCTCTGTGTCCTTTTGGCCTCAGTTTCCCTGTGTGCATGAGACCAGAGTCTCTACTTTCTGACACCAAAGGCCTTTGTCATGCTCACCTGGCCACCTCTTGGCACCGTATTTTAACAGACATCTGCGAATGCCTAGCAGCACCCCGTAAATCTAGGGGAGCCCGGAGCCCGGGATCTCTCCCCGGGTGGGAACAGGCAGCTTCGACTTCTCTTTTGTGTGGTTCTGTCATTTTGAATTTCCTGCATGTTTATTGGTTTTCAGATTTTCTGTTTTTTGAATGTTCTACAACGAGCACTTGTAACTTCTATAATCAGAAAGCTAAGCATGCTACATATTAATTTAGAAAGACTAGAAGGAAATACAAAAATTAACTGTTGTTATCTTGGGGGAACAGGAGTTTTGGTGATATTTACATTCTTGTTATTTTTTGTGTTTTTTAAATGTTCTATAATGAATATACATAATTTTTAAAATCAGAAGAAAACATAACATTGTACTAAAAAAAGACAGGCTAGGAGACTGGGAAGAAATTCATGTATAGCGGGGGTGCCAAAAAAATGTACACACATGACCGGCATGCGTCTTTCGTTATTGGGATGTACTCAGTATTACAGTTTTAATCTAGTTTTTTCCTTTCTTAAAATGTGTCTACATTTTTTTGGCACCCCCTGTATATATTTGTCTATCTACCACCTACCTACCACCTACCTACCTTCCGGATTTATTTTTGATTGTGGGATTATAACGCATCGTTTGTTTTTTAACTGTCTGCTTTTCTTAAGATTCCAAAGTAACTAAGTCAATATCCTTGGAGGTTTAGCAAAGGCCCACGGCCACGTGCAACACTGAGTGGCCATCCACACAGCCGAGCTCACTCCCCTTCACACCCACTGTTGGGCCACGCTTCCCTTTGCCCATGTCGGCTGCACTCTGACAATTTCCCTCACATTCTACTCTTCTCTCCTCTGTGTTTTTCTGTGTCATTTTTTTCTATGCTGGTCTGGACCCAGAAAGGGATTTCCAGCCCACTGTCACCTCCTGCAGCGTGGAAAACGCTGGTCCAAAGGTTCAAAGCTCTGAACCGCCCTGAGGCGGCCCGCTCACCTGCTCCTGTCGCACCACGAACAGGACGTCCTCGCCGGGCCGCACGGCCACCGCCTCGCCCAGGACGCTGATGTGCAGGCCCCGGGGCGGCGTCAGCGGGCACTGCAGCTGTGCCAGGCCCTGCCGCAGGTCCACGCCACCCTTGCACACGTTGGACACCACCTTCCGGTACCTGTGATCAGACGGGGGTGGGGGGTCAGGGTCAGGATCTGTACAGACGGGCGGGGTGGGGACGGGCCCTGCGGCCCAGGCAAAGACGCGCTTGTCACCAAGGATGGCTCGTGGCTTAAGACCTCATTCACCAACTCCCGTCCTCCCATCGCACACTGACTGCCATTCCACCCCATTTTAGAGATGAGAAAACTGAGGCTCAGAGAAGGGGATGAATGACCAGAAATGGCAGGATCTGCTTCAGTCACCTGACAAATGTCTCCTTGGTCTGATCACGTTACTTTGATAAGAGTAGTGACAATAATGATGACGATAATAATAGCAGCCATTGGTATTGTTGCTGAGGGAACCAGTCTGAATTCCGTGGCCTTGCTGAGAAATATGTTCTGGGAGGGCAGAGAACCCGAGAAGGGATGGGGTTCAGCCCTGGTCTTGCTGCCGTGCCCTGGGGGCTGTTTCCCTATTACCTTGAGACAGCTGGACTCGGCGGTACCTGGCTCATCGACTCATCCATGTGACACCCACAGACTCAGCATGTACTACGTGCCAGGTGCTGGGTGCCGGGTGACCACACACAGCCCCTGCCCTTGCAGCGTGGACTGTCTAGTGGGGGAGGGAAGGCTCCTCAAACCTTCCCCACATCAACGGAAAATCATGACGGTGACAAGCGCTGGGAGGGGGTGGTACCAGGCACCTGGTCCCCAAGAGAGGGGCTTTCAGCTGAGATCAGGAGATGAATCTGATCTCCTGGCGGGGGGACCAGCGTGTGCAAAGGTCCTGTGATGGCTGGGGAGCAGGGGGGATGGGCGGAAGAGGGACTGGTGGGCAGAACCCAAAGGGCCCAGGTAAGTCTGTTAGGAGACCACAGGGAAACTACTGTGTGGGTGGCACCTGACTGGCTATGTGGGAGGCCCCCTGAGGTGACACTTGGATTGTGTGCCCAGGAAATTCGCGTTATGGCCAAAGTGTCTGGGTCTGCCTGCCTCCAGAGCCTGGTGCCCACTCCTGCCAGCTCCTGCCCACACGATTCAGCCACTGAATGAACACTCGCAAGATTATCAGGCAAAGACACTTTGATTACTCTGGAATAAAATACACTCTCTAAGAGCCACCCACTGGCAGCTTCGGTGGCCAGAACGTGTAGATGGTATGGAATGAAACCCTTTGCCCTTTGGGTCCTGGTTCTGACACTCAGACAAGAGTCCCTGTTTGCCAAGCCCTGGTGGGTACACTGGGGTGGCTGCTGTGGCTGCCTGAGGGAGGGACGGAGGGAGGGAGGGATGAATGAATGAGGGGTGAGTGGAGGAATAAATGAACAGATGGATGACTGGATGGATGGATAGATGTATGATAGATGTAGATGGAAGAACAGATGGAGAAATGAATGATGGCTTGTGGGTAGATGGGTGGGTGAACGCATGACGGACAGATGGGTGGGTAGATGGATGGAGGAAAAATGGACAGGTGGAGGACGGGCTTTACGCCGCTGAGGTCCAGGCCTGCAAATTCTGGTCCTGCTTCCTGCCTTCTCAGGCTCTGCCTCGCCCCTTCCCCAGGGGCAGTAATGGGGGTTTTCTGAAAAGCCTATAGGTCTTTTTTCTCCCTTTCAACACTTCCTCACAGGGAAGAGGGGATTTTTTAGGTGCAGCAGCATGTTTGGGGCCTCCTGACACTGCAGGTTCACAGCTTTTCTTAGGGCACGTTTTCGTATGATGCTAATCCTTTATAAACAACACACAGCCTCTGGTGGAGGAAAAGGGCCCTAATTGCTCACACCTGCGGAGCACTTCACCCTCACACGCAGCTTGTGATCCTCACACCACACACTGAAGGAAAACCTACTGTGTGTCACAGAGCTTACAGTTCAGTATGAGGACAACTGGGTGAGTGATGACAGTAACCGGACGCGGGCTATGACAGAGGTCAGCTCAGGGCCCAGGGCGGGTGGTCAGGGAAGGCTTCCTGGAGGAAGTACTGTTCAAGCTGAGCCCTAAAGGGAGTGTGAGCACCTCCGACCCAGCTCAGGGCTGCCTCTCTCAGTGCTGGTAAACGGGGAAGGATCCTGGCAGAGCGGGGACTCAGAAGGACCAGGTGAGGAGTGTTTAGTGCCGGGGTGGGCTCAGCTCCTCCAGCAGGACGAGCTACGAGACATCTCGGACCTTCTCTGTCTGTTGTTCTTCGTTCAGAGCCAACTCAAGGTACATGTCTCCCTGATGCTGGCTCGCATGGGCTCAGGGTCTGTGCCTGGGGTGACTCAGCAGCTCCCACAAACAGGATGTGCTCAGCCCGGACTCGGGGGGGAGCTGTGGGCATCAGGTGTGCAGGCAGCTGGGGGGCCTCACGCTGCCTTCCTGCAGCTACATGAGGCGGCCTGTGCACTCACCCGAGGCTGCTGGCGTATGTCTGGCCCAGGACACAGTCGTCTGGGGGAGACAGCGGGTTAAACCAGAAGTTGGCAAAGCACTTGTTGGCATCAGACTCCGAGGATGGGGAACGCTCAAATCCGTAGTCGCTGCGAGGAGGAAAGAACAGGGGTCAGGAGCCAGCCTGGGGTGGGGGCCTCACTGAGAGGGCCTACTGTGTACCCACCCGTTTGTGGGGGGCACAGAGGCGAATCCACATGGCCCTGTCTCAGATGGGGAGACAGGCCTGAAAGCCTACACTTATGTTCCAGGTGAGAAGAGATGCAAAGGGGATTCTGGGAACTCATGAGAGCACTGAGCCCAGCTTGTGTGTCCTGGAGGGCTGCCTGGAGGCGGTGAGCTGAATCTCAAAGGAAGAGCAGGAGACAGCTAGGGGAAGGGAGGGAAGCAGCACTGCAGGGGGGCCAGCCCTTTCAATGCTGGTACAGAGAGATGCAAGTGGAGCTGGCCTAACGTAAGGGGCAGTAGGATGGCAAGGAGTAAAGGATGGCTGGGGAGGCAGGCCAGGGGCCGGAGGCCTCGGCCAAGCTGCGGAACTCGGACCTTCTCCTGTGGCCACTGGGCCCCACAGGGCAGGCGAGTGGTCCCTGGCTTTCAGCAGGGTCCCTGGACCGAGGAGAAGGGGTGGGGAGCACAGCTTCCCCCCCAGACGCCCTCAGCTAGTCCTAGTTTCTCCTCCCACTTGGGAACAGTCCACCCGTGGTGCTTTAAAAAAATACTCCCAGGAATTCTTTAAGGCTCTTTCCCCGAGTGGGGGCTGGACGTAGTGACCTGGTTCTAACGCACAGAATGAGGGGGAATGGACAGTGGGTGACAGACCAGGGCAGAGAAGGCCAGGCGGCCTCTGCCTGCTCCCTGCATGGCCCGCACCACGTCGTGAGGCCACCCAGGCAGCTGGAGCAGCGGGACCCAGAACCTCACCAGAGAAAGTCCGAGTCCCGGCACTCGCACACGCGGGACTTGAGTGCCGACGTGAAGCTCCTCCCCTTGACACATGACGACGTGGGCTTCCTCCTCCGGAAGCTCCTCTGCTGGCCCATGAGGCAGCGGTCACCCTGCAGCGGCAGCATTGGGCAGGGGTTTGTCCCTTTTCACAGATGGGGAAACTGAGGCCCCGGAGGCGAAGGCATGTGCCTTAGGCCAGGCTGGGGCAGCCTCCCTCCTCTCGCCACCCACAAGCACTCATTGAGCTCTGCGGGTACAAGGGTACAAGCTCCATCTGGGCCTGAGGTCACAGGGCTGCTGGAATCGGGGCCCCCTTAAAGTCCTCAGGCCCCAGGGGTGCCAGGCCCCATGCAGGAGCTGGGACGAGCCACGGCGTTGAGGGCTCGTGTGGACACACAGTAGGTCCTCAGCCAGTGATCAGAACAGGCCCCATCCCTGCTCCCTGAAACAGAAGCTGTGGGAACAATAGGTGCCCCAGCAATTCCAGAGCGCCCACTCTGCAATCCCGACCTCCCCCATCAAACCTCGGAGCATAGCCTGCCCTGAACTGCAACAAGAGGGCATCTCTGGTCCTTCTTCATTCCCCTTAGTGTAGAAACATTTGTGTGTTGGGATTATGGGGTGGATGTTAGGTCATGTAGGATACATGTGCCGTGTTACCTTCCTACGAGCTGGACCTCAAGCACACCTGACTCCACAATTGGGTTGGGGCCTGGGAACCTGTGCCCTCTGACTGACAGCCCAGAGCAGCCAAGCACCAAGAAGGGGCTAGAAAATCCCCAGGTCCAGATGTCTAAAGATGGTCGGAGTTCTGGGAAGACTTCTGGGAGGGGGAGGGGCTCTGATGGGGCCAGTGGGCCTGCGGCCTGGCCCACCTGCAGGTTGGTGAGGTCCCAGGAGCTGTAGTCCTCCTCGCTGCACGGCCTGGTGAACGACGGCCGGAAGTCCACCTTGACCAGCTCCCAGTCGGAGCGGAAGCTGATGTGGCCGAAGATCCTGGGGAGGGGACATGAAGGGGGGAAACTGCCTTATTTGGGCCCTGTCCCTGCGTCCCCATGGTGCAAACCACTGCCCCGCAGGCCTGAGTTCCTGCCTGCACTGTGGCCCAGCGATACCGCCGCTGCCCGGGCAGGGCTGCCCTGGGACGAAACGGCCACGTGCTGCAGCCTAACGGCAGCCTGCCCCGGGGCCGGGTGGCGGGGCTGGGCTCACAGAGCTGGGCTGACAGCCTGCCTCTGCCCTGCACTGGTCTCACTGGGCAATGTGCCTACAAGTCCTTTCCAGGTACCAACAGCCAATAATAATAATAGTCACTCAAAGGGGCGGAATGGAGCTGTGGCCCAGAGCCAGCCCCCAACAGCCAGTGGATGTGGGCAGGTAATGGTTGTCCTTGAACATGGACTTCCCAGGGGTTGGGCGTGAGCGGAAACAGTGCACAGTGAGACGAGGAGGCAGGTGTGAAGATGAGGGAGTGCCCAGGGCAGCGAGGGCCCAGCCGACCCTCCGCTGAGGCCTGCTGGGGAGTCAGCTCCGACCCACCTGCCCCCCGTTCGCAGACTCACGTCATGACCAGCGTCTCCTCCCCCGGCTCACTCAGCAGCCCGTCCACAAACACGGAGGTGCTTGTGAAGTTGTGCGTGCTCCAGGAGAGACCCTCGTCTACGCTGAACCTGCCGAGAGAAGGGATGTCATGACTGCAGGGCATGTGGGGGCACTTCCTGTGTCCAGAACTGGCTGCCCTGCTGGACCCAGCCCTGCCCGTGCCCAGGGACCAGTGCCATCCCGCTGAGGCAGCTGGGAGAACAGGCGGGGGGAGCAGCGGCTGTCCCCAGGGCCAGCCCAGCATCCGGGCCCCAACCAGCCCCCGACGTCACTTTCTCCTGGGGGCCAGAACAGCCACCTCCCAACACCAAATGGCGTCCATATCTGCTTAACGACACTATAGCCAAGGAGTCCTGCGTATGTTGCCTGGGTACCCGCTGTTGGCAGTCATCTGGGCCTTGGAAAGATCCAGTTCACTCCCCCCCAAAGCCTGAGCCCGGCCTAGGGCTGCCAGGCCAGTGGCAGCAGCATATGCCAGTGCTGCCAGCTCACAGTGCAGAAAGCTCTCTTTCGGATTAAAGTGATACTGCCTTCCTGGCAGCTCTCCCCCCACCTCCCTCATGCTCTGCCTTCCGGATCCAGAGTTCCCACCTGCCCTCACTTCCCACTGTGGCCCTTAGATGTCTGAAGCTGATGCCCAACCCACTCTCCCCTGGGCACATGCTGCTGGCCTCCTTGGTTGGTCCCACCTCCTCCACTTAACTAATTCCTGTTCATGCTTAAAAGTCACCTCTTCTGGGAAGCCCTCCTTGCTCCCTCAGCCTGGGGTGGGGCCTCCTCTGGACCCCAGGGCTCGCCCTGGCTCACTGGGCCATGCGCCATTGTCATTTCCTGTTTCCTTGTCTCCGCATGCCCGACCCTGAACAACTGCGGGGGGGGGGGGGGGGGGGGGGGAAACTGGGCTGAGCTTGCCGCCACGCCCAGCTGCTAGGGTTCAGTGCTGTGGTCCTGGGGCCCCCCAGGGAGGCCATTCTGGGGAACGTTCCGTGGGCCCCCCAGGTGGAGAGGAACAGCCCTGCTGGCCCCACACCCCAGCGCTGGGCCTGCCGTTACTTGAGGATCTTCAAGGGGATGGAGGTGTCCTTGATGGCGACGATCACGCCGCCGTGGTCCAGGTACAGGATGTGGTGCTCCTCCTCGAACACCTGCAGGGAAGTGGGCGGCACCCTGAGAAGAGTCGGCGTTGTTCAGGCGTGGGGGGGTCTCTCGCTGCGGGCAGAACTGTCAACATGCAAGCTGGGGGCGTCAGCAGAGGCCAGCTCCCTGAGTCAGGGCTGGTCTGAGGGCTCCCCGTGTCCCCAAGCCATCCCCATGCCAAGCCACAGCCCCCAGGCTTAGTACATGTGGGATGAATGGATGACAAATGGCAACGTCTAGACCAGTGACTTGAGAAGGGAAATTGCAAATAAACACTGCAGGTGGCCCTCTCTTCGTGAAACACTCATGCACCAAAAAGGCCAAGAACACGAAGATGAGACAGAAGGGATGGAATTTGGGAAAGTGGTTAAGAGACACAGCATCAGGAAAAGCAAACCCTTTTTGGCGATAAGACTCAGCTCACGTGCTGCCTCCTCCAGGAAGCCCTCCCTGGTGCCAGGGCACTCACTGGAGTTCTCCCCAGATACACCCATGGTGCTCACTCCTGCTGCAGCCACTGCCACAGCGGCAGGGGACCAGAGGAGTGGTTGTGCCTGGTGTTCTCTGTCCTAACCATTAACTCAGGAAGGCGCTAGGTATATGCGTGCTGCCTGAGGCTGCTTTAATAGAGACAGAGTTTCCTGGATGAGGGAGGTGATGGCCTGCAATTTTTAGGGTACCATGAAGAAGAAATGTTCACAATGCTCCTCCCCCTCCTTCTACCTATTCAACAGACCCGGTGTTCTAGAGGGAGAACAGAAAAGTCTGGCCCCCCCAAATTCACAGCCTGGGGAGATACCCCAGGGACTTGGACCACCTGCACAGTGACTTGCCCACTCAGACACCAGAAATGAGGGGGCCCACGGACTCTGTCCTCTCTGCCTGCTCAGTTCCGGTTCTGGCACAGCTGAGGGTCCCAGACAGTGTTTTCGGGATGAATGATGTCAAATTCTAGCTGAACTCTTGACCTGAATCACTGGGAGGGGGTCACAGTGCAAGTGGCATTTGAGTTAGTCTTAGGAGGGACAAGGTGGGGGAACAGTGTGTGTAGAGGCCTGGGGGTTAGAGAGCAGTGTGTCCAGGGCAAGAAGTGCTTGCTGGAGTGGGGCTGCGGGGGCAGTTGGAGGGGCCCCAGGAGATGGGCAGCATGGGCACAAGTATCAGCGGACGGCAAGATATGCCAAGTTTAATCAGGGAGTGATGTGAACAGATTTCCCTTTTAGAAGCTTCCTTGGGTGCTGGGGGGAACTGAATTCTGAAGCAGATGGGTGTCTCCGCTAGAAAAGAGTGAGCTCCCAGTCTTGGGGAATATTCAAGAATAAGCTGGGGCCCCTTGCCAGGCAGTGGCGGAAACCAGGCTGGGTCCTGTCGTGCTGTGTAAGAGGCATGGCAGCGAATGCTTCCATCTACACCGCGGGCTCCGATGCCTTTGACTTTATACGCAGGAGGAGCCCTCATTCATTGCTCCCCTGGGAGCCCACTCCGCCTCCTTTTGGGGTCTCCCGCAGGAGATGGGGGCTGCTGAGCGGCAGGGTGTGCTGCCGTGACTGGAGAGCCAAAGTGGGTTCTCAGGGCCTGATAGTTCCCCGGCAGGATTTCCCTCCCAGGGACCGTGCCACCCTCCTGCCTCCAGGACAGTCAGGGGGCATTTCCCTAGCCCACCAGGAATACAGGGCACCTCCCAGCCATCCCAGGGGACCCCACCCCGGTATTAGCCTGGGACTCTGGAAAAGGGGGTGATGGGACTCCCCAAGTCTGGCCGTGGGATCGCAGGGACTCTGAACATCCATTGTTGTGGTGGTCTGTGCCCTCATCAGCCCCCAGGGAGCAGGGCCCAGTGGTCCCCCATCCTCCCTCTCCCCTCCTGCCTCCCCACCCCTTGAGCTCTGGAGGGGCTCCTGGAATGCCTTCTGGCTATTTTGTTTCTTTGATCACCCCAGGGAACTCCTATTTTGAAAATGTTACGTCCATGATCAGCACACACGCTGTCATTTGTAATTCATATTCAGAGAGTGCGCTCGACACGTCTCATTACATCCATGACAATCTGGCTTGAGCTTACCAGGTCATCTTGTCTTCCCTGCCTTCCTCCCACCACAAAGTAAACTCCCAATCTCAGCTCCAGCAGCTCTCCCTCCCGACATGCACACACGAGTGCCCCTCCTCTCTTTTCCCAGACACAGGAGCCCCCCCAACACATCCCCCATCACTTGGGAAGAGAGCAGGCACCCCCAAAGCCAGGCCCCACACTCAGCACTTGAAAAGACATTCTCCCGTTTAATTGACATTCCCACGTTTGAAATCTGAGCAGGTCAGGTCAAAAGTGGCCACTGTGCAAACCTAACCATCCGTTTCTATGAAACTGCGACTGCTCCTGTCTGACCTCAGAATATTTAATCTAATAAGGGGGGTTTCTCCCATAAACGGACAGATGGTGACCTTTAAGAAAATTTAGACATGCTTCACGAGTTTTGTGAAATAGAAATATTATAACACCATAAATCTCTTTTGCCCTTTTCAAAATTCCTTGTTTCTCGCGTGTTATTAAATAACGTCAGGACCCCAAACCAAGGCTTCAGGCAATCCTGGTCCTTTGGGGATAACATATCTGTCCAGAGGGCTGCCCAGGAGAGGGGCTGTAACTGGGTACCCGGGCGTGCAAACAAGGGGCCTGGAAACTGAGCTTCTTACATTGACAGGAGGGGGAGACACACAGAAGTTTAGTGTACTTTCTTAAGTGTTTAAAGTGGAAACTGTCACTCCACGAGGCTGGCAGACCAGACAGGCCTTTTTTTGCTGGAAACAAGTAGTGAGCTCCACGTGGGCGCCACGCGCAGCACAGAGGACCCTTGTAGGGTCGAACCCCAGCGGTGGGGACCACTTGCTGCATAACCGCTGTCTCCTTCTCTTTCTCCCTCTCCCGGTGCCCAACCCAGACTCACCGTGGCCCCCCAAACCTGCTCTTCCCTCGTATTTTCTCTCCTCCATGTCTGCCGTCCGCCCAGCAGCTGCCCCTGCCAGGAGCCTCAAGGTCATCTCTGCTCCCCACTTCCTGGGCTCTGGGCTCCCAGAAGTGCTCAGCCCAGCCTCTGAGCCCGTGTGCTTCCTGGGGGCGGCACCTGCACCCCTGTGCCTGGCGTGTCTCCCTTTGGTTCCACGTTCACGGTCATTGCTGTGTCTGACCGTGTGGAAGTGTGTGTGAGGTCTGGAATCCCCCAGCAGTGACCACCAGAACGGCTGGGGGACTGGGCCAGCCAGCCTGGCCCTGCTGTTCAGACAGCGATGTAACGTCTGCTAAAGGGAGCTGTGTGTCCAGCCACTCAGGCTGGGAAGATGAAGAGATGTGACTCAGAATGGCTGTGGGGGCGCGGGGGTCACACCTCTCCCAGAAGTCTCAGCCGAACGGGCACAGGCTGGATGCCAGGCCCCTCTTGCCACCTTACCTGCCGCCATGTGTGCCCACAGTCTGACGTGATGTACATTTCTTCCTTATATTCCACTAGCTGTGAGCCCAGGTTACCTGGTCCAGGAGAAAAGGTTGCTCTTAGGCTCAGCCAGCTCCCAAACAAGTCCCCAAACAGAGGTGCGTGTGCCTGGTACACCTCCCACCAGCAAAGCCACCTACTCCGTGCCCTGTCTGCAGTCGTCTGATAACGACAGGCCTGCGGTCACCACTGTGTGTGGGCCCCGGTCCTAGTCTGAGCAGTAAAGGATTAACCTCGCGCCGAAAGCCAGCTTCAGGAGGCTGCAGAGGCCCAGGTTCAGGCAGAGCTCCAGGGGACCCACAGGTGACGAGTGTCGTTCGAGAGGAAGAAGTGTGGAGTGGTGGCTGGGAATGGACTAGGGGACACGGGTCAGCTGAGCCAGCCTGGGGTCATGGCAGCCCTGATGGGCTTGACCTGGGGCAGGACTCCGCTGGGTTTGCACTGGCGACAGCTGCAGGGGGGCCAGAGGTGGGTCCAGGGCAGCGTGGGGTAGTAGGTGCTCGTGACACAGCTGTTGAGTGGATTTTAGAGGATGGTGAGTGGGCACCGAACTGGCCAGGTGCCCAGGTGACTCCTTTCTCATGGTCGTTTCACTCCCTGAACCTGCTGGCTGGTGGTCACTAGCCTTGAAGGCCACTGACTGGGCTCAGACTTAAGCCTGGAGGGAGGGGGCAAAGTGGGAGGAACCACACCCAGCATCCAAGCCAACCCCAGCTGACATACAAGTAAACTGAGCCCCCAGGGGCTCCCACAGAACAAACAGGGCCCACCCAGGAGAGCACGGCTCCAGAAGTCACGCTGGCGTCCAGAGCCGAACCCAGCCTGGCGTGAACAGCCTCCTACCAGGGTTGAGTAACAGGACAGTCCAATGAACTGGATTTGGCAGGGCTCTTCTGTGCCCTGTGGTCCCGGCAGGGACAGGTGTCCGAGCCCCAGGAAGATGGGGACCTGGGATGAGGACACTGAAGCCATGCTGGACTCTCGCCTAGAGCTCCAGAGGCACCCCTGCTCTGGGCCACCTGTACGCCACGTGTTGTCGGTGCCTTAGTTATGTAGCGCTCTCAGGAATACCTTCCCCAGAGGCAATTTAACTGTCGTTGGAAAATTCCAAAGGAGATGGACTGCCCTCCAATACATGAGCCAACGGGAGTTCCAAGCAGAGTAGTCGAGGGTTTGTGTGCCTGTCTTCTTTTCTGAGGTCTGACCAAGCACCAACGTGTGCATGCACCTACCATCCACTCATCATCCGTCCGTCCGTCCGTCCGTCCGTCCATCCATCCTTCATTAGTTTATCTACCCATCTATCCACTCATCCATCATCCATCCACCATCCATCCATCCATCATCCATACATCCATCCATCCATCCATCCATCCATCATCCATCCATCCACCATCCATCCATCCATCATCCATACGTCCATCCATCCATCCTTCATTAGTTTATCTACCCATCCATCCACTCATCCATCATCCATCCACCATCCATCCATCCATCATCCATCCATCCACCATCCATCCATCCATCCATCCATCCATCCATCCATCCATCCATCCATCCATCATCCATACATCCATCCATCTATCCTTCATTAGTTTATTCACCCATCCATCCACTCATCCATCATCCATCCACCATCCACCCATCCATCTACCACCCGTCCATCCATACATCCATCCATCATCCATCCATCCATCATCCATACGTCCATCCATCCATCCTTCATTAGTTTATCTACCCATCCATCCACTCATCCATCATCCATCCACCATCCATCCATCATCCATCCACCCATCCATCATCCCTCCATTCACACCTGCATCTCGTCTTCATCAACCCCACTCCACCACCCACTCCTACACTTACTCATCAGCACTTGCTGAGTGCCGCTCTCTGCCCAGCCTGTGCTAAGCTGTGAGAAGTCCGAGCTGAATAAACACTGGCCCCTGCTCCCAGAGAGCTCTCAGTCTAGCAGGGGAAGAAGAAAGGTGGTCTGCAATTGCACACAGAGCCAGGACATCTGGAAGCCCAAGGACTTGAGGAGCAGAGAAGGGAAAGCCGATGGACTCATGAAAACAGGCAGTTGGGGAGAGATTCCCGCAGGAAGTGACTTCCCAGCTGTACCTTGAAGGACAAGTGCCGGCCGGCCAAGGGGAAAGGGCGACTAGGGAGAGGGAACAGCCTGGGCGATGGCGTGGAGGTGAGGCGACAAGGGACAGAGGGAAGGTCATTCAGGGGAGGGAGCTGAGGGGCAGGTGCTGAACTGGGTGTCCTTGTATACCCACCTGGCCAACAAAAGGTACTGAGTGAATGACAAGAGTGAGGTAAATGAACCAACGGAACAACTGGGGGTGGACAGGGGAAGGAAGGGGCACCCTTTATGTCCCCATCACTCCAGATGCCGGCAGACATGCCGGGACATACGTATCAAACTCAGAAGCTGAGCATCGAATGCCACCGTGTCAGCAGAACTTGGCGGGCAAATCCCGGGCCGTAATTTCAGTGGCGCAGACGTCTGTCTTTTAAGCAACGCTATCTGTTTTCCTTGCTCCATCTGCCAAGGCTGTCAGGCAGCTTGTCACCCAACAGGCATTGGGGAAAGGCGGGATTCACAGAATGTGTCCCTAGGTTGTCAGAGTGGAAGGGCCTGCATTTTACAGATGGGGGAACTGAGGCCAGCGGGCCATGACTAAGAGAGAGCCTTCCCTGCTGTGTTCCCCCCGGGCTGTTCTGGTGTCTCCTCCCCAAACCCCAGCTTCTCTGCCTGCTTTGGGCTCACAGGACCTGGTAGTGTGCAATTCCTCTCGGTCCTTCGTTGGCCTCCAGGTTACAGAATGGCAAAGAGCTCACGCCAGGAGGACAGAGCAAAGAACCACACAAAACCCATGCCAGCCACAGTTTGTGGAGGAGGACGGTTACCTGGAACCCCGGTGGCCCCAGTGCAGCAGGGCGAGCACGCGCATCCCGAGGACGCAGCTGGAGCTGAAGAGAGGGGACCGCCCCTCTGGTCCTGCACTTGCCATCTGAGGTCCCACTTGCAGGGCCCGGACGACCCCTTCAGAGCTGATAAGACTCAGGTGGGCTCTTACCAGCTCTGGCCCCCCGTCTGGACACTGCCCTGTGCTATGGGCCCCGAATGGCCACAGAGCCAGACTGGGCGGGAGGACTGACAGGTGTCCTAGTTCCTGGGAGCCCGAGGGTTTCCCGGCACAGAGCAGGCTGGGGACTCTGGGCTCCCCAGCAGGGTCCCCTTGGGGTTTTCTTGGATAAGGGACTGTGCCAGGCCTGTGTCAGGGAGCTGTTTACGATCCTCCCGTCTGAGGGGGCCCCGGGAACTTGGGCCCAGAGGAGCAGTGAGAAGAAGGCCGGGTCGTGAGCACTGCATGCGTGACGTGTGACCGCCCAGAACGGGGAGGGGTAAGGAAACGGCTGGACAGCACCTGGAGCACCTACCATGCACCCAGAATTGGGGCGGGAGGCCGGCCCTTTGCAGTGAAAGGGTGCCCTGTGGGAACATGCCTGGCCTTGATGTCCTCTACCTGACCCTGCACTAGCGTTACACTGGGGCTTTCATCCTTGCCTTTTTTTTTTCTTTTTAATTTGTTGAGGTGACAATTGTTAGTGAAATTACATAATTTCAGGTGTACAATTCTGTATTACATCATCTATAAATCCCATTGTGTGTTCACCACCCAGAGTCAGTTCTCTTTCCATCACCATATATTTGATCCCCCTTACCCTCATCTCCCACCCCCCACACCCCTTACCCTGTGGTAACCACTAAACTATTGTCTGTGTCTATGAGTTTTTGTTTCTCATTTGTTTGTCTTCTTCTTTTGTTGTTTTTGGTTTATATACCACATATCAGTGAAGTCATAGGGTTCTCTGCTTTTCTGTCTGACTTATTTCACTTAGCATTATACTCTCAAGGTCCATCCATGTTGTCACAAATGTTCCTATATCATCTTTTCTTACCGCCGAATAGTATTCCATTGTGTATATGTACCACAACTTCTTTAGCCATTCGTCTATCGAAGGACATTTTGGTTGTTTCCATGTCTTGTCCACCGTAAACAAAGCTGCAATGAACATTGGAGCACACGTGTCTTTATGGATAAATGTTTTCAGATTTTTTGGGTAGATACCCAGAGGAGGGATTGCTGGGTCATATGGTAATTCTATTCGTAATTTCTTGAGGAACCTCCACACTGCCTTCCATAGCGGCTGCACCAGTCTGCATTCCCACCAACAGTGTATGAGAGTTCCTTTTTCTCCACAGCTTCTCCAACACTTGTTACTATTTGTCTTGTTGATGATAGCCATTCTGACTGGGGTGAGGTGATATCTCATTGTGGTTTTCATTTGCATTTCTCTGATGATTAGTGATGTTGAGCATTTTTTCATGTCTATTTGCCATTTGTATGTCCTTTTTGGAGAAATGTCTCTTCAGGTCCTCTGCCCATTTTTCAATTGGGTTGTTTGTTTTTTTGTTGAGGAGTTTCATGAGTTCCTTGTATATTTTGGATATTAGACCCTTATCGGAGGCACTGTTTGCAAAAACCTTCTCCCATTCACTTGGTTGCCTCTTTATTTTGTCAATGGTTTCTTTTGCTGTGCAGAAGCTTTTAAGTTTCATATAGTCCCATTCGTTTATTTTCGCTTTTACTTTCATTGCCTTTGGAGTCAAATTCATAAAATGCTCTTTGAACACAAGGTCCATAAGTTTAGTACCTACGTTTTTTTCTATGAAGTTTATTGTGTCAGGTCTTATGCTTAAGTCTTTGATCCATTTTGAATTAATTTTGGTACATGGTGACAGATAGCAGTCCAGTTTCATTCTTTTGCACGTGGCTATCCAATTCTGCCAGCACCATTTATTGAAGAGGCTGTCTTTCCTCCATTGTATGGTTTTAGCTTCTTTGTCAAAAAGTATTTGTCCATATTTATGTGGTTTTATTTCTGGGTTCTCAATTCTATTCCATTGGTCTATGTGTCTGTTTTTCTGCCAATACCATGCTGTTTTGATTATTGTAGCCCTGTAGTACAAGCTAAAGTCAGGCAGTGTGATACCTCCAGTATTGTTCTTTTTTCTTAAGATTGCTTTGGCGATTCGGGGTCTTTTGTGGTTCCAAACAATTCTGATGACTTTTTTTCCTATTTCTTTAAAAAATGCCATTGGGACTTTGATGGGGATTGCATGAAATCTGTATATTGCTTTGGGTAATATGGCCATTTTAACTATGTGGATTCTTCCAATCCATGAGCAGGGAATGTCTTTCCATTTTTTTGTGTCTTCTTCAATTTCCTTCGAAAATGTCTTACAGTTTTCAGCATATAGGTTCTTCACATCCTTGGTTAAGTTTCTTCCTAGGTATTTTATTCTTTTTGCTGCAATTGCAAAAGGAATTGTTTTTTCTATCTCTTTTTCTGAGATTTCATTGTTGGTATATAGGAAAGCAATGGACTTTTGTACGTTGATTTTGTAGCCAGCAACTTTACTGTATTCATTGATTATTTCTAATAGCTTTTTGGTGGAGTCTTTAGGGTTTTCTATATATATAGCATCATGTCATCTGCAAAGAGTGACAATTTAACTTCTTCATTCCCAATTTGGATGCCTTTTATTTCTTTCTCTTGCCTGATAGCTCTGGCGAGGACTTCCAACACTATGTTAAAAAGCAGAGGTGATAGGGGACAGCCCTGTCGTGTTCCTGAACGTAGAGCAAAGGGCTTCAGCTTTTCACCATTAATTATGAGATTAGCTGAGGGCTTGTCATATGTGGCCTTTATTATGTTAAGGTATTTTCCTTCTATACCTATTTTATTAAGTGTTTTAATCATAAATGGATGTTGTATCTTATCAAATGCTTTTTCTGCATCAATTGATAGAATCATATGATTTTTGTCCTTTATTTTGTTTATGTGATGTATCACATTGATGGATTTGCGAATGTTGAACCATCCTTGTGCCCCGGGGATGAACCCCACTTGGTCGTGATGAATAATCTTTTTAATGCATTGTTGTATTCGATTTGCTAGAATTTTGTTTAGGATTTTAGCATCTGTATTCATCAGAGATATAGGTCTGTAGTTTTCTTTTTTTGTGTTGTCCTTACCAGGTTTTGGTATCAGGGTGACGTTTGCCTCATAAATTGAGTTAGGGAGTACTGTCTCTTCTTCAATTTTTTGGAAGAGTTTGAGCAGGATTGGTATTAGATCCTCTT
The DNA here is from genome assembly GCF_964194185.1 of Rhinolophus hipposideros. Lineage (NCBI taxonomy): Eukaryota > Metazoa > Chordata > Mammalia > Chiroptera > Rhinolophidae > Rhinolophus > Rhinolophus hipposideros. The sequence goes on along the minus strand of NC_138047.1, from coordinate 108,119,594 downwards.
TGAAGGTTTGGTAGAATTCACTAGTGAAGCCATCTGGTCCCGGACTTTTGCTTTTGGGAAAGTTTTGGATGATTGATTCAATTTCCTTACTGGTGATCGGCCTGTTAAGATTTTCCAGTTCTTCATGATTCAGCCTTGGAAGGCTATATGTTTCTAAGAACTTGTCCATTTCTTCTAAGTTATTAAATTTGGTGGCATATAGTCCTTCATAGTATTCTTGGATAATCCTTTGTATTTCTGTGGTGTCTGTGATAACTTCCCTTTTTCATTTCTAATTTTGTTAATTAGTGTCTTCTCTCTTTTTATCTTAGTGAGTCTAGCCAAGGGTTTGTCGATTTTGTTAATCTTTTCAAAGAACCAGCTCTTTGTCACATTAATTTTTTCTATTGTCTTTTTGTTTTCTATTTCCTTTAGTTCTGCTCTGATTTTTGTTATTTCCTTTCTTCTGCTGACCTTGGGTTTCACTTGTTCTTCTTTTTCTAGTTCTTTAAGGTGTAACATGAGGTTATTTATTTGGGATTTTTCTTGTTTCTTGAGATAGGCCTGTAATGATAGAAATTTCCCTCTTAAAACTGCTTTCGCTGCATCCCAAAAATTTTGGTAGGATGTATTTTCACTATCATTTGTTTCTATGTATGTTTTGATCTCTCCTCTAATTTCTTCTTTGACCCAGTTGTTCTTTAAAAGTATGTTGTTTAATCTCCATGTATTTGTGTTTTTTCCTGCTTTCTTTTTGCAGTTGATATCCAATTTCAAAGCCTTGTGATCAGAGAATATGCTTGGTATGATTTCAATCTTCTTAAATTTGCTGAGACTGATTTTGTCCCAATATATGGTCTATCCTTGAGAATGTTCCATGTACACTAGAAAAGAATGTATAGTCTGATGTTTTAGGATGAAGTGCTCTATATATGTCAATTATGTCCATTTCATCGAATGTGTCATTTGGGGCTTCTATTTCGTTATTTATCTTCTGTTTGGATGATCTATCCATAGCTGTCAATGATGTATTTAAGTCCCCTAGTATAATTGTGTTTTGGTCAGTTTCTCCCTTTAGTTCTGTTAGTAGTTGCTTGGTATATTTTGGTGCTCTCTGATTGGGGGCATAAATATTGATGACTGTTGTGTCTTCTTCTTGTATAGTCCCCTTTACCATTATGAAATGTCCGTCTTTGTCTCTTGTTATCTTTTTCACCCTGAAGTTTGTTTCATTTGATATCATTAAGGCTACACCTGATTTTCTCTGGGTACCATTTGCTTGGAGTGTCAATTTCCACCCTTTCGCTTTGAGTCTACGCTTGTCCTTGTAGCTGAGATGTGTCTCTTGGAGACAGCATATGGTTGGGTTTAGTTTTTTGATCCAATCTGCTACTCTGTGCCTTTTTATTGGTGAGTTCAGTCCATTTACATTTAGGGTGATTATTGATACGTGAGGATTTCCTGTCGTTCTATCTTTAGTTTTCTGATAAGGCTGTGTCTCCATTGTTACTTTGCCTTTTTGTTGTTGTCTATTATTTCTGTATGGTGGTATTCTATGATGTTTCCCTCTGTTTCTTCTTTTATTACAGTATATATTTCAGTTCTGGATTTTTTTTGAGTGGTTACCCTTAAGTTTATGGAAAAGAAAGTTTGATATTTAGAGTATTCCATTTTGTTCAGCACGCTTACTTTCTCCATTCCCATATTCCGGTTCAGGCCTTTATTCTCCCCGTTTTTATGTTTCAGTTGCCACAAATTGTCCCTGTTGATGGTGGTCTAATAGCCTCCTTTAGTATTTCTTGTAGTGCAGGTCATGTACTAGAAAATTCCCTCAGCTTCTGTATGTCTGGAAAGGTCTTTATTCCTCCTTCATATCTAAAGGATATCTTTGCTGGATATATTATTCTTGGCTCATGATTTCTCTCTTTCAATAGTTTGAATATTTGATTCCACTCCCTCCTGGCTTGTAGAGTTTCTGCTGAAAAATCTGATGATAATCTAATGGGCTTTCCTTTGTAAGTTACCGTCTTCTTTTCCCTGGCTGCCTTGAGGATTCTTTCTTTGTCGTTGATTTTAGACAGCTTCAATACAATATGCCTTGGAGAAGGCCTGTTGGGATTGAGGTAATTAGATGTTCTATTTGCTTCTTGGATTCGAGGATCCAGTTCTGTCCACAAGTTTGGGAAGTTCTCATCAACAATTTGTTTGAATATATTCTCTGTTCCCTTCTCTCTTTCTTCTCCTTCTGGTATGCCCATTATTCTTATATTGCTCTTTCTGATGGAGTCAGAAAGTTCTTGTAGAGTTCTCTCATTTCTTTTAAGTCTCAAGTCTCTTTCTTCTTCTATCTGTGTAATTTCCAGGTTTCTATCTTCGATGTCACTGATTCTTTCCTCCATCTGGTCAACTCTACTACCTAAGCTGGTTATTTCATTCTTAATTTCTTCTATTGAGTTCTTAATCTCCAGAAATTCTATTTGGTTCTTTTTTAAAATTTCAATCTCTTTTGTAAAATGCTCATGTTGTTCTTTGATTGTGTTTCTGTGTTCATTAAACTGCCTTTCTGTGTTTTCTTGCATCTCATTGAGTTTTTTCAGAATTGCAATCTTGAATTCTCTGTCATTTAAGTCACATATTTCCATATCTTTAAGTTCTTTTTCTGGAGATTTTTCTCTTTCTTTCTGCGCTGTCTTGTTGCCTTGGTTATTCATGGGAATTACTGATTTATTATTTCTCTTCCTAGACATCTACAGGAGTGGCTTCTGCAACAGGTTGATAGGAAGAGATCTTTCTTTTGTTTTCCAGTACTAGTTGGTAGAATGTTTTATTTTCTCTCCAACTGCAGCCTTTTTTTTTTCTCTCTAACACGGTAGTGCTATGTTTTCTGTGCACTATTCCAGCTTCTGACACAATGGGGGGATTTCCTGGGAGACGGGCCTCTCCTCTGTTAGTTCACCTGGGTCACAGGCGCAGTGTCCCTGTGGGGATGCGAAGAGCTCTTGAAGTTCCAAAGCTCTTTCTGCACCAGATACAGAGCCTGTATGTTTCAGCAGTTCTGTTTACTCCTGCAGGGATCTACCCAGATAGGTGGGGCCAGGGGTGGGATGAGTTGTGAGAGGTGGCCCAGAGCAATGGCTGTGACCACCACCACAGCTGGTCCTGCTTCCACAGCTCCCTCCCCTTTGCCGGAACTAGTTGGGCTGCGAATCTGTGTCTGCAGACCATAGTTCTCAGAACAGCAAATATTCTGTTCTTCTCTGACACTGCTACTGTTCTGCTTCTAGCACCGGGCAGGTGAGGGCGGGCTGAGCTCTTGGAGGGTAGGGCGGGGGCGGCCAGTCTCAGTGCCTAAGGCTTTTGTTCTCTGCTGGGCAGTGAGGGCTTAAACCACCATTTTCAGCCTTCTTCCCTCAGTCTTTTCTCCGAGGTCTCTGCCGTGAGCGTTGGGTTCAGCTGTGTTATATGCTGCCCCCTCAGCCCTGTGGGCTGTAAGCGGAGCCCTAGCAGTCTGAGTTCTTCCCTCTCCCGCAGCTGCGGTAGTTCCGGGATGCAAGGAGCTCAGAGCACTAAGCTAGGTCTGCGTCCTGCGCCTGCACAGCTCCGTCTCCGCACTTCTCCCTTCCCTCCTCCCCCGCTCGCGCAATTCTCCCACCTGGAGGTGAATTCAGTAGTGGGCCTCCTCATCTTGCCTGTCTGCTGTGCAGGGAGTCCTTTGTGGAGTTATTGTTGTTCGATTAGTTGTAAATTCCAGGGGAGCTTTACAGAGGCTCCCCTCATGGAGCTATTTTGATGACGTCTCCCATCCTTGCCTTTTGCAGACAAGAAACAGGCTAAAAAGGGACAAGGGAAATACACGAGGGCCCAAGCTGGGAAATGGCTTGGAACTCCCACCGCCTGCCGCATGGTGGAACGTGGGAAGGAACATTGGGACAATGGGAAGAGAAATGGCCCCGTGGGAACAGCAGCCATCATCCCCCACTGGCTCAGGTGGCTCAGCTGTCACAGGTGGGCCAGGCCCGGCAAGGGGGAAGCTGGCCCCTGCTCAATGGCTGCGGTGGTGCCTGAGGGAGCCCTGCTCATTCTCCAATCCCCTCCTGCTCCCAGCAGGCACTCAGGGCCTGAGAGGAGGATGGGAAGTGTGCACACCGGGGGCCCCTGTTGCATGGATGGCTCCGTCTCGGGAAAGCCGTGGCCAGACTAAAAAGCAGCAGAATGCAATACCGACATGTTATCCTGCCCTTGTGGGGACAGCCAGAGGGAGGCCAGGAGGCAGGACGAGAAGCTGCCAAAGGCACACCCTCCACAGGGCACAGACGGACCACTGGTCTGTGTGCCCAGCACGTAATTTAGTGACACGCCTCCAGAGTCCAGCAGCATTCTCAGGGGAACGAACACTCATTCTGGGCTTTCAAGGGCTGCAAGCCACAGAAATATTTAAAGTGGCATCTTTCTTGTTTTGGTCAAGAATTTGGGGGTTCAGCCAGTCAGACAGTGCATTTTAAATACACTGCCCTTAAGACCCTGTACACCATGCCCATAAGCCTGGGGGTGCCCGACATAGGCTTGGGGGTGCCTGACATAGGCATGGGGTTGCCCGACATAGGCCTGGGGTGCCCGACATAGGCCTAAGGGTGCCCTGCATGGACCCCCGTACGCGATGCGCTGCAGAGAAATCGACGCTGACGTGAGAACTTTCACTGACTGACACACGTCCCAGCGGGCAGACACTGGTAAAACTGGCTGCCATTGAAAGAAGCATAGAGGAATGAAGGGCCTCTCAGAAGCCAAAGGGGTTTTATCCGTGCCACTCCCCTCCTGCAGAGCCCGCCCTCCCCAGGACAACTTCTGGACGCCTCAGCCTCACGGCCGAGGTCTCCTGTGATCAGAAGCCCAGCAGTGCTGATGGATGTGCTCCTGCCCCCACCTCCTCACGGTCTCTGATTCCCTCATTCTAAATACACACGTTCCCGCCTCTGCCTCGGCCACTCCTGCCATCTCAACATGGCCGTTCGCTCGTTCATTCATTCACTCATTCATAAACAGCCTCTAGAGCCCACCCTGGGCCAGGCCGGGCCTTGGTGCTGGGACATGGGACAGGGTTGGATGTGGCGTCCAGCTCTGGGGCGGGGGCTCACAACCAGCGCCTCCATGTCCGATGGTGCGGGGGCCAAAGGAGGGAGGGGTCCTGGGATCAGAAGGCCATGAGGCCCGGCCCAGGCCTCAGCCGTCCTTGCTGTGACAGGGGCAGGAGTCACAGTCCTGCCTCTCTCGCCATCTGCAAAGTGGGCATGCAAAGCCTCTTGCCCCAGCCCTTCCACATAGTGGCCAGGTGGCCTGGGACGGGCAGCCCTGCCCCTGGGAGCCTCGGTTTCTGCAACTTTTCAGGGGCATAGTAGCCCCCACACCCCTGCAACCCCATCTCAGGACCGGGCTTCAGGGGCTGAGAGGCAGTGTCAGGCTGTCATATGACTAGGAGTCAGAGCCTGCTGGAGAGGAAGGGGTGTGTGTGACCACCGCTAAACGGGTGAACACTGACACTGTTTTCCCTGCCTATTTACCGGCAGTACTCAGGGCGCCTTCCCTGCACTGGGAGCTGCTAAGACCCAGCGCTGAGGAATAGGGGAAATCAGAGGCCAGCCGCTGCCTGGCAATACGCTTTTAAAACATATACCTTTTCTTCTCCTGACTCACAGTAAACCTTATTTCAAGGTTCTATTTGATCAGCACACACTTAGTGGTCCCTGAAGGAGATCCCATTTAATGAGGTAGACAGACACATCCCAGCGACACTGAGTTTCCCTGATGCTCGTTGTGTATGTGTCTCTCTCCACCACTAAGCTGGAACCTTCTTAAAGAACCAAGACATGTCGACTTTGATACAAATTATTCTCCCATCCATCCATCCTTCTATTTATTCATTCATTATTTTGTTATCCATCCTTCCATGTTGCTATCTAACTATCCATTCTTTCAACTGTCCTTTCACTTATCCTCCATGCGTTCACCGAGTCCTCCATCCTTCAACTGGTCATCCATCCACCCATCCATCCACCATAATCTATCCATCCATCCACCATCATCCACCCATCCATCCACCCGTCCATCCACCATCATCCATCCATCCTTCCCATGGAGCCAATGTATCACATGCCTAGGGTTTTCCACAAGAGCTGAGCTCCCTGACGATGTCACTGGCCCCCAGTGTACACGCTGTGACCCAGGCCCATGGCCATCAAGTCTTACCCAGGACCACAGAGCTCCCCTGATGCATGGCGGTGCCTGCCACCCTGTGATGCAGTCTCCTACCTGCGCCCATGATGAGGCCCGGGGCGGTGTCCTTGGTGTGCACAGTGCCCGACACGTAGGGGTTGTCTGCCCAGCGCAGGTGGAGGTGGAGGTGGCAGTCCGGCTGCAGGGAGGAGAAAGGGAGCTGTGTCAGCACTTGGGGGGAGAAGTGTCCCTGGGAAAGAGGTAGGACTGAGGCCGGATCTCCCCGGGGCTTCGGCGGCGGGAAGGCAGGGCCAGGAGCACCTAGGAGCGGATGGAGGGTGGGAAGAGGTCCAAGGGCCGACCGCAAGGTGAAGGCTGTCAGGTCTGCGTGAGGACGGCTTGTGGACGAGGCCTTCTCCAAGGGTGGCCCCAACATGCAGTGCTGGCCCACGGACTACGACTCCTGGAGCCTGCACGGCCCACGCTCACATCCACCCGCCCCCCAGAAACCTTCCTGGGAGCCTTGGATGTGAGCACAGGAGCCTGAGCTCAGGGAAGAGCCGTGGGGCGAGCCCGGCGCGCCCTGTGAGAGGCAGAGATAAGGTGGGCGTGCTGGAGCCCGGTTTCCTCACGAGCACCCCCTGGAAGGCAGCCCCAGCTGGTGCCCCGGCTGGAGGGTCGGAAATGCAGGTTGTAGCAAGAGTTCCAACAACAACTCATGCTGACGGCTGCCTCTGGGCCAGCACTGAGCAAGCACTTTACAAGGCGCCTGTCACTGAACGCTCTCAACATCCGCACTTTTAACATAGATACTTTTTATTTACTACAAACTGAGTGTCATCCCTGTTTCAGCAATGGGGAAACAGAGGCGGAGAGCACTTCAGCAATCTGCCCAAAGGCAATGGAGGGGCTGAGACCATAATCAAGGCCACTGGTCCACTGTCCACGCTCTGAGCCCCGAGGGTGTCTGCCAGCAGCCTCCCAGGATGAGGAACACGAGCCTGACACTTGGCAGGGCCGGATCCTCCTGTCTCCTCCCGAGCTGCCTGTACCCCAGCTCCCCCAGGGTGGGATAGGGGGTCCAGGAGAACACACAAGCAGGGAAGGGTGTGTCCTGGGCCTCCCCTAGTCTTTGGTGCCCAAGGTCACAATCTTGCCTGCACCCCTCTGTCACATTCATGATAGACTACAAAACCACGGGACACTGGACGAGGCCCAAGGTCTCTGCACAGCTGGGTCCAGGGCACCAGAGACCCGCCAGCCGTCAGCCAGGGGCCGCCCACACCGGCGCAGGAGAGGGAAGGCTCCAGAGACCCTGTTTCTTCTCGCTCCTTCCTCCTGAAACCTGAGAGTCTGGCTGGCTGAGCCACGATGATCACGTAGGAGTTCTCGCCCACACCCCCACCCCAGGGCTGCCGAGACCCCCACATGCCCATGGATGTCAAAGGGTTTTCTGGGGTAACAACTGTGCAGTCAGCCTTCTGGGCTCCCCAATCCAGGGGTTCCTTCGGCCCCAAGTGTGGGCAGGGTGGGGTCATGGAAAAGGTAGGGCTTTGAATCCTTAGACCCCTCTTAATGCTGTGTGACTCTGGGAAAAATGCTCAGTGTCTCTGAGTCTCAGTTTCTTCCCCTGTGAAATGGGGCAATAATCTGTACTTCACAGCAACACTGGATTAACACAGCCACTGGGGAGAAAGTTGGGGACCAGCCCTCCCCTGAACAAGGTACTGCCTCACTGCTTAATGATAAGAAAAGTAATGATTTCCTTGGTCCTCTCTCTTATTTTTTCTGACTTAAATCTCCAGTCTAGAAATACCACAGAACTGAGCACCCAGAGGTCCAGATTTGAACTTAGGAGGTGCCACTAGTTTTATGGGAAAATTTGGGCCTCAGTTTCCTCATTGTGAAATGGAGACAGAGGTGCCTGTCACCCATATCTCGCAGGGGTGTGGGGAGAAAAGCAAGGACAGTTCCCATGGTCATTACTATGTTATACCCTCTACTGAAATCTATCGGATAGGCGTCCTTTCTCCTCATTTTATGTTTCTATAGTAGTACTTTCTTCTGGTTCAGGAACGGAGTGCGTTTTAGATAGAGTATCCTAAGTCAAAAATAAAACTGTTCCATAGATTGGATATCGATGGGGTCAGACACCCCAGGCACCGTGTGGGAGCCCTAGCCTGACCCAGTTGGAGACGAGCTTCGTTTGTCTGCATGAGGTTTTGACAATGTGTCAGTCGCACCATCCATGTGAAATGTGCACAGTAGGGAAATCTTCGGACGGTAGATGAGTGGTTGCCAGGGCCTGGGGGAGGGATGGGGAGATGGGGAGATGGCGGGGTGAGGGATAAAGGGGACAGGGCTTCTTCTTGTGGTGAAGCACATGCTGTTCATGGGCTGTGGTGGCGTTTGCACAACTCTGTGAACGTACTAAAAACCACCGAATTGCACACTTTCAACAGGTGAATTGTATGCTACACGAGTGATATCTCAATAAAGCCGTAATAAGCAGAACTGAAACAGAAGACGGCAAATTCAGCTGGAGGAAGGCCCCGCCCCCTGCAGAGGGCTGTTTGGAGTAGATGTGATGAGCTGGAGACCCTCCCAGGACAGACCAAAGACGGCAGGCCCCTGGCGGGAGCCTGGTCCCTGAGTCACCGGAAGACAGCCGCCCCCACCCCCTCCAGGAACACCTGGATGGAAGGGCCAAACCCACCCCAGGGAAACTGTGGGGTGATAAGACGTCACTCCTTCTGGATGTCTCCTGATTTCTCCTGATTGAAAAGCAGTTAATATCTGCTAAATATCCGAGTTAATATCTTTGGTGAGACCATTCAGTCCTCTCCCCCTGCCCGCCCAGTGACCAGACCTTGATGGGGAGGTGGTGCCCAGGGCAGGAAGAATCCCGTGACCTCTGTGACAGGGGCAGCTGCCAGCTCAGAAGGGAGCTCTAAGCCAGGAGAAAAAATAGCCTCGCCGGGTAAATGGCACTTGGACTCCCCACTGGCAGGCTCCTGGCAGAGAAGGGTGGTGGTACAGCCCTGCTTTGGTGGCCCAGGTTTCCTGGTGGGCCAGGTGGGGCCTGGAGTGGCCCGAGCTCCGAACAGCCTTTCCCTCATCTCCCGATGGCCTGTGCACAGAACGTCACTGGGTACAGTGAGCAGAGCAAGTCAGAGGCGCTGCCTCACAGAAACTGGCTGCCCCAAGCCCAGCCCACTAGGGAGGGCCCCGCGGCCGGGCACTTGTTTGGGCCAGAGGCCAAACACTCCTCAGGGTTCCCTGTGGTCAGCTGTGGCCCACAGGGCACTGGCAGATGCAGGAAGAGCTGCAGTCCCCTTTGGGGCGGCAGAGGGCCACACAAGTGTCTTGCAGCTGGTCCTGAAGCTGCGGGGAAAAGGGGTGCTCTGCTGGCGTCTGACAGCTTGAGACAGGCCCCACAAACGCCCTCCCAGCTGAATCTCGACAGAACCAATGAAGAGAAGGAAGGGCAGACCAGGCAGACCTGGAGGCCACCTGCAGATGTGACGGGGAGGCATGCATGCAGAGCCAGGGCTCCCTAAGTGTGTGCTGTCAGAGACGGAAGGGGCCCTGGGACACTGCAGGCCAGGGCGGGACACCCCAAAGGTCTGCTGGTGCCCCAGGAGCCCACTCTGCCCCAAGCCCCACCTCTCAGCCCCTCTGCATGGGGCAGCAACTGGTGCTCTAAAGAAGTGTGCCCCACAACATGAGAGACACAGATGGATGGAGGCCCCACCACCTGCCTTGTGAGTGAGGAGACCTACCCACCCGACACCCCACTTCCTAACTCTGAGAAGTTACTGTGGGCTGCAAAACAAATGGGCTTTCATCCTGAAGATGTAAACAGATTCAAACCATCTTCCAAGCACAATTCATCAAACTAAAACAGATCTGAGCTCATCACTCATCTGTACAAAAAGTTCTCTACTTTCTGAATTACTGGAAGGAAATCCCCCAGACAGAGAGCTGTTCCAACAGCTCAGGAAAATATTTGTGATCCAGAGTTAGGAGAAAATAGAGAAGAAAGAGAAATTACAGATGTGTTAGGATCCCAATTACCACCTTTTAACGTGCACATGAGCTAAAAGGTGGTAAAGAAAAGTACCTGCGTATGGTTATTTCTGGGTGATATACTTATTGCTGTACCTTATTTCTCTTTTCATACATTTCTGTTTTTTCCAAATATTCTGCAATTAGCAGGAACCCCTTTATGGTGAGAACTAGACCCTCAGTGTCGTCTGCTTCGCTCATTGCAGGGTACATGGCTGAGTGAAGGGCACAGTCAGAAGGGAAACCCCAGTGAGTGGGGCACACTGGTCCCCCTTGCACCCCATCTCCCCTGCAGCCAGGACCGCACATTGTGGCTAACGGACTCCTAGCAAGGCTTTAATCGCAGGCTTTAAGCTCCCCAGAGGCCCACCTGGGCATCAGTAGGCCCTGATTCTGCCTGGGTCATTTCCGCACAATGCCCCGGGGCCCTGAAAAACAAGCGCTGTTATTCTCTGAACAGAGAGGCAGAGCGGTGGGTGGGTTCACATTCTTACCACAGCACATGGGGCCTTTTACCATCTTCCTTCCTCTTTCAACTATTCTCGGTGGTCCTTGCCTTGGCCAAGGTCACATGGTGTGGCTCCACTCTGGACCCTTCCCCCACTCCGAGTGGCCCCCACTGGGGAAGGGCCAGGGGTGCCTGTGGTGGGGAGCCCCTTGGGGGGGGCAAGGATGGGGTCCCACTGGAGGCCGAGCAGACACGTGCGGTCCATCCAGCCTCTTCCTCCCTCACAGCTGCCGCTCCCTGGCTGCCATGTTAGACCAGGGCCCCTTCGGCCTCTGCCTTTCCACTCTCACAGCACAGGCCTGCATGCCACCCCCATCTCCTGGTGCCAGGGTCCCAGGGAAACCCAGCACTCCCCACCCCCAAGGCAGCCAAGACACTGGGCCGCCAACACTCCCCTTCATGAAGAAGGGCGCGCCTGCCAAAGCAGAGAGGGCCTGGGGTTCGTGACATCTGGGCGGTAGCCTGGCCCCCACTTCCACAGGCTGAGTGTATTCCCTGGTCCTGATGCTGGCCAGTAGCATTTAAGAGATGTGACACGCAGCTCGTCAGAGTCTGCTCACCCTCCTGCAGCTCTGCTACTGCTCTGACAGCGTGCCTGGGCACCCATGTTCTTGGGTGGCAGACATGCCCCCGCCCTGCTGTGTGAGCAGAGTGCCCAGCGAGCCCAGAGAACAGTGACTGTTGTTTTGGGGTGGTTTGTTACCCATCAATGTTGTGGCAAGAGCTAACTGATACACTTGCCTCTCCGGCCTCCAAGGCGTTGCCCGTGCCCCTTTCTCTGCCAGGCCCAGGGAAATCATGGTTCCCGTCTCAAATGACCCTGCTCAGACGGCCCCGTCTCTAACCTCCTGGCTCCTTCAGCAACATCTGCAGCCACCCCACAGAAGGTGTGTGACGCGAGCAGAGGCACTTACAGGCTTACAGTTGGTGGGTTTTCCATTCATGTCCACACTGGGTGGCCGCAGGTGACCCCAGTCGCGGCCCTTGTTGTAGGTTATAAGGGTCACCACCTTCCCATCGACTTTTTGGTTTGCCAAGAAGACTCCTTTCACCCCACGGACCTGGGACAAACACAAGAAGCATCGTAAGAACGTGTCTGGGGCCGTCTGGTGGCCAGGTGGCCACTGTGCGAGCCCCTGTTAAGGGCTCCATGCCCCTGGCCGGTCTCACCCGGACAACAGCCCAGAGCTAAGGCTGACGCTGAAGGCGAGCGGGGCTTAGGGGACAAAGGTCCAAGACTGGTCACGCCCGACCGGAAGCTGCTCTGCCTGAGCCCAAAGCCTGGGTGCGTTTCATGACACAGCTGACGTCCCAGAGCCAGACACCGGCTGTCAGACAGCGAGCATCACGGTGACACCGTCTTCGGGCGGAGCTCCTGTTCAGAGCCCCTAACCCCTCGCCCCCTCCCTCGTGGACTCGGAACCTCCTCTGAGCTGTCCTCTGACACTCCTTCAGCTCAACCCCAGACAAAAATGCCCAGGGGCAAAGACGGGGGTCCTCACTTACCCCACGTGCCCTGGATGGGGCTCATTTTGCCTTCCTCCCTCAGGGTCAGGCTTGTCCCCCTTCTCAAGGCTTCCTGAGGGGCCCATGGCAGTGACCCAAACCCATCCCATGGTCGGTTACTAGTGGTCACATAGCAGCAGCTCCCTACAGTTCAACCTCCTGCTCCCACAGGGACGGCCTTTCCTGCAAGTGCCCCAGGCATGGCGCCCTCAGACCCAGGCAGTGAGACCCACCAGTGTGGCCTGAGGTCCTGGAGCCCGAAGCGGGTTTTGCCTCTCTCTGTGTGGCATGTCACTGCTTCCCACAAGGAACCCAAGAAAATGAGGCTCAGACAGTTTCGGAATGTGCCCACGGTCCATAGCCAAGGATGCACTCGGGTTATGACAGTAACACACGGTTACAAAGGGCCTTTTCTGTGGTTGGCACGAGGGAGCTTCCGAAGGGCCGGCTCATTCATCTCCCACAGCCCCAGGGGGTCCGTGCCCTTCCTGCCCTCAATGCACAGGCTGCCGAGTGCCTGTCACATGGGAAGTACAGCGTCGGTGACGCTGGAATGAAGAGACAGAGGGAGTGGTGCCCACGGTTCCTTGGGGGCTGCCACAGACGAACACAGACCAAGTGGCTTAAACACCAATTTACTATGTGACAGTTCTGGAGGTCACGACACGGGCCCACTGGGCTGGCACCCAGATGTGGGCAGGGCGGGTTCTTTCTGGACGCCCCAGGGGAGAATCTGTTTCCCGGCTTTTCCAGCTCTCAGCGGCACCCACGTTCTTGGCTGGCGGCCAGCAGTCTTCTGTAAGGTCTCTTGCGCCCCTCTCCCGAGCCCCCTTCCACTTTACCCGTTACAGCGGGTCGGGTAATCCTGGGTAAGCTTCCTATCTGCTGGTAAGCACCCCCACTGCCCTCTGCGATGTGTCGTCTGTGTTGGAGGCTGCTTGAGGGGTGGGGACACCGGCCCTCATCTCCACAGAGGATGCTTTGCAGCCCTCCTGGGTGACAGCCCTTCTCTCACACAAGGTGGCCTCAGTCTGGCTCCTGCTCACCTGGGGCATCACCTGGGGTGGCGTCTGGGTCCAGATGTCTCCCCGACGTCCTAAGGGCACAGGGCGTCCTAAGGGCACTCAACAAGGGTGTGCTTTATTCCGTAATCGCTGTTTTATATCTCGACTGGTCTCCGTGAAAACACTCCTCAGCAAGTAACAGGGACCCCGCATGTCCCAGAGGGACGCAGACATGGGCTGTGGCCCCAGGGCTGAGCCTGGTCAGCCCAGCATCAGCTCCCAGGACTGATGGGGCCACACAACGGCCCTCTTCATGGCTGGGCTGGTTTCTTGGGCCACACACTCGGTGAGTGAAACAACAGAATTTGTTCTCTCATAGTTCTGAAAGCCAGAATTCTGACATCAAGGTGTGGGCAGGGCTGAGCTCTCTCCGAAAGCTCCAGAGGAGGCTCCTTCCCGCCTTGTCTAGCCCCTGGTGGCCCCACATTCCTGGGCTGTGGCTGCATCTCCCGTCCCTGCCTTCGTCTGCACGTGGCCTCTCCGTGTGTCTGTGTGTCCCTTCTGATCCTTACAGGACACATGTCTCATCCAGGGCCTCCTGGACGACCCAGCGTGGAGCTCATGTCAAGATCCTCAGATGAATGTCAACTGCAAAGACCCTTTTTCCAAATAAGGTCATAGTCACGGGTCCTGGGGAATTGATATGGACATAGCTTTTGGGGTCTCCGGACTGTGGCCAGGGCTCCCCAGGGGCAGGGACAAGACTGGGTCCCCCTGAACCCCTATCTGAAGCTCCAGCACAAAGAGGCCCCCAGGGAAGGTTTGCTGCTTTGCCTGGAACCCGGGACATGACCTGCACAAGTGACTCTCACGGGTCCTTGAAAGCACTGGCCTTCCAAGGAAGTATTTGCCCGTGACGTCTGGGACAAAACGTTTTTCCTGGATGAAGGACAACCATGATGACTATGGCACTGGAACATGTGTGGGACCTCCAGAGCTGGATTCCTGGCCAGGCCCTGACCAGGCATCATCTCCAGTCCCTGGAGAAGGCAACTGCTGTGACAACAGGAAGAGTTAGTGAGCACCGACTTCATTACTAGACGCTGCTCCACGTATTTAACAGGAATGACGTCCTTGAATTGGCACAGGGACCCTATGCAGAAGGTGCTACCATCATCCCTGTTTCACACCGGGGAAACCAAAGCACAGAGAGGTTAAGTAACCTCCCTTACGTCACACAGAAAATACTTATCCAAATTGGGATTTGACCCCAGACAATCGGGCTCCAGAGTTGTGGTTGTAACCAGCAACTGTGACCACTGTTAGGAGGATTTCAGAGAGGCAAAGTCACTTTTGAGGGTGTCCAGCTGGTGGCAGCGGGCATCGCCTTTGGACCTGGCCACTGTGAACCTCCTATGGTTCCTCATGTCCTCTCACTTCATGGTCTTTGCATGAATTGCTGTTCCTGGTTCTTCAGCTGGTTAACTTCTGATGGCCTTCAACTCAGCCTGTACCTCCTCCTCCAGGAAGCACTCCCTGACTCCCACTGCAATCTGGCCAATCGCCCCTCACCATGTCCGCCAGGCTCTGGAACACAGTGTCAGAACCACTTGGGAGCTGGTCTTCCTGCAGAGGCCGGCAGCTCTGTGACAGGTCTACTCCCCCCAACCCGGTGCTCCCAGAGCGGGACCCAGAGCCTGGTGTTGGTACAAGCGTTACAGACGCCTGTGGACAGAACGGGACATGGACTGTCCCCCCGTCTGCAGTGCGCTTGTCCTGGGCACCCTTCCCGGGCCACCGTCACCACCCCCTTTTCTCCCAGCTGGCTTTGTGGTGCAGCGGCCGTGGCAACACTTTTCAGAGCCAGGCCTATGAGCGCCCAGCGGCCTCCCTGGAGGCCACACAGGACAGGGCCTAGAGGAAGGGCTGCCAGGCAGGACCAGGCCACCTGCACGCAGCTTTCAGCTAATAGCCATGAGCCTGGGCTGGGGTCATCTGCTTGTCCAGCTCGGGAAGTGAACCCTGACAAATGGTTGTCATTGTAAACAATTGATTACGTTCACTATTTGGGGAAATCTTTCCCGGCTGACAACTGAGAGATGAACGCTGCAGCCAAGCCTACCTGGAGGCCCCTCCTACGCTGATAAATCCAACTGTCTTCCCACGGTTTTGCGCGCCACCCAGGGGACATGCTCCCCAGCCCCACAGGGAGGGCCGGCCACTGTGCCCTCGAGGAACCTGGCATGCCCACCATCCAGCGCTTATAACCAAAACATGCCTCAATCATCAGGCCACTTGCAGGCGTCCCCAGTGGCCGGGGGCTCCCCAAAAGTAGGGCATGAGGGAGGAGCTTGGGGTAAATGACTGAGCAAGGGGCAGTGCTGGCCAAGGGGATGGAGGTGGTCCTGGGGCCAACACATGGGCTGGTTGTGGTTTTCCCATGTGCTTCTGGGTCTGTCTGTGCAGGTTGCTTGCCTTTCCTGAGCCTCAGGTTCCTTACCTACAAATGGGCTAAGGGACCACCCATTCCTGGCTCTGGAGTGGACCAGCGGAGGAGACCGTGACACTCCTGGTCCAGGCTGGGCCGGCTGTAGGCGGGGGTCAATGTTTGTGGAACCCAAGAACAGAAGGAAGCCGGGCACAGCCTTTCTCATAGGTAGAGAGAGCCAGCAGCCCTGGTTCAGAGCCCCTGGGTGTCACGTGATGTGACAAGAGCCAGCGGAGACTTAAATGAGAGACAGACAGGGCGGGTCCCCAGGGAGGGTGCTGGGAGTAGACCGGAGCTGAGGGGGATGAGGGAGAGAGAGACAGACAGACAGACAGACACCAGATACTCAGACAGAGGAGGAGGGAAGAGGAGACCAGGGGTAGGGGACAGACAGAGAGGGAGAGAAAAAACGGGCGGCAGGGACATTGGAGGGCCTGAGATGGAGGGGGGGCAGCCTCTGTCATCAGGCCTGGTTTTGTGCAGGCCGAGCGGGCCAGGAGTGGCTGATACACGATCAGTCAATGGTGGGGACTCCTACCACTGAACCCCAAGTCCGCCAAATGTCCTCTCCCCAGAGAACTCTGTGCTTCCCGTTAATTTATCTGCGTTACAAAAACTGTACTCTATTATCGTATTTTGAGTTTTCTCAAAAAGAGTAAGTTTCCTCTTGCTTTAAAAGTGTCTACATAGTGTCCTCTCGGCCCGAGTAGGCCCTTTACAGAAACAGCTGCAGATCCCGAGACAGAGCCTTAGGTATGGGGGGAAGTGAGGGAGCGCAGGGATGAGACCTGTCCCCCCACACACCCTGGGCTGGGGCTCCCCAGGGGCCTCCCAGGTGCCCCCGGGCCCCACGCGTCCCACCTCGAGTATGTCGATGACCACGTCCTCTTCGGCCTGCCGGGAGCTGCGCACATCCTCCAGCACCAGGGCGTAACGCACACCTCGCGGGTCCGACTGGTACAGGTTGTAGGTGTCTGTCTGGTACCACTCCTGCACCGCCACGAACACCTGGCTCTCATCCGTGCTGATGATCAGCAGATCCTGAGAGGGGGACAGTGTGGGTAAGAGGTGGGTGGGGGTGGGGGAGAGCGGAGCTGGCCATGGGGAGCGGGCAGGCCTGGGGTCGTGCGCAGGCTGCAGCCCGGATGCAGGCTGACCCAGATTCCCACCTTGGCTCTGCCCTCTTGGCTCTGAGGCCTTGGCCAAGTCCCTTTACCTCTCCGGGACTCCATTGTACCACCTCCAACAAAAGGGGTGACGGTGTGACCCTCCACGCTGGGTTTAGGAGGGGTGTCCTGGGCACAGGGTGTGGCTCAGCGAGGCCTCCTTCTCACGGCCCCACGTCAGGTGTCTGCCCACCTGTGCCTGCATGGGGAGGACTTCCTCCTCCACGCACCCCCAGGTCATCAGAATGCAGCCCCAGATGGTCACCTGCGGGAGGTGCAGGGGGTTCTCCTCCCCGAACCCTCTCCCATCCAATCCTGAGGAGCAGGCGAGTCGTCTGTTAGTTCAGCACGTATGCACTAGGTGCCTACTGTGTGCCAGGCACCGTTCTGGGCACTGGCAGGGAGCCGTGTATGGTCTCTGCCCTGTGGAAACATCCACTGGGAGGGAGGAATGGATGGAGTCGGTCCAGCCTCACGTCCAGCCTCACATCACTGCCTGTACCTGAGCTGCCCTCCACCCACAGCGCCTCCCTGCCTGCCCACACTGACAGCTGGGCCACAGCCATGGGTCTCCCTCACCCTTGGTGCACCCAGTGAGGCCCCCACAGGTGGTCCTGGGCAGGCAGTGGGCAGCCCCAGGCACTGCGGGAGCCGAGGCCAGGCTCCTCACCCAGCGAAGGGGTGGAGGGCTGCGCTGAGGAGGGGAGCAGCAAGGGCTTCGGCTCCCAGCCTCAGTTTCCCTCTGAGAGCATGAGGGCCGGCAGCCCGAGTGGACTCAGCAGGCATGTCGGGTTTCAGTTCCAGATTTACAATTCAGAAGCAAAACAAGACCCGGGCAAACACGAAAGAAGAAACGGAAAGCCAGGGCTAACCTTGGTTTCTCGTTTTTCTTTTCTGTCCCAGCCAGCACCAAGTGCTGCTGGGAGCCACGTGAAAAGGCATCCGAACAGGCCCATTTTGAGGCTATCGCAGGCTTTTATTCCCCAGCTTCTATTACTGTGCCTTCCATCACTCTGAAACTTTGGTTGCTCTTCTGGCAACAGAGCTGCCAAAATACAGCATCTGAAGACGGCGGAGATGGGCAGCGCGTCACCTCCTGCAGAGGCTGCCCTTTGTCCCACTGCCACGGGCTGATGTAGTTTGGGGATGCGCCCCCTTCACATTTCCTCACCTGATGTTAGGGCACAGACAGGTCCTTTCGCTCTCTCTCTCTCTCTCTCTCTCTCTAATAACAGATGAAGTCCTTATTAAGTCCAGTGGGACATGACCTCCTGGTGACAGTGAAGAACTGGCCGCCTGGGCATGGGACAGGCTGGTGACGGTCCCTTCCTCTCCTGCCTGGCCCAGCCCCTGTGCTGTGAGGCCAAAAGGAGCGGCTTTGCAGAGGAAAGACGCCGTGTTGTGAAGCACCTACTGTGCACCTCACGGTCAGGGAGGGAGGACCCCAGCAACGTGAGGCAGACCCTCTGTGGATGGACGCAAATGTAGCCCACAGAGATGACTGGGACTAGGGAAGGATCACAGAGGTGAGCGCAGGCAGGCCAGTAGGGTGGTGGGGAGTCGGAGGGACGCAGGAGAGAGAAACCTGGCTCGGGGAGCCTGGTCATCACTGTCTTCTCTGCCTCACGCCCATTTCTGCACCCGTGGCCACCGGCCAAACTGCGCTGTGTCCACCAGGGCCTCGGTCACTTTGCTGCCTCTACGGGGTAGGTGTCCCATGGGCCTCCGTCAGGTGGTTCCAAGCTCAGGCGTGCCCTGCCTCCATCACACAGGAAGCATTCAATCTTTACTGTTATTGCATTAATTCAGACTTTTCCTTCTCCACACCTGGGTAAATGTTTACATAACCCAGGTAAATACATTGGGTACATGTTTACCATAATCTGGGAAATAAAGAAAAATGTTTAAAGCAACTAAAAGTTGCCTATAACACCACCTCTAGAGAAACCTGAAATTAACATTTTAAAATGTTTATTTTGGGGCTTTTCCCAAGTGTGATTCACATACTTTTTTCATGTTTGGTTTGTAGCTTGTCCTTCCACATGACATGGGGAGCATTTTCCTTTCTCATTATCTATAAACACCACTTTTAACGACTGCAGGACGTTCCCTTTTGTGGACACACCGCATTTCCTGCTGCTGCCCTACTACTGAGCCTTTAGTGTCTCCCATACTTTGTGCAAAACGGCCGTCAGCATTCCCACAGGTCGTGACCTCTCCGGTTACTTCCTGAACTCACATTCTAAGTGGAAGTGCTGCACTGGAGAGCACGAACATTTCACAGCTCTTCTTACATGATGTCAAGTCACTGCCCTGAGAATTTCTGTGAATTCTTTCCCATCAGCAGGGCTAGTGGGCGCTTATTTCATTTCATGGATGCCAGGATCCAGAATGGTCTCTAAAAGATCTTTGCCGATGAGAAAGTGGTAAATAATATGCAATTTTTGCTTGAATTTGCATTTATGTTATTATTTTTTTAAAAAGAACTATTAAAGGCCAAGATTCTTATGGACTCCATTTTCAAACATTGAATGTGAAAAATAATCACGTATCTGTATATGTGTTTACGTGTATGTATTTGTACGGTCTGGAGACATATGTAGAAGGAAACACCGAGGTTGCCAAATCAGTGGTACCTCGGTTTTCGAATGTAATCATTCCGGAAGACCATTCGAGTTCTGAAATGTTCGAAAACCGACGCACAGTTTCCCCATAGAAAGTAATACAAAATGGATTAATCCATTCCAGACCTTTAAAATCAACCCCTAAAATACAAATTTATCATGAATTTTACTATCTAACGATATCATAGATCCTTAAAATTTATGGCGTTCATAAACCGAAATGTTCGTCAAAGGAGACGTTCGAAAACCGAGGTGCCACTGTATTTGCTATCAGGTTGAATGGATTACAAGTAACAGAAACTGGGGGGGGGGGATGAGTGATTTAAACAAGATGCTCATTTGTCCTGTATGTAAAAGAAGACCAGACGTAGGCAGCCTCGTACCGAAGCTCTACAAAGTCACCAGGGACACAGGCACCTTCCGAGTCACCATCCGACTGTCCCACGGTCCTCGTCCTCATGATCCAATGTGATTGCTGGAGCTCCAGCCATCACATCAACATGCAAGGCAGCAGGAAGGAGGAAGGAAAGAAGGACAGAAAGGCCTGCCTTTAAAGGAAGGCTCTGAGGAATGCCACATGACCGTTCCACTTACATCTCACTGGCCAGAGTTTAGAAACATGACCACGTGTAGCTGCAAGGGAAGCTGGGAAATACAGTCTTTTAGCTGGTAAGCAATGTGCCAGCGAAAATCTGGAGTTTGTTAAACTAAGAGGAAGAGGCAGAATGAACGTGGAGAAGTTTCTAAGAGCTTCTACCACTGTTACCTTCAGGAATGAGGAAGTGAGATTGTCCTGGAAAGGAGGAATGGAGAGGCGAGCAGGTAGAAATGGTACAGATATCTGTATTATCATCCCATTCGTTGTAGTGAATTCATTCTAAAGAAGTAATTTTGGAAAGTTTAAAAAATGACTAATAAGCATGATGAGGGAAGTTTCTCCAGAGGTCTTTATACACAATTCACAACAACACCTTCACCAGGTTGTTTCCGCACTTTGAGTACATCAACTCTGTCTTCCAAGGTTTCTGATGAGAAATCTGGCAAATATCTTATTGAGGATCTCTTACATGTGACCAGTTTCTTCTCTCTTGCTGCTTTCAAGAACAGTTTGATTATATATATCTCCGTGTGGCTGTTGTGTTTCTCTTACTTGGAGTTCATCACTTTTTAAAGATATTTATCTTTATGTCTTGCATCAATGTGGGGAAGTTTGGGCCACTCTTTCTTTAAATAATCTCGCTGCCCCTTTCTCTCTTTTCCCTCTGGGACTCCCACAGTGTGTATGTTGGTCCCCTTGGGTCCCACAGGTCCCTTAGCTGGTGTTCACGTTCTTTTAACATCTTTTTTCTTTCTGTTCCTTGGAGCCAATAATTTCAATTGTCCTACATTCAAGTTCTCTGATTCTTTCTTCTGTCTACTCCAATATGCTTTTGAATCCCTCTGGTGAATTTTTTTCCATTTCAATTGTTGCTCTTTTTAGCTCCAGAATTTCTTTTTGGGTCCTTTCTATGGCTTCTATTTTTTGATATTTCCATTTTGTGCATATGTTGTTTTCTTGACTTTTTTCATCTTTTCCTTCAGTTCTTTGAACATCTTTAAGATGTATGAAAGTCTTTGTCTAGTAGGTCTGCCACCTGCTCTTTCTCAGGGACAATTTCAGTTGGTTTATTTTTTCCTTGAAATGGATCACACGTTCTTCGTACGACTTTTGATTTTGTTGTTGTTGAAAACTGGGCATTTCAATATAATAATGTGGTAACTGGAAATCCAATTCTTCCCCCTTCCCCAGTGTTTGCAGTTTTGTGTTTTTGTTTCTGTTTGTGATTGTTGTAGGCTGTCTCTGTATCAGAGATCAGCCTGAGGTGTAAACTTGGGTTCTTTGTAGGCCTTTTCTGAGCCTGCACTTTCCTCTGGGCACACATGGTGATTTCTAAATTCTTCCACATATGTGGAAGCTTTTGAATGTCCTAGTCCTTGAGTATCTGGCTCCCAAAAGGGGAAAAGAAGGAAATAAAGTTGGGGAAACAGGCTTTGGCCATGTACATCCGTTGGAAGTTGCATCAGCTGGGTGTGGTTGCAATAATGGCTGCCCGGGGGGATGTCTGCCTCCCTTCCTCATCAAAAGCACAAATCGAGAATCAGAGCACAGACTCCCAATATTTGGAGGACAAGGTCCTCGTGCCCACTCTGGCTTCTGCAAGCATCCTGCTGGGGGAACAAGAGCACAGCTGCCTGCCGCAGGGCCGGGGTGGGGGATGGGTAGCTCTACCATGGTAACAGCTAAAATCGTGGAAAACAACCTGATTTACCATCCGAATATTCCCCTGAGAGCTGCAAGCCTTTGAGTAGACTCCAGACTTCCAAAATAGTTCTGTCAGACAGACCACACCCCTGCAACAACTGTCGTCCAGGTGAGAAGATGGACTCCTGCTGCTTTTGACCCCACCATGTTCTCTGATGTCACTTCCACCTTTATTCTTAAGCTCTATGAATTGTATTTTACTTTATATAAATTGTCTGTTTATAGCCTTTACTATTGTTTGGGGGGTTAGGTAATATGACTATTTTTTTTTTAAATCATTACAAGTAAACAATTGATGCAAAGAATACTGATACATTTAGTAAACACTGTTCACCCTTTACAGTTTTCACATATACATGAGCTAAAACAGTAGAATGACACCACTTACACCTTTTAAAGTAGATGGAACATAGAAAGAAATGATATCACAACAAAATTTGGCAAAGCTGTGTTGAGACTAGTGTGCCCTAACTTTGCCAGTGGCAGGTGGAACCCTTTTAGAACAGAATTATGCTATACTAATATTTATATTCTTTGTCGGGAAGTTCTTAGACTTTAACTTCAGAAAACATGAAAAGAACTACCTGCAGGCACAATTATATTCATTGCTGTGCTGTTTATAATTATGAAAAATGGAAATAACCCAAATGTCTGAATACTAGGCTCAAGGTACGTCTCCTCAATTGAAAGTTTTGCAGTCATTTAAAGTGGGTATCATGTATCATTCCGAAAAAGTTCTCATGATACAATGTCATGTGAAAGCAGCATGCCATGATTTAGCTACATATTACATAAATAGCTACATATTACACAAAAGTTGCCTGGCAGGTGGCCAGGGACTGCTGCAAGGAAAAAACAAACAGGGACCTGGTTCACGGGAGGGAGGCTATGGGTGAGTTCTATTGTTTTCATGATGTTACTCAGGTAATTAAAGAAAAAAAAGTGAGGATGATTTAGGGGGAGGAAACAGGCAGGAGTTACGAATTCACCATAAAAGCACAAAATCTGAGTGGGAAATTCAATTAGCCGGATCTCCAAGTTGTTGGTGGCAGACACTGGGGTCTGGCTTCTCCCCTGAATTTGGTGAAGAGGAAGGAGGCCCGCTCTCTGGCTGGGCAAAGTTCTCAGCAAGACGAGATGTGGTACTGAGGACCACAGGGCTTCGGGGCAGGGCAGCATGTTCCCCAAGAGCAGCCCGATCACCCATCACCCTCCGCTGCCTGTCCCTGGGTCCTGGGCACAGGCCTCCAAGCAAGGACACTCAGTGCCAACGCAAGTGCTATGGATCTGAGGGGTCCCTGGTCTTCCCGCGAAACTGAGTGACATGAGGGGCATGTACGTGTCTCTTTTATGTCACCCGCTTATGATGTGGAGGCTGTATCTTCTATCACAGCCTCATGATTCTTTTCAGTCCCCTAATTTCCACAGAAATGGGGGAGAAGGAAGCTAGCAGCTAACATACTCTCAAAGGCCTGCAGCAGGATTCACGCAGGGCAGCTTCTTGCAAACCCCAGCAAGGGCTCTGAGAAACATGCACTCCCATCTCATGTGCAGGTGGGGACTCCTAGGGTCGGGGAGGTGCAGCCAGCACTCAGCTCCACAGAGGTCGTGACTTGTGGCCGCAGGCTTCTTAGCACCCCTTAGAAACAGCCTGGCTGCTGATCCAACCACCCCCATCCCAGGAGAGGGGCAGTAATCGCAGTGCCCCCCTCCCAATGCCAGAGGGAGCAGGGAGACCCTGGGATCCCCCTGACTCCTCCCACCCCAACACCTGGACAAAGGGCCCAGGACACAGGACGTTGATGTTGCAGCCCCCAGGGGTGAAGGAAAAGCTGCTGAAAGGTCTCCTTATCCCCAGTGTTCGCCCTAAATGAAATCATTAGCTTTTAATTTACTTACTCAGCCAAGCCTGGAGTTAATCTGTTAAGCCTGGTCCTTTTCTTTCTTTCCTTTCCATTTTTCCCCCTTTTCCTTTCCTTTTTTTTTAATTTTTTTTTTTTTTAAAGCCTCATGTACTTTTCCCATTTCAGGCTCAGGTGGGCTCTGTTGGTGCCCAGAGCAGCAGCTCAGGACAGCTGAGGACTTCACACAATCCCGTGCCCAGGCTCGCAGGGCCCAGAGCGCCTGCCTCCTCTCACCCCACCCCTGTTCTCTGCTCTTCCCAGGCCTCACTCCTGCCCCAGGGCCTTGGCACATGCACTGCCTTCCACCCCACCCGCTCTCCTCCAACCTTTGGGCTTCAGACCAAATATCGCCCTCAGAGAAGCGCCCCACCCTCCACCACTCTCTGTCTCTGCCTTTCGTTCCATTCATAACACAAATCACTACTTGCGATTATTTTATACACCCGTCGGCACCTTGATTTTCTGCTGGTTTCCTCTCTAAAAACCACAGGAACAGGAAACTGAGGTTGCTGGTTCACAGCTGGAGCATCAGTTTCTAGCTTGTATTTGATGCTCAATAAATACATATGCAAGGGAAGGCACACAGTATTCTGGGCTCCCAAGTCATGCACCTGGAGTGGAAATCTGCGATCAGGCCACCCAACGGCCTCTGGAGGGGGAGGCCACATCGGGCTGGTTTCAGACCCTTCCAGGCCTGGGTTTGAGCCCTCCTTTGGTTTCTAGCTCGCTGTGTGACCTCAGACAGTTTACTCAGCCTCTCTGAACGTCAATCGCCTCCCTTGTAAAAATGGGACTCACATGTCAGCAGGGAGGGCTGTGGAGTTCAGTCCTGAGGCAGGGCTAGGAGCAGGTCTGGGCAGCCCCCGGGTCCCCCACTTTTGCCTGTCCAGGCAACGGGAAGGAAGTAGCATTAACTGAGAACCTACTATGTGCCAGGTGCCAAACTAGGCAGTTGGAATGCAGAGGTGAATAAAACAGTAACTGCCCCCACTTCTTAAAACTCTAGCTGAAGGCAGGAAACTGACACAGAGGGGCCCCAGCATCTGGAGAAAGGTGGGGTGCAAGCAGGAAACAGAGGCCTAGAGCAGCCTGGAGGGTCCCTAGTAAGTGACTTTTCTCCTGAAGTCTCACGTGTGCAGGAGTTCTGAGGAAAGCCAGCCGAGGCAGCGGGAAGAGCGAGGCAGAGGCCCCAGGACAGCACAAAGCTGGAGGGAGGGTGGGAGACGGGACCGGTTAGAGCAAGCATGCACACGCGTGCTCTCATCCATCCTGACTTGGGACCACTGAGCACCTGAGTACAAGTCCAGTTGTCCCACGATTCAGTGCAGACCCGGGATGTGGCCACTGGGGCAGGTGGGACGAGGAAACCACTCTTACCTTTGGCAACGCGTACTTTGGCAACTTCATCAGGACAAATTCATTGCGACGATACGAGACGTAGTATTTGGTCTGGTTGGCTGAGGTGGCCTAACAGGAGGCAAGAGACATGTTTTTGAGGGGCTAGGCTTCCTGTTAAGCCAGAGCCTCATGAATGAAAAACTACATATTGTTTCCAGCTGGTGAAAAGGCCATTTTACTTTGCTTATACCTGCTCCTCCTGAAATGGACAGACTTCTATTCATCCTTCAAAGCCCTACACCAAACGCTCCTCCTCTGGGAAGTCTTCCTCCACCTCCTTCAGTTAGAACAAATCTCTTTCCTCCTGCTCTCTCAGCACCTTATTTCCTTGCGTCTGAGTTATGGAACAAGGTGGGAGGAACATTCTAAGGTTTGAGCTATCCAGGAGAGGGATAGGCTGCTTTGAAAGGAGGGAGCTCCCCATCAGTGGGAGTAATCAAGAAGTGGTATGATCAGTTCGTTTTTTACTGGAGTTTCTGAATGGCCAGACTGCATGGTTCCTGAGGGTGGTCTCAGCTGTGATCTGAGCCTGAGTGCTGCCCTGTGGATAGCTGGTGCTGGTGGCCAGTAGCAATGACCAGTCTCAGCCCCCATCAGTTCAAAGTCACCCAGACCAAATGGAGCAAAATGGGTGTGGGCCTGCGGGCCCCGAGCTGTGGGTTTTCTGTGTGAGTTTTCTGGGGAGCAGAAGGCAGGAGGAGCGGGCAGCGTCCTGAGTCAAGGTTCTGGCTCTGTGGGGCATTCTGGGGTTGCCTGCAGCCACGGCCACAGGGGTGGGGTGGGGAAAAGTGCAAATTAAGTAGCCCTTGCAAGTCAAGGGGCCATGTCACTGCCTCCACTCTGAGTGATTCCGTGTTCCCTAGAGTGGCTCAGACTCCATGTCACCCACTGCCAATTTCTGGGTGTCCCACAAGCAACGGTACCTTAAAGAAGATGTAATCGTCCTGCATGGTCAGGGAGCTGTGGTCAATCGGGCCGGCGAAGGGCGCCGTCAGTGCCTGATCGGAGCAGTTGTGGGTCTGGCAGGTGACGTAGCGGAACCCTGCAGGGGACGAGAGCCAGCCCCGGACGCATGACCTCTCCAGTGCTGAGTCCAGTGGGGTGGGGACGGGGTGGGGGGCAGGCGGGGGGGAGAGGGGCCGCGGGATGCCGAGTGGATTCTGGCGCCCTCTGCGTGTCGGCCGTAGCACTGTGGCGGGTTCCTTGGTGGGTTGGAATTTCAAGGGGCCCTGTGGTCACACCTGCAGCTGCGTGGGGCGGCTCTGTGCCAGCCGTCTACTGCCATGAGCACTTTGATCCTCAGGACGCTACTGGGGGTCCCACCTTACAGGTGAGCAGCTGAGGCTGAGAGAAGAGGTGAGGCACCTTGTCTAAAGCATGGCCGTTTGCCCATCGCCAGCTTTTCCTAAGGAGGGGCTGACGGGAGCAGACAGACCGACCGTGAGGGATCCAGGGAAGAGCTGAGGGTGCGGAAATGGGAAAGGGACCCCGGAGCAGCTGCTGTCCGCAGAGCGCTCGCCCATGCAGGCTGGTGGTAGGTGTTGTGTGTACGGACCCATTTCACAGTTGCAGGGACCGAGGTGCAGGGAGGTGGGGAAGCTTGCCCCTGCTCACGTGGCTGGCACAGGGCTGGCTGGGAGCTGAGCCAGTGTTTCTGTCCCAGCAGGACTTTTAATCTACCATCCACAACACTCGTCCTCTCCGGGGATGCACTCCTTGTTGTTGTCAGCTCCCACGCTAAGTGTGAACCAGCTGAGGTTTCCACTTCAAGAGAAACCGCGGGGCGAGGCTCACGGTCCCGGGTGTCTGGAGGGGTTGCGGTCAGAGCCACGAGTGGTGGTGCCCCCTCCACTCTTTCCCTCCCCGCAGCATGGGGGTCCCACGGCTCCTACAATGGCCGGTTGCATCTGCTGTACCCCAACAGGCAGGGTGGGGCTTTCTTGTTCAGCTCTGAGTCCCTAGCAGGGCATGAAGCCCCTGCCCCACCGAGGAGCAAGCCATCGGAGGACCCCTCACTGTCAAGCACTCAGCAAGTGCTGGGGGTGGGGGCCAGGGAGCGGGAAACACTCAATGTTCAGGGCCCAGAACAAATCGTCTCTTAATAGACTTTTCCACTGGAGCGGAGCTCCCTGACTTCAAATTATCTCCAGCTGGAAAATAAGCACATTTAAAATTACGCCACACCGGAACACGGCGAGGTCAGCTGTGCAGAGCCAGCGGCCCTGGAAGAGCCACTGAACATGGTGCACGGGCTGCGGGGCGAGGACCCCAGGGCACACCGGGCTGCACCCCTCCCGGCTTACCTCCTCCGAGGTCCTGGACCTCCATGTGGACCAGCTCCGGGTCAGCGTCCACCCCAGACACGGCCCTGGAAAGGAACGGGGTCAGGCTGGAGTGGGAATGGGGTCCCCAGCCCCGGGTGTGGAGCCCGCGTTGTGTGCTGCACCCCACGTAGCCACATGGCCTCTGGGTTCAAAGGACAGTCACTCTGTGGGTCGGAGGGAGCCGGGCTTTCTGCCTGGCAGGGCGTGGAGTTTGCTGGGCCTTCCTGTGGTCCTCTCTAGAGAACACGTTCTCCTTTACAAAAGACTTTCACACGAGTTGTGTTTTGTTTTGTCTTCTTTTTTTTTATGATCAAAATGATTGTAAGAGGCAGAAGCAGGCCTGGGAATAGCCCCCTCATTTTGCAAAGTAGGAAACTGAGGCTCAGAGGAGTGAAGCCACTGCCCCCAAGGTGCAGAGCTGTAGGTGGCAGAGCCAGGCCTCCCCCAGGTCCCTCTCCCTGCCCGGCGGCTCCTGGAACGCCACCCATCAAAGGGTACCCTGCGGAAGGTGCTGCTCGCGGCCCCTGGCCCCTCTGCGCTGCTGTTGGGCAGGGTTCAGGCAGCGGCTGGGACGGGGGACTGGCTGCCGATGGAGCATCCAGGGAGGCCCGAGCAGAAGGAGGTGGAAGGGACCTGCTAGGGTCGCAGGTCCACGGACCGTGTCCTCCAGGGGAGCAGGGGCGGGCCAACTGCTTTCACTCTGAACCCCAGCGCCACCCAACACAGGGCCTGGCGCCCAGGAGGTGACATGCAGAGTTTTCAAAGGAAACTTGGCAGTGGCGGTCCCATGTTTCCCACTTTTTACGGTCATGTGTCAACTGGACTCTCGTTTTCTCTACGATGTCGACTTCCTTTAAAACCTCTGTTTACTCAGCCTTCTCCTGAGCGTCATGCCTGGGTCTGGTGAGCTGATTCTATTTGTGGTGAAAACAGTCGTGCCGATATGAGCATCACAAAGCCACCCAGTGAACCAACCCCTTGCCTGGACATGACTCTGACCAAGAGCAAAGTGAGGGTCAGGATGTGGAGGTCACTTCCCGAGGTCATGCAGCACCAGCACAGGCATGCTGTCCTCCCTGCAGTGTCCCCACGGCGTCCTCACATGAGCTGTCCCATCACTGACAGCCCCCTGGCCCGAATCCTCCCCTTTCAATTCTCAACCTGCCTCCCAATGGGCGTGACACCAGGGCCCCCTGGGCTTCACCTCCAGGGACAGGTGGCCCCCGCGGACAGGAGAATCCACGAGGGGGTCTGCATGCCGTGGCCCCCAACTCGGTGGCAGAGTGGGTAGGATCCCCACAGCACCCTGACGTGTAAGCCGGGGGCTTCAGCCCCCGTCACTCTGACCCTCTGCAGTCTCGATGGCAAGGTGAAGTGTTGATTTCGACTTTTGTGAATAGACCATTTGTAAGCTCTGTGGAAGGAGGTCTCCTGCCTGACATTTTTCTCTCTTTTCTGGACAAAGACGGGCATTGTTCCCTTTACCAGGAAACAATGTGTTCTCTCAGGAACAATGTGTTCTCTCGAGAACACAAGTGAAGAGCGAATGCTGTTCTCTGCACAGCCTGTGCCCGGGGCACGTGTGGCCCGAGGGACGCCAGGCCCCTCCACACCATCTCACTGATGGGTCCTCAGCTGGCAGATGGCATTTTAGTCTGACAATCCGGCATCTGTAGGGGTGGTGACGACATCAGCCTGTTCACTCACCCACTCAGTCACTCCTGTCCCTCCCTGCATACTTCATCTACTCACCTCTCCCATTCCCTCACTCTCTCACTCCCCCATCAGAGCATCTCCCACAGTGATTTCCCGGCATGCTCAGGCCTTGGAAAGGGCAAGGGAGCAGCAGTGCAGGCCTGAGGCCTGGCCCCCACCCAGAGACCCTGGCGCCCGGGTTGGGAAGCCCAGAGACACTGCATTTATAGCAGTTAGAGCCTGGCTCCCTGCAGGACAGTGTTGCCCCCTGCACCTGCCTGTCCATCAGGTTCTGGGGATGGTATTTGGGGACGGCCCAGGGCCTGGCTCCAAACACTAGTTAGAAGTAGTAGTCACATGAGACGACCCATGGGCAAGCAGATTTCTGGGAAGAGCCAAGTGCTCTGGGAGCGTGAGGAATGGACTTTTATCTCTTGGATACTAAGGGCAGTTCTGATTCGCTCACAGTCACCATGACCACGCCTGTGGGGGTGGCCTAGCTCCTCAGAGGTCCTGCCCCTTGGCCCACACTGGACAGCCCTGCAGCTGCAAGAAGAGGAAGGCTGAGGCTTCCCTGGGTGAGCTCAGCTTGAGTGGAGAAGCAACATAGAAACACCTGTGGAAATGCCGGCAGCCAGACTGCCTGGCCAATAGCATGGCCACTGGCCACAGGCAGAGGCGGCCTCGGCCCGGGGCTGCTGCTTCTGGGCAGCGTGACCCAGGACAAGGGTCCTAGCCAATCTGAGCCTCAGTTTCTCCCTCTGTAACACGAGGGGTGACAATCAGGGGCTTCTGTGTGGATTCTACAGATGAGGATTTAAACCCTCAGGCTGGTTTGTGCCTGGCAAGTGGTTAGCTTCTGAGCGGCCATAGTTGTGATTTTGTTCCGGGGCCACTGAGACACTAACGGGGAGGGCAGTGGACAGAGCTCCCTGGGGGGCCGGGAACACAGGGGCTCCCTACCGCAGGGGCCCCTGATGGAGCTCACTTGTTTGGCTCCTCAAAAACGAGGCTCCTCAGTCACGAGTCCCAGTGTCAGGCAGAACAGGGGGCTTGGGCAATTCCTGATGCTCGTTCAAGGACAAAGAGCAGCTTGGAAATGCTGTCAAAGCAGCATCGTTCACCACGTACAACAGGGCCCATCGCCGCTGTCACCACATTCCAGGAGAGACGGGGCCCCGTGGCCACTGTGATTCTCTCTCCCGAATAACAACTCAGAGCAATTTGAGAAAATGGGGGCAGAATTTGATTTGCTTGAGTTAATAAGATGTTTGAATTAGTGCCAATTTACCTTTCAGTATCTGCAGGCGGTGGGAGAGGTCTCCCGGGAGCCTGAACAGGGATGGAGCTGGGACTGGACCCCACAAGGCAGAGCTCCCAGCTCCGCCATTTCCCCAGCCGCATGGCTCAAAACTCCCACCTCCTTGCACCCCTCCCCACCTCCGTGAGCCCTTGGGGCCGGCAGTTGTCACCAGTGACAAGGCCGATGATTGGTGGCAGCACTCTGGTTTCTGAGGAAGGAACCGGTCCCCCGTGGACAGATGCGTGGAAAGAAGGCCGTCTCTTGTCCCCACAGCAAAAGGCCTGCAGCCCAGGAGCCAGCATTCCAGAGAGGAGACAAAGGCTCCCTGCAGCCTTGTGCCTTTCAGTCCGGAAGGGTAGGGGGTTGCTGCACAGAGGAGGGTGTGTGTGTGTGTGTGTGTGCGTGCGCGCATGTGTACATATAAGAAAGAGCAATTGAGGAGAAAGAATGCTGCGTAGCTGCACGTATCTCCAAAGGCAGGTAATAGGAGGCTGGATGGCGTGTGGCTGGTGGGGGGAACGTGGGCTCTGAGCAGGCCCTGCCCCCGACCTTGACCCCGACCTCGACCTTGGCAAGTACTTGTCCTCCATGGGCCTCATTCCCTCATCAAACAAGAGTTTCCTGAGCACCAGTTTCCTCCTTGGCACAGAGAGACCACAATATGGCTCCAAGAGCTCGTGGAGTGGCTCCCAGGGGAACACAAGCCAGAAGCTGGTGCTGCTGTCTGAACAGCCTGTGCCCAGAGTACGCGTGGCCCAAAGGACGCCAGGCCCCGGGTCCACACCAGGAAGAACGCTCTGGAGACCCCCCTGGGGTGAGGAGGTACAGGGCGGGCACAGAGCAGGAGGGGGGAGCCCAGAGCTGGGGGCTCTTGGGGCTCAGGCTCCCTTTTCAGGTGTTCTCACCAGAACACGTGGTCTTTGGTCACTCGCTCCTGCAGAAGTGTCCACTTCTTCCCCAGGTCAGATGACACGTAGAGCTGGAGGGAAGAAAGAAGAGAAAGGAAAGTTTGGTCAGGATGTGAGAAATGAGCCTCTCACGAGAGACGGTGAGGTCCCCTCCACGATGGAAGCGTCTCGTCCAGCCCCGGCTGAGCGCGTGCTCGGGCAGGCCCTGAGCTCACATGGGGGTACAGACCAACCCCATGGGGCTGAAGGTCAGGTGTGGGGGCTCCACAAAGAGCCATTCCTGCCCCCAGGCCAGCTGGTAGGAGCCGAGAGAAGAGGTTGTCCAGGGAAAAGCCAGGCAGGCCTCCCAGTTTTGTTTCCTACTTCTCTGTGGGAGCCAGTGCTGCTCAGGGCACACATTCTCCTTCTCACCTGTCTGTCACCAAGCCTAGCCCGGGCCCACGGCTGCTGGGTATGCTGAGTCAGGGAGCAAATGTGACTCTAGGGCAGGGGCTGCCAAACTTTTCTACAAAGCACCAGGTAGTCAATACTTTCAGCTTTTCAGGCCACACTGTCTCTGTGACAGCCACTCATCTCTGCCTTTGGAGCCAGAAAGTTTCCAGAGACAGCACGTAACAAATGGGCGTGGCTGCATGCCAATAAAACTTTATTCACAAAAGCAGGTGGCGAGGGCCGGCCAGGTGGCTCAGGCGGTTAGAGCTCCGTGCTCCTAACTATGAAGGCTGCCGGTTCGATTCCCACATGGGCCAGTGGGCTCTCAACCACAAGGTTGCCAGTTCAATTCTTCAAGTCCCCCAAGGGATGGTGGGCTTTACCCCCTGCAACGAAGACTGAACACGGCACCTTGAGCTGAGCTGCCGCTGAGCTCCCGGATGGCTCAGTTGGTTGGAGCGCATCCTCTCAACCACAAGGTTGCCGGTTCGACTCCCGCAACTAACAACGGCAACTGGACCTGGAGCTGAGCTGCACCCTCCACAACTAAGACTTAAAGGATAACAACTTGACTTGGAAAAAAGTCCTGGCTGTACACACTGTTTCCCAATAAAGTCCTGTTCCCCTACCCAATAAAATCTTTAAAAAAAAAGAAGGTGGCGGGCCATTGTCTGCTAACACCTCCTCTAGGGCACATGATCAGAAATCATCATCTTTCATATTTAAAAAGGGCTTTTTGGAAAGGTTTCATCCCTTAGAACGTAAGCTCCAGGGAGGGCCTGGAACTCATCTATCTTATTAAGCAGGTGCATTCGTGCCTGGTATATATGCAGTAGATGCTCAATAAATATCTGTGAATTGAGCAACTAGTTGTACTGAATTTTCGTTAAGGCCCCAATAGGAAAGTCTGGTAGAAGCTGTGGCCTTTCATGGAGCCAGGCACTGAGCTAAGAGCTTATTAAAAGCTACTTTATTTAACATACACACCCATAAGATAGGTAATTTCTCCCCTTTACAGATGGAAGAACTGAAACTCAGAAAGGTTAAGTAAGTTGCTCAAGGTCACACAGTGTTTGCTTACAGCAGCAAGTCCCATCTTGTAGACCCGAGGGTAATGTGCTAATGGCTGAGGAGTCCCCCCAGGGAGAATGACCCATCCCCTCTAGTCTTTTCTCTGGGACATCTGAGTGACCAGGCCAGGGCCAGTTCCACCTCGTATCTCAATTTACCCATCTGCAAATCAGGAGAGCACGGCCCATATCCTCAGGCAGTAAGAGAATAAAAATTGAGTCTGTAGCCATCAGCTATTGGGAGCCAGGTAATAAAACCTCCGCATTAATGGTGGCATTATCACGGCCATCACGACGAGGCACTTGCATTTATGACGCCTGCCCTGGAACTTTATGAAGCCTCCCCAATTTGTTCTCATGGGAGGTAATTTTATAATGCATCATCAATTGCTGCAGAAATACGACGTTTCTGTATAATAAAAGACCAACACCGGCAAATAAATAAGAATAAACACACCAGGGACATCCTGGTTACTGCAGCTGAAACCTGCACAGTGACGTCTGTAGAAGGGCTCATTGCCTGTTGATTGCTTATCTAAGAAAGCGGGGGGCGGCTCTGTACCAGGACACACAGACTACGCTGACATAAACAATCAGGAGTCAGAGCAGGGAAAACCCAGGTACAGGATGAGCGTGATGTCAGGGGGATGTGAATTCACAGGAGCGCATGCCAGGGGTTCCCACGATTGTCAAAGGCACCGTGCTTCAGCCCTGGCTTTCAGTGCACGTGGTAGGGTGCCGTGGTTGGGACCACAGGATGCCTCGGCTGCAGAGGCTGCAAAGCTGAGATCCAGCCTTGCTTAGACTCCTCTTGCAGCTACAGCTCCGGGTCAGATAGATGCACTCGTGCGAGGTCTGGAGGGTGGAAGTGACATCGAGACGCGTTCCTGGTGCCTCTGGCCATTTTTGCTGGCCAGCACGAGGGACGTGCTCTGGCATCCATCCTCCAGCTTGGGAGGGTGGAGGGGCGGTGATGGTGGAGGCAGCATCTGGACTCTGCACTCGGGTCCAACGTGGTTTGCAGATGTTGCCAGGCAGTGTGGCAATGTGACAGTGACAATGTGACAGAGGCCCAGGTCTCAGCACAGCCGTGTGCTCTTGACCTTGGTAAGTGGTTCCTCACCTTCCTGACAGGCAGAGGAAGAAGATCGCCAGGTGGGAGAGCTCCACAGGCTCTGGGAGGATCCTTGCAAGTCCGGCCTGAAGCCCCCTCCTCCAGCACCCCCAAGACTTTCGAGAGCACCCAGTCCCGTGGGGCGGAACTGCCTGACTCTCACTTCCTTTTGATCCCAGGAGCCTACTGGGATTTGCCGAGCCTTGAGACAGAAACCACTGCATTTAGGCTCTCACTGTCCAGGCTCTAAATAAGGTCACTTCAGAGCACCCCAAATGATAATGACACAGTAAAGGAGGGAACTAAAAGTAGGGGACAGGGCAATCTGAAGGTGGGTGGATACTCTGTTTGCTCGAGGAAGGGGCAGGCATCTGGGAGGAACACAGGGCATTTGATTTTGTATAAATCTGCAAGTCTTGTGAGTGGAATATTCATGCCCACCCCTGCTGACTCTAGGTTTGGCGTGTGACTTGCTCTGGCCAATGGTGTGAGGGGATGTGATGTATTCCCAGTGGAAACAGACACGCTACAGGGGCTCCTGTGGTGTCCTCTGCCCCCCAGAGCCTCTGCCCTCCACCATAAGAGTAGCACGTCCCCAGGTAACCACTGGTTGCAGGATAAGAGACATACGGAGACCTGAGCCCGACCAGTCGCCAGGAGCCCTATCTTGTCAGTCCCAGAAGAATCTGGCGGAACCCCAGCCAACCCCCAGACCCAGCAGGAACAGGAAATAATGCTTGTTACTGGGCGCCACAGGCAGGGCCTGTGTGTCACTCAGTGTCACGGGAGCAGAGACCTGCCTGGCACACCAGGTCTGCCAGAACCTAAGGCAGCATTGCTCCAAGGCCATCCTGCCTCTTGGGGGTTAGGGAGCCCTGAAAAACCTATAGCCCTGTTGTCATTGTTACTAATTTCCTCAAATTCTTTGTTCCTTTTACAACCATAACTAAGTCTTTTTTCTCTCCTTTTTCTTTCCTACAGTCACAGAAAAGAACCAAGGAAAAGAACTGAGATTTCAGCTCCATTAATTTTTCAGGGCACCATAAATTAAGGAGCAATTGCAATGCAGTCAATTTCTGCAGGAAAATAAGTCTCTGTGATTGTGCTTTGGTCTAATTACATGGAAGGCTAAGTAGCGCTATTAATACCCAGAAGCACACGCTGTCCCAAGGGAAGGTGCCGGGAGCAGAGAGGCAGCCTCTGAGGCCAGAGAAATTCGGGGATGCCCGTCAGGAGGACCAGACCTTGGCGAGGAGCCCAGGTTCTGTCCCAAGCCATGGCTCAGCCACCCAGGGGTCTCCATTCGGAGGGCCCTGACCTGCGTGATCACTACTGACAGAAATTCACCATTCATTTCTTTATTCATTCACCCAACTGCCATCCATCCATCCACCATCCATCCATCCAACAAATATTTTCAGTCAGGAACTTGAGATAAAATGGTGAAAACAACCAGACGTAGCCTCTGCCCCAAAGGAGCTTACTCCAAGTGTGTGTCTAGGGTGCAGGCAACCAACAAATAAAGCACAAGCATGTAATTACACATTGTGATCGGTCCGGGAAAGAGGTGCTGGAATCTGGAAGAGTGTGGAGCAGTGGGGCCCCAGCAGGCCTGGAGGTGCAGGAAAAGCCTCCTGAAAGGGACAGCTTCCATCTGCGTCCAGGCCCAGGCCCTGCCCCTTCTCTGCCCTGGAGGCCGGCTGTGTAGACGGCATCCACAGGCTCCTCCCCTCTGGCTTCTGCTGGGACCTGGCCCCCGGGAGGCACTGGGAGAAGGCTGGAGGGCAGGGGAGAGAGGCTGGAGAGATGAGTCCTGTTCACCAACGGCCCGGCCGCCGTCTGGGAGGGCCTGCGCTGCTCGGTCCAGGGCCGGCCGTCTCCGGGTGCCTATGGAGGGGCCACGCCTCCCACTGGGCTTGACGGCAGGCTGAAAACGGCCCTAAAGGAGCCACGTCCTAGACCCTGGAACCTGTGAGTGGGACCTGTCGGGGCAGGACTTTGCAGATGTGATTCAGTGAAGATCTTTAGAAGGGAAGGTTGTCCTGGATTATCCGGGTGGGGCAGAGGGACGTCACCCGCTACACACTCACACACTCACACTCACACGTGCGCACATGCAAACACACACATGTGCACACGCAGTCCCATGCACATGCACACACATGTACGTGCACACGCACACAGTCACACACACGTATGTGCACGCGCACCACCATGTGAAGACGAGCAGAGAGAGAGGTGACAACGCCATTGTTGAGAGCGGAGAGATTCCTTCGCAAGCCCAGACTGCCAGAAACCAGAGCACAAGAGGGAGGCTTCTCCAGGCCCCAGAGGAAGCGCTGCCCTGCACACCTGGATTTTGGCACAGAACCCAAATGGGTTTTGGATTTCTGGCCTTCAGAGCTTGAGAGAACTTCTACAGGGGTAAGCTGTTGAGTCTGCGGCCCTGGGGTACAGTGCTGCAGGAAGGCCTACCACTTCTCCTTCCCACCCCCATGGCGTTCTGCCTCCTCAGCCCTCAGGACCCGGGGTGGGGACACTCTCCCACCCCACGCCAGCCCTGGAAAGAGCCCTCCACCACTAGGGTCTCCTGGGTCACCCCTGAAGGTGTCCTTGGGCTCCTGGGGGCTGGTACACACAGCCCCACAGGCGGGGAGGCCGACTTGGGACCTGAAGGCCAATTCACTGTTCTTGGTGGAAGATGGTTCCAGGCTGACGGAAAGGCCTGTGAGCTGGTGTGGGAGGGTGTGTGGAATGTTCCAGAAGTGGAAGAAGGCCTCAGTGGCTGACAAGCAGAGGGGAGGCGGAGTGGAACAATCCTAATAATTATCTGCTATGTATAGATCTCGCCTCACATGCCTTAAGTGCCCCTCACCTCCTGTCCACTCAGCTGTCACACAGTGGGTGCTCCTGGTAGCTGACACCCGGCCACACGGGCCTCAGGCAGAGGAGATGATGGGGTCCGGTACCCCCAGCCCCGGGGTTCCTCTCGGCCAGCCCAGGGCTTCCGGGTCCCCCACGATGGAAAATATCACCCGAGGAGCGGTGCAGCCATGCTCTGCACCCACTCACTCCCTGCCTGGCACCCATCCCCTCGGCTGGCACCCATCCCCTCGGCTGGCGCCCGCCCCCCCTTTGGCACCCACACCCCCCCCACCCGGCGCCTGGCCCCCTCCCGCTCACCTTGCTCTCCTTGCTGTAAGCCAGGACCTTGTCCTCCTCCCTGGGGTGGAAAATCAGTGTCTCCACAGAAAAGGGAATGAGTTGCTTCTGGAAGGTGGTACCCTCGTCCGTGCTGAGGAACAGGCTATCGTCCCGGTCGCCCAGCGACGAGCTCACGAGGATGATCTGAAACACAAAGCCGGGGACGTGAGAGGCCCACACTGGGACTCCAGACAACCGAGGTCCAGCTCCAAGTCTGTGCGGCCTCAGGCAAGCTGACTTATCATCTGTGCCTCAGTTTCCTGTCTGCAAAGTGGCGGAAAGAGCCTGGCGCCTGGAACCGAGCGAGCCCGCAGTGAGAGTCTAGTAGGAGCGTGCCCAGGCTGTCATTAGACCTCTAGGAGGCCATTCTCATTAGGCTGTGAGGCCTCAGCTTGGCAGGGGGGAAACTGAGGCACAGGAGGGGAAGCAAACTGCTGAGGTCACACGCCAGGCAGAATGGCACCAAAGTCTGGGTCTGAGCAGGACTCCTGGGCCCCGCCCTGGGCCACCTCTCCAGGGTGAGTCCACGCAGGACAGGGTGTTCCAGCTGGGCCTGGTGCCGGCGAGTGGGGCAGGGGTAGGACTAGCCTGGGGGCAGGGTGAGCACCGGGCACGGCTTTCCTGAGGGAGGGTGTGAGCCAGCGAGATGCCTTCTGCATGCGTGGACACCCCACTGTGATGGCAATTCCTCTAGAAGACAATTCAGCACACTGAGCATAAATTGATAAGCTGCACAAAACTCCTGCCTTTACGGATGTGGCATTCACGGAGCCTGGTTCCTGGGTGACTTTGCCCCTGGAGGGTGGCAAGGATATCCCGGCAGATGTTCCTTGAGGTGTGGTTTATACAAAGGAACATTGGGAGGAGGGGTTGAGGAACGGTTAGCGGAGCCCAGGATCCCATGATAATGTTTGCAGAGAAAGATTAACTACAAGGGAGCATATATGCTCATGGAAAAGCAGGGTACAAAATTATAAGCAGGTGTAATTTCTGTACCGTTCCCATTGACACAATTATGAGGAAGTATAATTTTGTCAATGGTAAGTGTATAAAAGTAAGTATAATTTGCCAGTGGAAAATGCACAGAAATAAGAATGAAAGGATTATTATGCAGCCATAAAAAAAAGGATAAAATGTTGCCATTTGTAACAACATGGATGGACCTTGAGGGTATTACGCTAATGAGTAAGTCAGACACAGAAAGACAAATACCACATGATCTCACTTATATGTGGAATCCTGAAAAAAGAAAGGAGGAAAGCCAAACTCACAGATACAGAGAACAACCTGGTGGTTGCCAAGCTGGGGCTGAGGGTGGGTGAAGTGGGTGACGGGGTCAAAAGGTACAAGCTTCCGGTCACACAACACAGAAGCCCTGGATGTAATGACCAGCGTGGTGACTAGTTAGTCATCTTGTGTCGTGTATTTGAAAGCTACTAAGAGAGCAGATATTGAAACATCTCATCACAAGAAAAAAATGTTTGTAACCACGGGAAGTCACAGACATTCTTATAACTAGACTTACTGTGGCGATCACTTTGCAACATATACACATAATCATTGTGTCGAACACCTGAAACTAATATCATGTTGCATGTCCACAATACGTCAATTTTAAAAAAAAGAATGGAGGGAGCCACGGGGGGCGTTACTAGTGGTTGGTTTTAAGTGGTGGGGTTAGAAGGAATTTATTCTTTTTATTTTAAATAAACTTTTATTTTGAAGTAGTTTTAAATTTACAGAAAAGTTGCAAAGAGAGTTTTCAGCCACCCCAGTCCGAGTTTCCTATTGTTAGCATTTTCTGTTAGTGTGACACACTTGTCACAACCAAGGAACCGCTGTGGCACACTGGTGTCATCGGAACTCCACACCTTGTTCCGATTTCACCAGTTTTCCCACGAAGGTCACCTTCTGTCCCCGGATCCCATCCAGGACACCACGTTTAGTTGTCACGTCTCTGAGCCCCTCTGGGCTGTGATGACAGTTTCTCACTCCTTGTTTCTCATGATCTTGACAGTTTTGAGGAGTCCTGGTCTGGCATTGTGTGGAAGGTCCCTCAATTTCCGTCTGTCTGATGTTTTTCTCCTGGAGATACGGGGGTCACGGGTTTCCGGGAGGAGGAGCAAGAGCGGGAGTGCCATCCTCATGGCAGCACATCCAGGCCACACACACTGTCCATGTGACCTGTCACTGGTCATGTGACCCTTGCTGGCCGGGTTGTCTGCTCAGGGTTCCTTACTGTTCAGACCCTCTCTTCCCTCTTCCACATTGTCCCTTTGGAAGGAAGTCGCTGAGCACAGCCCAGTCCTGAGGAACGGGGGGTCGGCTCCCCTCTTTGTCTCTTCTCCCCATTTGTTTACTTAGTCTATCATTTATTTATATCACCATGAACTCATGAATATGTATTTTATACTCTGAGTTGTAAGTCAATACTATGTTGTTATTTTGTTGCCCACATTGCTCCAGCTCTGGCTGTTGGGAGCTCTCTGGGGCTCCCGGGTCTTCCCTGACATAACCCCATCGTCTCGTCCTGCTGCTTCTAAATGTCAACACTGTACCTGGCTTTCCTGGATAATCAGGGAAACGTGACAGGCCATCAAGGCTTCTGACACATCTCGCTGGATATAGCAGGGTTCACTCACCATCCATGGCAGGCTCTGAGGCCAGGCTCTGCGCCCCATCCCAGGGCAGCGACCCGCACACTGTCGGCGCCCACATTTCCCTCATTAAAGCACTTTTTCATGATGCGTTTTTCATGATGCGTTCTTACAAGGCAGTTACGATTTACTTCTTTACCTCCCCCATCAGACTGCCCCAGAGCACAGTGACAGTGACTTAACTCCTCCTTTGTGCCTCTAGCTGCTGGCTCAGGCCGGACGTGGGGTGGTGAGTTACTCCACACCTGACGGCTACGTGCATGCAAGCCTGAATGAATGAATGAATGAATGAATGAATGAATGAATGAATGAATGAGTGAATGAACAGCTCCATCTCAACTTGTGACTCTTAAGGGAATTGTTTGCTTTTCTCCTTTGGGAGGAAAGCACTGCCAGACTTGTTTAAGTAGCCTAGGGAGCAGAAGTCATTAAAACAACAAATCTCATTCACTTGTTCCTTTTCACTGCTCAACGTATCACACATCCATGAAGGCCCACTCATTCATTCATTCATTCATTCATTCATTCATTCATTCATTCATTCATTCTGCCAGAGTTGCTAAAACCACAGGGTCAAGCCAGGATTTACGTAGACACAGGGCTTTGTGGGGAAAATAGCATTCAGATTTAGGACAAGCATGAGGACAGAAGAGGGCTGCCGGAGGAGGTGACACCCAGATGAGCCTTTAAGAATGGATGGAAATTTGACTCGCAGGCTCAGAGCGGATGTTTCAGGCAGAGGGCAACATGACCACGGCACACAGGCAGGTGTCCCATTTCAGCCTCACCTCTCCCATCCCTCAGGACCCGTCATCAGCCACCTCAAACTCCTGCTGTATTTCTCTAGTTTGCGGAGACCATTCCCCTCTGACAGACCTTGCCTGCATGGTTCCCTCTGGCTGGAATGTGCAGCGGGACCAACATCCTTCCCGCCTCACCATTGGTAATTCAGAATCAGGTTTTAAAAGTTCAAAACGACACAAAATCCATGTGTGATGAAATTAAAATAGCTTCTTTCAAACTTTCTGAGCCCCAAATTCTGAACAACTTCAACAAAGCTGAATGTTTTTCACTTATTTTTGCATCCCTGCTTTGCAGGGCCCCCAGCTTGAGTTTAGCCTGTTTGTATGGTGGTTATGTGCTTGTCAAACACCTCCTTATGCACAGAGGCCCATTCCAAAGGTCACCTCCTCCAGGAAGCCCTCCGTGATACATATCCTCCCACAGAGTTATTCTAATTCCTCCCCAGCTCTTTCCCACAGAAGCTTGTCATTCATTTGGTTCAGCCCAAATTCCCTCACGTTCTCTTTGTGAGTCTGTCTTTCCCTTCAGGCCGGAGGCTTTGCAGCCTGGCAGGGATCATGTACTTGTCACTGCCATGTCCCCAGCCCAGCACACAGGGCCTGGTACGGAGCAGGTGCTGTCTCCCAATAAATGGGTTTTAGTGATCTTCCCACAAAGAGTAAGAGCTCTGGGTACAGAGGAGCCTCTCCATCACAGCTTTTGGTTGGGGCCAAAGGCCTACCGATTGTGGCACCTAGAGAGGAGAAGAAAGAACCCGGGCAGTGACTGTGGCCAGGGGCCCAGCTATCTGGATCGGCGGCTATTTTTGGCCTCAGCATGAGACGAGGGAGCCAGGAGAGCTGGGGGAAGAAAGCAGTGCTGACAAGGAAAGGAATACTGGAGCAAAAACACCAAATCAATTAGCACCGCACTGAGTGGAGGCTGGCAGATTGTTCTTCCAAATTGGGAACCAGACTATTTTAAATGGTGTATTTTTGCTGCTTACTATTCCGGGGGAAACATGTGGTACCTGCGGTAGGTGCTGGGGGCCCACAAGGCCGGGTGTTTGGAAATCAGAGACAATGCATTAAAGAGAAATAGTTGACAGATTCACCCGAGGCGTAAGTCCCCAGACGGGCTACCTTGTTTGCAGGGCCAAGTACAAAATGTAAACATAGGGTTCCCCGTGCATGTGTGCGTTTGACAACATTTAAGAATTTCAAGACGGCAGCAGTGGAAAGCTGAGCCAAGCCCAGGCCCCTCTGCACCTGCCCCGGGAGTGCACCACGAAGCCCCCGTCACTCCAAAGCTCTTCCACCAGTAAGCTCTGTGCCCAGCATCACTGTGCCCGTCAGAAACGCGGCGCCGTGGCCCCACCCGGCCCCACTGGGTCAGAGTCTGCATTTTCTCAAGGGCCCAGCTAGTAAGTCCTGAGATCTCTCCATTGGGAGGGCTGCTTTAGGTTGTAGCTCCTGCTGCTTTTCACTTGTGTGCCCACTAGCTGTGTGACGCTGGCCGACCCTGGCCTCTGGCCCCTCCTTTTGTCCAGCGACAAACTGAAATAACCAGTGCCCAGGACAGCACGTCCCATACCAGGCCCTTGGGGTTTCACCCGAGGAGGACGCACTTTCACCAGCCCTGTTTTATTTGCCAGTTGAAGATGGGAGGCCCGGGTAGGTTGTCTCTTGTGTTAAGTGGGAGAACCTGGATTGGAATCCGGGGCTCTGGCACCCGGCCCCCACTATCAGCCACTCCGAGGATAGCCTGCAGCATGGAGGTAATACCGATGGCAGCCCCAGGAATCCAGGGCACTTATGCTGCCAAATGTGGCCCACAGCATGAGCTCAAGTGGGCAGTGCAGGCTCTGGGGACACGCAGAGCTGGGCTCGTCCTTAGCTCCTCCCCCCAAGCTGTGCAACCTTGGGCAAGCTAAGACACGTCTCTGAGCTGGACGTTTATTACTGTGGCATGTTGGCTTTTGTAAAAGAAGGTCGGTTGTTCAGCTGAGTTCAGTGAGCACTGACCAAGCCCCCCAAAGGTCGAGTTGCGGCCTTGTGGCCTCTCAGAGGCAGTGCTGAGAGAAAAGGGCAGCTTATGCCCCTCGCACTGGGGCCTGAATGCCCCCCTCACTGTGCAGCCTAGAGCCTCACTTGCCTCACCTGGCCTGGCCTCGGGCTGGGGGCTTTCATGGGGGTGTCGCCTGGGCCAGGCCTGAAAGGTTAAAGAGGGGCAGCAGACAATGGCAGAGCTCAGCGTGACCAGAACATTCATTCTGAGGTAGGAGTGGCAGGCTGGGACCCTCCTTCCCAAGAAAGTCACGTGCTTGGGCTTCTGGATTTATTTTTCTGGCAGATCATATTACTGACACAGTTATTGGACGTGCTCCACTGACTCCAAAGCAAGCGTGGCCACTTGGCTGGTCTGTAGATGAGATTTGTTCCTCCTGCAAGGCGGCAATGCACCTTGACATGGGATGGCAGAAGTGGGTGCTGAGGCCACGAGCTGGGCACTGCACACCCAGGAAAGCCAGCCCAGGGCAGGACAGGGCTCGAGTGCCCCTGCCCGCCCTCCCCCGGAGGGGGCCTCCACACATCCTCTCTCTGCCCCCACCCATATTGCACACTGGCTCTATGGCGGCTCTTGTCACTTTGTGTCACAGTGACCTGCTGCCACATTTGTGTTACCTGCAGGAACCACATGGGGCTCCACTCTGCCCTGCTGGCTGTCCAATTACCTTCCCCGGGCCAGAGTTTCAACCCATCTCCTCCGAAAGGTGGTGCCAACGTCCCAGTTGGCTGCCAGCAAAGCCCTTGAATCCTAGCTCTCGTACCTCTGCGTTAAAAAAGGAAACCAAGCAGCATCAAGAAACGGTTTGTCCTCTCTGCGAGAACTCTGGCCAGTGGTGGACAGATCCCTGGTCTCCATTTAGAACTCTTTATGAAGGAGAGCCCTTCTGTGGTCTGCCCTTTACCAAATATAGCCCCCGAAGGGGTTCCACCCCAGCCCCAGGACTGCTGTCATCTTCCCTTCCTGTGTAAACCCAATCGCCCTGTCTATTCCTGGCC
The DNA here is from genome assembly GCF_964194185.1 of Rhinolophus hipposideros. Classification (NCBI taxonomy): domain Eukaryota; kingdom Metazoa; phylum Chordata; class Mammalia; order Chiroptera; family Rhinolophidae; genus Rhinolophus; species Rhinolophus hipposideros. The sequence continues at coordinate 108,075,882 of NC_138047.1, read as the reverse complement.
ACACAGATGTGCCCAGCCGGGGGCACGGAAAACTTCCCTTTACTGTCAGGAGAGGCAGACAGTGGCGACAAATACAGCAGCACCCACCCCCAGGTCTCCAATTAGAATCTGTGCAGCGTCTGTGACAGGCCTGGTGAGTCACAGGAACAAAAATAAGCCTCCCTCCAAGCGCCGCTCGGGGAGATGAATGCATCTTGCCGGGGCCATTGCACAAGCAGCCCGGAGCCGTAGGAGACGATCGCTGCACATAGTGATGTTTGTCTCTGGGTAAGCTGAGCACAGGTGGCCACAGGACAGAATGTGCCTGAGCTGTGGCTTTGCCAGCTCAGGTTCTGTGACCTGGGGCGAGTCAGTCTCTGCAAAGTGAAGACAACAGTCTCTTCTGTGCTGTGCTTCCAAATTAGGCACAACAACTAAAACTGCTGTACAAATATAAAGGTCTCGTCATTATTCTTGTGCTTCCCTAAACCAGAAAGGTCTATTCTTAGAGCGGTCATGCATAGTCTGAATTGACTTCAGTGCCAGCCTGCCGTCTCATGTCCCTGCTTGGAACCTTCCAGGCTTGGTCCCGCTCAAGCGCCTGGGTCTGGCCTCCACCAGTCTCCCCTGACCTCATCCTGCTGACCTTGCCAGCACCTGGCCCGAGTTCCAGCCGCCAGGGCTGCTTTGGACTATCTCCCACTTTGCCCGATGCCCTCGGCTATCTGCTCTCTGACTACAGTGAAGGGGAAAAAACGGGAAGCTGGGAGGCTGAATAGAAAGCCGCAGAGGTTATCCAGCTGAGATCAGCTGGTGACCTGCGTTAGGGCGGAGCTCATGGAACTGGAGAGGACAGGGCAGATGTGAACGCATTCTGGAGTGAGAGTTCCGTGGACGTGGTGGGGAATAAAGAGAGAACATGGGCACACCGCTGAGTTTCTGGCTTGAGCAAGTGGGTGGGCGGTGGGACGACTGAAGAGCTGGCTTCGGGGGATAAAGGTGAGCTCAGCCTAAGCCTCATGCTGGGGCTGAGGTTCCTGAGGGGCAGGCAGGGCCGGTGGGTGGAGAGCTCAGCAGAGAAGTCTGACCTGGAGGAGCGTATCTAAAACTTACACGCACAGACACGTGGTCGGGGGTCCTGGGAGTGGATGAGCCTACCCAGCAGCTGTGTGAACTGAGAAGAGCTGGCCTGGGATGGAGACCAGAGGGACCCACACAGAGAAGTCTACGAGCAAGGAGGGGCAGCTGGCGAGGTGACAGGCCAGTGTCCCCTGCCCACTTTCCACCACCCACCTGGGACCTGCCAACATCTGGACAGATGTTCCCGCCTGCTCTCTGCCCTCCGGCCTCTGGGATCGGCCTCTCGTTTCACACCCACCATCCTGCTCACTCACTCCACTCCTGCTGCCCGGACCTCAAGCTGTCCTTGCTGCTGTCCTTTCCCAGACACTGTGTGACTGGCCCCTTGTCAACCCCTCTCGGCTCCGAGACCAGCTCTCAGAGCGGCCCCTCCTGAGCGCATGACCCAAACAGGCCGACACCAAGTGACTTTTTATTGCCGTAAAGCAATTATTAACACACTCTGAAAACGTCCACTTATGTTATTTTGTTGTTGTTGTGGCAAAATACACATAACATGAAATCTACCTTTTTACCCTTTTGAGAATAAAACTCAGTGACACCAAGTACATTCACACTGTTGTACGACCATCCCCACCAGCCATTTCCAGAACTTTCCATCATCCCAAACTGAAACTGTCCCCACAAAACACGACTCCCCATGGCCCTCCTTCCACACGCTGTGTCCACCCTCTAAGTGTCTGGATTCCCCCGACCGTGCTGTCAGGCAGCACTCTGTCTTGTTCATGCCAGAAGCCAACCCTCACCTGGCACATAGTAGGTGCTCCGTCAGTGTTCCTCGAACACTCGATGGAACATGTGCAAGCCTCGTTTCTGGCAAACGTCTAACAGGTAAGGGGGGAAGGCGCTCCGTGTGTGTCGGGGGCCGCGTGCGGCTATCGCACCATTGCAGCCCTTCTAAGTGCCTCTCGAAGCCAGGAGCTGGAAGCCTGGGCACCACATTCCCCACCATCCGGGGACTCTGCTGACGAGTGGCCTTCACATTAGAGGTTAGAGCTGCCGAGACAAGAGGAGATGTCGCAGGTCCCCAGAGTCTTCTGCAGGCAGGTGCAGGGCTCTGCCGAAGGCTCCAGCATCCCGCACGGACCACCCACTTTGCCAGGGCGGGCAGCGGACGCCAGCGGCAGCAGCTTCCAAGGTTCCCGTCTGCCGACGTCCTGATCTTAGGAGGACCTTCACCGCCAGCCCCCGTCCAGTGCGTCAGCCTCCAAGTCTGGGTTTAAGCCCTTGCCTCGTTTTACCAAGCCCTGTACAATGGCTGCATCTACAACTATTTTACAAACACCACGAGCTCGTCCACGGTCCCTTTCTCTCCAGCCAACTGACGATGGCACACGTTAGTTCAGATCTGTCTCCCGGTCAGTTTTCTGGCTCACTTCTGCCAAAGGTCTCGAGACTTATCAGCTCTTACCTCTCAAGACCAGGGGCTTGGCTGACACCCCTCCAGTGGCTGCCAACCAACGGAAGCACCCAGGAGTGAGAGCGCGCTCCACTTTCCAACGAAAATATTAACAAACTCTCCTGGCAAACTATAAACTCGGCAGGACTAAGACGGCGAGACCTCCTGACATACATTCAAAACGTGGCTGCTAAAAGAGACTTGCAAAATATACTGAAACAGTTGGGCAAGGCCCCCTTCCAGGGCATCTGCGTGCTAACTCAGCCCCTAGGAGTGCATTTTGGGCTGAGCCCCACGCCAGGCTGGTGGGTGGTGTTGCCCATCCACGTGGGAACAGGGATATTAATAGCTCGTCACTCTCAGTGGGGTGCTCCCCCGTGTTCCCCTTAGCTGAGGGAACTCGCAAGGACCGTGAGGGAGAAAGGCCAGAAGAACCGTGGCCCCCAGGCAGCACCAAGGATGAGGACGGGAGGGGGACGCAGGCCTCATTCACCGAGGAAGCCGGCACATGCTCAGTGAGTGCCAGGACTGTTAAATGCTGGGGACACGATGGTGAGCAGGACAGGACAAAACCCACCTCTGAGCGGAAGAGGCAGGGAGAGAGACACAGGCAGGAAGGAACTCGTCTCGGGGGGTGAGAAGTGCTGTGAGAAAATAAACCAGGTGACTGGAGGACAGTGTGCGTGCGCGTGTGTGTGCGTGCACGTGTGCATGTGTGTGCATGTGTGCACATGCATGCACGTGTGTGCGTGTGCATGTGTGCATGTGTGCACGTGTGCGTGTGTGCATGTGTGTGTGTGCGTGTGTGCACATGTGCGTGTGCACGTGTGCGTGTATGTGCATGTGTGTGTGTGCACACATACACACAAATCCCACACGTGTGGGATATACACACGTGTGAGTATATAGAAAAAGAATGAACAAAACAGTCCAGAAGGTTAAAAACACTTTCTGCACAACGAGATTTCAGATAGTTAAGTTTTCGTTTCTTCAGAGTGTGTTCCTGGTTCCATCCTTAGTTTATAATGCATTGCCTAGCATGGGACCGGTACTCAATACATATTTATGGACTAAATAAACACATTTTTATAAATCGGGATTTTTAAAATGAAAATATGTTAAGTGTGTAATCAGCAAAAACAAGGAATCATACACTTTTATGAAAAGAGGAATTTGCTTCTGAGCAAAGACCTAAGAATGCATAATTCAGTTCTCTACTGAGAAGACAAGATAATGCGAACATTTCTTAAATGAAGGTTTACTTCTAGATAATCTATGAACTGTTATTAACATTTTTAATTAAGCTGTATTTCCTTCGCTCTCTCCATCCATCATCCAACCAGCCTTCCTTCCCTCTCTCCCTCTCTCCTTCCCCATTCATCCATTCACCCTCCATCATCAGCTCACGGAGGTTGATTTGGGGAGTGAACGTAAGCGTTCGGGGGAGGGGAGGGCCCCGCTGTTAGAACCCCATGTGCAACTGAGGCGCCTGCTGTAATCACCCTGTACGGCCCAGCCCCTGAATCACCCTCCCGCGTGGCACCAGTGGGCACCCAGTCTGTCTCTGCGTAGACTAGAACTCCCAAGGAGGGATGGGGCAACGAGAGGGAAATACTACCAAACACCTACTGTGTGCCTGGCCCTGCACTAGGCACTGGCACACACGAGTTCTCATTGTATTTTCACAATGAGGTGGGAGATGTTCCTGTCTATTTCATACACAAAAAGAGAAGCTTGGGGGCGAGGGGTGAAAGGACCACTGAAGGCCGCACGGTCTGCAGAGACCTGGCTATCTGAGGCAGAGAGCCTCCTCCTGCCGCGGTGTGGGCCTGGAACTGACAAGCAGCCAACATGATTTAGTGAAACACTCACTCGAACACAATTACTAAATTGATTGTCAGGGAAGGGCTGGTTCCGTTTTAATTACTGGCCTGACAATCAGTGAAATGCAAGAAATATATCCAAGAACATGTGTGAATTTAATGGGGAGGCAGACCCTTTTCTTCGGCCGAAGGCTGATGTGGAAGGTCCGTCTGATCGATAGCACCCAGAGGAGGCGGACGTATTTCAGGACATATAAAAATAACTTGCTGCCAACATTTTCTAGCTTGGATTTGTCAGTAATCTCGTTTGCAGCATTTGTGAAACAAGAGGCCTCGGCCAGCCCCCTCCCCTCTGAGTACCAAGTACCCCCACTCTCCAGAGGGGCTTACGCGGGGCCCTGGAGTGCACACGGGGTCACTGTGTTTTGCTGGGCTGTCTGAAGACATTTTGCAGACAAAGCTAAGAGCCTGCTTTCTTGGGCGAAGTGAGGCGGGCGGCGAATTTTCTGGAGTGACTGTTTTGGAAGAGCGTCTTTTATGGGGACTGCTCTGTTAACTGCACGATTAGATCTGTGAACAATTTGCTCATTTATCTTCCCCCTAATTGAACACCAGAAGCAACAGAACGTCTCCCAGGACCTTTGTGTGACGCCTTTTCAACAGACTCAGGCGCCTCCTGGGGAAAGATGACAGCTTTCGGAAATAACTGTGGAATCTTCGAAGGCTCTTCAAACATTGCAATTAGAAACCACAATATTATTGGCACTGCTGGTCAGGGTGGTTAAATCACTGCACTCACTCCCACCAGCAGCCACGCCGAGCGCTTTCCCTTGAGGTGGGTGTGCGAAGGCTGAACAAAGATGTGTCAGTGTCTGCACAAACGGTCACCGCCATCGTCATCATGTGAGGACGGTTGGTATTCTGTGGGCATAGCACCAAGTGTGGACAGAGTCAGAAAGCCCATTATTGCAACGTCCTCATTTGGGTGAGGGAACGGAGTCCCCTCCCGGGGAAGCCGGAGCCGTGTCTTGCAGCTGACGTCAACGTGAACCCTGGTTTCCATGAATGACACGCTGCTGCGACGTACCGCAGACAACAGCACTGACGATAAAACCATCACACGTAGCATTTATTGAGCACTCACTACATGCCAGACACTGTACTGAGTGCAAACAACCGTCTGAGGAGGTAGTTACTGTTACTGTCCCGTGTCACGTCCCAGGGGGCGGTCACCACCCGTCCCGCAGGGCTGAGTTGGAGCTAGGATAAACCACGGCGGTCGAGCTCTTGTTCGCACGCCGCAGAGCGGGCGAGGGTGCACACTGCTCTTCACTCTGCTCAAGCGTTCATGACTGGTGTCAGCCGGTGCAGGGACGGAGAGAGGGCACCTCGGCGTCCTCAGGTTCATGGGGACACAAGCTAGCGGTGCCACAGGCAGTGACCCAAGAAGCACTTAGCGGCCGTTCAGAACTGAGGAGGGCGCAGCCACTTAACAAGGGGGGGGGGTCCAGGAGGCAGTGGCAAGACCAGAGGGGGTGAGACAGGACAAGTGACCTATCCCGCAGGAGGGGGTGAGGAGGCGTGGGGGTGGGGAGGAGAGGGCCACAGGACCGGAGGCCACTGGGCCTCTGGATGTCACCGCCCCCTTCCCCTGCTCCTGCCTGGGGCACTGGGAGGAAGGCAGTCCCTTGGGGCACTTACAGTCTTTCAGGGAGAAGAGCCTGAGAAGGAGTGGGCAGAGAGGTAGGAGGACGCCAGAAAGGATAGTGCCAGGGCAGCCGCGGGCCAGAGGGAGTGGGCATGGGGGCATGAGGGCACGGGGCAGGGCACAGAGAGCTCACACATAGTCAGGACTGTCAATGGTGGGGCACGGGTGTCCCCCGGGAGGACGCTGTCAGAGGTGGTGCCATCTTCTATCCCCGTTGTCTGTCCTTTTACCCATGTGCCGTCAGGCGCCAGCTAGCCCTGTGGCTTCTCCGCCGAGTGGCCGGTGTGGCTCGGTCTGGCCAGGGCCTATCCCAGGTCAGACGCCTCCTAAGCGGTGGACGAGTTGAACAAACACACCGCAATAATGAGAAAGAAGAACAATCTGTTTTGTCAACTTCTTCTCATCCTTCCGACCACGAATGAGTGATGATTTAATTAAAGTTCTTGGGGAAAGAGCTCTGGAGGAGATTTCCCGAGGGACCTTGGTGATCACATGGGGGCCACGTGACTGGAGTGCTGGCTCCCGGTGACAAGCATCAGTGCAAAGCAGGATGGAGCAGGAGGGACATCGGCCTGGATGAAAGCTCCCAGCACCCACCCCCACAGGCATGGACCAAGGAGAAGGTAGATGGGGGGGTGAGGGTGGGGGCAGGCCCAGCCCCCTCCTGTCACTCAAGACACAGTGACAAACCCAGGAATCAGAGGCAGGCCGGGTTGCAAAGCCTCAGAGCTGGCAGCAGTGCCAACAGGACAAGCATACATACTTTCTGATGCTGGACTCGTTGAGCTAGGGACCCTGGGCTTGGATACCTCCTGTGACGGGGGGATCCCTACCTCGCTGACTCCATGGATGTTTTTCTTTATAACAAGCTCACTCCTACAAGGCACAGAAGAAATGGCTTTGGAATCCAGTAGATTTATGCTGAGTTCTGGCCCTGCCGTGCAGCCGTGTGACCTTGACTCAGTTCTGTGGCCCCAGGAGCCCGATCCTACCCTTGGAGGGTGGCACTGTTCACCCTCCTTGCTCCCCTCTGTGGTCTCTTCCTTCTACCCAAACCTCAGGATGAGGCGGATAGGGGTGGGGAATGGGAGGAGAAGGCCCCTGGCGCCTGGCGAGAAAGTACGGCTTTCCTCAGCAGCTGTTCTGTGGGCATCTCCACCTTGGGAGCCCAGTCGGGCGCGGGGCTGCACTCTGGGGTGGGATGCGGGTATTTCTGGGCATCCTCAGACAAGAATGTCATTAAAATCCCACGTCGTCCTTGATTATACTGATTAGTAACCCACAGGACTGCTCTGATGGTGCAGGTGTGACAATGTTCAGAACTCCCCAAGCTGGGCAATAATCACAGCAGTAACAACACCGGTGACACTCCCCCCAGCAGTAACAACAGGCAGCAGCAGCCATAACAGTAGCAGCCCCGATGGGCGTCCACTCAGGGCAGAAGCTGCTCTGGGAGTTTCCTGCGCCTTTGCTCACGGGCCTCCCTACAGCCTGTTCTGTTTCTGCCCCCACTTCTCAGGGAGGTAATGCCTGGCCCAGAGGTCCCCTAACTCATCTGAGGCCAAGCCGGCGGGGAAGGAGGCCCCAGACTTCCAGGTGGCCTTGGCTCGAGCAGCCGGTCTTTGATTTGATTAGTTGATTGTTTCTGCATAAGATTTTGTCAAAAGGCTTTTGATGGTTAAAAAACATATTTCACCACCTTTGATGTTGTCTGATCACCATGCCCCCAACTCTCTCTCTCTCTCACACACACACACACACACACACACACACACACACACAATCCCCACATTCCACAATCATCAGATAGATGAAAATACAGCTAAAAGGCACTTGGATGGTGGGTAGTTGGATGGATGGATGCATGGATGGATGGATGGATGGATGGATGGATGGCAGGTAGGCTTGATGGGAAGACAATAAGATTTTCAGTCCAAATATTCATCATTTTGTGCTGGCTTCTCTCTTACGAGCTTGCCTGGCAGGCACCACAAGGTCCCTGTTTTTGGGCCCTAGGGCCCTCACCTGGCATGTGAAGAGGGTTGACCAGCTGTCTACACGCGGGGGCTTTGCGAGGAGCAGGGATGGTGAGGGGCATCGTAAGGCAGCCCCAGGCAGCCTGGCAAAGCCTGCAGCACACAGAGCTCGCTTTGCCAGAAATCACCTCCAAAACGTACGTGGAGGGAACATCATTTCCACATGGTTGGCTTTAAAACCACGCAATTAAGTGGTTTTACAGTCAGTTTTTTAAACAAGCTCTTTAAGTTATGAGTATAAAGCGTGTCTCTATAATACCCAGTTGTGTTTTGTGATTGCCACTGCAATGCTTTTATAATTGGGCAGAAAAAACATCCATCCAGGGCTGAGGCCAAATTACGGAACTCACTTTTTGCCCTGGTGTGACCTAATCAACCCACAGAGATGGGGCTTCCTCAGGACCTGGCCCATGCAGGTGTCTGGGGGAGGGTGACCGACTAGAAGATATGACAGCCCAGCGAGGATGGAGGGAAGCCAATGGGTGTGGGCTGTGAGCGCGTGCATGTGTGTGGCGGGGGTTCAGTGAAGGCATCTCTCCAGCCCAGAGGAAGAGAGTCAGGCAGCCTCAGGATGAAGGCTAGTTTTTGGCTGGGTGTGTAATTGTGGGGCAAAGTGACATGGCTCAGCTACAGGGGTTTGGGGCCTTCCCATCCTGGAAACCTGTCCTTGGAGGCTGGAGTCAAGAGGAAGCTAGGGTTGCCAGAAAATATAGGTTCCCTGCTTAAATTTGAATTCCAAATAAACAATTTTCCCCAAATATAGCATATTTTTAGCATAAGTATAAACATTTGAGATGTACTTATAATAAGAATTTGTTGCTTATATGAAATTCCAATTTAACTGTGTCCTTTCTTATCCTCCCTAAATCCTCCGAAGGACTCAAGCCATTGGAGTGGACACAGGCCTGCTGATCACCTCTGGCCAGCCTGAGGCCAGTGGTGGCTTCTCATTGCCGGCAATGAGTGATACACACCATGATGGAGGAAAATTGGGGGGAATCCGTGGGAGCACAGAGCCACTTAGCCCCCACCGGATTGGTTAAGGAGAGCTTCCTGGAGGGAGTGTCACTTAAAATAATCATTCGGGGGAAATTACTTCAGGAGAAAGTTATTTCAGGTGCTGGAAAAGCAACATGTGGCTGCAAGGACACTTGATATGGCAGGAGTGGGAGGTGATGGGACTGCGGGGGGGGGAGAAGTATACAACCACCTCCCTCGTAGATTACCCAGGGTACACTAGGGCTATTGCCACCTGATCAAAGACTTATGCACATTTAAAATGGCGCCCTATCTGGATGGTTGGCCCCTTTACACCAGGAAGAAGACACCTTTCTTCCAGGCCGATGCAGCCCACTCTGGGGTGCACATTTGGCAAGTGGGTTCCAGCCCCAGTCACCCTCCGCTAAGTGCCCTAGTGCAGCACACGGCATGCTCAGTGGCGTGGTGGCCCTGATTCTAAGCTCCAGGTGGGTGGGTCTTTGTTTCTCCTGCTCACTGCTGTGATCCTACAGCAGTGCCAGGTAAATCTCTGATAAATCAATCTTGAGTTGGGGAGGGTGAGTAGATGGATGGATGAGGGAGTGGATGGTGGATGATGGATGGAGGATGGATGGATGAATGGATGGATGGATGGGTGGGTGGGTGGATGGATGGATGGATGGATGGGTGGATGGATGGATGGGTGGGTGGGTGGGTGGGTGGATGGATGGGTGGGTGGGTGGATGAATTGATGGATGGTTGACTGGATGGATGATGGACAGATGGATGGTGGGTGAATGGATGGATGGATGGATGATAGATAAATGGATGGTGGGTGAATGGATGGATGGATGGATGGATGGATGGTGGATGGATTGATGGGTGGATGATGGATGGATAGGTGGGTGGATGGATGGATAGTGGGTGGGTGGATGGATAGGTGGATGAATGGATGGGTGAACTGCAAGTTTAGGATGGCACGCCCCAGACCTGCCACCCAGGGCCTCAACTCTGGGCACTGAGTAGCAACTTGCAGTAGGAAATCAATGATAGGGTGTGGAATTGGAGGGACTCCCAGTTTTCCTGTCCCTGAGAGACGTGTATTCCTAAAGCTGCATTCTGGAGGGTCATTCCTGGCACACTGTGTGGGATTCATGTGTTGGGTCTTTACGTGGGCTGCCTTCTGCAAGACGAACCTTAGTGTCCCTTAGGTGCTGGATGTGACTTCCCCACTCCTGTGAGTGGGGACATATTGCCTCTGTGCTGGGGTGGCCTGGCTTGCACTGCTGCACATGACAGGCTCAGCTGGGTCCCTGCAGCATGGGTGGCTTCCTGGAGCTTGGGCTACAGGGCCTCCGAGGGAGAACACACAGAGATTGCTTCCTCTTGCCCTTTTTTTTTTTTGTACGGAGGCAGAGTATCAAAAAATATATATTAATTTCTCAAGTAGAATCAAAACAACCTATTTTTAAGTTAGTTGACCCAGCCTGGGATCGCCGATCCTTGATCATTCATTCAACAAATACTCCCTCTGCCAGGTTCCCGTCAGAGTGGAGGTGGCTCTGAGTGTCTACAGGCCATGGGACCCTGAGCCCCTGGTAGGGAGCTCCTCCCTCCCGGGCCTGAGCCACCTTTCCCTCACCCCTCGGCCCCCAAGAAACCGTCTTGGATTCCCCTGGTGTCCTGTCTGGGTGACCTCATTGTTCTACAGCCGGGGGCGGGGCCTGGCCTGAGAGTCACGGCTGCTGCTGGGTCCTGGCCCGGCTTGAAGCACAGCTCCGCCTTCCTTCTCGGTCCTTCCCTCCCCTCCCCTCTCTTCTGCCCCTCCTAAGTTACAGTTATCCAGCTTTATTTTCAGGTGCCTACTGTGGGGCAGGCCCTGTACCGGGGCTTAACGTGTATTATCTCCCCCGTCCTGGCAGCTGCCCGTGGGGCAGGATTAAACAGCATAATGGATGTGACAAACCGGGCAAAATGGAAATCGCTGTAGGGACGTGGAGGGTTATACTGATATCAGCTTCTTCCAGCATAACAGCCCCAGATGGAGAGCTGAGGTACCAGAGGGGGGAGCCTGGGCCGGGACCTGAACACGCCTGCCCGGCCACTCCTTTGCTGGGGTCACCAGAGGGACGGTGCGGGTGGCGGGGCCCAGGGCGGCCTGGTTCTCCGGAGATCCAGATGGGAGCTCAGATGGGCTGCGGAAGACACCCCTCCCCCACCCGCATGCCATGAAGGGGACACCCAGTGGCTCAGGCAGAGGCCTGTCCTTGAGGAGAGGGAGGGGGACCAGCGTGCACCCCCACAGAACGCGGACAGGGCAGCGGGAGGCACAGCCAGCCGAAGAGGCCCAGAGACGTGCAGGAGGAGGCCTCCTCCTCCCCAGCCCCCTCGCCAGCTCCACAGCCCCCTCCACCCTTCCGGGGGGACCACCTTGGCTTCAGCGCATGACCTCCAGGAAACCCTCCGATTCCTCTGCCCTGTCGGGGTGGTCTCTCTGTTTATGACAAAATCACTACTCAGGCCACAGCCACTCAGCGCGGCCTCCTTCCTGCCCAGCTTTGTCCTGAGCCCTGGCACCTGCACGCCAGCACGCCCCATGGCTCCTTCACACAACAAGCAAAGCTAAACTCTTCCCCTCTGTGCCCCCTTCCATCCTGCGTGTGCTCCCTCTGGGCCACCTGAAACGCAGAACTGAGAGCAGAGCCCAGAGCCAGCGAGGAGCAGGGTCCCTGCTGTCACTCCCCCTGCCTCCTCCATCATGGGTTACCACCCAGACCAGGCTGGGCAACCGGGCTCTGAGAGGACCAGGGAGTCAACCTTTGCTCTGCCATGGACCCAGAGCAACCCAAGGTGGCACGGGGACAAATGGACATGGTGTTGCCAGTGGGACCTCAGGCCGGCACACTGTGATCGGATTTCACACCAGTTCATGGGGCCCGAAGGATTATTAGTCTTTGAAGTTTTTAACCACTTCAGTTTGTGTCCGAACATTTGGAGAAAACCGTGCGTGTTCCGGCTCCATGGCGCCGCCTTCTGGAGGGACACTGATGCCTGAGCCATGATGTCTCTGATCCAAACGTTTACAGGAACAAGTGAAATAACGAATGATGATCAGCAAGTGAGAGAACTTGTCCTGGGCCAGGCACAGCGGGGCACATCCAGGGGGCGGGCCAGCGAAGGGACCTGGCAGGGGGGAGGGATTCTGTCCTGCAGGGACTTGCCCAGGTGCAGAAGCCCCACCCACCTCATCCAAGACTTGGCCTTGGCCCCCAGGGCTCCGCAGCTTATGTTCCTCTGGATTGTGCTGCCTCCAAGCTTCTGGCTTCATTCAACACTCCACAAAATGCTCGGAAGCACCGGCTCCACCACACGCTTCACGCAAGGTGCTGGCGAGGAGGTGATGGTTTCTGTCCTGAGATGTTTAGTTCTTCAGAAAGAACTGTTACTCAGCCCTATGGTGCCTGCGTTCTCATGGCACCAGCGCTGCCAGCAGAGGGGCCTGACTATGTGCGGGGCCTGTGCTGTCCTACTGAGTCCTGTGGTGCCACTGAGGTCCCAACACTGGTGTTTCTCCTGCGTCCACGTGTGCACAGGGGTGTGGGTGAGTGGGTGTGGATGGAGGCTCTGGGCTGCACACGGACTCCAAGTCCCTATGAGCGCCAGGCAACGCAAGGAATGAACACAGTAGCACACCTCAGAGCCCCAGCACCAAGTCCTGCACAGCTGGGGGGCAACTGCTCGCAAACCCTCCCTGCCTTCCCCCTGTGCCCCTCCCCGGGGGCCCACAGGACCAGGGAGCTCTTCCCAGCACCGACTACACCAACATGCTTATTACCTGCTCACCGAGCAGCAGCTTTGTTAGAGCATGTGCGCACATGCACACACGCATGCACGCACACATATGCACATACACATACGTGCACACACATATGCACATACACGTGCACACACTGCACACGCATTCAGGCACATGCATGTAGACACATATGCACACACACATGTACATACACACGTGCACACACATATGCACATAGACACGTATGCACATATACACACGTGCACACATGTATACACACACACACGAACACACACACTACCTGAACTGCATTTGTAAGGGACTTGAGGGCCCTAGGGACCCTCCCCCCTCACCCGCCTGCACGAGAAAAGACCTCGGCTCTGGGCTGGGCATTTCTTGAGACAAGAACAGGCCCGCTCATCTCTGAAAGCCCGGCCGACACAAGACCAGAGTCAGCTTGGAATCTGCAAACATGTCATGAAATGAATCACGCGGGAGCCTCATTCCATTTGAGCGACGTGGATACATGCGCGGACAGGGACAGACGGCAGGGCTGGGATGGTGCCGAGGGGTGAGGACGCCCCCAGCCTTTGGGCACAGTCCCATGTCCTCATCCCCCACTTGATCATGTGACGGGGGCTCGGTACCATCCACCGCGTGTTTGGGGAGGGGACGCAGCGCCGGGATGGCGGGGAGACAGCATCACTCCCAGTTTCCTTCTCCGACCCCCCTGGTCCACAGTGAATGGCATCTGACCCATGTGACACTCAGGAACGTCAGCGCTGGTGAGATTTCCACAGAGTCCCGACACTGAACGTGACTTAGCGTGTCTTACAGTCCGGGGAGAGAACTTTATGGGGCAATCATCAGCCTCGTGATTGAAAAACGGGCCTGGAGATGATTATGGTCAAAAAGTCACCGGAGCTGCTTGCCTGGAGCACAACTGCCAAACAATGAAGGAAATACGACGTCAGGTTGCGTTAGCCAAAAACAGATACAAAGCGAGGTGCCGGCAGCATTTGTGTCCAGAGTCTGAGGGACTCCATCCAAAAGGTGGCTGGGGGAGTGCTGACCAGGGCCCCACAAGAGGTACAGTCACCCCGAGGTGACCAGCAGAGCCCCTCACCGCCAGCTCGGCCCCATCTCACCTCCCAAAGCTTATCCTGAGCCGATGGGGGGCGGGGTGGTGACACGAACAGCTCCTGTCCCGTCCCCTGGAGCCCGTGTCCATCCTCATGGCTACTCTGGCCCCAACACTTCCATTCTGGTCACTTATATGCCAGGCTCTGAGTAGAGCATGGTCCCTGCCCCCTGGAAGCTCGGGGTCTAGAGGAGGAGAGGCTCTTTATACCACAGTGGGGCAGCGGGAGAGAGAAGCCACAGGGGCTGGGGGGAAAAATCTGGGAGAGGAGTATCTGAGTCTGAAGGGCATGTCAGGAGAGCCTCCTGGAGGTGGTGACAGCCAAGCAGAATGCTGAAGACTAAGACCTCACCAGGGAGAGCAGGGGAGAGGGTGGAGCGGGGACATGATGGGTGACCTGGCAGCACACACTCAGGGCTGGAGGGCTGGAGGGGCCCTGTTCCCAGGCTTTCAGGCTCACGGACCAGCCGTCATCATTGACAAGGTATCAGTGTGGGGCCCACATGTAACTGCCTCCTTTTATTCTTACCAAGGAGATTATTAAAAGAAAACTACTATCCTCAACCACCAAGTCATAAAAGAAAGGACATTTTAGTGCCCCCAGAGTAGGAAGGACCAGCTCTCAGATAAAGAACATATTTCCCAGGAGAGGCCACTGATGGACCTGGAAGGCCAGCTGCTGCCCAGCGACCTGGTTTGGGTACCAGGGTTCAGGGAGTGTGGGGAGGGCCGTGAAAGGGGAGCGGAGAGAAGGGGCAGGGCCAGTGGGCTTGAGGCAGGATGGGGTGTGGTCAGGTCTGGTCCTGGAGCAGGGCTGCTGCGCTAGGTCCCGGCCTACACCCAGAGGGGGCCCTCACAGAACTGGCCTTGACCCCCTCCTGAGGAGAATGAGCACGGGCTTCTACGTTGCCCTTAGAACCCATCTGCTCCAAAATCCTGGTGACACAGGGTGGCCCAAAGGAGAGAGCCAAAGAGACTGGCTGGAATCTCAGGTCTACCTGTGATTGGATGCGGCTGCTTTGGGAAAATGTCACTTCCTTCTCAGAGCCCATTTTGTCCGTGAGATGAGGATATGAATTCTTGGCACACAGAACTGTCACAAGGATGAGACGAGGTCGTCTCTGTGACGCCAGATGTCCAAGAAGTGGCCGGGACCAACGCAGGAGGGGCAGAGGACATAGGTGTGGTTTACAGAGGGCTTCATGGAGGCAGTGACACGGGCTGAACCGGGAGGAGGGACAGGCCATAAAACGGAAGTTCTCCAGAGTGACCTCTGCACCTCACCACGAGGACCCCGTCTCCAGATCAGAGCATGCCTCCAAACCGCACGCAGGGGGGACCTGCCTCAGATGCAAGTGTTTAAATGCTGGACATGACTTTTCATCGTGGAAAGGCCAATGAGAGACCCATAAGAACACTAGAAAGACAGAGAAATCAGTTTTGAGGATGGCAGTCCACCTCCTCCTGAGTGAAGTGTGGCCCTTCCTAGACAGTCAGTCCAAATACCAAAGTCAAAAGCTATCAGCAGGGTTTGTCAGGTGGCAGGAAGACGGATTCTGGTCTCAGGGCCCCATGCTCCTGGGTGAATAGCTTTAAAGGGACAACTTGGAACAAGTATGATTCACGAGTGGCCGAGCAGCAGACGCAGGGGCAGCCTCAGCCCGTGTAGTCAGGAATACAGTCAAGGGAGCCCCAACAGTCCCGGGGGATGAGTGGCTGCCGAAGCTAATTCTGTGCCAGTGGGTGTCACACTTGGGGGCATATCAGCAGCTCCCCCCTGGCCCTCCTGGCGGCATGGCCACGTGCTATGCCCAGTGGGCAGAAGGGCAGGCTGGTGTGGGAACATAAGGGGTAAGACCAGCCCGAGGAGACTCCAGAGGCCAGTGGACACCGCCCTGCTCTGGAGAAGGTGCAGAAGTGCCGCCTTCTTAGCAGCTCCACCTTCTCTGATACCGGAAGAAAGTGCTCTGCAACATTCTGAAAGGGGCACATGAAGCTTCCAGGTCTGGAAAGCAACCACCCCCAGCAGAAAACCAGAGCGAGGAGTCAGGGGAAATGCCAGACGCCAGGGAGCCGTTGCGATGCTTGACTTACAAACGCCGGCATTTCGAGGTCACAGAGACAGGCATTTGATAACTATTAAAAACACGCACCCACGGTCAATGGGTTTGACTAGCTATTGTCCATCGCGAAAGAGACCCAAGCTTCTTTTCTCCAAAGGTCATGAAGAGCAAACTGCCCTGTGATTTAAAGCAGCTCCTCACTGGAAGAACTCCGCTGCAGCTCCCCTTCAAGAATTATAAGGTCTTTGTATCCAGGACATTGAAACTCCACTTTAAAGAGTAAATTATCATCAAGAAGGGATGGCTTCTGGGCATGGAAATGTACTGGTTCAAGCTCAAGAGCCTGGAATTGAAAGAGCCCCGTACCCCCACTCAGACAGCCACGCCTGAGCTTGCTTCCCGCCACCGGTCCCCCTCTCTGGCCCCGGTGTCTGTACCCCACTGTCGCCCACCCTGGATGCCCCACATGTACCCTGCCAGCACCTGTCCTTGGCTGGGCAGGTCCCCAGACCACCTCCCCCAAGACCACCTCCTGGAGGACTGGGTGGGCTTTCAAGCTTGTTCCACCGCCTGATCGTCCACGTGCAAATCCCGACGTTTGCTGCTTAGGGGCCGCGCCAAGCCTCTCCCAGCCCCGCTCGGCTCTGGGGGCGGTGGCTGAGGGGCAAAGGGGTGTGTTCCAGAGTCAGGCAGACTCTGCTCAGCAAGAGCCGAGAGGACCTGGGGCTGCCAAGGAGGCCGTGAGAATCACTCTGCAGAAGGAAGCAGGAGTCGGTCCCTCCTGAGGTAATGGCCTGTGTCCCGGGAGGACGGGTCTCAGCGAGGCCGCGCTCCTGTCAACAGCCTCTCCTGGGCCCTCCTCCCACCTGACTCCCTTGAGAGCGCTGGCTTGGGTCTTGCCACTTGCTAAAGCATGGATGCTGAGCGACCACATCCCCAACAAGGCGGGGACCCCGCACGTTGCAGGGGCTCCAGGTGCCATGGCAGTGACACTATGATTGTGTGACATGATGCAGGTCGTTAGCACGGCTTGTGGAGAACGCACCCCCGTCCCCACCCTCCCCAGTGCCGTCCAGGTCTGGGTGGACTTGCTGTGGCTTCCACATGTCATTTCAGTTAAGTTTATCGCGTATAGAAGAAACCATCACATAAGGTTTTCACGGACAACGCTTAAGCAGGCTTGGCAGGGAGGATGTTTCAGTGCCAGGAAAACAGAAGCGAGGGGACTCAGTGTTCCGCCTGCCTCTCACCTTCCACCATGCTTCTCCCCACCCCTCCAGTGGCCTGCCCACACCTGGCACGCAGTAGGGCTTCCCTGGCACACAGTAGGGCTTCCCTGGCACGCCTGCCTGGCTGGGTTCCACCGGCCTGACACATGACCACAACAGAGCGCAGAGAGCTGGTCCATTCCCAGGCTGATGGGGGGGGGGCAGTGCAGAGGCTGGCCCGGATGCGGTGGCCCCACTGGTTTCACTGGACTGGGTGCTGGTGAGCCCCTTAGAAGCACCTCCTTGCAGACACACAGAACACTATGAGGGGTTTGGATGGACGGCACCCGTGGCAACCGGGGGTCAGAATGCTGCAGCTCGTCCTCTGGACCTTGTGGACCCAGAAAGACCAGGAGTTAGGACAGCAGTCGCTCTGGGTGACAGTATTGAACTTGACCTGAGCCCTGGAAATACCAATAGGTAAGCCCCCCTTCCTCCTGCTCCAGAAAGCTCCTGCCCCATGACAAAGACGCGCGTGCCCCTCGTTTACTTGTGACAAGGCTAGACCCCCAAGTTCTCATTCTCTGCCCGTAAAAGATCAGCCAAACTGCAGACCCCACTGCAGACCCCACCACTTGACCACTGGCCAAGTGGTACAAAATGCAGACAACATGCCTTGACCGACTTCAGGCAGGCTTTCCCCCCCTCTATAGGCCCGAACTGTGACTTGCCCGGAGGGGACATGGGGACCTGGCCCCTCCTGAGAATCAGCTGATGGCAAAACAGACACTGCCTGCTCCTGTCCCTTATCCAGTTCTTTCAAACTCATTTACTCCTCCCATCAAAGGAAGCCCCTCTCCGCCTCACCTACGTGACACTCCAGATCTTACAGTCTCCCCCTATTACAATAGCCCTCCCCTATTGTCACAGCCCCCCATTGTCACAGCCCCTCCTCTATTGTCACAGCCCCTCCCCTATTACAATAGCCC
Source organism: Rhinolophus hipposideros (assembly GCF_964194185.1). Taxonomy (NCBI): domain Eukaryota; kingdom Metazoa; phylum Chordata; class Mammalia; order Chiroptera; family Rhinolophidae; genus Rhinolophus; species Rhinolophus hipposideros. Next base: position 108,057,622 of record NC_138047.1, on the reverse strand, counting down.
CCCCTATCGTCACAGCCCGCCCCCTATTGTCACAGCTGCCCCCTATTGTCACAGCCCCCCCTATTGTCACAGCCCCCTATTGTCACAGCCCCCCAATTGTCACAGCCCCTCCCCTATTGTCACAGCCCCTCCCCTATTACAATAGCCCCCCTATTGTCACAGCGCCCCTATTGTCACAGCCCCTCCCCTATTGTCACAGCCCCCTATTGTCACAGCCCCCCAATTGTCACAGCCCCTCCCCTATTGTCACAGCCCCTCCCCTATTACAATAGCCCCCCTATTGTCACAGTGCCCCTATTGTCACAGCCCCTCCCCTATTGTCACAGCCCCTCCCCTATTGTCACAGCCCCTCCCCTATTACAATAGCCCCCCTATCGTCACAGCCCGCCCCCTATTGTCACAGCTGCCCCCTATTGTCACAGCCCCCCTATTGTCACAGCCCCTCCCCTATTGTCACAGCCCCTCCCCTATTACAATAGCCCCCCTATTGTCACAACCCCCCATTACAATAGCCCCTCCCCTATTGTCACAGCCCCTCCCCTATTGTCACAGCCCCTCCCCTATTACAATAGCCCCCCTATTGTCACAGCCCCCCATTACAATAGCCCCCCATTGTCACAGCCTCTCCCCTATTGTCACAGCCCCCCATTACAATAGCCCCCCCATTGTCACAGCCCCTCCCCTATTACAATAGCCCCCCTATTGTCACAGCCCCCCATTACAATAGCCCCCCATTGTCACAGCCTCTCCCCTATTGTCACAGCCCCTCCTCATATTGTAAGAACCCCTCCTCCGATTGCAAGAGCCCCTCCCGCTATTGCAATACTCTTTTCAAATCTCCTTCCCTAAGTACAGACCTGTTTTTATGTGACAAAGGAATCAGCCCCCAGGCATAGCACAACGCCTCTCTCACCATTGGACACTGTGTCAGAGATTCTTGGGTTTCTTGCTGGGATTTTCCAGATTCAAAGAGTTGAGCCCCTAATTCTTCTAAAATCTTCAGGGTGTCCTGCGAGCCCCTCACCACCTGAACATGGCAGCTTACTGGAGTCTCATCCCTTAGCAAGTGGGTCCCCACTGGTCTGCCACCTGTAGCAGCTGCACTGGCCTCTCGGGGACCCACACCTGTCTACTCAGCTGCCCAGGGGTAGTGCTCGGTGCACGTAGACTGAGGGAGAGGGCAGTGACCGGGGCTCCTTCCATGAGGATGAGGCCAGAATGTTCTGAGAAGGGAATCTCCCGCGCTCCTCTCCCAGGGGGCTTTCTTCAGCCTTTCCCACACCAAGAGCCGACTCAACTGATTTCCAGAAGACTGTGCATTCCTGCTAGAATATCCTTTTAAAATTACATAAAAAAAAGCAACAGGTTGGTCTGAGGGGGGTGAGCGGGCTTCAGCACAGGAGAGAAAATTTGAGAGAACAGGTTCTTCCAGCCAATTGTACTTCATAACTGAATATCTTTTTGAGCCTGCTAATTAAGCAGCATTTTCCCCGAGTCAGAGAACCGAGTCTTGGCACTGAAAGGCACTTTGAGACAGAATCTGACACGCAGGTCTGGCAAGTACCTATAACAAGCAACAGGAGTAGAAAACGCAGCCCTCCTCACAGAGAGGAGCTGTGAACTGGCCGGGCAGCCATGCCGACCACTGGCCCTTAGCACTTCCCTGGACCCCCCCATGCCTGCCCCTTAGCACCTCCCTTGACCCCCATGCCTTCCCCTTAGCACCTCCCTGGACCCCCATGCCTTCCCCTTAGCACCTCCCTGGACCCCCATGCCTTCCCCTAGCACTGGCCCTTAGCACCTCCCTGGACACCCCCCATGCCTTCCCGTTAGCACCTTTCTGGACCCCCATGCCTTCCCCTTAGCACCTCCCTGGACCCCCATGCCTTCCCCTAGCACTGGCCCTTAGAATCTCCCTGGACACCCCCCATGCCTTCCCCTTAGCACCTCCCTGGACCCCCATGCCTTCCCCTAGCACTGGCCCTTAGCACCTCTCTAGACACCCCCCATGCCTTCCCCTTAGCACCTCCCTGGACCCCCATGCCTTCCCCTAGCACTGGCCCTTAGCACCTCCCTGGACACCCCCCCTTGCCCTCCCCTAGCAGGAAGGGGACTGCACCGTCCTGTGATGTACACGTCTGGACGAGGCCTGTCCATCTGTTCTGTAATCATCTTCTTCCTACCTAATCCACTGTGGAGCGGCTTTGTGCTTTCTGACAGCAGCAGACATCTGACCAAAGGATACAACATGCCGTTGAGTCAAATTTGCAAGGAGGAGTGCTGCCTCACGCCAATGAAAACATCTGCCGTTTTGCAGCCATGGTGACAAGCTGCTGGTCTCTGCAGCAGTAATTCATGACAGGGAAAGTGAGAGGGGGCTGCCGGGGCCTTGCAGGTGACGCAGGCTGGGCCCCGATGCAGTGTCCAGGTGAGCACCTGGTTAGTACTCAGTAAACACCTGTGAGTGTCCGAAGGCTGGAATAAAACAGAACCCGCCGTACAGGGCGAGGGAGAGATGGGAGCTCCCAGAGTCACAGCAGCACATCTGGCCTGACCCCTTAGCCAGTGCCAGGCCCTGGGCCACGGGCATTCATGAGCTATGTGTCTGTCCCTTGTTCCTGTCACGCAGCTCCTAAAACCCTTGGATTCTGAGTGACAGGAATTAATGTTTTTGTATGAGATGGCTGGGGGCCTCTAGGTGGCTTCGGGATGGGGGCTGGTTGCCAGCAAGACCAGGGCAGGATGACAGGGTTGGCACTTTCAGCCCCACCCCCGAGACCTCTGACAAGGTGGGGGTGCTAGACCTTGAGTTCAGTCACCAAAGACAGATTTAATCAATTGTGCCCACATAATGAAACCTCCACAAAACCCTGACACAGTGGGGCTGCAGAGCTTTCTGGCTGGCTCTCCACTGTTGTGAGAGGAGATAAAACAGAGAGAGAGAGAGAGAGAGAGAGAGAGATAGACAGAGAGAGAGATACAGAGAGAGAGACAGAGAGAGAGAGAGAGAGAGAGAGAGACATGTTCACTACTGACCAACAGCAACGAGGCCACTCCTACCAGCAGAAACATGCTGGGGAGGGTGACCCCCCACCCCGGAGAGGGCGTGGAAGCTCCATACGCCCCCTCACATCCTGCCCTGCGTCTGGCTACTCCTGACGTGAAGCCTAGATGGTAACCTGTAAGTAACGCCCTCTGTGCTCGTTCTGTGAGCCATTTCAGCAAACTATCAAACCGTGGGGGGCAGGGTGTGGTCTAAAGCCCCTGGTTACAGCCCATCTGTCAGAAGCACAGGTGGCCTCCTGGGACTCGTGACTCTCATGTGCAGTGGGGGCGCGTCTGTGGGGGCTGACGCTGACTCCCGGCGGACAGAGTCAGAGCAGGACGCCCGCTGGCTTCGGGCACGGCGAGGTGCTGGGAAGACACCGCGTGTGGGCCTGGTGCTGCTCACGCACCATCTCCTTTAGTTCTCGGAACGATCCGGTTACGCAGCTGCCATTACTGCTCTGCTTTTGCACATGAAGAAACTGAGGCACGGTACGCACATCCCTGCCCAGTGACAAGCTGCTAATGAGCGTGCCCCGTCCCAGGACGCACCCTCCAGACACTCAGAGCGATGCCTCCAAGCCCCACGCAGGGCCCGTATGGAGGAGGAAAGCCCCCGACACCCCAAATCAGGGGCCTCCTGCGTGTCCCCGGGGGCCGGTCCCTGGCCTCTCATGAGCTCCTCAGTCTGTCTGTCAGTGACATAATCTCCAGGTCGGACGCTATCTCGACCCGCTTCACCTCTGTAGCTGTGGCACCTGACGCTGCAGCAAGAAGGGGAGGCCGGAGGGGCGCCTGCGCAAAGCGGCAGGGCCTCTAAGTCCAGACCCAGGAAGGTCCATTCCCGCAGGCCAGAGGCCAGTTACGTCACACCCACCCCGAACCAGGCAGGGCAGAGCCACGCGAGGACAGAAGGCCAGCCTGAGCCTTCAAGTCAGCCACCAACCCGGCTTTCGCTGGCCGGCGGGCTAGTGCACGTGGGCTGAGAGGGGCAGGCCTCCATTGCTCTGGAACTCCTGAAATGCAGTCACGTTTACTTCCCACCACCGGCCACATGCACTGCAGACACTACGGCAGGCGATAAACATCGCTGGTAAACCCTATAGCCACCAAGATAGCAGCCGCCCGATTTTACAGCTGGGGAAACTGAGGCTCAGAGGCTAACACAGTGGGCCACGGCACACAGCTGGCAGTGTCAGCGCTAGGATGGGGTCCCATCCCCTTAGTCTGGATAATCCACCCGTCTCTCTCTGTCCTTGTCTTATTTCCCTGGAAGCTGGGGGACATTTTGGAGGCAGACACAGAGTGTCTTTATTTTGGTGTCACCAGATCTCGCCCAGGTCCTGGCAGACAGACACGCGCAAGAGATGCTGAGTAAATGAAATACGTGAACTAAAAACTGGCTCAATGTGGAGAATGTCAGGATGGAGTTTGAGGCGTGCCCGTGGGGTCTCCCTTCCCCATAACAAGAGCACTCAGTACGAGCAGCTGCAGGTGTCACCTCCCTCTGCACAGGCTCCAGAGAGGGGCATCGCTGGGGTCGGCCAGCCTGACCATAATGACAGTACCATTCCTTTAAAACGGGGCAATCTGTGCAATGTCGGCTGCTCGGCAGCAGTTGCTCCTGCACTGGCGGAAATGGCCCGCCTGCTGGCACCTGCTGTTGCTCTCTTCTGCCCGGGACCACCCCACCTCACAGGCACCACGGTTTGGCCACGTGTCTGCAGGGCTCCGAGCAGCAGCAGTGCCACCTGGACCTGATCCGCTCTTTAGAGGGCTACCTGAGGCCTGGCCAGGCGCAAAGATGGCAGAGCCAACACTTGGAGGGTGAGAGGCTGGGGACCAGGTAAGGAAGGGCCCTGGAAGGGGGCCAGGACACCTGGGTTCTCTTATGCACACACCCCCCCCCATGAAGAGTCCATTTGCTATGAATTCAACCACCTGTGGCAGACTGCACTTTCTGATGACGACAGCAGCAACAGCTCCCATGTCACCTGTTCTTCTGCAGTGTGACCTGCCTGTGCCCCCATGAACTGGGGGTCTGTTTCTTCTGTCCTGAATCTAGGCTGGTCTTGGCGGCTTCCTTGGCCCAGAGGACGCAGCAGAAGTAATGTTCTAGGACGTGGGAGGCTCGACCATAAGAAGCTTTGTACTTCCACCTGGGCCTTGTGGGGTGCTAGAAATGCTCCCTCTAAGAACCCAGCCACTATGACACCCCAGTCACATGCAGACGCCACCTAGAGGTGCATGGGGCTTCCAGGCGAGGCCCAGCTGAGCCCTTAGCCAACTGCCAGCATCAATGGAGCGACCAACCTAGACATCCAGCTGAGTCAAGCCTTCAGATGACAGCAGCCCAGCCAATATCCAACTGCCACCATGTGGGAGACCCAAGTGAGAGCCTGCCAGCTGACCCCAGTCACACCACAGCACCGTGGGAGATCACGATAACCTAGGGTTTAAGCCAGCAAGCTTGGGTTGTTCTTGCAAAGTGGTACATAACCACAACAGCCCCTCACTGGCATTTACTTTCAGGCTTAGTAGCATTTATACACCTAGCAGGAGCCAGACATTCTGTTTGGTGGTTTATGTCATTCATTCATTCACTGAACAAATCCTTACAAGACGATGGAATACGGGTTACATTTTAGAAAGGATAGGCTAGGTTTAGCTGCAACCTGACCCATCCACGGTCTATATCTCACTCGTGCTATTTGTCTGCAGCGGGCAGACAAAGGCTCTGCTCCACACAGCCATTCAGGGACCCAGGCTAAGAGAGGCTCTGCCCTCGGGAACCTGAGGCCTTCTCAGCTGTTTAGATGCGGAGGGAAACTAAAGACTTTTACATGTGGGCTTTTCACGATCCAGGCCTAGAAGTGGCCCTCATCACTTCCTTGGCCACATGGCCATGCCTGTTGTAAGGGTCAGGGGAGTGCAGTCACCCACTAGCCAGAAGGAAAGGAGAGCCTGGAGGTGAGTGGCACTACCAATGTCTTCTACCAGCTTCTCCCACTTACGAATGAGTCCGCCCGGGCTGGGGGAGCCTAGTGCAATGCGATAGGGTCAGTAAGTCAGCTGCAGAACTGACCTGTTTGGCTCCAAACACACCAGCATATTCCTGGGCGGCCTGTACATTTTTTTTTTTTTTAATGATGAGAATAGCAATGCTGGGATGAAAGTAGACGGTTGGTGGAGCCCCCAAAATTAATGAACAGGACTGGCAGCTGTAAACAGCAGAGCCCTGGAGAAAATGAAAGGGGCCTTGTGGAGAGGTCTACACCAGAAGCTGGTCTTTTTAAACTTTAAAGGGGAGAAGCCCAAGGCTGCATGCAGTGCTTAAAAGCCTCCAGCATAAAAGCAACCTCGGCTTCCCGGCTGCTTTACCAATTTAAAGGGTTATTATTATTTTTCCCCCCATGGCTTGCTGGGGTTTTCTCTGGGTCAAAATGGCCCCATGTAATCCTTTGAGGGGTCTGGGATGTCCCCTGGAGGCTGACACACAAGCATAGAGAAGTAATCGCGGCTCACAGTGCCCCAGAAAACAGATGTTGCCGAGGAAAGCCAGCGGGAGATTGTAGGAAACTTGCCCAACCACTGGGCAGGGGGCACCCCCCCCAGGCCCTCGAGAGTCATCTGTGCCTGGGGCTCATGGGCTGCTTCAGAAAGGCCAACGGGGGGAGGGGAGGGCATGGAGGATTTCTTCCAAAGCTAACCTCGCCCCATTATCCTCTCTAATCCTTGAGAGCCAGACTTCCAAAGCGTTGCTGGAAAGAGCCTAAGAGGGGGTGGAGGGTTGAAAGGTCTGGCTGGTCAGTGCCACAGTGGGTCCCCCTAGCTAGGATGAAAGGCTGTTCCTCTCGGGCCCAGGAGCTTGAGTTTCCCATTTAACAGGGCAGGCTGAATTTGGGCCCCACGAGCCATGCTGGAACCCTCCCCCCAAAAAGCCTTCTAGAGACTCCTCCTGAGGTTCCCCCAGATTATCCAAAGAAGCAGGGGGCGGGGTGAGAGAGCCTCCTCCCAGCTCCGGCACTGGGTGAGCTTACAGATTCCCCCAGAGCGTCCTTCACAGGCTGGGCTGTGAACAAACAGGATGACAGCTCTCAGACTGTGAGGAGAGGTGGGCTGTGGAAGCGCCCAGCAGTAGGAAGGGAGGGTGCAGGACAGAAGGGGCAGGAGGAGACCCCACATGGTCTGAAAGAGGGAGGAAAAAGGACGAGAAGGCAGGAGCTGGGAGGGCAGTTGGGAAGAGAAGGGCAGCAGAACAGGAAGGGTGCAGCCCCCCCCACCTGTGCACTGGGGGCTCTTTGAGCTTCCGTTTTCCCAAGGAGAGCGGGCACAGAGGCAGGACACATCCCAGCACCCGCGGGGTCGGCTAACAAGGCCACGCTGACACCATTTCTGCAGGTCTGCTTCTTGATTTAAGGCTGCCAGCAAGCTGCACAGATGGTATTTTCTACATTTTAAAGACAAGAAAGCTAACTTATATAAATATAATGATGCCTTAGCTTTCTATGGCTTCCAAAACAAATCACCACCAACTAAGTGGCTTAGAACAAGATCAATTGATTATGTCACAGTTCTGGAAGTTGGAAGTCCAACACAGGTCCCACTGGGCGGGTTCCTTCTGGAGGCCCCAGGGGACAATCTGGTTCCCTGCCTTCTCCAGCTTCCGAAGTGCCCACATTCCTTGCATGGGCTCAGGGCCCTGCCCCCACCTTCAAAGCTGCGGGTTACAGTCTCTGCCTCTTTTCCAAAGTCACGTCTCTCTGTAACGGCCCAGAAAGGATCCCTGCTGCTCAGAATGCGTGGCACTAGACAGCGCCACCAGGATCGTCTGGGATCAGCTTTCGGCCAGGTCAGGTAACAAGGCACAGGTTCCGGGCAGAGGACCTGGACTTCTTCGGGGAGCCATCATTCTGCTTTCCAGAAGTGGGCTCTACAAAGAGTGTCAAAATGAACCCCAATAGCTGCGGCTCATTCTTCGGTTGGTTCTGTGCTCAGAAAGAGGTCCCCTGGGCCGACCTCTCCTTGTAGGCAGGGGAATGGAGGCTTACAGTTCAGCTAAAACCCCCTCAGCTCACTTCCACAAACGTTTGCCATAAGCCCCTGTGCTGTGGGCACAGCTGGGAACCCTGTCTCTGTGGCTAGCACCTAGTAGGAGCCCCACCATCGCTATGAATTTGGGGGATGAATGGAGGTCTCCAGGGGCAGTGGAGGGAGCACGGGACCAGACGATGCGGAGCCCAGCTCTGTTTCCTATGGGTGGTGTGACCTTGCCAGGGTCTCTCTGGGCCTCAGTTTCCACATCTCCAGAATGGGTACATTTATCTACTTCCCTCGTCCACAGTGTTTTGTGTGGAACTAAAGAGGCAAAGCATGTGGAAATGATTTGCAATGTCCCCCACATTCCAGCCCACCTTCGGAGAGGAGCCGTCCCTCCCTGGACTCCTGCCAGGGCTGTTTCTTGTCCTGGAGGAATTTCTTTTCAGTGTCCCTGGGAGAGTTTAAAGGACCTAATGATTCACAGCTCCCTTCACAGCGTTTTCACAAGCCCTTTCCTTCCTAAAATTAGCAAATAACAAAGAATCCATTGGCAGATTATGGCACAGCTATGAATATGCATGACTCATTCAGTAATCAAACACCGCATCCCTTCCAGAAGAAGGGATCGGAGCATAACTTTCCACCACATATTTAAATTCAAATTAGTCATTATTTAATGTTGGGACAAATCGCTGGAGAAGGTCATGTTTTCGGTTTAACGTTTCTTTCTCAATAAGCGAGGCCAGCTCCCGGGCAGGGTACACAGGCCCCAATAACACGTGTTTCTTTCTCTTATTCTACTCATATTGAAGAGCTGCACCTTTGAAATAGCAATAAACAGCCACCCCCATTCATGGCTTCCATGTAAAAATGCCCCCCCAGCCCTTTCCTCCATGGCTCTTGCTTCTCTAGGGGCCTCATCACCCACCCCCAGTTCACGCACAGACACAGATCCACTGACCATATCTGTGGTCCAAATCCCACTCTGCCATTTCCCAGCTGTGTGACCTCAGCCACGTGACTTAACCTCTCTGAGCCTCAGTGTCCACATCTGTAGGAGGAGGATACTAATAGTTCCGACTACGTAGGTCACCATGAGTGTCACGACATGCAAGGGGCTTAGAAGGATGCTTATTGAAAGGTTCCATACCCACAGATGTCGGCTATGGTTACTATTGTACTGCTGTTACTAACACAACCAGCCACCGATACCTCAAGCGCCGTCCCCTAAATCTCAGCCTCTCTGTCCTCCCTGTCAATGCTGAGTTTCATCCTGGGGCTACTGCAATGGGCTTCTACTGGCCTCCCGGGTAGAATTGGGGGGCTCCTACCAGGAGGAGCCCCGATTCTGACATGGCATTCAGGACCTTCACCGCTCTCCTGCTGACGGTTTGGTCCTGGGTGCTAGGCTCACCGGGAAGCTCACCGCCTCCCAAATAGGCTGCACAATATCAGTCCTCAGTGCCTTTGCACATGCTGTTCCCGGGATGCACAATGCTTATCCACTTTGTTCTGAATGGCCAGCGACCCCTGGAGAACCATTCCACTTCCAGGTCCTCTGTGAAGTGTCCTAACCTGGGCTGAGTTAGTAGCCTACTCCTCTGTACTCAGGGAAAAGCGGAACAAAACAGAACGAAGCAAAAATGCAAAATAAAAGTCTTGTCCAGACTGTTGTTTGAGCGTTTAGCACACTACGCTTAGTATTGTGAATGAATAAAGGAATGAATGACACCTGTCAGGCTTCTCTGCCAGCTCCCTTCCTCTTCCAGGGCAGGAGCTCCAACTAGTTTCTCCCTGAAGTCATGTCTGACCCCAGCTTTCCAAGATGGAAAACAAATGCTTTTGCAGAGGCTTTTACACCCTGATCACTGTCGCATGTCTGTAGACAAGACAAGCCCTTGCAAGACCCCTGAACTGCAGTCACTGGGGGGTCTTCAGCCACAAATGAACCTCGATCCTCAGAGTATCAGTCAGCAGATTCCACACTGCGTTTCAGGCTGGGGTGCCCTTGGCACCAAATCGACCCCAGACGCTCTGGAAAGCTGGTCCCTGGGGTCCTCGTCATCCATGCAGGGGTCAGAGCAGACGTCCCTACTTAGACTGCAAGTTCAAATAGAGCCTGTCCTTCAAATAAAAAACAATCCAGCGGCCACATGTTTGAGGGACCTAAAGAAACCCAAGGCCAGCTTCACCGGACACATTTCACAGCCCAAAGCTGGCTCCAGGGTGACACTTGAGAAATGGGACCTCAATGCAGCTTGGCTGCTGAAAGAAAACGGGTTTGCGATCACAGACAATCTTCCTAACAAGACATTTTCTTATTCCAAGAAAGGCGGACAAACGGGCAGACTTCTTACTGTAATGCCTGATGATCTCCTCTCTCGGGCGCCCTGGACGGAGGGCTATTAGACAGACCAGAAAACTGTCCCCGGGGAGCTCTGACAAATCCTGCAGGGGCCACTTTTTACAGTCAGAGAAATTGGTTTTAAAGGCCCAATACAGTGCATGCTGTTGTTACAGAAAAGCAATCCATCTTTTTGTTGTTGTTGCTACTGAGATGAAAAATGGATTCTTTTAAACAACAACAACAACAACAACTTTGCTCCGTGTCCCTGAGGACAGGCCGATGGTAAGAACCGGGCACCCTAGAGCGGTGCCGCAGCGCTCTCATCACCGGCTGGCTCTGCCAGGGGTGCTCTCAGCCCCCGCCGGGCAGTGGTGGGGCCAGCTGAACCAATGCCACCCTGATGGCCCCCACAGCAAGAAAGGGGCGGCAGGGCAAAGTCTCTCCCACAGGCCACTTCATGTTTCCAAAGTGAAGGGAGACAGCAAACACGCTGGAGCCCAGCATGCAGCTGTGTCCAACCTCTGCCCCTGCGGTGAGCACCACATTGGGTCCCGGTAGAGGTGACTTCAGGCAGCCGGGGTCTCCATGGAAACCCCGAGGGCAACAGCCTTTGGTCTCATCAACCCTTCACCCACTGACCAAGCACCCACTCAGAGCCGGCACTTTGTCAGCCTCGTATGGGTCCTGACAATAACTGCACAGAGTCCTAAGGGGGGGGTCTGGCCCGTCTCTCTGTGCCCCAGGACGGATCTGGCACATTTGTTTGTGGGGTGAAGGAATGAACCAACCTGGTCACAGAGGCACCACGGTTGTCAAAAGGGGGGACCCTGGCTCAGCCCAAGGTCACAGAGCACTGAGACCCTAAACGCCCTCCAGCTGCCTCCTCTTCTGAGCCGGACCAGCACCAAAGTCCTTAAATCCCACATCTGGGAGCTGAAGGATGTCTGGCTCACCATCCCCGACGGGACTCGTTTCAGTGCTGTTCTTACAATGGTTGTGTGGCCTCTGCTCGCACACCTCCTGCGACGGGGCTCCCTCCCTCCCAGGACAGCTCAGCCCATCGCTGCACATGTGTCCCTGCTAAGACGCTGTTCTTATTCTGAGTCTCAGCGGAGGTCTGCTTCTCTGTCTCCTCATACACACCTGCCCTCCATTCAAAACCAAGCGGTCCGGGGTGTTTAGGGCTGGGCCGAGGTACTAACACCCACCACAGAAGCCCCCATCATCGTGCTGAGGTTCCTTCCTTCCCCCAGGAAGGAAAGACCTTCTTCAGATTGTTTTAAGAAAAATGGATGTCCGAGATAGATGTCCCCAAGGAGCTGAAAACAGATACTCAAACAAACGCAGACACACACATATTCAAAGCAGCACTGTTCACAGCTGCCAAAAGGTGGAAACAACCCAAATGTCCATCCGGGGGTGAGCAGGTAAACAAAATGTGGTCCATCCTTACAGTGGAGAATGACTCGGCCACAAAAAGGAATGAGGTTCTGGCACACACTGCAATGTGGGTGAACCTCAAAAATCTCCCACTATGTGCAGTGTCCAAACGGGCAAACCCAGAGACAGAAAGCGGAAGAGTGGTTGCCGGCGACGGCGGGAGGAAGGAGGGAGCGATGGCTTCATGGGTCAGAGTGTTCTTCTGGGGAGAGGAGGTGATTTGGAACTAGACAGACGGCGAGGGCCCCGCAGACACGAGGGTGTCCTAAGTGCCGTGGAACTGTGGGCTATAACACGGTTCATTCCATGGCGTGGGATTTTCACCTTTATTGAAAAAGAAGACTGTGCAGAGAGGGTGGCAACATTAAAAGTCTAGTCCTTTCTGTCCAATTAAGAGAAATACATGTTAGTTACTGACAATGTAGGAAAAAGGTAAGGGAGGAAATAAATACGAGGGAGTTCCTGTACTGAGGTGTCTCTCTTTGTCGTTTTTCTTTGCACATATATGTTGCTTTAGAGAAGGAGGAGACTGAACGCATGTTTCTGGCCACCAGCTTTCCCACTTGAGCCTATTCCCGCCGTCTTAAACAGTCTTTGAAAACTCGCTTGTAAGCCTCTGAATGGTTTGCTCTCATGTGCATGTACCACAAACGGTTTAGCTCCTCCTGTGTTTATCTCAATAGGTGCTTTATGAACAGAATGAGACAACCACCCTTCTCCATGGCAGCCCCCAGTGCCTGCACCCTGGCCACCTGCCCGGGGCACAGGTCCCTTCATCCGTCACCCACTAGGTGGCCTGCAAGGGAGAGAGGGAACAAAGGGCCGTGGAGGGAACCAAAGAGTTGGAGGTGGAGAGGGATGGGCGGCTCCCAGGAGACGGGTGCATTGGAGGGAGAGGCAGGATGGAGGCAGGTGGGAGGGGAGGACTGTGGGGTGGGGTTGGGGGAGTCAGTCCTCCCTCTGGACTCAGTTTACCTGTGCCCCCCATCCCCGACCCCAGGGTGAGGAAGCCCTTGAGAGGCCATTTCCCTGGAGCTGGAGTGAGCGGGCCAATGCAGACACGGGGGCTGAGCCCCCCTAGGCCCTCTTCATAGTCAGTGGGGCTTTGCAGGGAAAGGGACCTAAAACCTGCCCACCTGAGACTCCAGGCAAACTGCTCACCTGCCTTTTGCTGCATCTGCCGGCCCTCCGAGATCCGGGGGAAGCAGTGAGGCGGAGTCTCTGAGGCAGCCCTGCCGTGTGGATTATTTCTAGCTCCCAGCATGCTCTGGCCGGCTTTGCTTTGGGAACATCAGCAGAGCAGCCGGACAGGGATGGGGGTGGGGCGTGCATTGTTTTTCCTTCCCGGGAGCACGGTGGGGGCACATGTGTGGGGAGGGCCCAGCATAGCGGGGGAAGGGACTGCTGCCCTCGCTTGGGTTGTAAGGAATGCTCTCTCTTAGTCCCTGATAATTCTGAGTACTTGCGGTGCTGAGCTTTGTTCTAAGGGATTACATAATTTAATCCCCACCACAACCTCAGGAGGTAGGAACCATCGTCATCCTCTTTCCACAGACAAGGAAATAGGCACAGAGAGGTGAAGCCACTTGCCCAAGTCGCTGTTAAGTGGCCAGGCCAAAGCGCACGCGAGGCCATCGGGCTATGCTCCACGACACCACTCCACGTCACGGCCCTAACCCTGGAGGACGACGGTTTTCTGAGAGTCCAGCCTTCCCCCACCCCGTGAAACTGACGGCCCAAAGCCGTGGGGAGCAGTAGCAGAAGTCGACAGAAAATGAGCCGCTTGTTGTATTCTGAATACTGCTTGGGCTCAAATACAGCCCCAAAGCTTTTTGGCCGTCAGTGGGCCGTGGCCCGTCCTGCAGTCCTCCTGTCCCCACTGCTGTGACACAGAGCACAATGCTGTGTGTGAAGGAAAGGCCTGGTGACTTTTTAATCATCTGTAGTTATCTGTGGAACAGTGCAAAACAGCACGCGGGGCTGGGCCGACGGAGAGACACCAGTCTTAGTCTCCCTCCTTTTTTTGCAGGAAAAGAGCGAGGACTAAGAATGAGACACTGTTGAACTTGCGCCCCTGGCCGGCCCCTCACTTAGGTGTGACTGTCTCCGAGTCTCCACTCTTTATGAGGAAATGGGAACAGGAACCGGCCGGCCCTGCCCAGCCGCAGAACTGTCATGGTCGTGAAAACATGATCTCATGTCCTGAGCACAGGACGCCATGCGGGCTGTGCGGACCCCGGTATTATGACCAGCACCCCGGTATTATGACCAGCACCCCGGGACTTGGCTGCTGTGCCCTGTGGGCAGATTTCAGGGCCTGTGCACAGACGGGCCTCAGAGCACTCTAAGAAGTTTCCAGATTCACAGGGGTTTGCTGTCTTCCAGAACAAGGAGCCCTCACTGGGTCATCAGCTCCTGGAGAGGACAGACTGACTTCCCTGCTCCTTCACTCCCAGCAGTGGGCCCAGAGCCTGACCCGGAGCCGAGCCGGCGGGTTGGTTGCAAATGGAGGGAGCTTCCATGCACTTGGAGCTCGCATCACCCCGAGAGCCTAGCGTTCCCAACAGCCTCGGAGTGGCGTCCACCCCCGCCCGTCCGCTAAGGGAGGCTGGCCGTGCTGGTGCTCTGACCGCACGGGCGGGAAGTGCTGTCCCCAGAGCACCACCCGGGACTCCACGTCAGAGCCGCATCTGGCCGTGGTGCCACAGCCCTCAGCGTGGGAAACGGTGACCTTCTCCGCAGCACTGACACCCAGGACGGAAATACTGACAACCGCCCACCCACTGCCAAACTGGAGAAACGGCCATGGATCAGAAGCGCAGTGGGTGGTTCACAGGCAATTTGCCATCTGAAATGGAGCAGGCCCTCCTGGTCAGCCAGAGGGAGCGTGGTACCTCCCACCATCTGCCGCCTGGCTCCCGGACCCAAGGCCCGGCTGGTGGAAGCAGGTGGCCATTCTGCCGCCGTGGGGGCTATTTGCGTGTGGCCCCAGCACTTCCTGCACCCTCCCATCACACTGTCTCTTGCTAAATCTCTTCTGTGACCAAAGTTCCCCATGAACACGTGACAGGTGCTGGGGGGCTCTGATCAGGGGCTGTTGCACCCTGGCAGGAGGCCAACGGCACCCCAGCGCAAGGCAGGCTGGGTTCGTAACTTTCCATGAGTTCCCTAAGATTGGAGAGGGAGAGACTCATCAGAAGCTGCTGACCCGGCCAGCAGAACCGTGGACAACACGCGACTGAGCCCTGCCAGGGGCCCAGAACACACGCGACAGCAGCACAGCTGAGGACGCACACCTCCTCTGCTGTGGGGGATACATTCACCTTTGTCAGAGTTGGGTAAATAGGAAAATAGAAGGAAAAATCAGCATGGTGCTGGTGAAAGAATACCAGAGCCAAGTCAAAAGGAACGTCCTCCTGACGACTCGGAGGAAGGCTTTCTCTCTGAACAGGGCTTATCTCCAAAACCTGTAGACATGGAAGGAAACGTCTGTTTGGCAACCTCAGTGGGATGTAAGAAGAATTGGGCTCTCAGCGAGAGAAGACTGAAACGAGCATCTCAGGGGAAGAGCAGAATTTAAATTGTCCTGGGAGGCAGTGAAAGGCAGAATTTAAACACAGAAAAGCAATCGGGGATATTTTCATAGAAATACTTCTGAAACTCTTCCCAGAAGGTAGCAGAAGACGACAAATCAATAAAATGAATAGGAGGAAAAGAAATGTCTTTAAACATTGAGCACAGGGATCCATTCTCAAAACTGTAAGAGTTCCTGCAGAAGCAGCAGCCAGGACAACTAACTGGGTACAATAGGGCGATCATCAGAGACGAAGAAGGACATTTACAGATCGAAGCGGCGTGTCCAAGACAAAGCCTATGAAAGGATGCGAACATTACATTATCCTAGTGAAAACAGTTAACTATTAATATAAGGAGAGAGAACATAAATGAACAAGGAGATTGGCGAAAGGCACCTTTCTAAAGTAATACTAAGCAAAGAGAGCAACCCCTTTGCATGCTTGAGAGAGAAGGGGTGACAAAAAATCTGTTCAGTCGTCATTCAACCGTTGTTGCCAGAGAACCCCAGAATGCAAGGCCCACCACCCACAGTCAGGAAAACCCAACTTTGTACCCATTTCTGTCACTCTGTCTTGTCATTGTACCACCCCATACTTGTCTTCAAAAACAGCATTGGAAGATATATTCTAGCCAACTGACTGATGAATCAAAACTACCGATTCAAGAATGGCAAAGGCTCGTATAAAACCTGCCGTGAGGAAGCACTCTCATAGAAGGCTATCTTAACAACTGTAGCAAACATGATTATGAAGCAGTGAAAATGCTGCAACTCATTCTTAAACACAAAGATACAGCGGTTCCCCACCCATCCGCGGTTTCGCTCTCTGGGGTACCAGTTACCCGTAGTCAACCACGGTTCAAAAATATTCGATGGAAAATTCCAGAAATAAACAATTCATAAATTTTAAATAGTGTGCTGTTCTGAGTGGCGTGGGACGTGAATCAACCCTTTGTCCAGCGTCTCCACGTGGCACACGCTTACCACGCTTCGTCACATAGGATCAGTCGTTCCATCTCAGTGATCAGATTGGTTATCAGACAGAGAGAGACCACATTCACACAACCTTTTTATTACAGTGTATTGTTATAATTGCTCCACTCTATTATCAGCTGTTGTGGTGGTAAATCTCTTACTGTGCCTAATTCATAAACTTTATCATAGGCATGCATGGAGAGGAAAAGACATAGCATGTATAGGGTTCGGTGCTCTCTGTGGTTTCAGGCATGCACAGGGTATCTGGGAACATTTCCCCCTCAGATAAGGGGGGGCCTACTGTATTTGATGAAAAAGTAATAATTTAATGACCGTAATCTGTCAATTATGCCCACAATACCCAAAGGAGGGAGAAGAACTACAACCTGATCCCCTGATATTCCTGCTGTTAGTTCTGGAGTTTCAGCGTGCCAGGACACAAGGGGCGTACAGAAATCCGGGAGAAGTACTGTCCCCAATGCAGGGCCAGGCTGCCCTTCCTCTGTCTCCCTGGGGACCAGGGAGGTGGCCTCATGACGCCTTTCTTCCTCTGGCTGCTTCAGTCATCGGTGCCCCCTCCCGCAGCTTGGCCCAAACCCTCCCTTTGAAGTCCCATGACTTTGAGGTGCTGGCGCAGGAATGCAGGCCACACTAGGGGCGACAATTCAGCCAAACTCTCTTTCTTCCTGAGACAGCCCGCGCCCCACATCAGGAGGCACTGAAAGGAGATGGAACAGCCTTCACAGCCCATTATGTCTATTTTCTGCTGAAGGAAATATGGTCTAAAAGGGGAAATTACGTTCTTCAGTTTTATATGGTTGTCTCAGATCTGTGCTTTCCTCCAGCCCTCTCTTTGTGTCCATCCGACAAAGCAATTTTGAGGATCTATTACATATCAGACGAGAATGATGTCATTTCTTTCCCTCTCAGTGTGGACACACTGAGGAACGAGGGGCAGCAAGAATCGCCAGTTACTGACAACAGAAGCTGCATCCCCCTCAGTGTTTCGTAATGTTCCTTCTTTATTTTGACACCCCTGGTGCCTAGCGTCAGTGTCTATAAACATAATTAGACTAACGACATCGATATTTTCAGTTCAACTGGGTAATGGCAGCATTTATTTCACTTTGGAAATCTCACACACAGTCTGTTGAGGGCAGCAGAAAATGACACCCTTGGAACTCTGCCTGCAAATCTGCCCAGGCTCGATTTGCTCCCTCCAGCCGAGCAGGCTTGGGTTTCCGCCCAGAGTTGGGAAGAGGAGGCAGGCGTAAAAGCTCACCGGCCTCCGGTGGAGGCAGCCTCGTTCCTTGGAGCGGGAATAGTGGAGGGCCTGCCTTGTGGGAAACCTTGGGTAAGTCCCTCATGTTCCCCAGGTCTCAGTTTGCCTCCTGTAAGATGGGGAAGTGACACTAGGGACTAGTTCCTGTTAGGACCAAATGTCTATTACGTATCTCTCTTTCAGCCCTCGTGGCATGGAAGCATTGCTTCCTTAATTTTAGTCCTTCCGTTCCCAAAGCAGGACGGGTGCTGGACACACCTAGCTGTCGAGTCAGCAGACAATGCCTCCAGGATTCCCAGCTCTCCATTACCCAGGCTCCCTCCGTGCCCAACGCACAGGCCACTGGAATTCCCATTCTCTTCCCATTCCATTATCTGTTACTGTTACTGGCAGGTTGGTGCAAAAGTAATTGTGCTTTTTGCAATTGTTTTTAACCCTTTAAACCGCAATTATTTTTTGCACCAACCTAATAGTAAGTTTATTCACCGGCATTTCTGAAACACCTGCTCTATGGCGGACACGACTTTAGGAGGCAGCGGATGGACAGGGAATGAAGAAGACAAAGACCCTGCTGTGACACCAAACAGGCTGGTGTTCGAGTCTGCAGAGCGCGCCCCAGACGCTCCCAGGCCCGAGTGTGGAGCTCCGGAGCAGGCCCTGTGGGTCCTGTTTCACAGGTGGAGAAATGAAGATAACGGTATGGGCTGCACAGAGGAGGTGGAAGCGGGTCTTCCGGCCCCAGGCCCCACGTTCTCTGGGACGTCCCGAAGCTGAGGGCACAGACCACACCTGAGCACCAGTGGGGGGGGCAAACAGGCTGGGCCGTCCCTACGTTACTGTTACATGGCTGGGCGACGGGCAAATGCAGTCCCCTGTTTTAACCTGTCTAAATCCTCTGGGGGGCGGGGGTGGGATATACGACCCTTAAGGACCAGCCGTGATGTCCGCTCTCTCTCAAAGGCAAGATCTCTAATGGTGCCTTTAGCTCATTAGAAAAGGAAGACCAGGACACTTGGGGATGATTTCAAGCACTAAGAAGCACCTGAGGGGTGTCCGATCGACGAGGGGCAGGTGTGCGGGGCTTTCCCACAGCCCCCCTTCCCACAGAGGCAGCTGCTATCCCAGGCGGATCTCGGCCGAAGTTTTCTGGACAATTTTCTGGAGTTGGGTCAAGTTTGTCAAGGCTCTCAGGATCGTGCAGCCAGTTGTCTTCACGTCAGCAAATGTGCAGCGAGCACCTCCTGTGTGCCAAGTTCTCAGAAGCCTGCCCCAAGGGGGCCCATCCGCTGGGAGCAGTGATGCAGGACGAGTGGTCGTGGTCGGCTGGGCCACTCACACTGCTTCTTGACTGAAATCTCTGCTGTCGTCGCGCATGGAACTGACTGGCCCCGGGAGAGGATGTTTAGTGGAAGGGGCATTCTAGTAGAGGCTCGACGTTCTCTTACTGGTGTACCCATAAGGGGAGAAGTAGGAAGATGCCAATTATGTCTCAGGGACCTCCCAATCTCAATCTTCTGTGATCCTTTTGTCTTTAACAACCTTCCATGATCCTTTCGTCTTTAACCCTTCCATTTGACAATGCAAACAATGTCCAACTACCTGGTGATGGGTAAGTCATGGGGACGCGTGCACGGTTTATTTAACCATTTTATGTAGAGGACTGCAGGATGCAGGGTGATGTAGGGACAAGTTCATGGCCTTTCTCATCAGACATCCACTGATTCAAAAACCATCTCTGCCCTGACCGCACTGTGTGCTTTTGGGCAATTTACTTACCCTCTCTGAGCATCAGTTTCAACATCTGTAAACCTGGGTATAACAACACCTTCATTTAAAAGTATTTTGTGTATTAGAATTAATGTCTATAAATACATTAATATGCTGAGAACATACGTAATATGTCTTCAATAAATGGTAGCTAACTGCAAAAACGGCTGCATCACTATTAATTAAATCAGACTATTTTGAAGCCATTAAAAAGATGCTTACAAAGCATTCTTAATATGTGGAAATATTTATACGATAAAAATTCAGAGTACAATAGTGTCTCAACGATATAATAAAGATTCATAGAGAAAAAAAAAACCGACAAAGGAAATTACCAGAACTTCGCAAGAGACCATCTCCAGGGGTAGATTTACAGCGGAGAAACACTACTTTTCTGCGTTTGAGTCTTCTACAAGACAGCAAGCTTTGCGGTACAGGTGGACTCCAGGATTCAGACTCTGGCCAGTCTCAGCACAGGGTGACCTGGCTGAGGCTCCCCAGGGCACCACCAGTGGCCAGAGAGGCTTAGCTGGGTCATCGCTGCAGACAGCACCAGGCAGCCTGCCACCCTCGTCTGCCTGCGGGCTCCCGGCCTAGGGGGACTGGCTAGGTCTCCAACGCCCAGGCCCAGCTTCCCTTAGGCGGCTCCCCCATTCCCACAGCGGGCACACCTCCGCCTCAGACGCAGACCAGCCAAGAAGATGACACACGCCTGTGTTTTCTTTACCGCGGGGTCTGTCACCGTCTTCGATTGAAGGGGCACTGACTTTGTTCTGATACTTTGTTTAAAATCATCAGTGGCACCTGCAATAAGGTGGCGAGAAGCACATAACTGCCAGAGGTCCTATATCCACTTTTCCTCATCAAACTGGGTGTTATCATTACTGTTCTAGCTTAGTTTTTGCCAAGGTAAGAAGTAAAAAGGACATCTAGTGGGTTTTCTTTGAGAGTGAGGCTGAGTACCTTTTTCAAGGTTTATTAGTATTTTTATTAAAAGTATTTTACTATACGTCGTTAGCAGACATAACGAGAAGCCTGGTCTGTGTCTTACTGGCCCTGTGGCCTCAGGGATACTTGAGGCAGGTCCCCAAAGATGAGTTCCACCCAAGAGGGCAGCCTGAGTAGGTTGAAGGAATCAAGACTGGTATCTTATCCTGGCTCCTGCACAGATGACGTGTGCTGGCAAAGTAAGTTCTCTGGGCCCTCGTCTGCTTAGCTAGACCGTGGGGATTACAGTGCCTGTTTCCGAAGGGTGTGCGAATGTAAGGAAACTACGTGTCTGTGCGTGTAGGTGTGCGTGTGGCCTGGCCAGGTCCATGGAATTTTGTAGGTACTCAGTGTATGGTCACTATTATAAAAATAATAGTAATACAAGGAACTATTAAAACCACCCATGCATCAAGTAAAGAAAGGCAAAGGGAATTCCTCACTGAGGGAACACCAAAGTATGTGATATAGGATCCAGGGGAGCCTGTGCTCCGAGCCTGAGGGCTTGGTGGTTTGTGTTGGGGGCAGCTGGGAAGTGGACATGTGGATATGCTCAACTCCATAAACATTGAAATGAAATGACAACTAGGGACCCATTCATGTATTCATTCGTTCATTCATTCATTCTAGTCTGGAAGAGACAGAGACTCGTGTGTGGGTAGAATGGCGGGAAGTCAATCCCAACGTGCCCTGACACCCACCCCCAGCCAGACTTTAGAAGCAGCAAGAAGTTAGCTTAGGAAAGAGGAGGGCTCATATCCAGTAAACAGAAACGTAAGATTTAAATCACGAATATTTTGCAGGAAGTATGAAATTGAGTAGGATTCCAGAACTGGGGGAAACTTTGGGACCAAATACCCCACATGCTCCATTTTGCAGATGGGGAAACCGAGACCCAGAGAAGTTACGTGCCTTTCCAAGGTCATCAGTCCGTCATGGAACTGGAACAGGGACCCAGCAGGTCCACCAGCTCTAAGGCAGCGGCATGGTTCTCCGCTGTGTTTGCCCTTAGACACATGCCTGATGCAGAGGGAATAAACACCCCATTAGCATATGATCGAAATTAAGAAAATTCATCAGCCGGCTCAGGCTTAGCAGGACAGAGTAACTGGAAGGAATTGTGATGAACAATTTGGTCGTACCGTGTTTCCCCCAAAATAAGACCCAGCCGGACCATCAGCTCTAATGCATCTTTCGAAGCAAAAATTAATATAAGACCTGGTCTTATTTTACTATAATATATAATATAATATAATACAATACAATATAATAAAATATAATATAATAAATATAATATATATAATATAATGTATATTATATGTAATTTAATACCAGGTATAATATAATATAATATAATATAGTAATATCAATACCAGGTATATAATATAATATAATATAATATAATATAATATAATATAATATATATAATATAACATAGTACTGGGTCTTATATTAATTTTTTCTCCCAAAGACGCATTAGAGCTGATTGGCTAGGTTTTACTTTCGGGGAAACACGGTAACTCACAGGGACAGACATGAGCTGCTGGCACTTTACTAGAAAGACTTTCAAAGTACTTTAGGTCAAGAGTCCCATCACCTGTCTGTCCACCTGACCCCATCTGTATGCTCACCTGACCTCACCTGCACGCCCACCAGGAAGCTGATGCCAGGAGATGTGAGGTGCCCTGTCCCCCTCCCTCTCACTCTTGCCTCCTGTCTCCGCTTTCTGCTCCCAATAAACACCACGACCTCTTACCTGGACCCCCTGCAGTTTGCACCATCCACCTGAGCTTTCTCATGGCAGCGGCTGAGATCTCTCGAGAACAGGAGCCCAGCCTTTGCCTGAGTCTCTCCTGGTTGAACTCTGACAGGCAAAAGGGATGCCAGAAGACCACATCTGCTTTCATGGGGTTTCAACAACTGTGAAATTTCACACAAATAAAACAATTCTAACTTCTTTTGAAATCTCAGAAGATTGTGGCAACCGGGCCCCGTTCCCATATGGTAAAAATGGAATAGAGCTGTGTAGCTGGTGCCACTGAGCGTGGGGCAGGCAGGCTCCATGCCACACTCTCCGCTGGTGCCACAAGCCAGGCCAGCTCCATGGATTTACATGTCCCGCCCGGCCCTGTAGCCACTCGAGTCTGCAACCTCTAGTCTCCATGGCAGGGGCTCAGCCCCATACTGCCGTGTTCCAAGCCCTTCCTCTCTGACAATAACTCCATTTCCAGAGACTGCTTGCTCTCTCTACTCCCCTCCATGCCCACACCTTACACAGGTGCCCTCTGTCACCACTTCCCAAATAAGCAGGCCTCTGGACACAAGCTCTTCAGGTCTTTTCCCAGCCAACTCCTATTCATCCCTCAACGCCCAGCACAGATGCCGCCTTTGTGTTAAGACTCACGCCTCTGTGGTGAGACAGCCTTATGAATCCATCCGCTTCTCATTTACACAGTGCTTGGCCTCCGAGGCTGTTCCTGTAGGATTGGCCCTTCCCTACTGCTTTCTTTTGCTAAATCGAAGGAGATGCTAATGTTACTTGATAGAATCAACTCATTTTTCTAAAAAGGACTTCCAAAAATGATCCCTGGAAATAAGCTTATATTTTCAGAATGAGATTGCTCAGTCCCAGGTCCTCACTGACTTATTACTACACGTAGACAACCACTTCCTCCCAGAGACTCGGGATGGGGATGGCAATTGAGCCGTGCGCGTGGCTTTGGTCAGAAGGAGAAAGTCGCTGGTGTAGGAGTCTCTCTGGTGCCGATTAGTCCTGCTTTCTAGGAAGAATACTCTGCTGGTGGAGCTTGTCCTTGTCCGTCCCAACTCACCGCAGCCTAACAGCTGTGCACCGGTCATCAACAACATCCTGTTTCTTCACTGAGATGTGGCTTCTCCCCCCGAAATGTGACAGCCGCTGCTTCAAGTCACAGGCCAATGGAGCTTTTCAAAAAAACTGGTTTCGTAATTACGAACTCAGATCATTCATTTGTCAAATTACTGATCAGAGAAACAGGAACAGGAATAATGTACCTTCTCCACCGCGCCGCAAACACAGGACCATAAACCCGTCCAGTCAGACACCGGTTTCTGCTGGCCCTGGCTCAGAGAGGAAAGCCCAGGGCTGCCCTGGTCGCCGTCCCAGTTCTAACGTGGAAACGTACTGGTCAGCTCTGGGCCTTGGGTAAACAGGGACAGAACCTGCTGTCCGCTCGTGGCTGCCGGCTGAGCACTTCAAACGCAGCTGGTGTGACGAGGACAATTCAAATTTAACTTCATTTTAATCAAATTTTAAACACGGATGCTTGATGTGGTTGTTGGGAAACTGAAGTAACTTTGGAACAATTTGGACACATGAACCCATTTTTTCAACTGTGAATCTTATGAACCCTAAATATAGATCAGCTTTCGTGGCTGAGGCGAGACGCTCCGAGAATAAAGCAGAAACTGCATTTCAAGGCTGAGTATGAGAAACGGAGTGTGGGGGATCTCGTGGGTGATTTTCACACCCATTATTTCTCGAAGTGACAGCACCGCCTTATAATGTACTGTTACAATCCAGCCCTTCCTTTTTGAAGGTGGCTGTGAGGAAGTTTGAAGTCCCGTGTGTGGTTCGCATGAAGTTGCTAGGGACAGAGGTGGCACAGAACAGGGATGGGAAGCTTAGAGAGCTTCACGCGGCTGCTTCATTTCACAAGACAGCGGCCGGGGCAGGCTCTGGGGACCGGCTCTGGGGACCGGCTCCCTCTCCCGTGGAGCCCGGGGCTGCGCCTCCAGCCCCAGGACCTGGACTGTGTGACACCTCCCCCGAGCACCATCCATCTTCTGACTGTCTCACTATCTCCTTCCCTGGACTCTCCAGCATCTGGAGTATGCACAGCTGGTCAAGCCCAGGCCAGGGAAAGAGTGGTCTGTGGTCAGGAGATGCTGTTTGTCTGTGGGGAAAGGGGGAGGTGAGGACGAGAAGAGCTGGCAGACCGTGCAGTCACCCAGGCCGCCACGCCAGCGTGGCATACACATCTTTCCCAGGAGGAGGCATCTCTGTGGATTCAGTCAGTGAACCTGCAGGTTCTCCTGCTGATGTGGGCTGACTTTAAAGGTCGTGCCCTGGGGGGAACGGCTGCTCTGCTCCTCAGTGAGTGGCCACCCTGCCTCCACCCTCTCTCTCTCCCCCATCTTTCTTTCTCTCTCTCTCCCTCAGTGACACACCATCCCATCTGCTGCCCTACCAGGCATTCTGCATAACACACGTGTCAGAAATGGCGAGAACTGTCATGAAGACCGATCACGGCAGGAGGCAGGGGAGTGGGAGACGCGCATCTCACTCTTTAAGACCTGAATACAAACAACTCAGTGTTCTCTAAGTAGAAGCACTCATTTGGCTCTAAACAGGTAAGGCCCTGCTGCTGTCTCCGCCAGGGGAAGCGCGTCATCAAGGGTCATCAAGGTCATCGTGGGGAGGCCGTGGGGCTGAGAAGGACACAGGACAGGGCCTGCCCTGTGGGGCTCACACCCGAGCTTCAGCGGAAGCCAGCTGAGAACAAGCAAACACACAAACAGGGTCATTTCCAAAAGCGACCAGTGCTTCGAAGAAAGCAGTGGAAAAGGGCTGCAGAAAAACTGGGGAGCGGAGGGGTGCCACTTTACTCAGCTTCCGGAGAAGGTGATACTTGGGAAGGGACAGGACCAGGACGGGGGGTGGAGGATGGGGGACATGCCCTGGGTGGTGGGTGTGATGCCAGGAGCAAGGAACTAACCACAGACCTTGGGACTAGGGGGGCCCGAGGCGCAGGGCCTAGGGTACGTGTGGGATCCACGGGAGGGGAACATTCAGCAGCCTGAAGCCACCAGGGGACTGTGGACCCTAAAGAGACCAAGAGCCGCACAGGACAGCCCAGCAGGGGCTCTGGCATCCAGCTTCCTGCCCCTCACTTTGCACAAAGACTTCCCTTCCTCCCAGCTCCTTACAGCTGGGGGAGGATGTGCAACAAGAAATGAGTAGCCGTCTTTTTATGCTTCTTATTTAATCTGAAAAATAACTAGATTGACCCTGGCACCCCCACTCCACTTGCTTTATCACATGCGGTCACCAGGGTCTTCCCACTGAGACCTGTTGACACTACCCTGCCATGGGTGTCCCTGGAGTAGCTGATTTTATAAAGACAGCGCCCTTCGATGGGGGGCTTCTATAATGAGGGGGCACGGCCGCGAGTCCTTGTGAACTTGCTGAAGGCAGATGAGTGTCTCACACACAAGGTGCTTCCCAGAGCTGTTGAACTTGAACATGAATTATTCATTTTCCTTTTACCAAAAGACACGTTCCAAATAGGAACCGAAGGCAGGCTGTTATCACTTGCATGCTACTCAGCTGATGTTTTCAGAAAGAATTAACACGTGCAGCTTGTCCCTTCAAATAAAGTGTGTGAGAAGTCCCATTTCCAAAGGGGTGTAGGCTGTGGGGGGAGCAGTCCTCTGAAAATAGAGGTTTGGCAGTATTTCCAATGCTACGAAAGGATGTGCTTCCTTACGAAATCTCTCAAACGTGCAGACCTTAAAATCTTGGAAACAAAATTTTCTAGCCTGTTTAAAAATCTCCCAAAGGGGTTCAGTATGTTTTTTAGCCCATTGGCTAAAAATATTAAAACTGCAGCACCTGTCAGTGAGTTTGCAATGCAGAGGGATTGGGGTGTCCACTGCCTGCTCTGAGGGGTAATACCACTCTGGGCTTTGCCTCGATGGGAGTCAGAAACCATCCCCCGTGAGCAGCAGGGGAGAACGCTGTGTCCCCTCTGCCATCTACCCACTGTGCCCAAGGCCACCAGAGGAACATGTACTGGCCACTTAGACCCCAGGGACTGTCAAACACTGGGGACAAAGCATGACCCAGACCCACACGGGCCCTGCCATACAGGAGGAGGACACAGAAAAGTCTCCTTGTCCCGTTATGAGACAGAAGGAGGACGGCCCACAAAGGAGTCTGCAGGGCCCTTCCAGGAGACCAGGCCTGGGTGGGCTCCGGAAGGCTGCCTGGGGGAAGCGGTTGGTTCCTGGGGAGATTGAAGGTGTGAAGGGGGAGCTAAGCGAGGGGAGGACGCAGGGCTGCTGGCCCCTGTGCAGGACGCAGGAAGCAGGGTCAAGGCCAACTGAAGAGCAGAGGCTGGAGCTCAGAGTGGAGGGGGAGGGCAGGGGCCAACACTTCAGAGGTGGTGGGGTTTGAGGTTGGTTTTGGGGAGGAGCGGGGCTTCCAGCCTGGCTGTGACATACAATCAGATCCGCATTTGAACATGTGAAATATGGGCTGCCACGTCCATCCAGCGCCCGCCGGCACTTACCCCCAGGGCATCCTCGCTGAACTGAGAAACCAAGTGACGGCTCCATCATCGCACAGGGGTTGGCGGGTCCCAGGAAGCCAACTGGCTGGACTTGTTAACAGGACATATTAGTCACTTTCCATTACTGGTGATAATCACCATTATTAACATCGAGTGATATTCATAATTTAAGGCTGTGACACCCTTTGGCGCTGAGGCATTGAGCGATCTGCCGCGAGGCCATTTTCCGCATGACGTGTCCAGCTGGCACAGAACCAGCTCTGGGGGCACCTTCTTTTTCAGCCCAGTCCCCGCCTGCAGCTCCGCCCTCACTTACTCACTCTGGCCATCTCTTCTTAGTCTCTCACCTCCTCCAAGAAGCCTTCCCTGATCCACCCTCCTCTGTGCTCTCCCAGCCCCCATCATTTTCTCCTTCGAAGTCCCACTGGACTGCTCCGATGGGTCCCAGTGTCCCCTGTCCCATCCATCTCAGAATCCACCACACCCACACGTACAGGCCTGGCCCAGGGCTGCAACCAGCAAACACTGGGAGATGAGCGGAAGTTTCGGCCCAGGCTCGAACAGGGACCAGCCACATTGTTTCCCACCTCTCTGCCTTTGCCCTCACATGCCGGCCTCCTAGGATGCCTTTCCCTCCTTCCGCACCTGACATAGGTCCCCTCCTTCATGGTTTAAAGCATGTCTTTCAGGCAAAGGCCTCTTCTGTTGTCTGCCCCCCTTGAGGCTGGTCTGTGCTGGCGTAAGAGATGTCTGGGGCTGGGGGCTGCCATAACAGGATTCATTATTTTAATAAGTATGAATGCTCAGGCTTGAGAGGCGGGGACAGCCTGGCAAGATTCTCATTAAAGCTGCAGGCAGAGATTTCTGTGGAGGGCAGCGGGGGCCTGGCCTCTGGCGTCCCTCTGGGCTGGCTGCCTGGGGACGAAGAAGGAGTGGCCAGCAGCGGGATGCTGTCCCTTCTCCAAGCCGGAGATGCCGTACTGGGAATAAACTCACTGCGTTGTTTCCTCAAAGTAACACCTGTCAGGACTGTTGTTTCCACATCACCGCCCCCCTGCCCATATCTGCGCCAACCGAGGCTTCCTGCACCAAGGAAAACCTCCCCTTCTGGAAGAAAGCTGGAGCTCCCTGGAGACCAGAGGTTTGGTGCCAAGGCAGCGCAGATGTGGCCTGGCATGGAGGAGACCACGTTCCAAGTCACAGCACCTCCCTGAGTGCCCTTCCCAGCCCTGCACCCCGCCCCCCTACCCCCACCCTCCTCATCCTCAGGAAAGGGAGGTTGACCCGCAGAGCGCAGGGCGGCTCACGGAACAAATTCACTTCCCTCTGAGAACAGTGAGGCGTGGAGGAGCCCCCTGGCTTTCTGGTTGGTACCCGTGACCCCTGACCTGCACAGGGGGGCGTGTCTCAGAGGGACCAGGCGTGGGTACTGAGTGACGACACACGGAGCGCAGGTACAGCCTCGGGCAGTGGGCATGGACGGGTCCGAGTTGCAGAACACGCCGCGGTGCCTGGACAAGGGCCAGGTACCCACAGGGTCAACGTCAGCCTGTCCCCGGGCTCCACCGGCCGCTGCTTTATGGACCCGTGAATCGGGACCCACAGAAGGCAGGCACTGTCTAATCCATGACCCACTGCCACCCCTGCCACAGTCACCAAAATTTCAAATAAACCTCCCGCCCCTCTGGCCGGCTTTATCCATCGCTCCTTACTTAAACCAGGAGATAAGCATTTAGTTTAGAGCCAGGGTCGGACTCGAGGGACACTGGGCTCAGCAGCAGCAGGTGCACCCCTCCCTTCTGGAAATGGACGGCTTGCTCTTATCCCTGTGAGGAGAACAAAACGTCTTGCCCCCTGCTAACAGATCACCCTGATTGTCTTTAAAAGGTGGGGAACAAGAGGCTCCAGAGTGGCTGCACCACCCGGTGGCTCAGAAAGGACGACTGACGGGCTGAGAGCAATTAAATGGCGCCTCACAGTTTGCAAGCTGCTCTCCCTCGTGAATCCCCCACGCCCCCTTGCCCGCCCCCAACCACAGCCTGGGAGTACATGGGCGCAAGCTCCAGAAAGTCAGGAAGATCTTGAAGAGCCTTTCAAATCTCCACAAAAGGGGGAGCGTCGTGTTGTGTGTGCAAGACACACGCATTTGTGAATGGTGTGTTATGTGTCTATAACACGCATCTCTGTGTGCATGTGTTATAGGCATGTCTAATGCTATGCACATGTGCACACACACGTGTCCACGGGGTGCAGTGACGGATGGGATGAAGTCCAGGCTCCTCTGCAATGAGAACCTTACAGCGTTGTGCCTTTAAGCGTCCGTCTCACACGTATGGGGTGGAGGGGGATTCCCAGTGTGACAGTCACCCCGGGGGAGGCGCTGAGGGCAGGGCGGAGACTCGGAGCACCCCACCCACATCCCGGGGCACCTGTCCCCCTGCAGCCCTGGGGGCAGAAGCCCTGCTGTGCCGCGCTTGCTCTCAGTACACTCTGTCCCTTCCTGCGGGCACACGTCAAGCTTCCTGTGGGTGAAATGTGTGCATAACACCTGACTGTCACAGGGGCAGTACATGTATAATGCCCGTCACCTGTCACAGGGATAGTACGTGTATAACGCCTGTCACCTGACTGTCACAGGGACAGTACGTGTATAACGCCCATCACCTGACTGTACCAAGGACAGTACGTGTATAACGCCCCTAGCCTGCGCTGTCATAGGGACAGTACATGTATAACACCCGTCACCTGTCACAGGGACATTATGTGCATAACGCCTGTCACCTGACTGTCCCAAAGACAGTACGTGTATAACACCCCTAGACTGCACTGTCACAGGGACAGTACATGTATGGCACCTGTCACCTGACTGTCACGGGGTCAGTAGGTGTATAACGCCCAGCCTGCAGTCATGCTTTTACCTAGTTTGCAGGGAAGTACACTGAGGCTCAGATGGGCACTGCGGCCACCCTGCCCAGGTCGCACAGGAAGTGGCAGAGCCCCACCCCACCCAAGGGCTCCACATGCTCCCTTCCCAGTGCCCAGCTTCGTCAGTGACCACTCACATGCTCAGTGACCTCTGCGTTCTGCTGCCACCCCAGGCTTTGACCGGGGAGCCACAAGGGAAGGAAACAGGCCGTAGCCCTCTATGCCAAGGCCACTTTCTGTTGACAAATTTGCACAGAAACAAAGCTTCACGCCGTCCCACTGTGGACTCAGCACATCACACCCCAGCCATCCGGGAGGCAGCTCAGCTCAAGGTGCCGTGTTCAATCTTAGTTGCAGGGGGCAGAGCCCACTATCCCTTGCGGAACTCGAGGAGTTGAACTGGCAGCCTTGTGGTTGAGAGCCCACTGGCCCATGTGGGAATCGAACCGGCAGCCTTCGGAGTTAGGAGCACGGAGCTCCCACTGCCTGAGCCACCGGGCCGGCCTTATGTGTATTTTTTAACAATTGCTATGTCATTAGGAGAGACACACACACGAGCACACACACAAGGTCTGACCGTTAGGTTCACGAACCTGCCACCATGCCCTTACACTGGCAGCCCTGTACAAAAAGCTCGGTAAAGTTTCATCACCTTGGTATATCAATGTCTCATAGCTGTGTTCGTGTCGACGTGTGGCGGTGTCCTGCTGAGTGGCGTTCATTATTGTTGTGTGTTTTTGTGTGCCATCGTGAGAATGTCTGAGCTTGAACTAGAGCAATGAACACACATTAAATTTCTTGTTAAACTTGGCAGGAGTGGAAGTGACATAAGGGACATGTTCGTCCAAGTTTATGGGGATAATGCCATGAAGAAAAGGGCAGTATAAAAATGGATTCAACATTTTTCTGAGGGGAGAGAATGTGTCACGGATGAAGAGAGGTCAGGGTGGCCAGTAACGAGCAGAACTGATGAGAACATTGCAGAAATTCTTCCAGTTGTGGGTCAAAAATTGTTGGCTGACTGTGAGAAGCATTGCAGACGAAGTAAACATCGATAGAGAAACAGTTAGGAAAATCTTAACTGAAAATCTTGGCATGAGAAAGGTGTGAGCAAAAACGATCCCGAGGGAGCTCTTGCATCATGACAATGCTCCAGCTCACACGGCACTGTCTGTGAGGGAGTTTGTAGCCAGGAAACAAATAACTGTATTGGAACAATCTCCTTCCTCACATGATCTGGCCCCCAATGACTTCTTTATCTGAAGATAAAGGAAATATTGAAAGGAAGACGTTTTGATGACATTTAGGACATCAGGGCAATATGACATTAGCTCTGATGGCCATTCCAGAAAAAGAGTTCCGAAATTGCTTTGAAGGGTGGACTGGGTGCTGGCATCAGTGCATAGCTTCCCAAGGGGAGGACTTCAAAGGTGACCGTAGTGATATTCAGCAATGAGGTGTGGAGCACTTTTTCTAGGATGAGTTCGCAGACTTAATTGTGTGTGTGTGTGTGTGTGTGTGTGTGTGTGTGTGTGTGTAAAGTTGTTTGGACCCAACTACTTAATACTTAGAAGTTTTAGGCTTCTTTGTGTTTCGTTTTGTTTGTTTTGGTCGAGGCATGCTATAAAATTATTGGGACTCTAAGGGCCCCCTGGGCTGAGAAGGTTTGGGAACCTCTGGGACTGAATGGAAAATGATGGGTGTCACCTAGCACTCTGATCGGCTTCTAAGATCCTTCTTCAATAAAAGGAACCGGGGCTCCCAGGACAAATGGCTGATTCTAGGTCTCGGCATGTTGGAGAGTCAAGTTAAGAAAGTGCTAAAAAAAACATCTCCCAGTGATGGGAACGTGTCAAAAGGACACAAGAGCCCACTGGAAGAGGCCTCAATGGCCAGGGCTGGCACAGTGTGAGCCATAAAATAAATAGAGGAGTATTGGCTGATAACCCAAAGGATAAAATAAATATTCATGAATCCATCCTCATATACATAAATGATTGAATAAATAAATGGGGGAGAATGCACAAATCTCTTGTGAAGAATTCTAAATAATTTATGTAGCCATTTTGCCTGCAATGAAGGGGCTTCGGTCCTCACTTCCTTAGGTGTGGGCTCCCACAGGGACTTCCTTCCAAAGAGGAAAATATGGGAAAGGAGAAAACAACTGAAAAGAGGCACCAAAAGACCCCACTTCAGCCAGTCGCTCAAGGTCGACGTCAGCAGTGCTGGGTCACATTGACAGTGTCTGCCTTTGATACGAGAGGATGAGAAGGGCACGTCACCTCGCTGTTCTTTCTCCCCATAACCCCAAGTCTAACACTAGAAAAACATCGGACAAGTACTAATTGGGGGATACTCTGAAAAACAGCTGACCAGGACTCTAAAGAAATGTCAAGGTCCTCAAAAGTAAGGAGAGCCTGAGAAACGGTCCCACTCCTGAGCAGCCTGAAGGAGACGTGACAACCAGATGTGATGTGATTCCTGGGTGGGTTCGTGGAACAGAACAAAGATACAGGAAAAAACGAAAGAAATCTCGCACAGTGTGGAGCATTTTAATAACGTATCAGTCTGGTTCCTCATTTGTGGCACATGTACCATGAGAATGTAAGACACTAACAGGAGGGGAAACTGGATGTGGGATATAGGAGCTCTCTGTATTATATCTTTACAATTTGTCTGTAAATCTAAAACTTACAAAATTTAAAACTCTAAAAAAATTACCTTAAAAATAAATATGGTCATTGGGTCACCAGACCTGTGTCCAAATCTCAGCTCAGAGACTTCTCAGCAGGGTGGCAGAGAAAGTTAGCGCTCACCAAACGTCCACGTGCCCCCCTGCACTAGCTGCGCCATGTGACTACCTCTAGCCAATGGGTTGTGAGCGAGATGGTGCCCTTCGCTTCCTGACTAAGGAACCTAAGCACCAAGCACCTGCTCCAAGACGGAGGGGAGCCGCCAACAGGCCTTGGACTTCCCGAGGGGCAAACAGTCTTGTCTTGTGTTGAACGACAGATGTGGGGGTCTGTCTGTCACAGCAGCTCAGGTGTGAGTTTCTCCAGCTCTAAGCTGCTGTGTAACGTCTGCCGGTCACTTTCCTGATCAGAGAAGTGCTAATAAAGACAGGAACGCTAGGTGGCCGCGATAGAGGCTCGGTAAATGGTAATAGTGATGCCCAGCGCTGCCTTCGCATCTCATCCTCCTCTTCACCACCCCTGTTATCATCTTCATCATCCTCAGCACCCCATCAGCATATCACCGCCTCCTTCATCACCCTCAGCACCTTCATCACAGTGCCCCCCCCACCACACACTGTCGTCTCCATCACCTCCTGGTGCACGGCCGCCCACAGCCTTTATCCCGAGGGCAGGCCGAGCCTCCCCACTCTCCATTAGCCCGGGAGGCAGGTGGGAATTTCTGTCTCGGGGGCCAGTTCAGAGGCTGTTTAAAAACGGCACTTCTTAAGGGACTAGTTATTTATTTCAAATCATGTCTCATCGATCCTCAGTCTGGGCAAACAAATGTGGTCTGAGCCAATGGAGTCCCCACAGAATCTCGAAATGTCAGGCAGCCCCCGCTCGCCCCTCCCTCGAGCACCTTGGGCTGGTGGCAGCTAATGAATAAGCCATCAGGGTGACACGAGGAGGAGGATCAGAGGAGGGGAAATGAATTTCAAAAGGCTGCCAATGAACTGAGTCTTTTCAGAGGGAGCTGAGTGGCCACTTCCGAAGGTCAGCTCCCAAAAGGTCAGCTCCCGTGATTAAGGGAGGGGACATGTGAGCTGGCTGGTACCAATAACTCAGGCCAGGGGCACCTGGGCAAGCCAGAAAACTGCCAGGAACTCTGGGTATTTTCTCTTAATTATTGCGACCATTGCTTCTTTTTTGCATTATAGAACACAATATTTGTGACACTCATTCCAATAGTCCCTGTGTATACTCATCTCTTTTCATTCTCGCAGCACCCAGAGAAGTGGGCAAATGGCCTCAATGCACGACCTAGTCAACACCCCTAAGCCCAGCTGGACAATAGAAGGGCAGAGGCTTGAGGCGGGGTCTGAAGCCCCGACCCACCCTGCACCAGGACACCACACAGCCACCAAGTTCTCAGCAAAGCAGGGGGACAACAGTCTCTGCATCCTCTGCTGGGAAAGGAACAATCCCCACGCTTAAGCTAACATCTTGGGCAGTTTCCCTGCCATGCTTTCTTGCACCAATGCAAAAGCACTCAACTTAAAACAAAACCAAACAAACAAAAAGGAGGAGAGATCCCAGACGGCGGAGTAGATAAACAGTGTGTCTGCGTCCTTCCGTGGACACTTTACAACTACATTATAGGACAATCAACCTGGAGAACCACCTGAAGTCTAGCCAGACAGAAGTCCTGTAACTGAAAATATAAAGAAGCCACGTCGAGGCGGGTAGGAGGGACAGAGACGCAGAACGGGCCCCAAACGTCCATGGCGGATGAGAACCAGCAGGGGTGTCTCGGCCGTGGAGGTTCCCCCGAGAGGAGTGAGGGACCCCAGCCGCCCACGCCAGGCTCTCCAGCCTGGAGTGCTGGTGCCAGGAAGAGGAGCCCCCACAACATCTGGCTGTGAAAAACAGGACATTCTGACCCTGCAAGTGGGACAGAGGCTTCAGGAAACCCTGATGTCCTCTTAAAGCGCCCGCACAGACTCACTCGCCCGCAGGCACTCACGTGGGGCTCCAGTGGAAGAAGGGTGACTCAGGGGCTTCGAAGACACACAGGGGGCAGACTGAGGTGTGTGGCTCTGGGAGAGGACTGGAGCACAGCCAGCATCTTCCCAGTCAGGAATATTCTTTCCGTACAGCCGGCAGGCGGACGCCATCTTGCCTGTGTTGAGCCCTCCCCTGACACGGCCAAATCTGAATCTGATTGATCCGGTGAGCTCCGCTGCGCCACCCCGCTGACTCAGGTGGGACCCCGCATACCCAACTTGTGCATGTCATGAGCAGCCAGCCCCGCACGCATTGCACTCTTTCTTAGGAAACTACTGGAGTCCAGCAGACCCCAGGCAGCTGGCGACTGGCCTCCGTGTCCTCTGAGACTTTGCTGAGTAGCTCCAGGCTCAGCACTGGCACCAAACCAGAATCTATATTAACCTGGTGACCACAACTCTTCCCACCTTAGTGACTCCCTGAGACCCTGCCTAAACCAACTCACATACCACATGAGGCTTTATGTGCTGCTGAACCTTAAGGGCGCCGGCAGGAGGCAGCAGGCCTCCAGGTGTCCTGACTTTTTACAGAGCTGCCCCAGGCCTGGTCTGGGTAGCAGCTGACCTCAGTTTGCGGCAAGGACTCTCCTACGTGCCTCCCGGTTTAGCACAGGCAGCAAACTACCGTGGATCACTTTACAGCTCCTACCAGGTAGTCCCCGATGATCACAGGCAGTGGGTGACCTGGCCTGTACCAGAGCCCCTCCCAAGAGGCCCCAGAACTAACATACTTGGAGGTTGGTTTCAGACCACAGCAGAGCACTTCCCAATTAGTCCCACAAGTGGCACACACAAAAGGTGGTCTCAATAGGCACCAGAGCCCACAGGGGCAAATCCTGCTCCATGTGGCAAGCCCCCAACACAGCAGCTCATAAGCTGTGGACGTAGCCAAACCCCACAGCCATTAGCCTGAGAATCAATCCCACCCACTGATAGGTCAATAGCAATCAAGGCTCAACTATAATGGGAGGGCAC
Organism: Rhinolophus hipposideros; assembly: GCF_964194185.1. Classification (NCBI taxonomy): domain Eukaryota; kingdom Metazoa; phylum Chordata; class Mammalia; order Chiroptera; family Rhinolophidae; genus Rhinolophus; species Rhinolophus hipposideros. The sequence continues at coordinate 108,022,195 of NC_138047.1, read as the reverse complement.
ACACAGCCACATAAGGGACACTCCTGGAGCACCCAGAGCAGGTGACCAGGGAGACTGTGCCAGGGCCCCACAGGACACCTACGACATAAGGCTACCCGGCAGGAAATGCAGCAGATCTACCTAATACATAGAAACAAACACAGAGAGGCAGCCAAAATGAGGAAACAAAGAAATGCATCCCAAATGAAAGCACAGGAGAAAATTCCAGAAAAATAACTAAACGAAATGGAGGCAAGCAACCTACCAGAGACAGAGTTCAAAACACTGGTTATAAGGATGGTCAAGGAACTTAGTGAGAACTTCAACAAAGAAACAGCCAGTATAAAAAAGGACATAGAAACAAACCATAAAAAGGAGCCACTCAGAAGTGAAGAATACAATAATTGAAATGAAGAATGCACCAGAAGGAATTAACAACAGTTTAATGAAGCAGAGGATCGAATCAGCGATTTGGAAGACAAGTTAGCATAAAACATCCAATCATCAGAACAGCAAAAAGAAAAAAGAATCCAAAAAAATGAAGATAGTTTAAGGGACCTCGTGGACAACATGAAGAATAACAATATTTGTATCATAGGGGTACCAGAAGGAGAAGAGAGAAAGCAAGGGATTGAGAATATATGTGAAGAAATAATGACTGAAAACTTCCCTAACCTGGTGAAGGAAATAGACACACAAGTCCAGGAAGTGCAGAGAGTCCCAAACGGGATGAACCCAAACAGGCCCACACTAAGACACATTGTAGTTAAAACAGCACAGGTTAAAGACAGAGAGAGAATCCTAAAAGCAGCAAGAGAAAGGCAACTAGTAACTTATAAGGGAGCTCCCACAAGATTGTCAGCTGATTTCTCAACAGAAACTTTGCAGGACAGAAGGGACTGTCACAAAATATTCAAAGTGATGAAAAACAAGGACCTACAATCAAGGATATTCTACCCAGCAAGGCTACCATTTAAAATCAAAGGACAGATAAAGAGCTTCCCTAACAAGAAAAGGCTAAAGGAGTCCATCACCACCAAACCAGTATTACAAAAAATGTTAGAGGGACTTCTTTAAGATGGAAAAAAAAAAGTCAAAATTATGAATCATAAAATGGCAATAGCTATGTGTCTATGTAAATGGATTAAATGTTCCAATCAAAAGACACAGGAGGGCTGAAGGGATGAGAAAACAAAACCCTTACATATGCTGCCTACAAGAGACTCACTTCAGGTCAAAAGATACACACAGATGGAAAGTTAAAGGATAAAAAATCTTATTTCATGAAAATGGAAACAAAAAGAAAGAAACAAACAAACAAAAGCTGGGGTAGCAATACTTATACCAGACAAAATAGACTTTAAAACAAAGGCTATAAAGAGAGACAAAGTTAATCCCACTTCAGGATATTAATCTGAAGAAACCCGAAATGCTACTTCGAGGGGACATGTGCCTCCATATGTTCATTGCAGCATTGTTTACAATGGCCAAGATGTGGAGGCAGCCTGGGTGTCCATCAATGGACAACTGGATAAAGAGGAGGTGGTACATAGATACAACGGAATATTGCTCAGCCATGAAGGGAATGGGTCTTTGCCATCTGTGGTGGCCTGGATGGACCTGGAGGGCATTGTGCTGAGTAGAGTGCCAGACAAAGACAGATGCAATGTGATTTCGCTTATGTGCAGAAAAGAACAAAATTAACAAACCAAACAGAAACAAACTCATAGATACAGAGAACATTTTGATAGTCGCCAGACAGGAGGTGGGTTGGGAGTGTGGGTGAAAAAAAGAGAAGGGATTAAGAAGTACAAATCGGCTGTTACACAGTAGTCATGGGGATGTAGGGTGTAGCACAAGGAATATAGTCAATAATATTGTAATAACTATATATGGTATCAGATGGGTCCTAGATTTATCGGCGAGATAAATGGGAAGGGGGCTGAGGGTCAGGGTGAAAAGGTGAAGGGAATAAGGAGTACAGATTGGCAGTTACAAAATAGTCACGGGGATGTAAAGTAAAGCACAGGGAATATAGTCAATAATATGGCAATAACTATGTATAGTGTCAGGTGGGGAATAGACTAGTCAGGGGGATCTTCTTAAATTATAAAAATGTCTAAGCTCTATGCTATACACCTGAAATTAATATACAATAATATTGAATGTCAGTTGTAATTGCTAAATTTAAAAGTGGGGGGGAAAGGTGAAGAGGAATAAGAGGTCCAAATGTCCAGGTATAAAACACGCAAGTCGCAGGGATGTGATGTGCAGTGTGGGGAATAGAGTCAATAACATTGTGACAGCGTGGGACGGGGTCAGGTGGGTGCTACACTTATCATGGTGGTCACTTCTTCAGGTATGTAAATGCTGAACAACTGTGTTGTACCCCTGAAACTCACATAATATTGTATGTTAGCTATATTTTTAATAAAAACTTAAAAAACAAAGGAAAAACACGTCATCAGATTAACCTGACATTTTATGTTTCATATAGTAATTTCCAATAAATACCATTTCAGTGGAATCGGGGTGCTGACATCTCAGCCCAATTGTTCCCACTCGCGTTGCTTGGCGGGAGTTCCTCTGTACTGACAACAGTTAAGTGACTAAACTGTTTCAGATCCTAGAACACAGAGATGCACGTCAGATAACAGGCGTGATCTGTGCCTGTGTGAGGGGAGGAATTACATTCGCTCTGTGTGAACTAACAAGAGCCCAAGTGGCAGAGAAAATGAGCCCCAGAAGACTGCTCAGCATGAGAACGGCGAGACATCCAGCCGATGGGGAGAAGGCACAGAGCACAGGAGATGGGGACATGAGGACTTCAGTGACCCACGGAACTGGGGGCCGGTCTCAGCCACCTGCTGTGCCAGCGGAAGTCCCAGACGTCCTGGCAGGTCACATACTCCCCTGGACCTCAGTTTTCTTGTTGGTAAAGTGGGAATGAAGGATGAAGGCTCTGCAGGGGCACTGTCCATTGTGTTGGCTGCTGTATTCCAGTCCTGAGGGGCCCTGGCCCACGCGGCACGTGGCAGCTGTTCGCAGTACCCACAATGAGCGGGAGTGAGAAGGAGTCTGCACGTGCCCTGCCGGGGTCTCCTTGTCCCTCCCCCCACCCTGCAGTCTCATCCCTCACCCGTCATCCAGGAGTCAGCCAACTGCCATCTGAGGGATGAAACCTGCCTGTTTTTGTATGGCCGAGGAACTAAGATTTTTCTTTGAACATTTTTAAAAGGTCGTGAATTGGGTTGGTGTCCCCCGAAATTCACCTCCTTACTTGGAAGTGGGGGTCTTTGCAGAGGTGATTAGTTAAGATAAGGTCACACTGGAGCAGGCTGGACCCCTCATCCAGTGACTGTGTCTTTTAAAAAAGAGGCAATTTGGACACAGACACACATAGAGCAGGAGACCGCCATGCAATGACAGAAAGAGAGTACTGTGGCCACAAGCCAGGGGCTGCTGACACCATGTGGCAGCAGCTGGAAGAGGCAAGAAGGACCCCACCGTGAGGGCCCCGCCCTGTGGCACCTTGAGCTCAGACTTCCGGCCTCCAGATGCCTGAGAGAGGAAACGTCTGTTGTGCTAAGCCTTCCGGTTTGTGGTGCTTTGTTGTAGCCGCCACAGGAAACCAATCCATGTTATATATTAAAACTGTTAACACATCAGAACAAAAACAAAGAGGAACAGGCAGCGGGACGGCATGGGGCGCAGGAAGCCATCACTATCGGGCCCTTTACAGAAGGAGCTGGCCGCCAACGCTGCTCTTGAGTAAAATCGAAGTTTTGTCACCGCCACAGCCTCAGAGCTTCCCATCCTCCCGGCCCCGCCCAGGCCACGTTCTCCTCTGTCTGCTACCCCGTCCTTGCCCCAGGGCCTTTACACATGCCGCGCATCGGAGCTCATACACCACTTTCTCAGAGCGGAGCAGCCCTGGCTCCTCAGCTATCCCCAGACCGGGTCAAGTGCTTCCTTATACCCTTTCCGAGGACCTCCTCTCCTAACACGATCACACGGATAATTAAGTGCAATAATAATGAGCAATAATCAATTAAAATCAATAGCTAATTATAACTAATTGGGCAATTATTCACTTAATGCTTGCTCTCACACTAGGTTGTCAACTCCATGGGGCAGGGGCTAAGTCACCAGTACCCACCACAGCGCCTTGTGCAGATGAAGCAAACTCCTAGAAATATTTGTTGGATGAAAGAAGGAAGGGAGACAGGGAGGGAGGGAGGAAGGGAGGAAGGGAGGGAAGGAGGTCTGGGAGGCTGCATTTTTCCCGCATGCCTAACCCGTATATGAGAACTTTTGTCAGAACACTACGTGTCCCCAGGATTCTGGCCTCGGCTTCTGCAGTGTCCCTTTCCGCCTTCAGTGTGGTGTGGGTCGCACCTCACCAGTGACTCCAACAATGGAGGTAGATGGTGTGGACGGTCCAGCCTGTGGGGCCGCTCATTCGTCTTGTACGACCACCTGGGTGAGGGGAGCTGTCATCCCCATTTTACAGATGAGGAGACTGAGGCACGGGGAGGGAAGGCAACGTGTCCAAGGTCACACAGGGAGCTGGAACGCAGACCCTTTATGCTGTGCCACCTCCTGCAGCCCCTCGGCCCCAGCCAGGGGAGGGCTCATGCAGCTGGAAGGCCGGCCACATGGTGATTGGCCAAGCCCGGCCACCCCTGACGCCATCCTGGGGGCCTCTGCTGTCCAAGAGTGCTCACCCCACCACTCAGGGCCTGGCCTCCATGAAGCCCGGCGGGAGTCCTCGGCTGGCAGGGCTCCGGTCTCGGGGGTCCTCCGGGCATGCCCTGCCCTCAGGCTGCCCCTTTCAAGGTGCCCGTGTCACCGTTGTTTCCCTACAGTGTCTCCACTCCAGTCCAGCCTCCCAGAGCCAGCCCAGGTCCTGGAATATCTCCCCGGATCGGAGATAGCCCCGGGCTGGCCAGGTCTGTGCTGAGCTCAGGGGCTCGGGTCCTACAAGGAGCCTTGCCAGCCCTGGGACCACAGGCCCTCGGGAAGGTGGGGCACACAGTCTGGGCATTGAGGGCAGAGGGGAGCTCATGGGGGCGGAGGGAGAGGCCCTTCCCCAGGGAGGGAGCCCCTGCCCGGGAGAGTGCGGGTCAAGGACAGGGCACCCCAGAGACTCGGTTCCCCACAGTGCTGCCTGAAGAACAGGGACACAGGAAGAAACAGCGTCGCACCTGCTGGGACGAGCCCATTGTCACGAACTCTGTCTGCAGACAAGTCACCCGCCCCTCTGAGCCTCACGTTCCTTGTCTGCAAAACCGGTGTCAGATCACGAAACGCGCCGATGAATGTAACGCGCTCAGAACGGCGACAGGAGCTGTTTTCCACGTGGACGCTGCCGCCGAGCTCCCAGTTCCAGACCTTTCCCGGGGCAGCCATCATGGGGCCCAGCCTCAGCTCCAGCCATCGCGCCTGTCAGAGCACTGAGGGCACCTCAGGTTGGGGGTGCCAGAGCCATTTGCAGAGCAAGGTGCTTCAAATGGCTGAGACATAGGAGGATCGACCCTTTTCAAAGGTGCTTGACACAGGAAAAGCACAGGTAATATTCATTCAATTGCATGAACAAATGGTTATCATCATCATAACAGAATCTGGCTCAGACTAGTTCATCCAACCCTCAGTCTCCAAGCTGGGTTATTAGTCTCTATTTGCTTCATACGTGTGACAAAGAGAAACAGCCCTCGCAACTATAAAGCATGGAGAGCCTTCACAGCCTTTCCTTATCTTCATGGGAAACCTGGACCTCAGGGTCGCGAGAAGCCAGCACAGTGTCACCAGCGCCAATGGGCAGACGAAGGCACTGGGGCTCAGACACAGAGGTGCCTGGCAGCACTTGGTGGGTGACGAGCCGAGGATCGTTGTAAGAGGAAAGAAGATGGAAAGACTCAGGTACGTGCTAGGAGGAATGGTCCTTCGATCGATTGGTTGGTTGAAGTAAACGAAATGAATTCAGTGACAAAGACTGTAAACAGGTTCAATACAGTTTCAAGTGCCTGCCGACACTTTAGAAGCACCGGCTTACTGATGAATGATTGATACACCGAGGCTACCCCAGCCCGCATCCACGGGGACCCCGACCCATGCTGAGTCTTCACACCTCTGAGCCTTCGCCCAGCAGTTTCCTCCATGGGCACTGACTTCTTTTTCCTCTTTTCAGCCTCCTACTGATCCTTCTCATCCTGGTAGGTTGTCCCTTCTCTGGGAAGCCTCTCACCCAACCCCTTTCCCCTCCAAACAAGGTACATTACTCGGTGTCCCCACAGGAGGCATTTGCAATGGGACAACAAGTGCTCTCCTGTATGTGATGTTTACACACTTGTCTCCCCACTGAGCAGAGACTGCCTCAGTGTGTACCTGGCACAGGTGAAGTGGGTGAAGAGGTGGAAGGAAGGAAGGAGGGAGGGAGGGAGGGAGGGAAGGAAGGACAGAAAGATGGATGGACAGCAAATTCTGGAGCCTAGCTGCGTGACTTCATGTTCTTGGACTTAGCTAGCTATACTCTTCTTCTTACAAAAACTGGAATTTGTGGACCTTTTCCAGCAGCTTAAGATTGGGCCTTGGTCTCGTCTTGGAGTCTCTCTCTTAGGAGTCAATGATTTAAGAAACTAGTGGAGTATGCAACATACAGAATGCTTCCAGGACCCCTAAGCACTTCAGAAACATCTTTCACTGGTGGGCAGCTACTATGCTAATTACCTTTCTCATCTATTCCCTTTGAACAGTGTCCCTAGAGGGCTTTGCCTCAGCTGCCTGCCACCACACTGCCCTTTCTCCAGGTCTCTCATCCTCAGGACCTTTGTATCTGCTTTTCCCTCCCCACCTTTTCACCTGTGTAACTCCTACCTTCAGATGTAGGCTCAAGTGCCACTTTTGCAAGGAACAGTCCCCATGACCCTCTACTAGAGTGATTTTTAAAGCTGTGCTTTCTCCTCATACTTGGTGCCTTTCCTCTAGCTACCAGGTTTGGTAACGTGTGTCTATGTGATTCAATGCCACTTTCCCTCAGGGAATGTCTGTTTCCGGATGGTGTCTGTTTCTTTCCCTCTGCTTCTCCAGCACTAAACAGTTGCACGGATGAGTGAAGAAACGGTGCGTCTCCCCATCCGTTGGCGTTGGGTGAGAGACTGGCCAGGACACTGCTGAGTGGAGGTCCTCACCTCGTCTTTCTCACCTGCCTGCACTGGTGGGTGGGGCTGCTGGGGTTTCCTCTGGGCCCTGCAGCTCACGCAGGGGGGCAGGGTGTGGCTGTGCGAGTCTTTGGAACCGGCCCCTGCTAGAAAGTGTCATCAGAATGCTGCCCACTTGAAGTCATTTGCGGACAATTTCGGAGGGATTGCAGCTAACCACTCCTTGGGAAAGGGGCCATTAAAATGAAACAGTTTAATAGTGACACACACACAATAGCCAGAGGTTCTGGAATGATCTGTCTCATGCAATTCCCATCACTTTTGTGCACAGGGCGTGTTTACATTGAAGGGGTCCTCGCAGTTCATCTGTGTTTTTTAGATCTGAACTCTGGTTTCCAGGAGAGGCCTAAACAGGACACACGGCCAGATAACGATTGTCCCGTTGTCCACCTGCGCTTAACCAAGAGAACGGCCAGTCTGAGCAGCGGGCTCCAGGCAATGGCCGCGAGGACTTCTGGGCATTTTCCCCTGAGCCTCAGCACCGCGCCCCCCAAGCACTGGGCTCCCGCCTCTCACACAGCCCCCCACACCAGGACTGCATTCCACTGGCTCCTCCACTGCTCCTGCCCCACAGCTGCCCTTCCTGCTCCCCGTGCCTGGCCAGCTCACCCACACAGCATTTCTCTAAGGCAGACGTCCTTCCTCGGGGCTCCCACAGCTGGGCCAGTCGCGAGGCTGGCACTTAACTCGCACCCTGGTGTCCCTGCCAGGTATGGGAAGTGCCCTCGGGTCCCCACAGGCAGCGTGTAAGTGCTAAGTGGTCCACTACCTCAACCAAATTGGATCTTTGTCTCGGTGAAGAAATCCTTCCTTGTAACAAGGTCACGAAAATGTTCTCCTGCTTTGTCTTCCAAAAGTTTTATCGTCTTGCCTTCACATGTGAGTGTTCGTGTGGAACGGATGACATAGTGGGGGGCAGGGGTTCAGTGTCATTTTCTTTCCAAGTGCACCACCAGCTGTCCTGGGGCCATGTAAAACAGCCCATGCCTCTCCCACAACCAGCAGTGCCTAAAATTTCCGTGTATATTCACGCACTTGATTCAATTCCATCGGTCAACTTATCTTTCCAAAGTATGCCGATCATTGTAACAATTCTTGATAAGTTTATAGTAAATGAAATCACCCAACTTGGCCTTCAGGAGAATTTTAGTTATTCTCTGTCTGCTGCTCTTTGATATAAATTTTCAAATGAGCTCAACAGGTTGAAAAAACCTGTTGGTGTTTTATGTGGAACTGCATTGTCCGTAGATGAATCTGATAATTGACTTCTTTGTTGTTTCTCCCCCACACGCCCATTTAACACAGGATAGTCTTCATTTACTGGCATCTTCTTAAACATGTTTCAGTAAAGATTAATAATTTTTATCCCTAAAAAGTGCTCTGAGGACAGGATAGGAATCTTTCTTATCTTTCTCTCTCCACATATTCTAAATTTCTACCTACAGACTCTTCAAAGGTATTTGCTAAATTGATTCTGGGACTTAAAACCTTAATGGCGGACCGCCTAGCATCAGAGTTCTGTCCTAGGAAAGATGTTCCTAGAGAGTGGATGGGGCCGTGTGGATCAGCTTGGAGAATTCATGCAGGGGTGGGGAGGAGTGTAGTTCCTTCTCACAGTCCCTCACATAATGCCATAAAATCCCTCACTGCTGTGATTTATACGCAGCCTGCCGCCCCCATGATAATAAACAACGTTCATACTTTACGGTTTGCAAAGCACTTTGGGCTCACCAGTATCCACTCGCCCAGCATCAGGAGTGTATCAGGTGAGACTCCAGGAGTATTTTAAAGCAGGCGAGGTTCCCCCTTTGGCGTCGTCCATCCCTGGTCCTTCCCTCCCCGGGGTGTAGAGGGCTCCCCTGAGGAGATCAAGGGCAAGGAGCCCCGTGTACTCTATGGTCATGACGATGTGTGTCTTAGATTAGTTACTTTGCTTTATATACTTCCTTACTGTTTCGTGTGCTCTGTCTTTTGCCATGTGGCTGATTTACTAGCCTTTACCTTCTCCAGTGATATGGGCAACGGACCGCCTGATTGGATTCTAAGAATATTATTTCAAGTTTCTAAAAAGCATTCTTCAACTCACACTTTGCCAACTACTAAAGTAAGGAATGAAGTGCATCTTTTGACTTCCCTGTATGTCAGGAAAGGGGTCCAGAAGCTTCTCCTCCACCCACCTTCACCTCCTTCCTCCCCTTTTCCGAAACCTCCCTCTTTATTAATAGTAACCAGATTTTGGATGATATCTTCTCCTTTACATATACATATGTATATTTATATACGACACGTGCATTTGGTTTCTGCCCAGTGTTATAGCAGCAACAACCACCACTACCTAAGCTGAAGCTGGTGTGTGCCCAGCCTCGGTCCTCCCCACTGGCTTCTATGCCAGGCTTTCTCTGCTTTCCCCAGCTGAGCTTAATCCATCTCTCTGCCACCAGAATGTCTTCCCAAGGCATTTTCCTTCCGAAATAGGTACCTATAAGTTAGGATGTTCTGCTCTCCGGAGGTGCTTCTCTATCCCTTAGACCTACAAGTGACAGCTGAGTTGGGTACAAAATTCTGAGATCGTATCTTTCCCACGTTTATGTGCAGACACTGAAGTCCATTTTATTATTTTGAGATTTAATCCTGAAAACCTATCTGTAATGGCCTGAGTTTTATTCTCTTATAGATAAATTTTCTTTTTTGAGAAAAATGACAAGTTATATTATCCCCTCATAGTTAAAGTTCAGAATGTGAGGACAGGCTTAACAAAGGCTTTACTTCAGAGACTCGCTCACTGCCCCCAGCCCCATCTTCCGGTCCAGTCGCCTTGCGTTCCTATTGGGAAACACCTGTGGTCTCAGGCAGGCTTTCTCTCCCTTTCCCTGTCTGGCATTTGCTTCTTATTGTCATCCTTTTGTCTCGATCCTCTTCATTTGTGAGAACTTGCTGAGGTCATTCTCCCACCACTGATTCATTTTTCCTGTGGGGTCCATTCTGTTCTCCCGTGCTTCCAAAATGCCTTTAGTTCTGTCATGGAAATTTCTATTGTCTTACAAGTGTTTGGGAATCCCACAGCTCCCTTCCTATTTATTCCTTCTCTCAGGGAGCCGAGCTTCATTGCTGTCCTTTCTCCTGAACTGCCATCTGCCACCCACACCAACTGTACTTCTATGGGGACCAAACATCACAGCACGTACCCCTCCCACAGTGGTCCCCACACCCCACTTCTTGCCTGGTAGATGGTAGGACGACAGAGCTCTGGGGTATTGGACAAGGAAGGTGAAACAATGCAAAGGAAAAGCAGCTGGCTGCCCCCGTGAGCAGTGTCCCTTCGCGGAGATGTCCACCCAGCCGGGCCTTTGATGGAAGGTCCCCACCTTCTCAGTGGTTGACAGGGCCGCTCAGCCCCACGAACTTCCTACTTGGTAGAAGGTCTCCGTTCTTAGCGTGGTCCTGTTTCTGGCAGTTATCTAGCCTCTGTCTTCATAGGCACTTTCGGGAGAACTTGAGGAAGCTTGGGACAGGGGCTGACACTCTTTTCTCTGAGCAATCAGTGGCGCTCTTGGAGAGGCCCCCACCCTGGCAGCCTTCCCGTGCCAGCCCAGGTTTCAGAGCAGGACCCCACTCTGTCGTGTGAAGGTGGGGGTAGCCAAGGGGGCAAGGACGCCTTCCTGGGAATTGTTACCTTCCATGTAACATGCAGGAAAAGGCCGGGTCAGCTCAGGGTCAGAAACGCCAGGGGTACCACACACTGCTGAGGACCTATAGAAACGCGCGGCCTGTCCCAACTCACGTGGGCCCTCACTCCCGGGGAGAAAGGTATTTATTTCTCTGCCAGTTTTATACTTTGTTAAAAGTGTAGCACGACTTCGGAGGACATATAATGTCTAAATTATATGGGACAAGTAACTATTTAATTGCTCTCTAATTACACGACAATTAGAATTCATATCTCAGCCGTGTCCTTAGGTATCTATTTACGGGTTGCGTGGAGCATACTTACTGCGCCTGTGACCATTAAGAATGCCACAATTTGCAGAGCAGGCAGCACTGACGATTAGAGCATAATTACCCATGTAATTATTCTCTTATACCCGAGTAATTACACAGTGGTATCATTTGTGTATTACAGTTTATTCATATACCTAATCATTGTCTCCTTTCACAAATTGGGACCCAGCCCAGAAGGAGCTAAACAATTTTTTAAATAACATAAAAGTCATCTGATGAAAGGCTACTGGCTGCCTTGAGGTCACGGCCACATGGGAGAAACAGTGAAGGTCTGGGGCGAGGGAGTTGGGACTCACACCTGACACAAGTTCACAGCGGCCACCCCGCCACCCGGCCTGACCCTGAGGCACGAGAGCACGGCACAGATGCCATCAGAGCTGAGCCAATGGGTGGGCACTTGGCTACCAGGTGGGGCAGGTGACTCTGCACGTCACAGTCCTCGCCAGCATGCGTGACCCACCCTGTGTTAGGACCACCCGTTTTCTTATCTTTCTTCTCTCCTGCACTGTGAGACTCGCAGTGGCAGGACCCTCCAAGGGTCCTTATTTGTATCCGTAGTGGAAAGGGGTGAGTAGCCCCAGTAGACTAGGGGCTCAGACCCCACCTGCACCACCAGGTGGCCAGCACAAGCCCCAGCGCTCTGGCCTGAGCATCCCATTTGGGAAAGAATCCTTTTGGTCAGGGCAGGAAGCGGGGATAGCATGTGCTGAGAGGGGGGACCGGCGACAGGAGTTCTTTTTCAAGAATTTCAGTCACATTTTGTATCACTCCATCCAGCATGTCCTGCAAAGCGCGTTAAAAGCAATTGACGGGGTGACCAGAACTTCTGGGACCAAAGGAGGGGGAAAGAGGGGCCACGTCCCTGATGGTCATGGTGACCCTGTCAGTGCAATCAGCAAACACAACCTTCAATCAGACGCTCTACATAGAAAAGATGCGGCGTGAGAGCAAAGTGAAGGTGCCGATTCACAGCCCTGGGTGGGAAAACAAGGCCGAGAGCTGGACGGGCAGCCAGTCCCGCCCACCCTGCGGCCTCTGGCCTGTCCAGGGTGCTATGAATAGTTCCTTGGCACTCTGGGAAGTGCAAGGTCCTCACCCATCAGACGCACACGCTCCCTGGCCAGGTGAGGGAGAAGAGGAGTGGCCGGGAGTGTGACAAAGACTAGAGCCTCCTAATGGTCAGAACGCCCACGACCGGCCGAGGGTCTCAGGTGTACAGTCTTTGCTTCTCAGAAGGGACCCTCCTGTGGCCAAAGGCCTTCAAGGCCTCCTATGGAGAAGGGACAGAGGGAGGTGGCGTTGATTGGGAACCTGCTACAGGGCATCTCTCCCAGTGACTGTGCCTGGACAGCCTCTGAAATGCTAGAGAAGTGACAGCAAGTGCTTGCGGTGTGTGTCTGCTTCCTGTGGCTATGGTACCAAATCCCCACAAACTCAGTGGCTGCAAACAACACTGACAAGTTGTCTCCGGTTTGGGAATCAGAAGTCTGAAGGGAGTCTTACGGGGCTGGTTCCTCCCGGAAGCTCCAGGCGAGAATTTGTTCCTGCCTTTTCCAGCTTCTGGAGGCGCCCACATTCCTTGGCTCATGGCCCGTCCTCCACCTTCACAGAGCAGCCCATAATCTCCAGTCTCTCTGACTCTGAGCCTCCCGCCTCCCTCTTACAAGGAGCCTTGTGGTTACGTTGGGCCCGTGTGGACAATCCAGGCTCATCCCCATCTCAAGGTCCTTAACTTAACCCCCTCTGCAAAGTCCGTTACCATTTATGGTGGCATTCATAGGTTCTGGGGATTAGGACGTGGCCGCCTTTGCTGGGGAGCATTATTTAACACACCGCAGAGCATTAGACACAACACAGCGACTAAACAGAGCAAGAGGCTGCTGTCCCCGGACGCCCAGAGGTCACATAACAGGCCCAAGGACACACTGGCTAGTAAACAGAGGGCTGCATCTGAAACAAGGTCTTGGCCTCCTGGACTTGGTCTTCCCACTGTACCCATTGTCCCATCAGACAAATGGACAAAGGGGTTCAGACAGTTAAACATTTTGCTCTCCCAGGTGGCAATGGACATGCGGTCCCCCTGTATTTGGTAAGACGTCCCACTTCCCTCCTGCAGAGCAAGTACTCCTGCACGGTGGACTGTCCTACTGGAACTACCCAGCAAGGCCCCTGCCCTCAAGCGGGCGAGTACATGGTCCGCGGCAGACACGCGGCTGGGTGTCCCGGGGGTTCCTTGTTCCGGCAGCGGTGTGGCTCCCTAGGTCCCTGCAGCCTCCTGCTTCCTACACGTCACCACCCGCCTTCTTGTCATTCTCGAGTCTACCTGACGTCTTTCCAGTATAGACCCCCTCAGCCTCTGCTGGCCCGCCGTGGTTTCTGCTGGTTGCCACCAAAGCCCCTGGCTGCCACCACCATGTTTTAGCCACAGCCACATAAATAGCGGTGCTGGAGGGCCGGGGAGCTGCAGGAGGCCTGCACCTCCGTCTGCAGGTGCAGAAGTCGAGGCCCAGAGGGGCACCTTTCACCCCCCAGGCACAGTCCAGACAGTTCATTCTCAGCTTTGGCTGCTTGAAATGCAGACAGACACAAGGAACAGAAACACCGCGCCCCATGCGGTGCAAGGAGTCGCCATCCCTCCCATCGCCCACCGCCCTGCGCTGGCCCTGCACACACCATCCAGCAGGGGAGTAACGTTTGGCTACACTGGCTGCATTCCAGTCTCAGGAAGCAGACTCCGGGGCTCGTCTCCCTCTCTCAGTGCCCATTACACGGTCACCCGGGGGGCCCTGGGGGACAAAGATGGATATGGTGTGGTGCTGGCCTACGGGCCGCCTTGTTCAGGAGAGAACCACACTGAAGGCGGGAGTGGGCTATGGGTGGGCACAGAGGCCAGGCATTAACTGAGCATCTACTGCACACAGAGCTGATACACAGAGCACCGTGTCCCGGGAGGGCACAGGCCCACTGCACCTCTCGGGGCCCCTCCCTTTCTCCTGTCAGTGGTTCCCAGGGTTACGGGTACCATGCACGAGGCCCCTAGTCAGGAGCCTGACACGTAAAGGGCCCCGGAAGTCGGGCCACTCCCACCAGGGTAAGTACAGCCTCTTCCAAGCGGACGTTTGCTCTGCAACACTTAGAGCTTCTTGCAGGCAAGAGCCGGTCTGATTTGTGCCCCATCCCGAGTGCCTGGCACGAGGCACCTCCTCAGACATCTCGGGTGATGAGCAGAATGAACAAGCAGACGAGTGGACGGTGGTCTTTTCCCAACCCCACGCTTTACAGATGAGGACTCACATGGCCAGGGCCCACGGTGCTGGCTGGGCGGGGTCCTGGGCTCAGAACAGGAACATTCTTGTGAATGAAAATTCACATGAATTTGTAACATAAACCATGACACTTGCAAGCAATTCCATGCCCCGGCCAGCTCCCCCAGCCGTGCCTTCACACCCTCTGCCCGCCAAGGTGTTCCAGTGCAAGTCCGGAGCTCATGTGGGAACTGCCGATGGCACAGAACACCTACAGGGCATGTTTGGGGACTGTCAGGGCCCCCAGGGTCTCGGGTCATCTGTGACAATAGCAGGATACCCTCCCTGCAGGCATCGAGGTGGGAGCCTGAGCAGCACAGAAATAAAAGAGAATTTATTCTATAAGGCAGGTTTCAAAGTGGTCTCTTAAGAAGCTATAAAGTGCTGCTTGGCCTGTAATTGTTGCTAAATGGAATCTTAATAGTATTCGCATCTTCCTACAAAACCTATCCATTATCCGGCAACAGGAGAGGTAAGGGCTGCCTGGCACACGCTCCCGCAGGTGCCCCTGCAAATAGAGCCCATCTTTTCTCAGGTCAGACTCACCCAGGGTGAATCCTCTGCTGGGAGCCACTCTTGTTCATCCCACAAAAATGCAGCAGGAAACACTGGGTTTTCAGGGCTCCACCACAGCCTCAAAGGTTCTAGAGGTCAGAGTTGTTTATCCAATTCACCTGCACACCCCAGTGCCCAGCAAGGGACCCCAGCGTACAGTAGGTGCTAATCCACATTAGATGTCTACAGGATTGGACAGAGGGTTCTCTCTCTCTGAGCAATAAGAAGGCAGTGTGGCGCACAGTAGGCCCTTGGCCCACACCTGCTGAGTGGATGGCTGTTGGTGTGGAGGGTGGCCTTGGAGACCTTGTGAAACCCGCCCTCTTGCCGGGGAGAAAGCCAAAGCAGGCAATAGACAGAGGGGAGCGGGGTCCTGCCCACGGGTGTCTTATCCACCAGCCGCTGGAAGGAGACCAGGGCAGTCAGGAATGTCCGACCTGGAAGGGGCTCTGGATAACTTCCAGTTCCACTGTCTCACCTGTGGATGGGGAAACTGAGGCCTGGAGAGGAAATATGTTCTGCCTAGAGTCACACAGCTCGGCCGGTGCAGCCATGCACATGCAGAGTGGCCCCGCCTCCCTCAGGGTGGGCTGGGCTGGGCTTGCACAGACCCGGGGGACCCCCTCTGCTCTCTAGACCGTTGCTGCATATGACAGAGGGAGTTTTGGCATCTAGCAGACCCAGGTTCGAATCCCCGCTCAATGTCAGGCACAGAGACACTCAATATATTAATATTCACTGCATGGGTGAGCGCTTTGCTATCTAGCAGCTGGGTGACCTTGGACAAATCTCCCAGCTTCCCCAAGCCTATATTTTCTCATCTGGGTAACAGAGGTGATGATACACACCCCCAAGTCGTGCCCCCCCCAATAAATGAATCTGATTGACATCTGCTTCTAGCCCAGAGCCTGGCACATGTGACTGACCACCGAGGGGGGCTTAGGGATCAAACAACTCTGAACAGTGAATAAATTAATAGAACAATAAAAGAAAATCCTGCTTTATCTGAAACGGAAATCTCTTTCCCTGAAGGGTCCCAGCCCATTACATGCGTGTTTCCTGAGGATTCGCTGAGTGCTAAAGGCTGTGCACCACCGAGGAGATGGAGCTGATTACGATCTGGTCTCCACCGAGCAGTCTGCCTGGGCTGCTCCCTGCCCCCCAGGACTGCCCTTCAGAGGTCTGAGGCCCAGCGTGGCCCCCGAGTCTTCCTTCCACCTTTACTAGACCCCATGGCTCCCCTGTTCCCTGTGTGACATGGTTTCATTTTTCTGTAACTGTGGCAACAATTGTGGCTTTTTTGCTTCAAAATGTACTTCAAACCAAACCAAAGCAAGCTGCACCCACCAAGAGCCCTCCGCTGCAAGAATAGCTCTGGGGACATAGCACTTTGTGTCCCATGCCCTGTTCTAGGTCGCTCACGTGCACCAGCTCATGCTATCCTCATTCAGCTGTTACCACCTTACTTTACAGACGAGGAAACTGAGGCATGGAGAGCCAAGGCAGTCAGTTACCCAGTTATCCTGCTCCTGAGAAGTGGAGCCTGGAGCTCGGGTCTCTGCTCTCTGTGACAGCATCTGTTCCCAATCTCACAACGCACAAGTCTCATCTCTTCAAATAGAGGGGCTGGCGTTTCATTCAGGCTGCAGGGAGCGTCTCAGTGAGGCGAAAGCTGCCTTGTTAGTTGGACAAGGAATTGCCACCTTGCCCCGTGACTGATAATGAACTTGTGCTCTGTAGGACACAGGGGCCGGCTAGTGCTGGCCACTGGTTCAGACCTGGCGTCGTGTTCCAGAGCCAGAGCTGTGGGGACGGAGGTAGACTGAGGCCCAGCCCCCTGGGACCCCGACCTCCTTCCACTTCCTGGCCCTCCCGTCTGCCACATTCTAGGCCACACACCACTGCCCAGCTCACATGGCACAGCACAGGGCACTGCTCCTGCCCCCTCACTGACCCCAGACAGACAGCTGCAGTCTTTGAGGCAACTAGCTCATGCCTCAGTGGGCCTGTTGGTGCCGTCAGTCGGGGGTTGCAGAACATGGCCCTCCAGAGGGAGGGTTGGTTCAGTCCTGAGGAGAGGGGTAGCTCAGTGAGAGGTCGGAGCAGGGACAGATGGTGGAGCTGACTGTTTCCCTGTCTGGTGGCGGCAGGAACCCAGGTCCATGGGTTACAAGGAGGGACCACGGGACGGCTGATTCCTTCCAGGTGGATGTGTGGTGAGCAGGGCAACAGGGCAGCAAGGGGGACAGGACAGCTGGCCTCCTCCCCTCCACCCCACCCCTCAGCCGACCCCAAAATGACGCTCCACTCACTTCCTGTGGTTGCTGTAACCAAGTACCACAAACTCAGTGGCTTCAAACAACAGAAACTTACTCTCACAGTCGTGGAGGCCAGAAGTACATAAACCATGTGTCTGCAGGGCTGGGTCCTCCTGGAGGGCCTAGAGGAGAGCCTGCTGTTTCTAGCTTCTAGAGGCTTCCGCGCCCTTCCTCACATCACGCCAACCTCTCGCTTCTATCGCCGCCTCTCCATCTCCCCTCGGACTCTGACCTTCCTGCCCCTCTTTACGGACCCTGAGATTACATGCAACCCCAGATAATCCAGCAGAAACTCGTCTCAGGACCCTTCCCTCCATCACATCTAAGAAGCCCCTTTTGCCACAGAAGGTGACATGTGCGAGTTGCAAAGATTGGGAAGGGGTCAGCTTTGGGAGCCATCATTCAGCGTATTGGCATTTATCTGTCAAGTCTCCCCTCAATCGCTGTCCCCATGTAGAGATGACACACCAGGGACCTCCCTGATTTCCCCTTACTGGGGGTCATGGCAGAGCTGGACTGAGCAGAGGGCTCCCCGGTCCAGGCACTTTCCCCCAGACCACCTTCCTTACAAAAGCCGGGTGCCCCAAGCCAGCCCAGGAAGGAGCCCTGGGCTCCACGTACACATGGGCCCACCTGTCCAGGTGAGGTGTGGGGCCTTCCACCCAGCATACCCTTGGGCCCTCTGCCCCGTTCTCCCAGGTCCAGTGAGCAATGCAACAATAGCATTCATTCAGCAAGACCTGCTGCTGTCCACTCATTCATTCATTCATTCTACTCCTTTAACATAGACTGAGCCCCTGTGCTGGGCACATGTCCCCATCAGACCCAGCCTTCCACCCCCAACAACACTTCTAGGCTCAATGTCCAAATTATCAAATAACCTCTCACAGGCACTGTCAATCAGCTGTTCTGCCTATTTTCAGAGACACAGACTTCTCCCTGCCAAGAGCCCCAGTCGACTCCCCGCAGTGCAGTCGTCCCGAGCCCCCAGTGGCCAACACTGCTGCCTGGTGCTGGCGCCCATCGCCTGCCCACGTGGAAACCTGTTTGCCGAGCCCCTGCCTGAGACACGTATATCTCATGAACCCCCCAAGCACCCGCTTTACAGGCAGGAAACAGCCTCAGAGGGGCTCACACCGTGTCCCAGGCGGCCCCGGGCAGGGCCAGGGTCTATCTGTCCCCACCGCTGTCCACGTGAAGCTTGGGGGCCTCAGAAACCCCCAATTCCATGACCACCACCATGACGGACACGGCCTGTGGGCAGCTCTGCACTCAGGGACACTGGGGAGCTCACAGACAGTAAGGGGCTGATTCCAGCTCCGTCTCTTTATCCACCTTGGCTATTGCGACGGCGGGGATGGAGTGGAGCCTGACTGGGGATGGGGACGGGGACAGCTCAGGGAGCAGGGGGAGCCAAAGGAAGGAGGCTGCATGTGGTGGGGGGTCATTCCCTCACACTTGCTGTCGCTGCTGCACAGGAAGGGTCCGACCAAGGTCCTCCCCACCAGCTGAGCGACTGGGTACGTCTCACCTCCCTGCCTCAGTCCTCTGCCGGAAACGGAATGACAATGCCTCCTTCCTTGTGCCGTGTGGGGTGGTGCGAGGTCACGCGTGTGAAGCCAGAGGCAGCTCTAGGATGATACGGGGGCCGGTGAAAACCAACCCACAGCCCTCCCTGCCTTCACTGCCAGTCCTTTCACTCTAAGCAGAGCCCTGTGTCCCCCAGGAAGATGCTCCCATCTCCCTGCCCCAGCAGCCCTCCCCACCCCTGCATTCCAGTTCTGTCCATCAGGAAGCTTTTACAGGGAAAAGTCAAGGAAAGGGGGCGGGGTACACCTGCTTTAGAAAGATAGATAAGACAGGAAGGATTGTAATGGTGGCACTAAATCTTCCATGTTGAGATTTGGACCTCTGGTATAATTTGATTTAGCAAGTGAAAGTGAGCTTGGGACTTTTAGAAAGTGCTTCTCTCTTTTCTTTGCCTCCCTCTCCTCCTGCCAAACGCAATGACTCTGCTTCCCATATACTTACTGTGCAGTTTCAATGGTTCTGTTTACTTCAGCCCAGTGCTGGCTGCATCTGTGTGGGGTCCCCTCCTGGCTAACCCCACTTTCCCCCACCCCAACGGACAAAGCAGAACTCAGCAGAAGACTCCATTACAGACCGAAGCAATTTACATCCTGGTTAGAAATTAGGAAACTTCAGACGAAACAAAGACTCAACTCAGTAATCTCAGCAGACTGCCCAGACGACACTCCTCTTACTTTACAATCTCCCTTCTGTATTTCCACCTGCCTTGTGAATCTTTTCACAGCCCACGAGCGAGCAGCCACAACAAAGATGACGCCCCGTTAAAAAGTGCCTCAGGTTACCTGTTACCTGGACAGCTCTGGTGACCGGCCCTACGCGTCTCAGTACCGAAGGTCCCCAGACTCTATGACGGCCTTTGGTTCCTGCAGAACCTGCCACATGACAGCTCTGACCATCTGTCTGCGGTCAGCGTGACCGTCACCCCAGGGGTCCTGACTGCCCCCAAGGCACGCCTTCCGGCATCCACGACACGCTTTCTGGGGCGCTCGGAGGCGTATGGGGGTCTGCGCTGTCCCACCTTCCCTTCAGTCGTGGTCAGAGCACCGACCCGTCCCCGTGGGCTGCCTCTGATGAGAACCGGTGTCTGGGTTCTCATCCCCCACAGCAGGCGGCACCATTCTCTGTGCGAGCCGTGGTTACCTCCCACTTCCTATGAGGAACCTGGTCTGCAGGGCCCTGTTTGTGACACAGCTGCTCTCTGGATGGCGTCAAGGACATGGACCGGCTCTGTCCCCAGGCGATCAGGAGGCCACGTGGGTTTGCAAAAGGGTCTTCTCAAGGAACCTGTTGGGCTGGTAGCCTTAAAACGACAAAGTGCCCCTTCCCATGGCCAGGCAGACAGCAAAGCTGGGAGACACGCTCACAACAAGACCAAATGCAAAGCTCAGCTAAAACTCAAAGCCAAATCAAAACCAATGAACGAAACCCTGCAGCAGGCGGGGAGTGCTTGTCACTGCCTTCGAGGACCCAAACCCGCCCAGGGCCCGCATGCCTCCCCGCTTGGCCCACGGTGCTGCCTCCAGGGCAGGAGAAGACAGAAGCACCGAATGAGCACAGAGAGCCATGCCTCGCAAGGCCAGGCTGGTCGCTTAAAACTCCCCCATTCACAGCAGGTGAAGGCGGAACCGGGGGTGGGGTGGTGACAGTGGACAGGGTCCCTGAGCGGGACCACCTGCTGTGCAGAGCAGTGCCAGGCGCAGCACATACCTTCCTCTTGTTGGTCGGGCAAATGTAGAAGCTGTCGATGATGGTGGTGAAGCCGGGCTGGAGGGTGAGTTTGCTGTAGGATGTCCCGAAGTCCGAAGACCTGGGGGAACAGGACGACAGCCGTCAGCGACCCGCCTCCCCAGGGCAGATTTCCGGGTCGTATCCGGCACAGCCCACGAGCCACCTCCCTGAGTGTAGTCCTCCGTCTCCCGGGGGCAGCAGGACACTGGGCTCCGTCAGAGACACCGAGGCTCACTGAGGCCTGGAGCTGCATGTGCAGTCAGCTCCCTGTGCCTGAATGCCGTCTAGCCCCCCACCGAGCCGCCTCCCCTCGGCGGTCCACAGTATTCTGCCCTGTCCATGACTTTATTCAGCCCTCTACTGCATCTGCTCCTCGCTGGTTCCCGAGAGCCACACATGGGACAGATACTTCTGGCTCCTCCCATCTCTGCCTCCGCACAAAACCCTGACAGACTGTCGCTCGGTCCATCTCGCGGGTGACCAGAAGAGCAGCCGGAAGCTCTGAGGGCAGAGGCCTGCCTGAAACCACTCAGCTAAGAAGTGGCCAGAGCCGGGTGTGAGCGCTGGCCCGTCCCACGCAGAGCTGGCTGCGTCCTGTTTGCTCTCCAGAAGTTTCCCCACCAGGCCCAGGCCTCACAATGTCCGTCTGCTCATCTATTTCCCACTCTGGACCCTGAGCTCCTCCAGGGACCAGCACCCTCCACCCTGACCGCTGCCCACAGGACAGCAGGGGCCCCGGGGACGTGGCAGCCACCAGAGTCCTGGCTGAAATCGTACCCCAAGCACGGCGAGACCAGCCCTCCCTGCCCGCGGACCCGCTTTCCTGTCTGTACTGTGGGGGTGCAGGCGGGAGTCCCCGGCACTCTGAACCCCCAGCCACAGCGCCAGGTGGAGAGAAGTCACCAAGGACAATCTCACATCTGTGTTTGGAAGTGACAGACACATCGGGACGTGGAATTGATTCCACGTTGAAGCTTCAAGTGCCAATGACCCTGAAACCAACACTCCTTAGTATCACCCCACGAAAACGCGCTGTGATCACAGAGCATGGCAGGCTGGGAACTGGAGGGACGCCAGGTCCTCGGGCGGGTGGCACGTCCATCCCACCCTGATGTGGAATGTGGGTTCCAGGGCTCTCCTGGAGCCGCCCAGTCTTCTGATGGGTGAGGACCCGAAACCTACGTTGGGGACAGGGACAGGAAAGGGAGCCCGCAGCTGAGGAGCCTGCGGTGCATGGCGCCCTCCCCACCGGGGCCTGTCCATGTCTAACCACTTTCGGTCTAGGCACTGCTGAGCTCCAGGGCCGTGGGCTGGGTTCCCAGCTTACTCGTAGGTGAGGGGCAGGTGGCTGGGATCGCGGTGAGTCTGTGCTCGTCCTCAGACCCCAGCACCACTAGGGCCCAGCGTCCACCATGCGGCCTGGGCACCCCTTCCCCCTTCTGGGCCCACTGAGGGCTGGGAGACCTGTGTGTCTGGGACTTGCCCGGTGCTACCCAGGAGGGGGGCACAGGCTGGGAGACCTGGAGCCGCTTTAGATAAACGCCCCACCCACAGGAAGCATTTCAATTCCATTCCATAACCCGTCCTCAGTGGTTTCTATGTGGATAGATTTCCTCCCGAAATCAGCACGTAAAACTGAAGCTCCAGGAAGAAAACCTGTGTTTATTGAATCGGGGCTTAGTGGCCCCATGGCCCCACGTCCCCAGAGGTCGGGTCCCTCACAGGCCTCAGGGTCACAGGGTCCCTCTCAGGCCTGGGCACAGGGTACTACCCCCCCCCCACTCCCAGGGAGACGAGCAGGGCCAGTGCCCTCCTGCTGGTCAGGGGAGGACCCTTCATCCTCTGGCTGCCCTTGCCCTCCTCTGGGAGGGCCCGCAGGAGAGAACAGAGAAGGCCCCCTGGAGGAGTAATTAGGGAAGCACTTACTCTCCAAACCTCAGAGAATTGATTTTCTTTGGGAAGGAGGGAGCCAGAGGCCCATTAGCGGAGGATCGATCTGGAGACCCAGGAAACTCTAGAGCCCGGAAACAAATGGCTGTGTTTACGGCTGGATGCATGGAAGCCGCCTCTGGGCCTCCTGGCCCCTCCCCGCCCCCTCCCACCCTGACAAGCCATCTGGAAGACCTGGGATTGATTCTGCCTCCCAGACACCTCAGAGCCCACTTCTATTCCCCTGTCCCGACACTCACTGGTTGCAGCCCCACAGCCTGGCCAGGATCTGGCCTCCTCCCTATTCCCCACCTGCTCACACCTGCTTGCCCAAGGGCACCTGCCCGGTCTGACCAAGGCCCTGCTGCCACCGCTAATGTCCTAAGGGGGTGAGGGGAGGAGGGTGATAAGGAAGTCAGCAAAAGTACAACATGTCAGGTGCCAGGGGCTGGGAAGAAGAAGAAACAGCGTGTGTGTGTGTGTGTGTGTGTGTGTGTGTGTGTGTGTGTATGAATAAACAGTGGCGCTGCTGTCTCAGACAGAGTGGCAGGAAGGCCCCTGGGACACACAGACCAGAAAGAAGGAAGAGAGAGTGTGTGTGCCTGGCTGGGGGAAAGCCATTCGTACTGGGTGAATAGTGTTCTCCCCAAATTCATGTCCACCCAGAACCTGTGAAAGTGACCTCATTTGCAAATAGGGTCCTTGAAGATGTCACCAAGTTAAGATGAGGTGCCACTGGGTGGGCCCCTCGTCCAATGACTGGTATCACAGAACAGGGAAATTTGGACACAGGGAGAGCATCATGTGACAATGGAGACAGACAAGGGCTACCAAGGACTGCCAGCCACCGTCAGAAGCCGGGAGAGGCTCGGAGCAGACGGCACCCCAGAGCCTGACTAGTGGAAGGAGATGACAATGGAAGCAGAGACTGGGGGCACGCTTTGAAGCTGGAGGGAAAGGTCCCCAGCCAAGGAAGGCAGGCGGCCTCTAGGAGCTGGGAAAGGTCAGGAAAAGGATTTTTCTCTGGAGTTTCCAGAAGCTTCAGACACCTCGGTTTTAGCCCATAAGACCGTTTTGGCTTTGACCTCCAGAACTGCATGATAGTAAATGTGTCTCATTGGTAAGCCACTAAGTTTGTGGTGACTTGTCACAGCAGCCACAAGGAAGGGCAACAGCACATGTTGGTGAGGTCTGCCCAGCCAGCATCAGCATCGGCCTTCCTCTCCTCTGAGCCTGGGACCCACCGCGACCCCCTCCTCAACGGGCAGGAGAAGAGGAGGGCCTGGATTAGGGGTGGGGTGGGGGTGTGGGATGGGATGTAAATGTTTTAGGAGGAAGAGTCAGCAAGAGGGGGTGGTGGATTAGATGCGGGGTGGGGGGGGAGGGTCGCCTGGGGGCCGGGGGAGCTTAGGATGGCTCTGGCTTTTCACGTTTCTGTTTGCCTGTGTTTCGAGTCTGGTTTCCTTATTTTCGATTTGAATCAGTGTAGATTGGTTTCAGGGTTGTCGGGTGCAGTTAGCAGAACTTGGAAATGCCATGGATATTGAGCGATGGGGAGGGTGGGGGACACAGAGGACGTGCTCAGCGAGCTCTGCTTCCCTCTCCCTCCTGGCCACGCTGAGCCCTCACCGGAAATTTGACACTGTCCTGAGATGAGGGGGGTCTCTCCCCATCAGGCAGGTTCACATGGGGATGCTGGTGCTTAGACAGTCCCCACATTGTCAGTGGGAAGCTGTTGCCCAGAGAGGGCCACCTGCCCACCCGAGGTCACACAGCGTCTGGGTCTGGTAGCTGAGTGCTAGCTGTGGGCCTGGCCTGTGGAATAGAGGATGGCCTTGGTGACGCTGTCCTCCCTGTGACCAGGTGATGTGTATGGACTTCAGGAGGTGGCATTAGATACATGGGAGAGTGGCTCCTTCTTCTAAGGACCCGTGTAATTACATGGGGCTCACACAGGTAACCCAGGATCATCTCCCATCTCAAGACCCCTGACTTAATCTCATCTGCAAAGTCCCCGCTGCCATGTCAGATGACACATTCACCAGTTCCAGAGATTAGGACATGATATTTTGGGGGGGCATTATTCTGCCTTCCACGGATGGGCATTTGAGCCGGGTCCGAGGTGCAGCTAGGAGCACGGTGCGTACCAGTGCCCAGGCAGCTGATGGCCACAGTGGGCAGCAAGAGAGACGTCAGGGCCAGAGGCTGAAGATGGGGGCGGCGCGGGGTATGAACAGTTCCCAGAGCCACACAGAGACCTGGTTCTGCCTGCACGCAGCACCGCTGGGTGGGGGACACCGGGAAGTGGGCCACACGATTAGGGGCCTGGACAGCAGGAAAGAAGAACGCAAAGTGTCTCACTATAATCTCACACTATCACATGGTGACTTAATATTATTATACTACTACATTATTATAAAATAATATTTTGGATATACTGAGTTAAACAAAATCTATTATTAAGATTAATTTCACCTGTTTCTTTTATTAATAGAGTCAATGTTTCAGAGCAGTTTTAGGGTCACACCAAAATTGAGAGAAAGGTACAGAGATTTCCCGAATCCCCACTGCCCCCCACTATCCATATCCCCCACCTGCTGGGACATTTGTTACAGTCGATGAAACTACACTGACACGTCATAGTCACACAGAGTCCATAGTTCATAGTTTGAATCCGGGGTCACGCAGAGGGGTGTGCATTCTGTGGGTTAGGACGGTGTAGTGACACGTGCCCACCGTCACGGCGTCACACAGAGGGGTGTGCATTCTGTGGGTTAGGACGGTGTAATGACACGTGCCCACCGTCACGGCGTCACACAGAGGGGTGTCACTGCCCTAACCCCCCTGCTTCCCCTGTTCACCCTCCACCCCCCACCCCGGCAACCACTGATCTCTCTACTGTCCCCACAGTTTTGCCTTTTCCAGAGTGTCATGTCACTGGAATCTCACAGTACGCAGCCTTTTCCGATTGGCTCTGTCACTTAGTGACATGCATTTAAGGTTCTTCCAGGTCTTTTCATGTTGCCTGCTTCTTTCTACTTTCTAACGTGTATCTGAAACTCCACACGTGGCTTACATCCTATTCCTAATGGACTCTTTTGTCTGGACACAGCCCAAGGCCATGGGTGGCTCTCGAGGGGTTCTGCGGGGTTCTGCGGGGGAGAGGTCTGTCTCCCCATCTGGAAAGTGCTGTCAGTGTATTAGCCGAGTGCCTGCGACTGCGTGAAAAGCGTTAGATGGCACCAGAAGGAGCACGTCGTCGTCACAAGTGTTTAAGGAAGACTGGGACAAGTGACTAAAGCAACAGGGTGAAGTGGGGAGGAGCAGAAAGGGAGGGCAGGACACATGTCTGGGAGCTGGAATCCACAGGACGTGGGATGGGGAGGGTGTGGTGAGGGAGGGGTGGGAGGTGACACCAGGTGACATGGAGGTGGGGCAATGCTGCTCCGATGGGTGGAGGGTTAGGCTGGGGAGCAGCACAGCCCCTTGGTGGAGCACGCACTTGTTCCCCACCAAGCCTGTAGGACAAGCTGGGGCTCCAAGAGGAGCCAAGCTCAGAGTAGCACGTTTCCCCCTGTGCCAGCAACTCTGGGTCACCCGGCACCCGTCAAGGGAGTCCCGTGACCCTGAGAGGCCGGAGACACTGTTAGCCCTGCTTGCTTGGAGCCAGGGCTGGCAGTCAGGGGGTCTGGCCCATGCCCCACTCTGCTACTGATTTCAGAGCTCCCTGGGCACACACTAAGGGTCTGGGCATAGCTTTCCCCTCTGAGGCGTCAGATGGTTGAAATCGGGTCCCTGGGGTCCCCATCAATACAAAGGCTATGGTCATGTGCTCTTAACAGCAGGTCCCTGCTTGTTACCAGGTCTCCCAGCATCCCTTGCAAGGCCAGTTCCCCGGGACACCCCTGGCCCGGACCTCGTTTTCTTGGTGGGCCACTCCAGTGTCTATTTTTCACCTCACTGTTTCCTTGGGACACCTGTTCCCAAATAAATTCAAATACATGAATAAGTCAGCAGGGATGGCATCTGTATTATGAAGATGTATTCTCAGACACGAAACTGGAGACTGACATTTCTCACGGTCCCTGCCTCTCCCTCTGTGGCTGAGGGGGGTGGGGGGCACCCAAGATAAGCATCCGCTTTGCAGAATGGGCCATGGTTCTGCTGCAAAAACCAGAGGTGCCCAGGGGACGTGCCAGACACAAGATGATGGATGGTCTTGTCTATTCCCGGGAGCCAAGTTATCTACGTTGTGCGGTCAGAGGAATGGAACGGATGCCAGCAGGCAGTTCTCGGCCTGGAGTTGTGGGCACGGAGGCGAGGGAGAAAGGCGGGGGTGGGAAGGGACCCCGGAAAACTCGCACAATGAGAAACAAGGCGGCACACAGCATCAGTGTCCTGCGGAAAAGACCACGGTAGCTGTGCTTCTCGTTTTGGAGTTTCCAAAAGCTCCCTCCTTCAAAGAACATTAAAAACAACATGTTGACTATTTCCTGTGTGTTTTCAATGCTGCGTAAGCAACAGGACTCAACCAGACAAATGCTGGTTTGATGATGAGGAAGAAATCGAGGCTGGACGGGGCGGGAGAGGGGGGTGCCTGACTCGGGTTCCCAGGCTGGCGTAGCAAACACTGCCAGCGGGGGACGGGACTTCAAGCCACTTATCGTCTCCCAGTCCTGGCGGCCAGAAGGCTGACGTCGGGTGTTGCAGCGCCGGGCTCCCTCTTGAGGCTCCAGGGAGGCTCCTTCCTGCCTCTCCCAGCTCCTGGGGGCCCCAGGGGTCCCTGGGCTTGTGGGACCCCTGCCTGAGTCTTCACATGGCTGCTCCTGTGTCAGTGTGTCTGTCCTCTTCTTCTAAGGACACCAGACATCATCAATCCACCCCAGATCCACAGTGATTTCACCTCAATCCTTAACTGGTTACATCTGCAAAGACCCTATGTCCTAACAAGGTCAAGTGAGGCTCTGGCTGGATGTGGGTTTGGAGGGAATGCTATTCAACCCATGACAGGCCCAGGCCATGGCGTTTTCTGAGCACCTATTGTACGCAAGGATGACTCTGAATTAGACGCCTCACATTCCTGGTTCTTGTTCCACCCTCCCCTGAATCTAATGCCGCCTGCTAAAGTCCATACACATCACCTGGTCGCAGGGAAGGCAGTGTCACCAAGGCCATCGTCTATTCCACAGGCCCGGTCCACAGCTAGCACTCAGCTACCAGACCCAGACGCTGTGTGACCTCAGGTGGGCAGGTGGCCCTCTCTGGGCAACAGCTTCCCACTGACAATGTGGGGACTGTCTAAGCACCAGCATCCCCATGTGAACCTGCCTGATGGGGAGAGACCCCCCTCATCTCAGGACAGTGTCAAATTTCCTGTGAGGGCTCAGCGTGGCCAGGAGGAGGGAGAGGGAGGGGGAGGGAAGCAGAGCTCGCTGAGCACGTCCTCTGTGTCCCCCACCCTCCCCATCGCTCCATATCCATGGCATTTCCAAGTTCTGCTAACTGCACCCGACAACCCCGAAACCAATCTACACTGATTCAAATCGAAAATAAGGAAACCAGACTCGAAACACGGGCAAACAGAAATGGGAAAGGCAAGCACAATTGGAAAACAGCTATTTGCAAATCAGCTGCTTAACTGCTGAGTGTTTGTACTTTTAAAAAGTTATTTAATTACACCATTTTCATCCCCATAATTATTTCATTGGGGAGACGTGTGTTCAGCCCCCGGCCCTTACTCTCACGCAGATGAGACCCTGTCTCCCAACGGTTAGCTTGGAAAAGCACACGGGTGTGAACAGTGGTGCCCACCTGTGCGGCAGGTGCCACCTGCAAGAATGTGGCCTCTGGCAAGGCCTGGACCTCTGTGAGACTCAGTTTCCTCATCTGTAAAAGAGGCTAATGACCCAGGCCTCAGATGCTATGGTGAGATTAGAGACAGGGTGAGGAGCACAGGCAGGAGCTGGGCTCACAGTCACGGGCCCCTGTCCCGGGGGCATGTCTGTGCACTGTTGTGCCACCTGAGGGGCACTGATGTCTCACCCCTTCCATGTGGACCTCTTTGTGGCCAGAGGGGCCGTGTGTGGGCACGCCTCACATGCCCTAATGACCACAGCACTGGCGACCGGCTCTTGTCCTGCATGTGACCATTTGCAGGGCATTGTGAGCTGACCCCAGAGCCGCTCCCGGGTGTTGGAAGTACCATCTGCACTTTACATGGGGGAAACTGAGCCCCCACCCGCAAAGAGACTTGTCCAGAGTCCTATGGGATCTGATGGCAGAGCCAGGACTTGAACTCGGTCCCCGGGCGCCCACCTTGCGCTCTCCCAGAGAAGGCGCAGTGAGTTAGAGGAGTATTTTTCCAGCTGGATGTGGTTCTGACAAGGTTCCCGCTGTGCACAGAGTCTGTGGTGTGAGATAGGAAGGGACCGACGCTGAGTGGACATCACAGAAGGTCCACTCAGGTTCTCAAGAACAGAGGACGGCATGGAACCCGAAACAGGAGGCTTTGGTCCACTGCCTGGGACTGTCTCCTAAACCCTCATGGGATCAGTGAGGAAAAGGGAACAAAGTCAGCTCAGGATACTTCTAGGACCCGTCAACTGAGAAAAGTCCCGCGCATGGCTTGAGATTCTGAGAGGGAAATGGGGAGTTGGACGCCAGTTAGGTGGGTGAGCTGAGGGAAGAAACCATGGCCCTGCCTGGAGGGGGTGCACGGTGCCGTGGGGGTGGGAGCAAAGCAGGCAAGGAGCTCCATGCACTGAGCAACTGCAGCAGGTCTGAGAAGCGGTATTCCCACAATATGGGGGCCTCTTGGGGGCGGGGTGCTCGCTGCACTCTGGACACCAGGCTCAAGGCGGGGAGCACGGACTCCCTGAGACAGGACGGCACGTTCACACAGGAGTCGCTTTCCCATCGTACAGGTGAGGAAACCGAGGCTTGCGAACATTTGGTGACGTGCCCAGAACCACACACCAACTACGAAAAACTCCGTTTTAAGCCCAGGCTTTCGGGCTCCCAGTGTGTCCTCTCTGCTCTACCTCAGGCTGTCCCCAGAGCGGTGCACATGTGCATGGCCCCCACCCTGCGTGTCAGGCTTTCTGACTCCCTGTCTCACTCCAGCAGAGTCCAGCGGGCAACGCTCTCTAACGTGTCAGCAATGGGACACTGACCACAGCCCACCGCGACTCAGGGAGCCTGGTTACCATTACCTGTGTTTCATACTGGCCAGCAGCTCCCATGGAGCCTGGGGAAGGTGCGACTTGAGCAGAGCAGGAAAAGCGTGTACCTGGGCAATCTGGGGAAGCCTTGCAGGTGAGCAGGCAAGTGCTGGGAAGGGAAGGGCGAGAAAGGGCATGGCACAGAGGGGAGGCGCCGCTGACCCCAAGTGCTGCTCAGGGGAGTGACGCTGCTCCGTGCAGCAGCAAGGAAGTGATGAAGGTCCAAGTTCCAGGCCGAGGGGATGGCGTGGTCACAGCCCAGCGGCCCGGCCAGCGAGCCTCACGTCACGCACAGCAGCCTCCCAGCCAGCCACCCTTGCCGAGGCTGCTACAGGCCCAGGATAAAGTCTCTCGCTGGATCTCCTTACTGTTCTCCATTCCATCCAATACTCTGCTGAGCACAGGAGGAAACCGAGACGCAGCAGGTGAGGCCACCTGCCCGGGCTCCTGCAGGACAAAGCGACCTTATATCCAACTCGGGTTCTAAATCGCGCTTCTCCAGGCTTCCAGCTCTAAAAGGAAGGGGACACCATGCTCTGCTGCGTTTATTTCTGGAGATTGTGAGATGACCCAAGATGGGGCCATTGTGATAAATGGTTCTTCTCCCTACCAGTGGGGTTTCTAGAACTGGTTTACAACCATTAGGCGAAATGAGACCTGTGTCTCTGGTCACTGTTCTGGCTCAGGCAGAGCTGCCTGCTGTTTACGTTGGCACACAGGGCCTCGTCAACCTCCAGCAGATGTCCCTGCTTTTACAGTCACTACAAGCCAGGCACACTTCTGAGGGCGACCCGTCCAGACCAGCGCCATTAGCAGTGGCCTGTGCAGGGAGGGGAGGTACCGATTACCCCAGAGCTCTCACGGGCTGCAGGTGAGAGGCCCCTGCTGCGTTTGACACCGTGTTGTGGATCACTGAGAAGCAGCCCAGGGACCAGCCACCCTGTCCTCTGGGTTAACTGGGGGAGGTTGTGTCTGATGGGGGTGCTGCAGGGGCCGGGCTGGGTTTGTGCCCAGGTGGAGGCAAAGCTCCAGTGACCCTGAGGGGGTGGGGGTGCGGAGGGCCTGGGGAAGCAGCCTGTTGCTTTGGACACACAAACGCCTCCTGCAAATGGGACTGGCCAGTCACTGCCCAGGAACAGGCCTGCTTGGTTCCAACTTCTTTCGGTGGCCACCAGGGTGAGGTACACTGATGCACATTCTACCAGGGAACCAATATTTGGGAGGGTGCCAGGCCCCTCAAAAGCCCAGAGTGTCTTTCAAATAGGACGCACCCACGCAGAATAAGATAGATAAAACCAGCGGACTTTCTGCAGACAGGCCTTCCTGCAGCTGCTGCCCCCACTGGCAAAGAGGGTGGGCTAGGAATTCCTTGCAGGGCAGGGAATGGGAGGGTGGATGGGCAGAAGGACTGTAAGAAAGCTCTGGAAGGGATGGCGGAGCTACAAAGTCAGAGAGGCGAGGCGAGGCCTCAAAGCCGTTTGGGGGTTGGGCCAGGTCAGACCTAGACTCTGTCCTTTGGAAAATTCCTGACATTCAGCAATCCACAAGCAATAAAATTTCCTTCCTGATAGGCCAACACATCTCCACACTTCCTGGAATCATTTAAAAGTAATAAAACGAGAATAACAGAAAACAGCTACAAGCTAACGGTAAAAAAAGAATGCCGTGCAATTGGAAATCTACTTTTTCCCTATTGATTGCTGTTACAAACCCCGTCCCCTTCATAAACAACATTTTCGTGACTTTAGCACCCCCTGGATTATCTCCCGGGGCTCTAAACTTCTGTATGGCTTTAAAAAAATGTGAGAAACTCTTTCAACTCAGTATTTTAAAAATGAGGGTCCACATTTATTCCTAGGGGGTCCTGGCACAAAATGGTAACATTTTTATATGCCAATTCCCAGACTATAGAATCTGAGACTCTACATTGATTTTTTTGAGTAACTGTTGACTACATACGGCTTCTGCTAAAGGCAGCCCAGATGATATATTGAACAGTTTTAAAGAGGAAAAAACATAAAGAGACATTAACACATGAGGGTTGGGTGATCTGGAAGGGAATTCTATTTTAAAATGTGGAGAGGACTGTTTCACTACAAAGTACAAGGAGGGTCAGGCCCTCGACTGGTTCCTGGAAGGTCACGCCTAAGCCCTAAGAGGTTCTGCCTGTTAAGAACGTCTGTGTTTCCTAGGCCTTGGGCCAGCCAGGACTCCATGCTCACAACATGGTCTACAGTGGGGGTCTTGGGTCAGCTGGAGGTCAGCCACAGGCCACATGACCAACCCCCAATAAAAACTCTGGACACCAAGGATCAGATGAGTTTCCCTGGCTGGCATTTCTTTAAATCTCTTTGCTTTAAAAATTAAGCACTATCCATATGGCTCAGAAAATGTGACCTGGGTATGGACTCCCACCTCAGGGCCTTTGCACATGCTGTTCTCCTTCCCAGATACTCAAATGGCTACACTCCTCACTGTATTCTCTAGGCAATGCTCAAATGCTACCTCCCTGGGGAGTGCTGGGCCTCATTGACTGAAATAGCAACCCCCACCCATAACTCTCTGTCCCTTCGTGCTGTTACCTGACATCAGGCATGCAGCCTGTTGATTTATTGTCTGTCTCCCCCGCTGCAAGGACATCAGTGGTGTCTAGCTACCCTCTACCCCAGGAAGCTGCTGCAGACTTCTCCCCGGCCAGCCTGAAGGCCCCATTGGCCCACGCTCTTGCTGATGCTCTTTGGGTTCTGTCTTGTTTTCCCCTTTAAGGACGCCCACTGAGCCTGCTCCACTCACTGCAACTCCTTCCCCTCACAGCTGGCCGGGTCCTAAGTTAGGGGCCATCGGTGTGGCTGGTCTGGGCTCACTCTGGGCCACAGAGCTTCCAGGCCCAGCCTCAGACACCAAGGACAGCTTGCCACTTGCAGTTCTGTCCCCCAGCCCCGCGACCCTGGGAAAGTTGCAAGCTCGTGGCCCCCACCTTCGTGTCCTGCATTACTGGTCCAAGTAGACAGTTGGTGAAAGCTTCCTGAAATGAATGAATGATGCTCAAACAATTTCCATAACAGCAATAAATGACAGAAAACCACAGTGAGGAGCAGGCTGCACTCCCACCTCCCTGATGCTGACTCTGCCAGGGGCGGGCGGCTTACTCGGCCTCTGGCCACAGCACTGTAATAACTTAATGCACTCCTCTCTCCAGGCAAGAAAACCAAAGTAGGTGGAAACTGGCAGACCATATTTCTCCATTTCTCATGAATCCCATTTGAGAATTAAATAATGACAAGATGGCTTTAAGCGCTTAAAAATTATGAGTTAAGCTGTTCCCAGAAAAGGCGTGTCATTCAGCAAGCAGGCAGGATTGATTGTTCCGACCACAGGTCTGAGGAGACAGCTGGGGAGGGAGGCCTGCAGGACAGCACGCTGGGTCAGGCTGGGGTCTGAGCTCCTCAGAAGACCCTGGGAATCTCAGTCCCCCAGCAGGCCCTGCCTCCGCCTACACTGCGTCTCCCTTAGGCTCCCGGGGTCCTGGCTGCATGCCTGCCCTGCCCCCCCAGGCCCACAGGTACTAGCCAGAGGGTGCCAGCAGTGCCTGGCTCTGGCCAGCCTCAGGAGTCATGTGTCCTGGCTGGGCTCTGAGTGGACTCCCTAAACTCCAGGCCCTGTGAAGGGAGACTGGGACTCTTCCTCCATACCCACACCTAGAGCCAAGCCTCTGCCAGCAGTGCCATCTCAGTGGGGTGGAGCGTGGGGGCTTCTGCCAGCCATCGGCCAGGAGGCTGTGGCTGGAACTCCTACTCATCTGCAGCAAAAACATTTTTTAAAATCATGTAACTTACACCTGTAGTGCACTCGTTAGGACCCTGTAGGGTCCCATTTTAAAGAGCAGAACACCAGGCTCAGAGAGGTGAAGGGAGCAGCCCAGAAGCCACAGCGAGTAGGTGGAGTCAGGCCTGTCAGTTCTACAGCCCACGACCTTCCCCTCTGCCAGCCAAGGAAGCAGCGGTTATGTCCCTCACGTACCTCCCGTGTTCCAGCACCTGTGCCGGGCTTTGGGACTGCCTCTCATCTCCCTGCAGCCTGGAGGGGGGGTGACAACCCGCCATGAAAAGGGAAGAAGCAGAGGCTCCTCGTCCTACAGCAACTCGGCCAAGGTGCTGTGGTCACAGTGGTCAGAGTGGTGGTGCGTATGGGACATGCTCTGACGTTGGAAGGAAGGTCCCCCACCACCTGGGGCTCTGGCCTTACAGAGTGGGGTCCCACACTTCAGTGGGTACACAGGACAGCCACACCTGCGAGTGCCCATCGACAGAGGAGCGGTTACTCCCGCCATGGTGATGTGGAAGACCAAGGTGGGATGGGGCCTCGGGGGGTCGTGGAGGGGAGGGGGAGCAGACTTTCTCTCGGGTTCTCCCCTTGGAGAGCCAGGGGGTAGGTATTAAGATGGTGGTAAGGGTAGAGTCAGAAGGGGCTGAGATCTGGGGAAGGCCCATCCCGTGGGTCCATGCTACAGACCAGTGAGTGGTACCTTGTGGTATTCTGGGCTTGTTTTCCATTGGACACCCCCAGCCCTCTAGGAATACTGCCCATCTGTTTCCCTCAGCAACTGTCCATCCCTCCGTCCGTCCATCCATCCACCACCGACCTATCCTGCCACCAATCCTTCCTCCCTCCCTCCCTCCCTCCCTCCCATCCATCCAACTCATACCCCACACATTACTGGGGACCTGCTAGGTATCTGGTCCTGGGCTGACCTGTGAGATGGGGGCGATGCCTCCAGGGGCACAGGAGACATGTGATGGGTGACAGAGTGAGCCTTCAGTGCTCTCCCAATAGGCCACCGTCAGAAGACTCGCTCGCCTCTAACACTTGTTGATGGGATCGGTGTGTTGCTTAGATCCCAGGACCTACCACTGGGGCGATTCCTGAAGGTGACTCAACTTTCCTACTTTAGAAACACCAGTGGACAATTTGTGGCATCCTCCACAGAATGCATGAATGAGCTGCCTCTGCAGGAGGGTGTCACATATCGACAACAGTGTGTCACCTCTCAGGACCTGCTAAAGAAGAACGTCTGTGACTCAGGTCTGGGGTGATGTCAATTCTCTGTTTCCTTCTCCATTAAGGACATGTTTTTCCTGAAGACAGATTCTTAGCTGGAACCCGGCCAGGCCAAAGCTCGCCTGAATTGTCTGGGGAGTGACAGACAGCTGGCTGGAATTCCAGACAGTGAGAGAGAGGGGGGCCAATTTTCCAGCAGCGTGAAGAAATAGGCCATTCGGCCTTCACCCCGCACTGTTCACACCTGTCCCCCAGCCCCCGAGGCACTGGCGACCTTCACTGGGGAACCAGACTAGTCTCTGCAGAAACATTTACCCAGAGCCCATCTCTCTGTCTGTCCTCGGCTGATACCTCCACATATCTCATTTCTGTCTCTATGTCTCTGAGGTTTCTCCTCGGGGGCAGCTGTCCTTGTCTCTCTTGGTCTGTCTGCCTGTCTCTCTCTCCATGTGCCTCTGGTTTTCTGTATGAACCATTCTCTCCTTCCACCCTCCCCATTCCCTTTCTCCAAAGATCATTTCAAGAGCAGACCCCCCATCATACAAAGGTCTGGGGACAATGTGCGGCCATCGCTTCTCGGCCACAAGGAAAGCAAGAGAGCTGGTTCCAGGCTCACCCCTCCCTGGTGGGTAACTGGATGCCAGAGTGCCTGGTCCCAGGGAGCTGAAACTCTAGAGGGGAAGCCAGACTATAAATGAACAGAACAAATGGATAATGTTGGGTAGTGCTATGCACTAGAAATAAAAGAATAAGAGGCAGAGTTGGGGTGGGGGGAGCTGCTATTTCTGGCAGAATGGTCGAGGATGCTGTCCCAAGTAAGATGACCTTTGAACAGAGACTAGGATACATTGAGGGGTCAGCCCCTGTGGGTATCGGAGAAAGAGAACAGCACGTGCAAAGGCCCTGAGGTGGGACGCCCTGCCCAGGACGCATTTCCTGGGCCTGTTGCCTGTAGAACACTTCCGATGCTAGGGCACCTCAGATTTCCACCTCCGCCTGGCTGGCCAACTTGGTGACCGAGCGTAGGTGTCAGGACAAGGGGCCTTCCCAGGGAAAGTCAGCAGGAGGCTGCCACACACACAAGAGCTGCTGACAGCTGGGGCAGGGGCAGGGGCTCCACACTGTCTCGGGGCCTCCGGCAGCACTCTCTCGTCAGCAGCGGGGTCCTCGGCCCCCGTCCCTTGTCATTCCCACACGAGGGATGGGTCTTGCAACCCCACAGGAATGGAAGGCTTTGTGTCCACGTCAGTGGGCTGTGGCCCCAGCAGTGCTGCCAAACCGAGTGGACAGCTGGTCGAAGCCTGCTTTGCAGGATATCTGTACACGTTCTCCAAACATCACATCTACGCTAACAAGGCAAATAAACATGACATTTAAAGATCAGAGGCACCGCAGTTATAGCTTATTATATTAAATTCACCGTCGAGGGTGAAAGAGAAGATAAAATAGGATTACTCTAGTCATGGCAATTAAAAAATAGAAAGAAAGAAAGGAGTGTTTTGAGAGAGATGTAATTTCGCGGTCTCTGAAGCCAGTTTGTGGTTTGGAAGGGACATTCTGGAACGAGGGGCCAGGCTCTCCCCTCTCCACACGCTGGCTCCAGGCGCCTGTTCAGAGCTCCCTCCTGACACAGAGCCTGTCCCACGCAGAACCTTCCCTCCAGAGCCCAGGGGGTCACTGCGCGAGAGTGAGCATGGCTTCCATGCCTCCCAAACGCTGTCATCTTGTCATCCTCCACAGCTTCCCACCTGGCAAAGACTTCTCCCTGGGGGCTTATCCTGGGCTTCTTGGAGCTTCACTTTACCCATCTGGGAAATGGGACTGATAAAGCGCCTTCATCATTTTTCTACTTCTACAAGGAGCTGTGCACCCCAGTTCTGCAGGAGAAATGGGCTCCCATGGCCGTCAGACGGCTCCTGAGCTTCCCTTCCCATTGTTCATTGTTGGTGTCTTGTAGTCCCTGATGGTCAGGCCCAGCCAGACCAGAACAAGAAGGTGACAAGTTGTGACGGAACTATGACAAGTTCAGGAAGGACTGGCTACGGAACTTACAGGGCCCAAGGCTAAATGAAAACGCAGGCCCCTTCATTCAAACTTAGTAGGAATTTCAAGATGGCAGCAGGAAAGCATTTAGCATGAACCCTGCTGAGTGTGGGGACCCGTGGGACTGCACATGTCATCGCCCTGGGGCCAGGAGTCTGATGGATGTGGGTTCAAATTCCAGCACAGCCACTTTCTAACTGAATGATGTCAGCAGATACGGAACCTCTCGGAGTTTGGTTTCCTAGTTCAGAACGTGAACAACATTTCAGGATTATTACAAAGACGAACTAGATACTTATACATCTCCATGTCTTTCACCCATTCTATCCTCAACAGTCATGTGAATAAAAGAAGTGCTGTCCTGAGTGCCAAAACCACTTGAAAATATTCTGGGTTCTGCATTCTAGGTTCTTTCAGGAAAGGCACTGAGGTTTGAATTCTGTGGACGCACGCCCGAACCTTCATTTTAATTGTGCGTGCAGTAGCAATGGGCTGGAGCAGGAGCCAGGAGCCCCCATGTGGCAGTCCCTACCCTCCTGATGGCTGAGCATCAGGAAAGGCTGAGGCTGTACCCCGCCGACCGGAGCGTGGCCCCACCCCTCACCCTGGCACCGGGAGGGCAGTGAGATGGCCAAGGCAGGACCCAGGGCTTGAACCTGCGAGAGCCCGAGGCCATGGCAGGAGCTTAAACAGAACCAGCTCCTCCTCCCTTGCCCCGGGCCTGGGGGGCGGGGGGCAGCACAGGGTTCTGAGCCAGAGGGAGGGGCTGGCAGAGGAAAGTGTCTCTTCCAGGGCCTGAGAATCATCCCCATTACCAACCAAGAAGCTGCTTACACCTGGCCTCCAGCCTGTGACTCTTGGTGATGTTTGAAATGACAATATTGAGACGTGATGTTCCAGCAGGCCCGGGGCCAGGCCAGTCTGCTTAGTTCAATGCACGCTGAGTGCACGCCCGTTGTGGGGCTGGGCCCGTGTTAGCTATTGGTGAACACGTGCTCGCTTCTGTCTGTTTCTATAGCGACATCCGCCGTCTCCGCCTGTACCTGTGCCTGTCAGTCTCCATCTGCAGCGGTACTTCTCCCTGTATCGCAATCTCCCCATCCCCGCCGGTGACTGTGCTGGTAGGTCTACCTGTACCTGTACCACCATCTCACGTGCATTTGCATCTCTACCGATAGCTGCACCTCTGTCCATCTCTGCCTCCATCCCCATGTGCATCTCTGCTTCTAGCTGTATCTACTGCCACCTTCACTGTACCGCTACCTCGAGTCAAGGTCACTGACAACCGACACTGGCAAAAAACTCTGGTACCTTATTTCTACACTGGTTGTCTCACCACGGCTTTTCCACAGGCCAGGAATTCCCAGGGTGACATACGTATGTGCAGGTTTTTTCCTGTTTGACTTTGGATTTTCCCTACTGTACAAAGTAATAGCTGTCGTATTTGGGGCTTCTGAGAAAGCACGCATACAGCAAAAATCTCATTTATCATTGAACACAGTGGTTAGGCTTTGGGCTTTTGCTCAGATATATATTTGGAAAGGAGCTATATATCTTTTGGATAATCAACTCCTTCTTTTGGAATAAAGAAGGCATCTATGCCAAATGTTCCACTCTAATCCCATGCTAGGGAAGACTGTCCCTGTTTTTGTCATCCAGGATTACAGTTTTTACTGCTGCTAACTTATTACTAAGTTAAGGAGGATAATTGGGGAAACTTCTTAGTTCCAAGCCCTTAGGAGCAGAGTAAATTTTATCAAGAGGTACGGCATGGTGGAAAGTACACTCTAAAATGGTGTGATTTTTATATGTGTGTATATACATATATATATTTTTTCCAATTTACTATTAATTTTTGAACCCCCCGATAGCTCAGGAGAGCATGGGCTCACACACAGACATGTGCCTGTGCTCTAAGTGCCAGAATACTATTATTGGCAGGGCCCCTCTGCTCAGTTGTTTAATTTTAAAACCTGAAATCAGGTGGAATTTGTCCAGTAAATGCACCGAGAGATAAAGGAATAGCCAGATTCTTTTAAAAAGTGAAACAGCATTTAAGTAGGTCACATTTCCCATGGGTCACTGACACCCTGATGGTTTTACAATATTTTCTCCCTCGATTGTGGAAGTGGAAGAAACGAATCTTCCAGCGAAGCGCATCCGCGGCACGGCCGAGAGTGGGAAGTAGTTCCTGTCTCTCCTCAAACAGCTGTTTTTAAGCGCAAAAGTCCTACCGGTAGGCAGTCACAACATCTGGCTTTGCCACTTCCAGACATGTGGCCTTAGGCAAATCACTTCCATTCTCTGTACCTCACGTGTCCTCTCTGTCCTCAAGGTGTCACAGGCCAGATGCAGACAGACCTGTATGTGGGAGCCATGTGGGGGATGAGGAGGGTGACAAAGGAGGACGCCCGACAAAGGCTGGCTGGCTGTGTTGCCCACAGGGAGGCCGACTGAACCCCTGCAGGCCCTTCTCACTTACGGTGAGAGCTGTTTCCATCACACCCCTGAGCACCCATGTCCATTTTCTGATGGCATTGCATTCACACAAAGTATCCCTTTGAGAACAGAGCCCAGCTCAGAATTATCAGCCCCCTGGGGGGGAACCACCATGACCACAGAATCCTCTTCTCCTGCAGAAAGGGTTACTCTCAGACACAGGCACTACGTATGGTTTGCTGAGCCCCATGAGGCCTTGCTCTGGTTTCCCGAGAACGTTTTCCCTGGGGATGTCCCCTGGTTCTAGACTCACACATTCCTGTTTTGATGGACAAGCAGATCTCCAGAGTCAGAGATGGCCTAGAGGCCACCCCCTCACTTCTGATGGCACTACCTATGACATGGGGCAGTGACAACCCCAGCCGCTCCCGGCTGCTTCACCAGGGACAGGTCAAGGGCACACTTAGTGCATTCGGCCCAAGTGTCCATCTCGAGTCCACAGACAGCTCGATTTCAGGCTCCTCAGACAGACCTGCGGGGTGCTGGAGCTCACGCCGCCTTCCTGGAGATCAGCAGTGACTGTCCCTCTAACATAATTACAGTGAAATTAAGGAAATTGCTAACCCTGCTGTCAGGTGCATAATTAATCTGAAAAACTTAATTGTGTCTTAGCGGGGGAGGATCTCCCTAATTGAGATGCACTTTCAAAAGAGTGAGGACGGAGGGAAAATTCCAACCTCCAGATTCCTTCAGTCTCAAGGCACAGAGATACAGTAAGTCCAACAACAAGGTCATTGACTCGAGGGTCTCTGTCACCCGCTTTGCAGATGGGGACACCAGGTGTAGAGATGCCTGCGTCCAGCTTTGGTAAATACGGCAGGGAGGAAAGTGCACAAGCCACAGTGGCACCAGCCATATGACACTGTGATCTCTCTTCGCCACTCTGACCCTCAGTGTCCTCTTCTGCAGAATGCCCATTGCCACTCACAGCATTGCTGTTTAGAGTAAATTAGGCCACATACAACATTCAGAGCCCCTACCAGTTTTATAATATTTTGCGCTCCTACTATGTGCAGGTTACTACACAAACCAAACCACTGAGCGGGCAATGGTCACTGGGACACCAAGCCTGGCCTTGTTTTGACAGGTGGCCTGTGCCCCCCTGACAGAGCTGAGCTGTGTTTGAAGCCAGGGCACAGCCACAGCCCCTCGTTTGTTCCCTCCCCAGGTCAGCAGGTCCTCTCATCCCGTCCGTCCTCTCCCTTCGCCAGTTCCCTCTGTCTGGCTCCCTGGTAGTCCCCCCCTCCCCTGCCCTGGCCTTTCCACTCACACCTAGTTCCTTTCTGTGGTTTTGGCCTTTTCAAATGTGCCCCATGAATAATGAATCCCTGCTATAAATTTAGAAAACGTCCTTTCTCCCTAACCTGGCCTTTCCCGTTATTTTTCTCAGGCTGGTTTGTAAGAAAATGAATCCCTTGAAAACACATTCTCCCCTCAGCTGATTTCCTAACAAGCAAAATGAAGTTGCTAATTTTATAGCCTCTGTGCAGCGTGCCACTGGCTCACTGTCCAGAAGGTGTGTTTGGGGGGAGGGGAGTTGGTCAGGGACGAGGTGTGGGGGGGAGTAGCTTTCCAGAAAGTTCTAAATCCTGGGGCGTAGGGAGTGTGCCGGGAAGGGCACGGATAGGCCTTAGGGGCAGACGCAGGTTGGTATCTGGGAAAACACTTCACTTCTCGGGGCTCCAGCCCCCTCTCTGAGCACCAGGGAAGAGAGGCTTTCTGGAAGGTTCTATGACAGGAGGATGCAGAGATGGGGGGGCGATGCTGGCACCAAATGGCCCCATTGCTTCTGTTTCCTCCTTCTCTTCCTACAATGGACTTTATAAGGCACCAGAAAAATCTTCTGGAACACTCTTGAGGGACTTCCAAATTCCCTCCCATGTTCACTCTCCTCTGCGAGACTTAGGAGCTGCCTTGCGCCCCCCAGGTCCCCACGTCTGGGCGTGCTCCCTCTGTGTCCAGGCCTCTTTGCTCTGCCAGGCCCAGGCAGGTACCAAGGACACAGGGAAAATCCAGGGATGGGCCTCCGATTCCTGGAGCTTCTCAGTCCTGTGGGGCGACAGTGTGGGACGAGCATGGAGATGCCCAGAAAGCCAAAGAGCCCTGAGCTCCAAGGGGCATAGCCTATGCTCCTCTCTCCTGCCTCAAGTCCTATCCTCCCCTTCTTCCAAGGTCAGCTCAAGGTCATCCTCTTCCAGAAGCCCTTTCCTGGTGACTGGCCCCTCATTAATTTAGGCCCTGGCCCTTGTCTTGTCATGGCTGAGGTGTAGTAATGTTGGTTCCCAGTGCTCTGCAATTTCAGGCATTCCTTGTCAGATTTCTCACCATCCCCCCACCCCCACACATATCACACACCAACTGCCCACCCACTTAGGCTCCAAGACTCTCAAGAACTAGGCCCAGCCTCATGCCTCACCACCAGCCCTGACAAGTTCCACTGGAGAGCTGATGGCCAGCGCTCAGCACAACTCCCGGCCAATACCACAGCTGGGGGAGCAAATGAATGAACAGGCTAATGAATGGATGAATCTGAACAGATGAACCTACTACCCATGAAGACCGAGCTGCCAGGCCCTTCGTGCCCATGGGAGGGAATGCCATGCTGTAGTCAAGCCTGTAGGCTCGCCACTCAGACCCCAATCCTACCTCTAATCAGCTGGCCCTCAGAAGCAGCTTAACCTCTCTGCTTAGCCTCTCTGCTCCTCAGCTTGCTCATCTGTAAAATGGACAGAATAATAGCACCTACTCCAAAGGAATTCTCTTTGAGTGTTAAATAAAAATTTCACATGACAGAATTAACACAGAGTGAACGTTCAATAAATGGAGACTGCTATGACGATGATGATGGTGATGATAATGATGGTGGTAATGTTGGTAATAGTGGTGATAGTGGTGATGGTGATGATGCTGATGGTGGTGGTGATGATGGTGGTGGTGGTGGTGGTGGTGGTGGTGATGGTGATGATGGTGGTGGTGGTGATGGTGGTGGTGGTGATGATGGTGGTGGTGGTGGTGGTGATGCTGATGGTGGTGGTGATGATGGTGGTGGTGGTGGTGGTGGTGATGGTGGTGGTGATGGTGATGGTGATGATGGTGGTGGTGGCCATGGTGGTGGTGGTGGTGGTGATGGTGGTGGTGATGGTGATGATGGTGGTGGTGATGGTGGTGATGATGATGGTGATGGTGGTGGTGGTGGTGATGGTGATGATGGTGGTGATGATGGTGGTGGTGATGGTGGTGGTGGTGGTGGTGATGGTGGTGAGGTGATGGTGGTGATGGTGATGCTGGTGATGATGGTGGTGGTGATGGTGGTGGTGGTGATGGTGATGATGGTGGTGGTGGTGATGGTGATGATGGTGATGGTGGTGGTGGTGGTGGTGATGATGGTGGTGGTGGCCATGGTGGTGGTGGTGGTGGTGGTGATGGTGGTGGTGGTGATGGTGGTGATGGTGATGGTGGTGATGGTGGTGGTGATGGTGATGATGGTGGTGGTGATGGTGGTGATGATGATGGTGATGGTGGTGGTGGTGGTGATGGTGATGATGGTGGTGATGATGGTGGTGGTGATGGTGGTGGTGGTGGTGGTGATGGTGGTGAGGTGATGGTGGTGATGGTGATGCTGGTGATGATGGTGGTGGTGATGGTGGTGGTGGTGATGGTGATGATGGTGGTGGTGGTGATGGTGATGATGGTGATGGTGGTGGTGGTGGTGGTGATGATGGTGGTGGTGGCCATGGTGGTGGTGGTGGTGGTGGTGATGGTGGTGGTGGTGATGGTGGTGATGGTGATGGTGGTGATGGTGGTGGTGATGATGGTGATGGTGGTGGTGGTGATGGTGATGATGGTGGTGATGATGGTGGTGGTGATGGTGGTGGTGGTGGTGATGGTGGTGAGGTGATGGTGGTGATGGTGATGCTGGTGATGATGGTGGTGGTGGTGGTGGTGGTGATGATGGTGATGGTGGTGGTGGTGATGGTGGTGGTGATGGTGATGGTGGTGATGGTGATGGTGGTGATGGTGGTGATGATTGTGCTGGTATGACGTGGTGGAGAATCCTAAAGAAAGCCACAGCTACTGAGCATCTGTTATGTGGCAGCTACTATGCCAGCTATCTTAAAATCAAACATCAAAGTTCTGAACTTAGTGATGCCCTCCCTGATTTGCTGGCTGACCCAGGTAAAGCACCCAAGTTCTCTGGGTCTCAGTTTCTCCCTGGGTACACAGGGCAATGTCCCTTGGTCTGGAACTCATTCCTAGGGTTGTCATGCAGCTCAGATGCAGTAAGGAAGCTGAGAGTAAAATGCAAAGGACCCTTGTTTGTGCAAGAGCGTGGGCCCACGCGTCAGGATTACAGAGATGAGAGGCCACTCCCCTCCTTCCTGAGCCTCAGGTTCCCCATCTGCACAATGAGGTAGCTGACATCTGTGGTCTTCCAGAACCTGTCAGCTGCAAGCCCACAGGTCTTGGGGCATCGCTCACTTCTGAAATGAACAGTGAGCACTCAGGCTTAGGGTCAGTGGGGATGTTGAGGAAGGATCTTCATTCGTGGGGCCTGTGCTGGACAAGGCAATGCTCTCGGTGGGGACTGCTGTTCCGATTTAATGGACGAGGAAACTGAGGCCCCGAGAAAGGGCAAGTGCTGCTGAAGGACACACAGCTCGTCATGGGGCTAGATTTGCACCCAGGTCTTCCTTCACTCACATGGGTTCAGCAGATGCTGCCCTGCAGGGGCTTGGCACTGGCCACCAAGGCCCCGTGCCTGCTCTGCCCGCCTGATTTCCATGCACATGTGTTTCTCATTTTCTGCATTTGTTAGCTCAAGCCTACTGGGTTAGCCCTG
This sequence comes from Rhinolophus hipposideros, assembly GCF_964194185.1. Lineage (NCBI taxonomy): Eukaryota > Metazoa > Chordata > Mammalia > Chiroptera > Rhinolophidae > Rhinolophus > Rhinolophus hipposideros. The sequence continues at coordinate 107,977,912 of NC_138047.1, read as the reverse complement.
TGCGGTCATGTGTGATTCTTGTAAGGGGAGAGCCTTTCCCACACTGCCGGGGGCTGGCTGCGAGCTCTCTCCACTCCCAACTCAGCCCAGGCAGCCTCCTCCTTCTCCATTTGTTTTGGACGCTGAGCTGCTGCGTGCCCTCAAGGGAAGCAGAAGGTCATTTCGCACCATTAACAGCCGACCTGAGCAGGCAGCCAAGGGTCCTGGGACCAGCAACACACTCAAGACAGGCTGACGGTGGTGGGAATCCCACTTCTGCCACTAGGCAGCTGTGTGACCATGGGCAAGTCACCCACCTTCTCTGAGCTTCCCATTTTCACTGCATCATGGGAACTCCTCTGCAGCCTCATGTGATTGCTTCAAGGCTGAAGGGAGGTGGCAAACTTCAGGGCTTGGTATACCCCAGGTTCTCAGGGACTGAGACTTCCCTTCCCTATCTCCTCAAGGGGCTGTTGCCAGGGTTAAAACATGAGACACTGCTTGGCACAGACTAGGGGTTCAGTGAATGGGATTGCTCATGGAGCCCACCATCCTTCCAAAGCTGGCACTTCCTTTGTCAGCCGCAGAAGTGCGAGGTCCCTTGGTGATGGAAGTGGTTACCAGGTGCCCCGTTTTTCAGTCCGCAAGACACGTCCACATACGCCACCTCTCCTGTGAGAAAGGCATGGTCAGCCTGATCCTTCTTGCTTCACAGATGAAGATCCTGAGGTCCCAAGAGGGACACTGACTTGCCCAGTCCCCCAGGTGGCCAGGGCTAAAGCAGGATTTGGACTTGAGTCTGGCAAATGCCAACTCGCCCAGCCAGGGTCAGTGAGCACATTCCCAGCGACAGCGGGGGCAGGAGAGGGTGCCAGGAGGGAGGAACAGGTCACCGAAGGGGGCAGCCTCAGAGAAAACTGGAGGACGCCACAGCCCGACAGAGACCCGGCTGTCCCACTCAGAAGCAGGTCATAAGGGGCCGAGGCCAAAACTGTTCACTGCTATGGACTGAATGTTTGCACTCTACCTTCCCCCATTCCTATGTTCAAGCCCCAAGCCCCAGTGTGATGGTATTTGGAGGTGGGGCCTTTGGGGGGTGATTAGGGTTAGCTGAGATCATGAGGGTGGGGCCCCTGAGATAGGATTAGTGCCCTTAAGAGAAAAGACACCAAAGAGCCTTCCTTCTCTTCTCTCCACTTGTGAATGCACAGCAGGAAGGTGGCCGTCTACAAGCCAGGCTCTCTCTGGTGAGAGAGCCCTCACCAGAACCAACCATGCCTGTGCCTTGGTCGGGAGCTTGCAGAACTAACTATGAGGAAAAAATGTGATATTCCTTTTGAAAAATGGCGGCGTGAGGTGAGCCTCTGTAAAGCTGCCCGGGAATTTACAACGAATCGGACAACAATAACTCCACAAAGGACTCCTTGCACAGCAGACAGGCAAGACGAAGAGGCCGACTACTGAATTCACCTCCAGGTGGGCGAATCGCGCGAGCGGGGGAGGAGGGAGAGGAGAAGTGCGGAGACGGAGCCGCGCGGGCGCAGGACGCAGACCTAGCTCAGTGCTCGGAGCTCGCTGCTCCTGGATCTTCCGCAGCTGCGGGAGAGGGAAGGACTTGGACTGCTAGGGCTCCGCTTACGGCCCACAGGGCGGAGGGGGCAGCATATAAAACCGCTGAACCCAACGCTCGCTCACGGCAGACCTCGGAGCAAAGACTGAGGGAAGAAGGCTGAAAACGGTGGTTTAAGCCCTCACTGCCGAGCAGAGAACGGAAGCCTTAGGCACTGAGACTAGCCGCCCCTCCCTACCCTCCCAGAGCTCGCCCCGCCCCCACCTGCCCGGTGCTAGAAGCGATAAAGTAGCAGTGTCGGATCAAAGGACAGAATATTTGCTGTTCTGAGAACTGTGGACCGCAGACACAGATTTGCAGCCCAACTAGTTCCGACAAAGGGGAGGGAGCTGTGGAAGCGGGACCGGCTGTGGTGGTGGTCGCCGCCATTGCTCTGGGCCACCTCTCACAACTCACCCCGCCCCTGGCCCCACCTATCTGGGCGGATCCCTGCAGGAGTAAACAGAACTGCTGAAACAAACGGGCTCTGACTCTGGTGCAGAAAGAGCTTTGGAACTTCAAAAGCTCTCTGCATCCCCACACGGACACTGCGCTCTGTGACCCAGGTGAACTGTTAACAGGAGAAGCCCGTCTCCCAGGGAATCCCCCATTGTGTGAGAAGCTGGAATAGTGCAGAGAAAACATAGCACTACCGTGTGAGAGAGAAAAAAAAGGCTGCAGTAGGAGAGAAAATAAAACATTCTACCAACAAGTACTGGAAAACAAAAGAAAGACCTCTTCCTATCAACCTGTTGCAGACGCCACTCCTGTAGATGTCTAGGAAGAGAAATAATAAATCAGTAATTCCCATGAATAACCAAGGCAACAAGACAACTCAGAAAGAAAGTGAAAAGTCTCCAGAAAAGGAACTTAAAGATATGGAAATATGTTACTTAAATGACAGAGAATTCAAGATTGCAATTCTCAAAAAACTCAATGAGATGCAAGAAAACACAGAAAGGCAATTTAATGAACTCAGAAACACAATCAAAGAACAACATGAGCATTTTACGAAAGAGATTGAAATTTTAAAAAAGAACCAAATAGAATTTCTGGAGATTAAGAACTCAATAGAAGAAATTAAGAATGAAATAACCAGCTTAGGTAGTAGAGTTGACCAGATGGAGGAAAGAATCAGTGACATCGAAGATAGAAACCTGGAAATTACACTGATGGAAGAAGAAAGAGACTTGAGACTTAAAAGAAATTAAAGAACTCTACAAGAACTTTCTGACTCTATCAGAAAGAGCAATATAAGAATAATGGGCATACCAGAAGGAGAAGAAAGAGAGAAGGGAACAGAGAATATATTCAAACAAATTGTTGACGAGAACTTCCCAAACCTGTGGACAGAACTGGATCCTCGAATCCAAGAAGCAAATAGAACACCTAACTACCTCAATCCCAACAGGCCTTCTCCAAGGCACATTGTATTGAAGCTGTCTAAAATCAACAACAAAGAATCCTCAAGGCAGCCAGGGAAAAGAAGATGGTAACTTACAAAGGAAAGCCCATTAGATTTACATCAGATTTTTCAGCAGAAACTCTACAAGCCAGGAGGGAGTGGAACCAAATATTCAAACTATTGAAAGAAAGAAATTATGAGCCAAGAATAACATATCCAGCAAAGATATCCTTTAGATATAAAGGAGGAACAAAGACCTTTCCAGACATACAGAAGCTGAGGGAATTTTCTAGTACACGACCTGCACTACAAGAAATACTAAAGGAGGCTATTCAACCACCATCAACAGGGACAATTTGTGGCAACCAAAACATAAAAAGGAGGAGAGTAAAGGCCTGAACCAGAATGTGGGAATGGAGAAAGTAAGAGTGCTGAAGAAAATGGAATACTCTAAATATCAAACTTTCTTTTACATAAACTTAATGGTAAACATTCAAAAAAAAAATCCAGAACTGAAATACATACCGTAATAAAAGAAGAAACAGAGGGAAACATCATAGAATACCACCACACAGAAATAACAGACAACAACGAAAAGGCAAAGAAACAATGGAGACACAGCCTTACCAGAACACTAAAGATAGAATGATAGGAAATCATCACGTATCAACAATCACCCTAAATGTAAATGGACTGAACTCACCAATAAAAAGGCACAGAGTAGCAGATTGGATCAAAAAACTAAACCCAACAATATGCTGTCTCCAAGAGACACATCTCAGCTACAAGGACAAGCATAGACTCAAAGTGAAAGGGTGGAAATTGACACTCCAAGCAAATGGCATCCAGAGAAAATCAGGTGTAGCCATAATGATAATAGATGAAACAGACTTCAGGGTGAAAAAGATAACAAGAGACAAAGATGGACATTTCATAATGGTAAAGGGGACTATACAAGAAGAAGACACAACAGTCATCAATATTTATGCTGCCAATCAGGGAGCACCGAAATATACCAAGCAACTACGAACAAAACTAAAGGGAGAAATTGACCAAAACACAATTATACTAGGAGACTTAAATACATCATTGACAGCTATGGATAGATCATCCAAACAGAAAATAAATAACGAAATAACAGCTCTAAGTAACACATTACATGAAATGGACATAATTGACATATAGAGAGCACTTCATCCTAAAACATCAGACTATACATTCTTTTCGAGTGTACATGGAACATTCTCAAGGATAGACCATATATTGGGACATAAAATCAGCCTCAGCAAATTTAAGAAGATTGAAATCATACCAAGCATATTCTCTGATCACAAGGCTTTGAAATTGGATATCAACTGCAAAAAGAAAGCAGGAAGAAACAAAAATACATGGAGATTAAACAACATACTTTTAAAGAACGACTGGGTCAAAGAAGAAATTAGAGGAGAGATCAAAAGATACATAGAAACAAATGACAATGAAAATACATCCTACCAAAATTTTTCGGATGCAGTGAAAGCAGTTTTAAGAGGGAAATTTATATCATTACAGGCCTATCTCAAGAAACAAGAAAAATCCCAAATAAATAACCTCATGCTACACCTTAAAGAACTAGAAAAAGAAGAACAAGTGAAACCCAAGGTCAGCAGAAGAAAGGAAATAAGAAAATCAAAGCAGAACTAAATGAAATAGAGAACAAAAAGACAATAGAAAAAATTAATGTGACGAAGAGCTGGTTCTTTGAAAAGATTAACAAAATTGACAAACCCTTGGCTAGACTCACTAACTTAAAAAGAGAGAAGACACTAATTAACAAAATCAGAAATGAAAATGGGGAAGTTATCACGGACACCACAGAAATACAAAGGATCATTCAAGAATACTATGAAGGACTATGTGCCACCAAATTCAATAACCTAGAAGAAATGGACAAGTTCTTAGAAACATATAGCCTTCCAAGGCTGAACCATGAAGAACTGGAAAATCTAAACAGACCGATCACCAGTAACGAAATTGAATCAGTCATCCAAAACCTTCCCAAAAGCAAAAGTCCTGGACCAGTTTGCTTCACTAGTGAATTCTACCAAACCTTCAAAGAGGATCTAATACCAATCCTGCTCAAACTCTTCCAAAAAATTGAGGAAGAGACAGTACTCCCTAACTCATTTTATGAGGCCAACATTACCCTGATACCAAAACCTGGTAAGGACAACACAAAAAAAGAAAACTACAGACCAGTATCTCTGATGAATACAGATGCAAAAATCCTAAACAAAATTCTAGCAAATCGAATACAACAATGCATTAAAAAGATTATTCATCACGACAAAGTGGGGTTCATACCTGGGGCACAAGGATGGTTCAACATCCGCAAATCCATCAATGTGATACATCACATAAACAAAATAAAGAACAAAAATCATATGATTATATCAATTGATCCAGAAAAACATTTGACAAGATACAACATCCATTTATGATTAAAACACTTAATAAAATAGGTATAGAAGGAAAATACCTTAACATAATAAAGGCCACATATGACAAGCCCTCAGCTAATCTCATAATTAATGGTGAAAAACTGAAGCCCTTTGCTCTACGTTCAGGAACACGACAGGGCTGTCCCCTATCACCTCTGCTTTTTAACATAGTGTTGGAAGTCCTTGCCAGAGCCATCAGGCAAGAGAAAGAAATAAAAGGCATCCAAATTGGGAATGAAGAAGTTAAATTATCACTCTTTGCAGATGACATGATGCTATATATAAAAAACCCTAAAGACTCCACCAAAAAGTTATTAGAAACAATCAACAAATATAGTAAAATTGGGCTACAAAATCAATGTACAAAAGTCCATTGCATTCCTGTATACTAACAATGAAATCTCAGAAAAAGAAATACAAAAAACAATTCCTTTTGCAATTGCAGCAAAAAGAATAAAATACCTAGGAAGAAACTTAACCAAGGATGTGAAGGACCTGTATGCTGAAAACTATAAGACAGTTTTGAAAGAAATTGAAGAAGACACAAAGAAATGGAAAGACATTACATGCTCATGGATTGGAAGAATCAACATAGTTAAAATGGCCATATTACCCAAAGCAATATACAGATTTAATGCAATCCCCATCCAAATCCCAATGGCATTTTTTAAAGAAATAGAACAAAAAATCATCAGATTTGTTTAGAAACACAAAAGACCCCGAATAGCCAAAGCAATCTTAAGAAAAAAGAACAATACTGGAGGTATCACACTCCCTGACTTTGGCTTGTACTACAGGGCTACAATAATCAAAACATCACGGTATGGGCAGAAAAACAGACACATACACCAATGGAATAGAATTGAGAATCCAGAAATAAAACCACATAAAAATGAACAGATAATTTTTGACAAAGAAGCTAAAAACATGCAATGGAGGAAAGATAGCCTCTTCAATAAATGGTGCTGGGAGAATTGGTAAGCCACATGCAAAAGAATGAAACTGGACTGCTATCTGTCACCATGTACCAAAATTAATTCAAAATGGATCAAAGACTTAAGCATAAGACCTGACACAATAAACTGCATTGAAGAAAACATAGGTACTAAACTTATGGACTTTGTGTTCAAAGAGCATTTTATGAATTTGACTCCAAAGGCAATGGAAGTAAAAGCTAAAATAAATGAATGGGACTATATGAAACTTAAAAGCTTCTGCACAGCAAAAGAAACCATTGACAAAATAAAGAGGCAACCAACTGAATGGGAGAAGATTTTTGCAAACAGTGCCTCCGATTAGGGACTAATATCCAAAATATACAAGGAATTCATGAAACTCAACAACAACAAAAGAAACAACCCAATTGAAAATGGGCAGAGGACCTGAAGAGACATTTCTCCAAGGAGGACTTACAAATGGCAAATAAACATATGAAAAATGCTCAACATCACTAATCATCAGAGAAATGCAAATAAAAACCACAATGAGATATCTCCTCACCCCAGTCAAAACGGCTATCATCAACAAGACTAATAGTAACAAGTGTTGGAAAGGCTGTGGAGAAAAAGGAACCCTCACACACTGTTGGTGGGAATGCAAACTGGTGTTGTAGAAGGCAGTGTGGAGGTTCCTCAAAAAATTACGAATATAATTATCATATGACCCAGCAATCCCTCTTCTGGGTATCTACCCAAAAAATCTGAAAACATTTATCCATAAAGACACATGTGCTCCAATGTTCATTGCAGCTTTGTTTACGGTGGCCAAGACATGGAAACAACCAAAATGTCCTTCGATAGATGAATAGAAAGATAGAAAGAAGTTGTGGTATATATACACAATGGAATACTATTCGGCGGTAAGAAAAGATGATATAGGAACATTTGTGACAACATGGATGGATCTCGAGATTATAATGCTAAGCGAAATAAGTCAGACAGAAAAAGCAGAGAACCATATCATTTCACTGATATGTGGTATATAAACCAAAAACAACAAAAGAATAAGACAAACAAATGAGAAACAAAAAGTCATAGACACAGACAATAGTTTAGTGGTTACCAGAGGGTCAGGGGGGTGAAGGGTGGGAGATGAGGGTAAGAGGGATCAAATATATGGTGATGGAAGGAGAACTGACTCTGGGTGGTGAACACACAGTGGGATTTATAGATGATGTAATACAGAATTGTACACCTGAAATCTACGTAATTTTACCAACAAATGTCACCCCAATAAATTAGAAAAGAAAAAGAAAGGAAAAAATGTGTGCTGGCTGAGTCATCAATCTATGGTATTGTGTGTTACAGTCACCCACGAGACTACGCCATTTCCCGTGGGATTGCTTGGAGATACAAAATGGAATCCACTCTGAGATCAAACATCGGAACAGCTGAGCCAATTGTGGCAGGTTCATGGGGCAAGGCACTCAGAGTGGTGTTTATGAAAAGTGTGTCATAGCACAGGCATGTGGCGCCTTTTAAGGAGCAGCACACAAAAGTATATTAGGAATAAGATCTCAACTACATAAATACACTCAGGTACACATACGTGTCTGTCAGTATGTAAATGTGTGTGTGTGTGTGTGTGTGAGTGTGCATGTTTGTGGGTATTGGATGTTACACAACAGATCTTACCTAAAGGGCTTGTGTCCAGTGGTAACACGCTTCTCTTTGCTGGTTTATTTGTTTGGGGGGGGGTATTAATTAGATTTCACACAGTGCACACTGATTACAAACATAAAAAGGATTTTTTTAAAAGAAGCAACTTGGCTAACTCATTCACGCTGGGCAGTTATATCTTTCATACTACAGTTGTGTCCACTTCCCAAACACTGCCCACATGTCCCCCATGCCACCACCTGGGACAGCTCCCTGCTGGGACATGTGTACGCGTACACACACACACACACACACACACACACACACGAGGCTCAGAACCCCTCCTCGGGTCAGCAGGCAGAGCACAGAGAGGGGGACATCAAGTGGCTGGGCAGCAGTCAGAGCTTATCTGAACCAAGTACTTTATCTTCAGCTGGGGAAACTGAGGCCTAAGGAGGAGGGTTGCTGAGCTGGCGTGTGACCACAAGCAGACCCAGGAACATGACCCAGCTATGCTCGTGGAGTCCCCACAGTGACAAGTGGCTGCTAAGAGCTCACGGGCCGGCAGATCCAGGGTCAAATCCAGGCCTTGGGAAGCTGCCAAGCACGTCTGTGGTCTGCTACAGAATCGGCTGGAAACCTGACAGAGGCAGGATGCCGTGGCTGTTCACTAGCTGTGTGCCCTCCCCCTGGGCCATCATGCTGGACTGTATTTTCTAGACTCCATTGAACTTACATCGTGTGAGTGGGTTCCATCCTGTGTCCAATGATCAGAAATGGTGTGTGCCGTTTCTAGGCCAGGTCCCCGCACCCTCCCACCCGAGATTCCCCGGTCGCTCCCCCTTGGAAGGCAGGAAGACGGCCGTGTCATGGATGGAAGGAGCCTGGGCCCCTGAGTGACCACATGGAGCACAGGCCCCGGGGAGGAGCATCAGGAGAAATGAGTTTCCATCACCGTTGAACCACAGCCAGTGGGGGCACGTCCCAGCAGCTGCCATTCCTTTCTAATTCATAAGAGCAACCACCAAGGTGAGAAACACAGGACACGGGCGACTAGAGTTGGGCGCTCGGCACGTGCTCAGGAAACACACCTGTTTCCTTCTTGGCTCCAAGTCTCCAGGGACCCCAATTGCACTATGAAGAAAAACTGCTTTAACTTTCGTATTAAATAAAACATCCATTTACATTTTAAACCCATTTCCTTCAGGTTTACTCGTCAGGGACCAGCCTCCAAGGGGCTCAGGAGGGGGTATTATTTACGGAGCATGGAGGGCCGCCAATCGGGGCCCGCTGAGGCTGTCTCTGGCTCCTTCTCTGGGGGTCTGATTCCCTGCCCGGTGGGGCTATTTCCACGAGAAGCCGGAAGACTGACAGAAGCAGGAGTAGCCAGCACCCTCTGCCACGCGGGTACTGCACTCGGCTGGTGCCCGGCGTCCCCGCCCTCCCACAGCTGGGGGAGTGAGGCCCTGGGCAGCTGGCTGCTGGCGCCTGAGGCCGCTGCACTGCCCCCGACCTGTGGGAACCTGCAGCCCGCTGGGCGTCCCCCGCCTCCCTGCCTTATCTGCCTCCACGTGGGTTGTGAGGAGAGATGAGGCTGGGCAGAAAGGGCTCAGAGGGGCAACGGGCACACAGATGCAACAAATGCTTAATAAACGCAGGCGTTACTGTCCCCACCCTGCTTTTACAGATGAGAACACAGAAGCTCAGAAAGTTACGTGATGTGCCCAAGGTCACATAGTATCCGGAAGAGTCAAATCCAGACAGAGCTGAATCTCCGCGGCCCTTCTGCACTTAATCAGTCGACAATCAGGAGATGGGCACAGGAAGAGGCGCACACAGGAGCTCTCAGCCCCAGGGAAGGTGGGCAGCGCTTGAAGAGAAGACACAGAGGAGAGTTCCGCGCCCTCTGCAGGCCCCCCAGCCAGAGGCGCCTGCTCCCTGTCTGTCTCAGGCCCCGCCCCTCCCCACCCCACCCCTGCTGCCTTAACCCTGGGCCCTCAGCCTCCTGCTCCACCTTCCCCTCCCGCAGCCATGGCCCCTGCAGACCTGAAATAGGATGTCACCTCCTGCTTCAAACCTCCAGCTGTGAGCTGAGCCTGAGCCTGGCATTCACCACCCAAGCCTCTCTCCCCTCTTAACTCTGTGCTCCTCTCCACTTGAAACCCCATCACGCGGCTCAGGAGCCCTCGTAATATTGCCGGTCTCTGTCCACTCACTCACAGCAGGCCTTTCTGCATGCTGGAAAGCCCCAGAGGCAACACTAATCATGGGTGGTTCCCAGGGAAGGTTTTGACTGGGGTTTGATAGGCTCTGTCTGTGAATATCAGAAATGGAGCCTCGGCCTATATTAGGTGCAACTGTTTTGATTCAGGAATTCCACGCCTCGATTTCTGGGCACAGATGGGGTTTTCAAACCTGAAGTAACAGGTTGCCTTGTGGACATGGAACACGGCCTGGGGACCTTTAAAACTCCAGTGCCAACCACAAGAGAAAGCCTGTAAGATTTAGGGGGCCAGCAACCTACTGTATGTGCTTCATTTACCACCCAGAGACACGCAGCTGTTTTGAGCAAGGATCCACACATCTCGAAACCTTTCGGGTGGGAAGGCTGTCTGGACAGCGGCTGAAGGGAAACAAGGGCCTGGGGGCTCCAAGGACCAGGCAGGGCACAAACGTTGTTTTGAGAAGGCACTGGCACTTATGCCGCCACAAAGACGAGGTCAATGGGCTGCTTAGAAATGACAGCAGATAGGGTGAAGACAGGGAGACACATCTCAGAGCGAGGGGCCCCAGGTGACCCACGCTGCTCCCTGGAGAGCAGTCAGGGAGCAGTAGAGGACCCAGAAAGAACCCAGTGCCCCAGCTTCCCAGGAGCTTTTCAGCCCACAAAGGTGTCCCCCAGCCCAGACGGCACCAAGTGTGTGGGAGGCATTACTAAACAATGACTGACTGACTGACTGAATGAATGAATGAATGAGAAAAGCATGAATACATAAAAAGAAGCCAGTGGGTGTACCGTAAAAGTAATCCGGGCACATCAGATGACAAAAGGTGGACTTAACCTGACTAGGAAGTTTCCAGCATTGAATTCTGTGCTCGTTCATGAAGCAGCTTTATAAGCTAATGTGATACTGTGATTTATAAGAAATGTGTATTTGGTCTAGTCTTGCTCCAAACGCAGAGCTCCTAAAACCCTTGGGAGTGCTGAGTGTGATAAATGTGTCGTTTGTTATGTTAATAACAAACGGTGACTTCTGGAAACCGCCGAAGTCACCAGAGGATGGGAGCCGGTTGCCAGTGGACCAAGATGTGATTAGAGGGTTGGGGCTTTCAGCCCCACCCCTGACCTCTGGGGAGGGGCAGGGGCTGGACATTGAGTTAAATCACCAGCAGGCAGTGATTTAATCAGCCATGACAATGCAGTGAAGCCTCCCTAAAACCCCCACAGGTCAGGGCTGACAGAACTTCCGGGTTGGTGAACCTGGCACATCTGGAGAGGGCACGGACACTCCCTGCCCTTCCCCCCCAAACCTCGCCCTCTTCCATCTGGCTGTTCCCAACTGGAGCCATGAGGCCCCAGTCAGAAGCCTAGGACCCACTTCAGACCCCTGTGCTGGCCAGCTGTGGGACCAGATGTGGCCACTGCTGTGGGGCTCAGGCAGCCTTGGCACTGGAAACACTCCCTTGGGGACAGCAAAGCAGGTGGGCAGACCCAAAGGATGTGGCTGGAGAGGACACACAGACAGCACCCACACCCCACAGCCCTCTCCTGAGCCCACGGCAGACATGACTAGCTCATCAGCACACTCGCTGCTGCTGACACTGTCTTCATTCCAGAATCGCCCCCGCCCCGCACAGAGTCCAAGTACCAGAAGATCTGAATTCACTTGAATGCGAGACCTGTGGGCCCTCTCCAGGCTAAACTGCGGGAGGATGAAAGCATGTAACTTGCTGATGAGCCAGCCGCTCTGCCCTGGATTTCTTTCTCCTTTGTCCCTGGTAGAACCGGGCTGTGCCTGATGTCTACAAAGGGACATTTTAATAGAATCATGGCCAGCCAGGGAAATAATGCCATCTGCGGTGACCCCTAATTAAAGCACAGAGAACACACAGCCAGAGGCCCTCGGGTGCCGGAGCTGCTGGGGTTTAATTGAGAGAAAGAGACGCACAAAAGGGGATGGCCAAGCAGCGTGGGGCCGGGGGTGGGGAGCGGAGCCCCTGAAACAGGGCCCGGCTATCACCATGACGTGAGTCTGGTGGAAGCTGATATTAGCGCGGTCCCCCTGCAGGCTGGTGACCCCGAGACGGTGGGAAGTGCAGAAACCAGCTGAATGCAGCTCAGTCTCTCCAGCACAGGCGGCGGAGAGGGAATTTTAACAGCTCCATTTTCATACTTTCCCATACAATGTAGACTGTAGCCAACAAGCCACCCTCCCAGTGTTGATGCCAGCGGTGATTCTCAGGGCAGCCTGGACAGGAGGCAAGGGACCCAGGGTTCAGACTGTGCTCCGCCTCTCCCCAGTGCCAAATCCTGAGTGGCTGCAGCCTGTCCTGGCTCCTGCGGGTCCCCTGAGGGGGGGGGGAACGTGGACCACAGTTGAAGGTCCTTCTGATGACTGAGTGGACGAGTGACTGTCACAAGTTTGGGAAAGCAGAGGGAGCTCCTGCTGCTTCTTCATGTAAGTGGGCTTCCTGGTTCAGGCAGAGGGCATGCAGGTCCCCCCTGCACACATGGAAGGTGAGTCTCCCAACCCTCGCCCAATGGGGAGGGCGCTGGGGCTTTGTGTCCTCCAAACTGGCCTCTGGGGAGGCGGGACACAGGGGTGCACTGGGGCCAGGGGGCGTCCTGGACAGACGGGAAGTGCAGCTTCAGCCTTTTCCCTTTGGGATTTGTAGTGGGTTGAATAGGGACCCACAAAACATACAACCATACCCTACTGCCCAACATCTTCTAATGTGACCTTGTTTGGAAACAAAAGGTTTTTGCAGATGTCAGCAAGTTAAGGATCCTGGGATGAGACCAGGCTGGACTATGTGAGTGAGCCTTACATCAATGACAAGTGTCCCTGTAGTGACAGAAGAGCAGACACAGATCCAGACACGCGGGGAGGAGGCCAAGATAGGCAGAGGCTGGATGGATATGGCCACAGCTTAGGGGCCCCTAGGCTGGGAGAGGCCGGAAGGGGCCTCCCCGGGAGCCTCAGGAGAGAGCCTGGCCTGCAACACCCGGATGTCAGACTTCTGGCCGCCAGGACTGCAGCTGAAGGAAGGTGTTGCTTTAAGCCCCCAGTGTGTGCTGACTTGTTAGGGCAGCTTCAGGACACTGACACAGCATGGGGTTCCAAGATGTCAGCGTCCTCAGCTGGCCCAAGAGGGGACAGTTCAGCCTCAGGCCCCGTCGCGGGCATGGGAGTGGTGAGAAAGGGGACTCAGCCTGCTGACTGCCCAGGGCCGGGGGTCCCGGGGCAGGAGGCTGAGTCCATCCCCATCTGCAGCTGAGACGGAAGACCCCTGCACCAGCCACGCGGGCTCTGCCAAGAGCCACCCAGCAGGCCTGTGTGGACTCAAGGGGCAGTAAATGGGGCCTGCAGGCTCAGGAGCAGCCCACAGGGCCCCTCAGACTGGGTGGGGCTCGTTTTCAGCAGCAAGGAAGACATTTGGGAAAAACCTCAGGAATGCTGGAGTTCCTGCTGTTGAGCGCATGAGAAGAGCCAAGCAACTCAGTGGAAAAATGGAGACATTGCTTCCCATGGACGGGACCCAGGGATGTGATGAGCTTCGCAGGGCCTGGCCCCGAGCAGCGGCTCTGGGACAGGAACGTCAGTGAGGGTGGCCGGGCTGCAGACGATGGTGAGGCTTCCCCTGGGCGAGCTGCAGAGGAACCTCCAGGGAACCTGCCCAGAGCCTGCAGGCCCCTCCTGGCGCCTGCCTCTGCGCCATTCCTGTCTCTCCCCTCCCAGCATTGGATTTAAGGCCACTCAGATAAGCCAGGATGATCTCTTCTTGAGACCCTTAACTTGCTTACATCTGCAGAGACCTTTTTCCACATAGGCCGCCTTTCCACCCAGCGCCCCCACTGGGTATGTCCTCTTCCGTCTGGGTCTGAGCTGCCTGGCTTCCCCCTGAGCGCAGGGCAGGCTGCCTTCCGGGTACTAGTCCTATGGCCCCTAAAGTCACAAGCTACTCCCATGGAAGCTGCCCTTCCTGGGGACACAGCCTGGGCAGCCCACCTTGTGCCTCAACCCTCCCTCCCCCTGGCTGGGTCCACACCACTGACCCCTGACCTCCGCTTCCCATCTGGAGTTTTCCATTATGGGGGAAAATAACAAAGAAAGACTGGGCGTTGTAGGGGAAGAACGGAGGAGGCCACAGAGCCACCGGCTGTGGATGAAGGGACCTCCACGGGGCCACAGCTGGACCCACCCGGAGCGATGGAGAAAGTGAGGGGGTAGCCTGGGGCCCTGGGCGGGGATGCCCAGCTGCTCCCCCGGGCCTGGCCTGCCCACGGCAGTGTGTTCCTGGTAACCTGTGTGAGGAGTCTGTGTGACAGTGGGACATGTGACAGCATGGACACGGCTGTCCATGGGGAGATGGGTGTGCTGATCTCAGCAGGAGACCAAGGGCTGCAGGCGGCCGCAGGACGGCTGGGAGGCCCTGTGAGTGCACACAGTGGGAGTGCGTGGCTGGCTGACGGGCTGTCAGAGGCGCCTGTGCCCACAACAGGGCCGGGCTCAGGACCAGCGTCCTTCATGGCTGGCTCACTCAGTCATTCAACAAACGCCCCTTGAGCATGGACTTTGAGCCCTGGCAGGAACCAGCCAGCCAGGTACTGACACTTGGGCTGGGTTTCCCTTCCAGCAGGGGTAGCAGGCAACATACACTCGCGCGCGCGCACACACGTCATAAACATGAGAAAGGGAGAGGGGACAGCCCGAGGGATGAGGGACAGGGTGGGTGTTGTGAAGGCGGCTCTCAGGCGGTGACGTTTAATCCATAACGTCCCTCCCAGCGCAGAATTCTCCCACTTAAAGATTGGTCGTTTTGTTTTTATCATTTTAAATAAGATCAGAGCGGAGGAGGAAAGGAAAGGAGAATCTGGCGGGGAGAGGAGGTGCAGAGGACTCAAGTCTGTAATTTCCCCATTATCGTCAGCACTTTCTGGCCAACGCATTGCATGTCCTCCGGGGGCCGCGCTCCTTTCATCACACAGATCTTGGGACAGCGGGGCTTTCCTGCTCATACTCCTTCCCATCACCCAAATCCCCACCCAGCGGCTCCTCCGTCTCCGCTCCATGAGGAAAAGAATTCATAAAATACGAGGAAGATAAACTTGACACCGCACGGTCGCTTTGTTTCCCGAGTCAGGAAACATGGAAATGTGTAAGGCGGTGACAGATCCAGCAGCCTTGCGTGGGGAAGACGGAGACGTAATTCGCAGAACACGTAAATCAATCACCTTGGAAAACGCACTTGGCCGCGGTGGCCACCGCCAGCAGACAGCGGGCTGCGCGGCTCCGAGAGCAGATTATGGAGGCCTTGGGGATGGGTAACGTTCAGACGCCTCTCGTTACATGTTGATTTTTATTGCACGGTGTTTCCTGGGAAACACCAGGAAAGCAAAGAAAGGTAAAAATATTAAATGCTTCAAAACACAGGTTACAATACAATGCGTGTAGATGTAGGACAGCCTGGGTTTTGGAATTCCAGATGTTCTACTTTCTAAGTAAGCGGGACCCTCAGCAGTTCTGGTTTCGGTTTCCCAAGAAAGTATGGGGACTCCATGATGTGCACCACAAGGGGCGCTCTTGGCCCCTCAGAGGAGCGGTACGGAACTGTGCTGGCCTGGGATCTGGCATGCAGTAAGTGCTTAATAAATGTGCATTCCCCCCTAAAAGCCCAACCTCCAACAAATGAGAGATTTGGGTTAGGTTATCTCAAAGTCCTCAAGTTCTAGGAATCCAGGCAGAAAAACCTCCGCTTAGACTTGATCTAAAGATTAGTTTTATATTTATCCTGGTTGAAAACATTGCCAAAAGTGTCTTACCTTTCACTATTTATTTAAACACACTCCCCCCTCCCCCACATACACATACCTACTATGTGCAGGACACTTTCAAACCTTCTTTCACTGGACCTTCTAACAATGAACAATGCTATGAGGCCAGCAGAATCACTAATATAATCAGGAGAGGACCAGAGGCCTTACGACAAATGAGTGGGGACACCGGGATGGGCTGTCCCCACTGAGTGCCCTGTGCTTATATTTCCTGTTGAGACAGCACGCGGTGAGAACTGACAGAAAGCAGACCCAGACATGCAGGGGATCCGAAGTGCTTTTCCCTGTGTGGGGCTTTAACAGGACTTCTCATGTGATACCATCGGCCACCCAAGGGGGAGAGGTCTCAGCTCAGAGCGCCCGAGGTCCAGGCCCAAGCACAGGAGATGAAGGGATTTTCTCCAGACCCTTCCCCCTCGAGGAGAACCCCTCTGGAGGGCTCCAGCTGGGTGACAACAAGCTCCTGGACCCTGCCTATCTGGCCACAGCTGACTCTGGGTGAGTCCATCAAAGTCTCTGTCCTGGGAACTTGGAATTGGGTCTGGAGAAGCTGGTTGAGCAGGTCCCTGAATTACATATACCCTGCTGCGGGCTCAGGGTCCACGGCTGCCAGTTGGATGAGACACATACAGGAGGAGCAGGAGGAGAGCTTACCCCCTGGAGGGAAGCAGGGAGCAGCAGCTGTTTGATGGGGAGAGAGAGGGAGAGGGAATGAATAGACAGGTCCAAGCCAGCTTTCCAAGCTCCCTATTCCCACTTCAAGATGCTTACCCGCCAGCAGCCTCTGCCCTTGGGTTCAGGAGCACTTGGTGGCTGGAAGAGAACTACCGACTAGACAGGCATTTTGAGAGCAGGATCTGTGTGAATAAACAGGACTCCTGGAGGCTCTGATACATCAGCTCCTGCTCACAGTCAGCCAGGGAGCCTGAGGGAAGTGAAATGGACACACTGACTCTTAGGGTCTGCACCAAGACAACCGTGGGCTCTTAGAGCGATGGATTTCTTGGAGAAATAAACCTTGTCCATGAGATTATTATATGATCTATGTCTCTCTCATTCTATTTCAGCCCCTTGCTATGACCCTCATTATCATCACCATCACCACTATCACCACCATCACCATCGTCATCACCACCACCACCACCATCACCACCATCACCATCACCATCACCACCATCACCACCATCACCACCATCACCATCATCATCACCACCACCACCACCATCACCACCACCACCACCACCACCATCACCACCATCATCACCACAACCACCATCACCACCATCACCACCATCACCACCACCATCACCACCATCACCATCACCACCACCATCACCACCATCACCACCACCACCACCACCATCACCACCACCATCACCACCACCACCACAACCACCATCACCATCACCACCATCACCACCATCACCACCACCATCACGACCATCATCATCACCACCACCATCACCACCATCACCACCACCACCACCACCACCATCACCATCACCACCACCACCATCATCATCGTCACCACCACCATCATTCCCACCATGACCACCACCATTTACATCATTGCCATGTCTGCCATTCATCATCAAACTCTGTGCTACGTGCTTTATGAGTGTGACTCATGTCTGCCCTCACAACAACTCTTCAGGGTACTGCAGTTTATTTTCCCTATTTTCCAAGTGAACACATCGTAGTTCAGAGAGGTTAAACAACTTGTTCAAGGTCACAGAGCTGCCAAATGGTGAAGTGGAGATCCAAAGGTCTGCCTGACACAAGATGTGGCATTCTTAATAGGAAGGGGAAGGCAGAACACAACGTCTCGACCCAAACTCCTGATTGTCAGGAATGGCTTTGCCTTTCAATAATCCAACCTCCCAGTGCTGACAGTGGGCTCCGTCATGGGAGAACAGCAATTAGAATCCAACACAACCAGCTGGGGCTGGGGGTGCATTCTAACTGACAAAGACAAAGCTGGCCCAGGGGCAATGCCTGCTTTTGAGCTGTGTCCACACACAGCATTCATTCATACAGTCATTCACTCCATACATGCATGCATTCAACACACCTTTCCTGGGCGTGCCCCCTCCCCACATCCACAACTGAGCTCCTGCTGCCTCTCACGGGGCAGAGGGTAACTCTAAGTCCTGATGTTCATATAAACCCCCTTTGGCAGAGCAGCTTCTTGGGTACCTGCCATATCCCAGGCCCTGGGCGTGTCCCGAGAACACTGAGATGAGGGGCATGGGAGCAGCACAGCAGCAGCCACATGAGAAAGGCGGGGGTGCTGTGGGGCAGTGAGCAGCGGGACGCAGCCAGAGGACTTGGTGACCATAAGCACGGTTGCAGCCCGAGGCTACAGCCCCAGACACAGCTCCGCAGCTGGACGGAGGGTGGAGAGACCCACTTGACCTGAGCTAATCACGCAGAAGCCTTGGATCCGTGATTAGGGGAGAATCAGAACCAGAGGATGTTCAGAAGATGGTGGCAGAGTTATCCTGGGACAGAGGACCATGCCCTCAAGGGACAGTTGAGATGGACACAGGCGAGGCAGCTGCATAGGGGTGCAGTGAGGGCCGCGGCCGTCCTCACCCTGGATGTAGTTTCTCAGGGCAGAAGGGCACAGACCTTGCTTCTGAAGCCAGGAGGGCAGAGCCAGCCCCTTGGGGGAGCCCACTCCCAACCAACCCTGCGGCCATCTCCAATGACGGGGGACACAGGACTTGAGCACCCCAGCATGCCATCAGCAGAACACAACCCCGAGTGGTGGAAAGACCCAGGGCTGCAGAGTATTGAGGGGTGCAGTCCCATATTTCGTGAGTGTGACCACAAACTGGGACCAAAAGTGAGCAGCACCTCCCCTGAAGGATGAGCGCTAGCACTGAAGCCCAGGTCTGTGGGGGCCAGAGCCCTGGTCTTTTCGAGACCCCAGGCGGGCACAGAAGCCCCCATCTAGGACCCAGCACGTCACAGGAAGAGCTGTAGGGACGTTCCCCACCCACCCAGCTGGAGCTGGTGGCTTTTGGCTTCTAAACAAGGAGCAGAGTGACATGAGAGCCATGACAACAAGGAGACCTGGCAATTGGCCGCTCCTCCATCACCCAACCCAGAGGCCAACGTCCCCAGGGCGGGTGGGCTCCTCTGCTTAGGGCCTGAGAATAAAGGACACCGCATCCGAATAGAGGCCCCAGGGAAAACCCCAGTCCTCTGCTGACGTCCCTGGCCAGGGTCCATGAAGACAGAGGTGGCAGTGTGGGGGGCTGTGGGTGACATGTCACTCGGCCACATTTCGCAGCTGCTATCAGCAGCTTGCAGGCCTCAACAGACACCCGGGCGACTGTATGAGACCTGCTGTGGCCAGGAGAGCTGCAGGGGTAACCCACTAGGACAGGAGGTAGGCGAGCTGCGGGGTGAAACGAAGCCATGCCTCCACGTCACCCCTCCAGACACTCTGCCAACCACGCTGGCTGCTCACTGGAGCCAGGAAGCCCCAGACACCCACATTTGCAAGCCCTGCGTGACTCAAAAGGGAAAGGCAGCAGTGAGCTTGCTAATTAAACAAACCTATAAACCAACAAAAATACAAACTCATAGATGTAACAGAATGGTGGTTACCAGAGGGGTGGGGGATGAAGAGGGCAAAGGGGGTCAAGTATATGGTGATGGAAGGAGAACGAGACTTTGGGTGGGGAGCATGCAATAGAGTACACAGGTGTCATATTATAAAGCTGCACACCTGAAACTTACGTGATGTGATTAACCAATAGTACCCCACTAAATTGAACTTTTTAAAAATGTGTAACTGTTAGGGGTGAAGCCTATCATCCTTGGCAAGTGGGATTATGTGTGAGCCTTTTTCTCTTCCCCATTTTCTATAATAACGGCATTTTTATAAAGGAGGAGAAAACCAACTTTGAAAAAAGAAGTGAATGCCTATCGGTAGCACAAGCCCCTGGAGACGTAGACGGGTCACTATAAACATTCAAGTCAGCGGAAATGAGAAAACGCCAGCGCAGCGGGGCTCCTGCCTGCCTCGCCCTGCGTCCCGGTCCCGTGCTAGGTACGAAGTCTCTCATCACCACCCTGCCCCTCTGGCCCCACCAGGGGAGGGGGTCCCACAGAGATGACGAAGGGAGCCAGAACACCACGAATCTTAACACAGTAAGGAGACCTGTAAGATTTGTCCTGTTCTGCTGAATTAAAAGGAAAGAGAGCATTCGCCGTGCAAGGGAGGATCGCATCACGTAGGTTAAACATTCAAGTCCCGGGGACTCTTCGGGGGGCACGTGCATTTCTACCGCGAGGAAGGGCCTCCGCCATCGGCTTTGCCGGCCAGCTCCCGGTCCTAAGATGCCCACAGACCTACTAGGTGTTGGGCCTCTTGGGTGTTCTTTTCTCACCCGGCGTCACCACACGTATTATTAACCCCCGGGAAGAGCTAACGACTAGCCTTACCTCACCTGCACAAAACAGACTTTTGTCCTCCTTTACAGACAGGTAATGTGATTTGGCCAGGACACCCGCACCTGGGCAAAGCACAGCCGGCTCCTGGACCTCAGCCCGAGGTAAGGAGGAGCCAGGCTGGTAGACGGAGGCACCAGCTGCCAACCCCCCCATTTCCACTTCTGGGGTTCCTCCTCCCTCTGTGCCAGGCCCTAGTCTGCGGGCAGAACATACACACACACATTTAATAGAGCCGGAATTCCGGAAAGTCTAGATTACAGAGTGCATGTAGGGTGGGCTTTCATTTTCATTTTTCATTGATTTCAACAGAAATGGTCACAGTACACTGTTTCTCGGGGTCTCCAGGAGTGTGGGACCTCCAGCCCCTCACCACCACTGAACAGGCACAAACACGCATCCTAAAGTCCCCCATTCTTAATGCAACGCGTCTCTTCCTCGATGACAAATCTGAGCATGGCACTCCCCGGGGCCCACTGCTGCTCCCACGTTCCCAAGCGGACCACAGTCCCTCGGGACACCCTGAGCTCAGGCTCGCTCTCTCCTATAGGGCCCTCTCCCCACCATGACCTTCTACTTGTCCCGCAAGGTCCTTCACAGAAGACCCAACCTGTGTCCCTCCCGTGGGTGGCTGGGGAGGGTCTGTGAGTTGGCTCATGCCACTGTGATAACAGGAATGACAAGCTGTCTGGGTCCCCATTGCTCCTCCAGACTAGAAAGTTCTGGGTTGTAGGCACATGTCCTGAGCCCTGAGGCATCTCCGGCTCTTCGCTCCTGTCTGACTCAGAGTAGAAGCTCAACACATGCTTCTTGAGTGAAAGACTGAATTAACACTGTGGCTCACAGTTGGTTCCAAAAGCCAGGAAAGAAAGAAGATCCTCCTGCCATGTCTCCACTCTGCTCCCACAGCCCACCGGCGTGGGGCCAGAGCTGCCTGTCTGAAACCACCAGCGGCCCCACGCCCCCGTCTCCTCCGCCATCGCGCAGCGCCCAGTGTGACAACTGGGAAACCAATGTTGTGCCAATCTGCTGTACATCAGCATGCAGACAGCATGGGGCTCCCGCTGAAAAATTAATCAGGGCCGTTTGTACGCAGTGTGCTGTACTCTGGAGCGGCAGCACCGTCTCCCCAACTTTCCTCCCCACTATTTCCAAATTCAATAAGCACAAATCACTGATCTAATTTTTCCCACAAAGTTAAACAACAAATTGCTTCGCCAGCCTCCAATGTTGGCTGTTTTAAAGGGACATGGGAAACAGCAAAGCTTTTTACAGTAAAGCTTTGTTCCTGGAGGCCTTTGAGCCAGGGCCCCTGCCACCCTCCACCCCCACTCCCATCGGGGAGATCCAACAGATAACTCCTACCTCCACTCTGGGAAGGAAACATTAACTAAGCACCTACTATGTGCCGGTATCTTCTTTTAAAATTCCCTTTTCAAAATACAAGAGTGGAGCTCCTAGGAAGCCAAGTAAACCCCTCCCCCCCACCCAGGGAAAGAGCCGGAAGAGGTCCAAGATTAAAAACCAGGTCTCTCTGAGGTCAGAGCCCGTTTTCTTTTTATTAACAGGCTATGTGGCAAATCCTACTAAGTGGGATGAAATTCTACAGTCCTCGTACACTCAGAAGGGCTCCCAGCACAGTGCTCAGAGCTGGGCTCCAGGGCCCTGCTCTGCCTCTGGCTGCCCAGGTTACACTGTCTGGGACTTAGTTTCCACTCCTGTACTATGGGGAGAGAGATCATGGACCTATGTGGAAGGGCCGTCCTGAGGGCGGTGTGAGGAGCTCGTACAAGAGAGCCCAGCACACGCTGCGTGCTCCATGCATGCAGGGATGACCCCCTAGCTCCACCACCATTTACCGGAACCTTCTATGCACTACGTGAAATAGGCACCAGGTACCAACCACCTCCCTGTGCCAGGGGAGCTCTGGGCATTCAGCTCCTCTGTGCCAGACCTGGAGCTGGGTCCTGAAGTCACTGAGCTGCCGCCTTGGAGAAGGCCAGGCTGAGCAACACGAGGCACTCTGGAAACAGGTCACAGTTACACGCCCGCTGAGGCCATGAGCCCCGGGAAGACAGGGGTGCAGGATTTCCATCCAGTCAACACGGCATTTCCAGAAGCTCACAAATGGACGTGATTTGCCCACGTCTCCCAGCTCAGCGCAATCAGGCTCCAAACCTCCCCACGCACCTGCCCTGCGTAAAGCATCCCATACAGCCTGGGCAAATGGCAGGTCTGTTCCCCTTCTGGGAGGTTTACACTTAACAGGAGCCCAGGGCCATCGCTCTGTGGGCGTCACTCCGGGCACCCTCTCCCCGAGCTGAACTCAGGCTGTAGCTTTTCTTGAAGGTCCAGTTTTGTTCCCCGGAGCTTTGGGCCCGGAGACGCTGTGTCTGATGCAGTGTCTGAGACCCGAGCTGTGCCATGGGACCTCAGCTCGTGCCCCGCAGGCTGGGAAGTCATACTGGGGTTGTCCTGCAAGAGCCACCGTCCAGCTGGTTTGTGCTGGAGGGGAAAGCCCACAGGCGTGCTAACGTGGCCGACTGCACTCGTGCATACACCCCTCCAAGAACACACGCAAGGCTGCATGCGTGTCACTGCTTTCCTTCTGGAAACCCGGGTGAGCTTCACGTCACCTCACAGAGCCCTTCTCAGGTGAGGCACCGTTTCTTCTCGGCTGGTGAAATGTGCAGGCACGTTGGTTTGGTTCCCAGGGGTCTGTCAGGGCAGAGCTGACAGCCGTCCCTGTGCCCGAGTGCACACAAGCCAGGCCACCAACTGGCCACCATTGTCCCCGACCCCCCAGTGCAGTCATAGGAGCTCCCCACACCCCTTCCCTGGACCCAGACTAATGGTGAGTGGAACTGACCACCTACTGTGCGCAAACCCAGTAAGGGGCTCTTTCACAGTCATCAGGGGACGTAATCTACAGAACTCTCTGGCTAGATGGGTGCTACAAACCCTCCCGTGACAGATACAAAAGCAAATGCTTGTAAAACACACACACTCACGTAAGCACAGATGAAGGATTCAAAACCACAGTGAGGAGGGTTGTGAAAATGACCACAATTTTCCCCTCCCTCTGTCCCCACCTTTGCAGTTTGATATTGCA
This sequence comes from Rhinolophus hipposideros, assembly GCF_964194185.1. NCBI lineage: Eukaryota > Metazoa > Chordata > Mammalia > Chiroptera > Rhinolophidae > Rhinolophus > Rhinolophus hipposideros. The sequence continues at coordinate 107,954,210 of NC_138047.1, read as the reverse complement.
GCTCCTCCCACAAAAAGGCAAATCTATTTCTCCACCTGCTTTCTGGGCTTTGAGAAGAGCAAGGCCAGTCTCCCAAGAGCAGAGCCACCTAACTGACCAATAAGTGACACTGACGGAGTGAGCCCAGCAGAGACAAGCAGGAGAACTGCCCCGGGGGCCCGGCCCCCCTGCTAACCCACAGGACAGCTAGGGAAATGGTCATTTTTCAAAACGTCTCCATTCGGGGGGCAGTTTGTTATGCAGCAAAAGCTAATGGGTACATGCGTTTTCTCATTTAGGAGCGCCCACTTTGCACCCCCCCACACTGTTCCAGACGGTCCTGGGGTGTCAGGATGCAGACAAAGCAGCTCTCCCCCACACACCCCTTCTGTTTATAAGTGGCTTTGCATCATTACCACATTTCTGCCACATATCAACCCTCTTTCCTGAGAGTTGTGGGCCCACATTACAGATGTGGAAACTGAGGCTTGGGAGGGCTTTAGCAAGTGCATTTGGATCCCCCATGAAGCACACGCCCCGCGGGGTCCCCCTCACCCCTTTCCTCCCACTCCCGAAGGTCAGCCTCTGAGTGTCTGATTTGGGAGGATAAGGGGTACGGCGTGATACCAAACCACAGGGGCTAGGACAGTCTTGCTCTGAGGCCACATTTGGTGTGAGTGATACGACCGATGGGAATGAGCAGGTGCTGACACTCCTGCCACCTAGGCAAAGCGTGCCCAGCCCTCGCCTGCGTGCCAAGTCACGGTCCTCTCGCTGTGAACCCCAGGCTAATGGCCTCGCAGTTCTCAGTCGGCCGAGACAGAGTGAGTCCAGGCCCAGCACATATCCCTCAACCTCGAGCAGTGGCGATGACAGCAGGCCTCCCCAAGGGGGTAGTGAGGACAAAATGAGACTTCCGAATCAGGGGTGAGCCCAGGGCCCAGAGGGTAGGAAGATGCTTCATAAATGTCGGTCATTATCATCGTGGAGCGTTCACGCAGGTCAGCTGCTGGCTGGACACTAATGGCCCTGCTGTCACTGAGCCCCATGGAGCAGGGGGACAGATTCCCGTAAGGCGTGGACAGCTGAGCAATGCAGGGGCTGGCAGAGGTGTCCCTTTCCTTGTGAGGTGGGGGTGCTGCCCCTTAGGGGAGAGGCCCGGGTTGGGATTGGAAGCGACTTGGAAAGCAGCAGGCTGGGGGGCTGGGCCGGGCGGGGCGGGACGGCCAGGAGGCCCCCAGCATGCTTCCCACTCAGTGAGGTGCCTAGAATAACCCCAGGGTTTTTGAAAATGCAGAATCCAATGGGGCAGGTCTGGGTGGGGCTCGATGCTGGTCCTCTGACCACATTTGAGGTTCAGGGGTTTGGAGAGTTAAGCAGGGGCCAGAGGCCATGCACCCAGAATGCACTGCCCTCCACTTTAGGCTCTGTCCCCAGAGGAGGACAGCGGGCAGAGACATATAATCGCTGGGTTTGCTCTTCTGCCGCGGGGTCGTCCGTGAGATCCTCTGGGTGTGTGAAAATGTTCACAGGCCATTTCACGTTCTATCCCACCTTTCAAATGTCTATTTGGGGCACGGTTTTATCATGCACGTAAAATCCTGCTGCAGTGGTACATGAACTGCTCCACATACATCAATCGTGACTATCCTACGTGTCTCCCATGCAGAAAAGGTCAGGAGGCAGCCGTGGGACCAAGAGCGAGCTCAGCCACCGGTGGACACGGTCGGATGGAGGAGTTGGGGTTTCGGGGGCAGAACTGGAGAAGGAGGGAGGGGGGTGGGGCTGGAGGTGACTTAACAGCTTCTTTCACATTCAGACATGGAAGTGAGTCCCCTTACAGTAGGGACAAGAAGCAAAAGCAGTAATTATTTTATTGAGGACCAGGAAATGATGAAACATTTCATTTGGGTGGGGAACCACACCACAGACTGAATCGCCACTTCCTCAGGTCCGACACTGCCTCCCCTCTGATACCTTTGGCCATTGCTGGCAGGCATCTTGGGGAATGGAACCTTTAGCCTGGGCATTCTGTCACTGCCCCACCAGGACGGCGGAGGAGAGGTGGGGGGACAAAATCCTTAACTAAAACGCGGTGCCTTTCCATAAAAATGCTCCCATGAAAGAGTTAAATCACAGACGTGCAGTGGGTACTCAGCACCCTGTCCCAGGCCTTGGGAAGGTGACTAAGGGTTCACAGCGGGGCCCTGGCCACAGATGTCACAATGCCACATCAGGCTGCCTCGGGGCTGCAGGACGCATCGAGTTGCTCCCCAGATCCCAATATCCAGCCAAGTCTGCTTACTTTTCCCACCAAATTCCCACTTCTAAGAAACCAGTCTTGCCAAATCTCAATTACACGGCTCTCCACGTGTCATTCCGACAAGCCTGCAGCTGTTCCCACGGACACGGAAATTCACCATGTGGTCTGCACGGTGGCTCTGGATACTGGGGCATGGCAGGGCTTCTTAAAGCCGAAAGGGAAAACATGCTTTCGACACCACGTGTAATTTCATAGAAATTGGACCCTGCACGTGAAGCTTGCTGCTTTAACTTGGGAACTCGGCAACTCGAGTGGAGCTGGCACCCAAAGGTCTGGGCCTCGGCCATGGGCATGGGGACCCTCCAGGCTGCACTGCCCACAGATTGCGGTCTGCTGCTGAGTGCCTGGTGGGTCCTGGCACAGCAGAACTCAGCATTAAGTGCCCTGGAATGACGGGCCGGGCCTCCCCACATCTCGGGGCCCCACCACGTGGTGGGGGAGAAGGGCCCCAGAGACAAGTATGATCCCACAAGTATGTGACCACCCAGCTGAGCTGGCTGCGGGAGCCTCAAGCGGGGCGGAAGTAGGGAGGGGGGCAGGCTCTCCGGGCGAAGGTAGGCAGAACATTCATTCCGTTGAGCAGAGTGCCCAGGGGAGAGAGCCGACACCGGGGTCTGCGGGCCTTTCCTCCCACCTTCCTGAAGTTCAAGGGAGCCTCTGCACTCTGCTGCTGGTTTCCTGGGCTGTGCATGAGCTTTTAGTTTGATGCACTCTCACTTTTCTTGCCTTTGCTTTTGGTGTCAAATCCAGAAACTTGTCGCCAAGACTGACATGAAGAAGCTTACCGCCTGTGTTTCCTTCTAGTTTTGTGGTGTTTAATTTTTTAATCCATTAACTTCCGTGTATGGTATAAGATAGGGGTCCAGTTTCATTCTTTTGCATGTGGCTGTCCAGTTTTCCCAGCACCACTTATGAAGAACCTGTCCTTTCCCCAGTGTGTATTCTTGGCCATGCAAAGGTTTTTAAGACATTTTAAGAAGCAGGACTTCTTGTCTAAAATAAAGTCTGACCCAGAAGCACATGCTTCAGAAATGAAACAGATGGAAGTGAGCTGCTTGTCTTTGGGGATGGGGATGGGGGGGGCAGGAATTCAGACCCACGTGCCCCCATTATTCTCAGCTGAGGGCTCCCAAAGGGGTTGGGGACAGGAATTCAGACTCGCGTCCCTCCATTATCCGTAGCTGAGGGGCCCCAAAGGGGTGGGGGGCAGAAATTCAAACCCGCGTCCCCCCATTATCCATAGCTGAGGGGCCTCAAAGGGGTGGGGGGCAGAAATTCAGACCCACATTCCCCCATTATCCTCAGCTCAGGGCTCCCAAAGGGGTGGGGGGAGAAATTCAGACCTGTGTCCCCCCATTATCCTCAGCTCAGGGCCCCCCAAAGGGCTCAGGGGAGCAAGCTGGAAAAGCACAATGCTCGCGTGCATGACAGGATTTACTCCCACAGCCTGGACCCCGAGGTATAGCCCTCCCTTGCTCCACAACCACCAGTGTCTTCCCAGTACCCACAGTACGGTGCCCTCACCTGTGGCCCCCTGCCCCTGCCCTTCAACCTCAAAGTTCCCTGCCAGCACTGCCCCCAGCAATGCTTTTGGGGGACCCTGTGCTTTGCACAGGCTGGTCTCTGATCTCTCTCCCTGGAAAGTGCTTCCCTCCCTTTAATTTTTACAGTACTGTGCCACCGATGGTGCCCGGAGGGGCGTCAGGCATCCACTCACCCAAGTCAGTGGGCAGGTTTGTTTGGGGTACACCCTTCACCAAGAGAAGCCTAGCACCGGCAGGCCAGAGATCCCCGGCCCTGTCACCTCCTGGAGCTGGTGGGGGGGGGGGCCCTGGAGCTCAGGCCCCCCTCCACAGCCCAGCTTCTGCAGAGGCCCAGCAAGTGGACGGAACATGTTAGCGCAAAACTAAACACAAGGACCTTCCCGTTTTCCTTTCTTCCTGGTCTCTCCCCAGAGGCCAAGAACTCTGAGTGAGTCAGGTGGGGACACAGAAGGAAAACGCATTTGGAGCAGTCCCAGCGGCGAGTCACCCCGCCACCCCCAAGGCCCACATCTGTCAGCCTGCAGTGTCCACTGGGGCACGTGGCTCCCTGGCTGAAAGCTGCTTTGGATCACAGCACTGTCATCCCTTCCCCACCAGCAGTTGGGGCCTCCGCCCCCGGGCTGTCTGTGTCCTTTCTGGAATAAAGTGGCCGGGGACTGAGGCTGAGCAGCTCTGAGATGTGAGGCTGGAACCCAGGCTGAGCAAATGGGGTGCTAGGGAAGAGAAAAGACCTTCCAGGGTGGGTGGAGGGAGATGGGAAATCTCTCTGTGGCACCACTATATGTGTTACGTGTTGGGCACCTACTCTATGCCAGGCCCCACGGAAGGCCTGGGGACCCGAGGAGCAGAGAGGGACAGAAACGTCGGCACCAACACAGGGCTAAACTTTCCAGGCACGAAATGCTGGGCGCAGGGCTTGGGGTCCTCCCTTTTGACCCCCTCTTATTCACCCACACAAGCCGCAGCATGCACCCTTTCCAGGGTCAAAATGGAGCCAGAGCAGTGCAGGGGCCTGCAAAGATCAAGACTGATAAACGCCAGGGTGGAGTGGGGAATGGGGTCTGCAGACCCCCAACCCCAGGGCTCCCCAGTGTGATAACGGCGGGAGAGTGACAGAGCAGCAAGCCCCCAGGGTCCCAGCCACTAGGGAAAGCTTCAATGCCAGGCAAACCCAAGGTTCTAACATCTTCCCGTTACGTAAGTGAAAATCCAAGTGACTGCACTTAAAGCCCCTTCTGTCCTAGGTGGAGACAGAGCTGATGGTCACAGAAATGAAATTCTTAGGGAAAATCTTCCCAGCTTCCTCAGAGCCTGTCTCTGCCATGGAGCGTTCTCTCTTATCAAAGTTTCTGTCCTCAAAACGAAGTCCTCCTCCCCCCCGCCCCCACCCCACACACAGGCGTCTGGGTGGGGGAAAATGCATGTAACGGAAGGTTTGCCCCTTGCGCTGAATATAAAGCAGAGACAGCCCTCTGTTGCCTTTGTGATTTCCCAAGCAGAAAGGGAGTGTCTTGTTTGCAGAGCTCCATTCCTTCATTCACCTCGCAGATATCAGCAAGCACCAGCTATGGACTGAATTGTGCCACCCCCCGCCCCTGAAATCCATATATTTAATATTTAAGTCCTACACTCCAGCCCCTCGAAATGTAACTGCAATTAGAGATCGGGTCTGGGAAGAGATGAGTCACTTAAAATGAGGTAGTTGGGGTGGGCCCTAATCCAATGTGATTGGTGTCCCTATAAGAAGCCGAGATCAGGACACAGGGACGGCCATGTAAGGACACAGGGAGAAGACGGCCGCCTACAAGCCAAGGAGAGCGGCCTCAGGAGGAACCCGCCCTGCCGACACCCTGGCCTGGGACTTCCAGCCTCCAGGATTGGGAGGAAACAGGTTTCTGTGTGCTCTGCCATGGCGGCCCTGGCAAGCTAACACAGTCCCCGACACCTACGTGGCCAAGCCCGGTGCTGTTCTAATTCTTACGTGTTCACTCATCCGTCTTCCTGGCAATCCTATAAAATGGGTCCTGTTATTGACCCATTTTGCAGAAGCAGAAACTGAGGTCCAGGCAGGCAAGTCACTGGAGATACAGATGTGGCCACCACATTGTCCCTGCCCCTGGGGACCTCGCCGTCCGGCCCAGGAGTCCGGCGCGTGAACAACCAGCAGAGGCTCAGGGCCAGAAGCTGCACAGGAGAAGCCACCGCTTGGGCTAGACCTGGAAAACAGCTTAGCTTTTGGCGAGCAAAGAAGAGGGGTGTGGAACCTTCCAGAAGGTGGCGCAGCAGGAACCGAGGCTCAGCAGTGCTGGGAAGGTGGCACTTAGAGGAAAAGGTGCAGGAAGGAACCCAAAGAACAGAATCGTGGGGTGTCTGGAAAGGGTTCTTTAATGCCTTGGCCAGGGGTGTATGAACCAAGAGCTTCCGGGGAACCCCCTGCCGTCCAGGAGGAGGAAGGTGCTGCAATGTCCCAGGGGAGTGCGGGCCAAGATCGTGGGGTGGCGGTGGAGTGGTGGGGTGCAAGGGCTGCAGGTGAGCAGGAATGACAGGCTTTGAGACCAAGAGGAGAGGAGGGCAGGGCGAGGGGCCACCCAGAGGGTCCCTGTGATTCTAACCTGCACTCTAAGGGCCCCAGGACCTGGCACCTCACTGTGGGCCCCGTGGGAGGAGAAGAGGGGTAGGTTCTGGAGGGCAGAACACACTCTCAGAGCTGGTCTCAAAGCAACTCCTTCCACAAGCTTCTCCAAGGGGAGGAATGGGAGGCCCAGAAAGGCTGAGTAACCTGTGGGAGGTCACACAGCATTGGGGGCAGGGCCTTGCCACCGCTGCCTGGGTGAGCCTCTTCTCTCCAAAGGAAGGAGGAGAGATGCCCAACGGCCCCCACTCAGCGACTGTCCCTTCCCTGATGTTCTGTCCCAATCCCACCTGCAGGGCAGGGGTGTCCCCAGCGTATGGGGAGGATAGGTCTGCCTGGTGCCACAGTCTAGTTAACATCCCACCTCCGTCCTCATGGCTGTGCTGCTGGCTCCCGGGGGAGAAGAGGAGGCAGCATGTGCCCATCTGAGGGAGGCAGGAGCGCGGGCAGAGCTGAAACCCGAACCAGTGGCCTATCTGTCCCTGAGACCACCTTGGGTTCAAGGGGCCATGCTGAGATGGAGGGTCATAAACTCCCACCTGGGACAGTTCTGGCAACACCTGCTGGGGGGCGTGGTTCTTTTAGACGCTGTGCGCCTGGGGCCAAACACTCACTGTCCCTCAAGAAGCCAGAGCCTCCTGGGAGACCGCCCTTTATGCCCCAGTTCCTGGCACCGGTGATAATAAAGATACAGCAGGAAACCAGTTTAGGGTTTCGCCAAACAGGATCAAAGCCAGCTGGTCTGGCCTATCTGACGCTGGCCCCAGCCCCAGCCCCAGGAGAGCAGTTCCAGCTGCTGTGTGACAGGCAGCACCGTGGGCTGCCGTCCTGGCAGTGCCCACACCAGCCAGTGTCCGGGCTTCCCACACATCCCAGCAAAGAGGCTCACTGTCCCCTTTTCCAGGACAGGAAAGGGAGGCCTGCGTGACAAAGGGCCTCGATTAAAAAACCCAAGGGACAGAGGAGGGAAGAGGACAGAGAGATGGAGAGTGAGCTGAGACAGGCTGGCAGGGGGGGTCAGCCCCAGGGCCTGAGTCACCTCATCCTGCAGGTCACAGGGCTGTGGCACCGGGGCCACTGGGCTGCCTTCCTGCCTTGTCAGCAGGCCTCACACAGCGTTTGTAAAGGCTCAGCTACAGAGCCAGCCCCAGGGGTCTGCCACGTCTGCCTCTCTCCTCTCTCCTGTCTCTCTCACTCTCTCTCAGGCTGTGGCATGCACACACACGCCTCCCACCAGCAGGGCCCTCAGGGCTGTGTGGCAGGCCCCCCCGAGACAGTGACAGGCAAAGGGCCCAAGCACAGAGCATCACGGCCCCCTTGCTGCCTCCCCACCTCCATAGCCGCAGCCCTGGCTGGACCGTGCCTCCAGCCTCCTCCCTGGGCTCCTGCCTCAGTCTGGCCCCTCGCTCCGTGCCAGCGTGCACAGTGGGGTCCGGGAGTCACGGGCTAGCCCAGCAGGCCTCTGCTCTCGGGCCATCTGTGACTCAAAGCCTTCGTTCCTCAGGGGGGCAGTCCAGGCTCTTCCTAGCACAGCCCAGCCCCCACCCCACCTGCAGCTGTGTGTACCACGCGCCAGCCAGACCACAGAACCGGTCCTACTCTGTGCACGCACACCCCTACTCCATCGAGGGGGTGGCAGGTGTGCTGAGGGCTGGGTCCTGTCGCCGGCCTGTACCCTTAGGGTGGGGACAGGTGGACCTGGGAGCTGGGGATTCCCAGTGACTCGCACTACATGGGAACAAGCGTGCCCTTCAGGTATCTGTCAGAGGTGGAGTGGGTAGAACCTGGAAACTACCTCCCTATCCTGAATGGGGGAAACTGAGGCACAGTGCAGGTAGTGGATTGCACCAGAGCTCCCAGCTGGTTTGCTGGGCCTCCCAGTCACCGGGCCCAGCTGACTCTTCTGCACAAGACCTAGGCCTGGGCCCCAGGACACTTCATTCATTCACTCACTCACTCATTCACTCACTTATTAATTCCTTCCCTCATTCATTCATTCATTCATTCATTCATTTATTCGTTCACTCACTCACTCACTCACTCTATGGCTAAGGAATGCCTTCCACATGCCAGGCCCCCTCCAGGTGCGGACACAAGATAGGAGAGCCCTGGATGCCTGGGGCACATGTGTCGTGGGAGGGGCAGCCACAGATTGGATCATTAAGCAGAGAACTCAGACCTGTGGTCAGTGTGGCACAGCGGGGGAAGGAGCCCCAGATGGTGTAACTGGGGTGGGGGGCCCCTGGAGACCCTGGTGTGTGGGATCGGTTAGCCAGGCCACTCCTGGGCAAGCATGAAGAGGAGAGGGTCTTCCTGAGGCCTGACCACTGCTGGGACCTCAGCCTGGGAAACGGCTGGGGAGTGGGGAACGGAGATGGTGCCTCCTGAGTCTCTAATTTCTGCCCTGGCATGGGGGCGGCCCCCACCAGTGTGACACCAGGCAGCCCAGAATCACCAGGCAGGCTTCATGGATCAGAGAAGACCCTCCCATCTAATGCCCCAGACACGGGTGGGAAAACCGAGGTTCAGGGAGGATCAGGTGGGCCTGAGGTCACAGGCGGTCCCTAGGCCAGGAACCAGAACCCACATCTGGCAGGCACTGCAGGCCCTGCCCACCGCCATCTCGAGACCCTCCACCAGCAGTGAAACCCTGACTGTAAACAGGAAGACAAGGCTGCCCCACGCATCCTGTCCCGTGGGCCCCATTCTTTGGGTTGTTTGAGTGGTAAGGGGGGAGTAAATGGTATTTGTTTAATTTCAAGGATCAAGAATTTCCAGATGTTTCCCCAGTCCCCGCCCCTCCCCACCTAGCCCCAGTGCCTTTCTCATGAATGTCCCTGTGGGGGAGAGGGGGTGTTCCCGCGGGGACCCCTGGGTGTGGAGGAATGTCTGGCTGGTGAAGCTTTAGGGGGAGGAGGCCATCAGATTCCTGGAAAACTAGAGCGATTTTCCAGGCCAAAGATGCTGGGGACAGCTCCAATCCACCCCAGAGAAGGCTGCTCCAGGGCCAGCTGAGTAAGGGGGTGTAGAGCAGGATGGGGGGAGGCTCCAGGGGTCTAGCACACAGGTCCCCCCACGTGAGTAGATGGAATAGATCAATGAGTCAGGGAATCGGTGAACAAACAAATGACAAGGCCCAACGTTTACTGGACACTGCCACATCCCTCACCTATTGGAGCAAAACTCTAGGTCACAGCAACCCTGTCAAGTGGGAATTATCACCCCATCTTACAGGCAGGAGACAGAGGCACAGCTCCACGTGGAAAGCTGCCCCAGTTTCCCCACAAGCTGGTGGCAAAAGAAAGATTTGCGTCTAGTTCAGTCTGTGTGAATTCTACACTGAAGGTTCTGGGAGAGGGAAGGAGAGGGAGGGAGGGGGGAGGGAGAGGGAGGGGGAAGGGGGAGGGGGGAGGGGAGAGGGACAGAGGGGAGAGGGAGGGAGAGAGGGAGAGAGGGAGGGGGGAGGAAGGGAGGGAGGGAGAGAGGGAGGGGGGAGGAAGGGAGGGAGGGGGAAGAGGGTAGGGGGGAAGGAGGGAGGGAGGGAAGGAGAGAGAGAGGGAAGGGAGGGAGAGAGGGAGGGAGGGATAGAGGGAGGGAGGGAGAGAGGGATGGAGGGGGGAGGAAGAGAGGGACTGAGGGGGAAGGAAGGGAAGGAGGGTAGAGGGAGGGAGGGAGGGAGGGGGGAAGGAGAGGGAGGGGGAAGGAGGAGAGGGAGGGAGAGAGGGACGGAGGGAGGGAGGGAGGGAGGGAGGGATGGAGGGGGGAGGAAGAGAGGGACTGAGGGGGAAGGAAGGGAAGGAGGGTAGAGGGAGGGAGGGAGGGAGGGGGGAAGGAGAGGGAGGGGGAAGGAGGAGAGGGAGGGAGAGAGGGACGGAGGGAGGGAGGGAGGGAGGGAGGGATGGAGGGAGGGAGGAAGAGAGGGACGGAGGGGGAAGGAAGGGAGGGAGGGGAGACGGAGGGAGAGAGGGAGGGAGGGAAGGAGGGGGCGGGAGGGGGGAGGGGGAGGGAAGCAGCAGTCTGAACGTGAAGTCCCATCTTTGTCCACCTGGCTGGCCCGGGCTGGAAGCACACCTTGGCCACACAGCGGTCTGCCCCCCAGGGCCATACCTGGGATGCTCGCTGGCTCAGCACGTGCACCAGAAGCCTTGTGTGACGGCGCTGGCTGTGAGACCGGCCATAATAACAAAAATACGGGAACAAAGCACCAAGTGTCCCTGTGAAGGCAAACAGGTAACTGGGGTTGTTCTTACAGTGGAATCCCACCTCTCAACGGGGCTCCGTCTATAAACACAACTCTGAGTGAAGAAGAGCCAGCCACGGACAGCCAGTCAGCTTGGAGCCACTCGGGTCAATCGAAAGCACACAGCACTGTGGCACCTCCATTTCTCACCACGGGCAGACGGCAAAACCATGAAAACACGGATCAGCGTGGAACACACGGCAATGCGCCTGGGAGCTCCCACGGTCGGGAGGGACGGGGCGGAAACGCCTCCTGTGCTGCGTGTGTGATGTTGCACTTCTTTCAACAACCCGAAACCCACTTACAAAATGTTAACATCTGTCTAACGTCCTCCAGGCTCACAGGGGTCAGTTACATTGTTTCCCGAGTTGAATTATTTCCTAAATGCCATGTGTTAGTGTTAGGACCCATCTTTGAGGGGCAGAAGCGTCCTCCTGGCAGGTGGCAGGCGCCAGCGTTCCGGTCCTGAGCCTGCCTCCCTGGCTGGCTGCGCAGCCCCGAGGACCGCAGGGGCCGCCCGGGTGGCCGTGTTTTAAAGTCCATGCGCCCAGTACATGGACGGCTTTATTTCTGACTTGTGCATCTATGCCTCATAGGAAACTGACCTCTTTCCGGGCGGGGAGTAACAAACAAATAGCAATGACAGCATCTAAGAGGACTGGTGCACACACACTGGCTTAACCTGAGGAAGGTGGTTCCATCTCTATGAGCCTCAGTTTTCTCTTCCGGGAAATGGCTGAGGGTGGATATTGCGATCCCTCGTCCTGGAGAAGGAGGGATCGGATTTAAAGGGTCCTGCGTGTGGTTCAGGGACAATGAAAGAGAGGACCAGCCACGGTGAGGTCCCTGAGCACCACGCAGCCCGGCGCCCCCGTCCAGGCACCGCCGCTGGCTCAGGGACCCCACCCCATCCTTCCCGCTGCGGTGCATCTCGGGAAGGTTCCGGAGCCCCGAGCTGAGTGAGCGGCGCCATCTGTCCCCAGCCCACTCCCCCACTCGGCCCTCTGACGGCGCGTCTTCCCCCCAGAGTGGAGCCTTTCTGTCCAAACCAACAGTCAGGTCACTGAACGGGCTCAGACATCAGGACTTCAGGACAACTGGCCTGGCCTGTCACTGTGCCCGCACAGAGGTGGAGCGGGGAGCCCTGGAGGCCAGATTCCCGGGGTACTGTGGGAGACCCGGGAGGGGCGGCCTGTCCCTGTACCGTGGTGGACGGCCATGGAGAATGAACACTTGGGGACTGAGCTCGTCCCCACGGGGGTGGCCTGTGTGCTGCTGCGTCCCCGTTCAGGCCCCTCTCCCCTCAAGTGTCTCCTTTGCCTCCCACACACCACCTGCTCTCCGTGCTTTGTCTCAGGGTCTCCTTCTAGGGGACCCCAACCCACAATGCTGTCCCCAAGTGGGTGCCTGTGGAGAACAGTTGCTAAGAGGCCGATTTCAGGGGCAATCAGAGCTGCTTGGGGGGGGGGGGCAGGACTGCAGCTGGCGGCCGTTCAGCCAGCGAACGCTCAGTAGCCTGCCCGCTAAGGAGGGGTCTTCTGGCCTGCACTGTGAGCCAGGTTCAGTCTCCCACCCAGCCCACAGAGCAAGGCCTGCTGTGCTCAAGCAGCGCCCATGGCTCCCCAGTGCCTTCCAGGTCCTTTGATGGAGGGAGAAGACCGTGACCTGGATGGGAAGATGGGGGCCTGTGCTGGTAGCAGCCATCCCTGGTTTCCTCATCCACAGAACAGGACACATAATCCCTGCTGCCCTAGGCTGTCACGGGGCTGCAGAGGACCCAGTGTGGGGACAGATATGAGGAAGACTGTGTCCTCAGGGAGCCAAAGCTAGAGTGAGGGGATTCAGGGGGCAGCTGTCATCAGCTCTGTGACCGGCAGCAGGTTCCTTACCCACCCAGACTGCCAGGAATGGGACAGGCATGGTGCCCCGCTCCGGGCTGTGCTGAGGACACGTGGGCATACCTGGGTGGCCTTGGCATGGTACCTGGCACAGGTACACCCTCCGCAAACCAGTGGCTGGGGTGGCAGGTTGGCAGCTGTTAGTGCCACAATGGGCAAACTGGGCAGAGGTCACTGAGTGACGTGACCCAGGAGGGGGCTCGGGCCCCTGCCCCCTGAGATGAGGCCACCAGCAACTACTGCACACGGTCAGGTCACCACAGCCACTTGAGGGGCTGGTGAACTGCACAGAGGGGAGGGGGTACCCAGGAAGGGCTGAGGAGGTGGGGCAACCTCTGGGCTACAGGACTGGCTTCACCCCGTCCTTCTGGTTCCCACGGTTCCCACAGTTTGTAACAGAAAATTCTCATTAGAACAGAGACACTGATTCCAGCCCAAGGTCACAGATTTGAGTGCTGGGACAGAGTCCCCCCAGGGCTATGAATGACAGCAGTCCCCTCTGAAGTTTGTTTAGCAGGAGACAGTTTACACAGCCCTGGGGGGTGGGCAGGGGTAGGCTTAAAACATCAGCCGGTCAGGAATAAAAGGCAGCCAGGGTGTCTTGTACGGAAGGGCGCAGATTCCAAGGTCAGCTGAACTAGGTCTAAATCCTGGCTCTGAACTTCTCTGAGCCTCAGTGTCCCATCTGTAAAATGGGACAATGGGCACTGTACTGAAGGCTCACCATGTGCCAGGAACTTATCTAGGTCCTCAGTGGGCACTGGCAGGATCCTCCCTTCTAGAGCAGGCCTGGGGGCGTGGACACCGGTGTGACCTGCTCTCGGTCAGGTGGTCTAGCCCTCCACCCCCACATCCTGGTGACCTCCTCTCGGGGAGCGATGAGCATATAACAGTTATTGCAGATGAGCCCCAGAAGCCCCTTAGGACCTAGGGGGTCCTTCTAAGACCCTGTATTTCATCTGAGAGAGCAGGCGTGTGTAGGACAGGTGAAATGACTTCGCCCAGCTCCTTCACGCTGGAGGGCCAGCCCTGGCAGCACCTCGGTTCAGCCGAGTGGGGTAGGGGGCAGGCCACAGAGACAACGAGGCTGAAGTTTCGGGAAACCTCAGCCTGCAATTAGCTGCCACAACCCAGGCTGTGCCGTTTCCCCAAGCCCCTCGACCTGGCATTCCAAGTGGCTTGGTGGCTTCGTCGGGAAGGATACAGGTCCTCATGTGCTGGGTCTGCCCCCCCATCACTGCATGTGCGGTAACCCACGTGGGCGTGGTAAGCGACACCTGGCACAGTGGGTGCTAAATCAGGGCACCCCCGCTGTGTGCAGGCACAGGGATCACAGGAGGCATACCCCCTTGTCATGGGCACCTCCCGTGTGCCAGGACCCCACCCCTGGGTGGGGGAGGCAGACGCCATCTCACGATGCTCAGTGGGACCTCGGAGTCTCCCGGGCTTCAGGGAAGGTCACAGTGACCTCCTGGCTGGTGGCCCCAACACTCTGAGCACATGAGAGCAATCCTACAGCATCCGCAGCATGCACCCTCAAAAGTCAGATACTCAGGGATGGTAATGAGTGATGAGTGAAATGTGTCCCCCAAATTCATATACGGATGCCCTAACCCCCGGAACCTCAGGATGTGGCCTGATTGGGTTAAGTTGCAGATGGAATTAGTTAAGATGAGCAGGGTGGCCTTCATCCCATATGACTGGTATCCTTATAAAATGGGGGATTTGGACCCAGGGACCCAGGGAGAAACTGGGGTAACGTGTCTGACGACAGGCCAAGGAACGCCCGAGATTGCCTGCAAACCCCCAGCAGCTGGGAGAGAGGAACAGGCCAGACTCTCCCTCGGTCTCCGGTGGAACCAGCCCTGCCCACACACAGATCTCGGACTTCTTCCTCCAGAACTGGGAGAGAATAAATCTCTGTTGTTTAAGCTGCCCAGTCCCACAGGCTGTCACCCTGGTCCCCTCCATCCTGTGTTCACATTTACCCTCTTCCAACCCACCCTTCTCCCTGGGAGGAGAGCCGGCTGTCCCATCATGCAAGTCTGGGCTTCCGTTCTTCCCCTTCTCTCTGTCTCTTTCTCTGTCTGTCCCTCCCCCCCCCCCCCAGTGTCCCTTCTCTGTCCTCCGAGCCCCGCCCTGCCTCAGCCACCTGCCTCTCAACTGGATGTCACAACAACAGCCTGACAGATCTGCCTGATCTCCCTCCTCCAGGCCGGCTCCCCAGTTGGCCAGGTCAAACATTTGGCGTGCCCCTGACTCCTGCCTCTCACATTCCACATTCCAGCCAGCACATCCTGCTGGCTCTGCTCCAGGCACATGCAGAGTCCACGGCCTGTCCCCCACTGCGGCCACTCAGGCCCCCGTGGCCTTTCACCTGGCTCCCTGCAGCGGCCTCTGACTTCCGGCTTCCATCCTGGCCTCCCTGCTGTTCCTGCCCACACACCTGCCTCAGACCTCACACAGGCGGGTCCCTCTGCGGGCAGCACACCTCCCACAGACACCACCTGGCTCTCACCTACACCTTGTCCGGGCTTTCACTGAAATACTGTTGAAACACAGGCTTTCCCTGAGCACCCCCACTCCAGACCCCTCCCCACAATCCATGTGCTGTCTCCCCCTTACTTATCACCTTTTCCCATTTCACGGCTCATGTTTATTACATTTGGGGTTTAATTTCTGCTTCTTCCACTCACTCCAGGAGCGTGGGGGCTCTGTGCGTTTCATTATCTCAAATATCCCCAGTACCTAGAATGGCACTCAGCACATAATAGGTGCTCAGTAAAAACTGCTGAATCTATGCAAGAAAGTAAACCAAGTAAGGTACAAGCCATTTGCTCTCAGATCGTCTTATTTTTCCCTCTTCTAATAGAGTAAGGAGAACTCTGTCCATGTCACCAGTTTCTCCCTTTGCCCGTGGGGGTGAAATAACCTACTTTCCCTGCAGGCGAGGTCCTGCCAGCTCACACACATGCTTTCCCACGGGCACCCTCCGAGGGATGGGCAGGTGGAGTGGACCTTGCTACGCTAAGAGGGTCCTGGAGCTTAGCCGGGCCCGGGGACGCCGGCACGCCCGGCACCAGGCAGGGTACCTGTGGGAAAGCACCTGTGTGAGCTTTCGAATGTGCTGGAAGGAAGCTGGGCCTGGGGAGGGAGGCAACAGAGCTGACCACGGGAAACCCTCTGTCGGCATCCTGAGAACAGGACCAAGGCCTCCGGGCTCTGCAGGCATGTGTCTGAGGCCCTGGGCCTCACAGTCCCAAAGACCCGACATGCCTCCGCTTCTCTGGTCTCCGGTCCTGATGCCCAGCCCACCCTCGGCCTCTCCAATGTCACAGGGCTCCTGAGTGCCTGGAGCTGGGGTGACTGCGGCTGGAAGATTCAGTGCCTCCCTAGGCTTTGTGGCTGGAGAAACTGGAACACGGGTCTGCCTTTCAGAGCCCCCACCCCACCCCCGGCCTGTGTGTCCCAGAGCTGAGCTCCACTCCTAGGAGCCTTGCTGTGCGCTAGGAAGAGCTTTACGAACAGTGTCCGGGGCATGTCACAGGTGCTCCGCCAACTCCCAGGTGCTCACCCTAACCCCACAGGCTGTCTGCGCAGCGGCCACTCTGCCTCCAGGCTGCCCAGGGCCAAGGCTGGATACAAATCACAGCCAGAGGTTAAGGTTAAGGTTATGCTGTGAATGGGAAGAACTGTGTCCCCTAAAAGTGTGCTTGAAGTCCTAACCCCCAGCACCTGGGAATGTGACCTTATCTGGAAACAGGGTCTTGGTAGGTGTAGCTGGTTAAGATGAAGTCACACTGGACTAAGGTGGTCCTAATCCAATGACGAATGTCCTTATAACAAGACGAGAGACAGACACAGGAGAGGCCTGTGAGGAGGGAGGCAGAGATTGGTGTGACGCAGCCACAAGCCCAGGGACATACGGATTACCAGTCACCTCCAGAATCTAGAAGGCGGTAGGAAGGACCCTCCCGAGGGCGGCCACCCCTGCACCTGCGGTCTCAGGCTCTGGCTGCCAGTGCTGGTGCTGGCCAAGGGCACGGTCTCTCCCCTCTGTTACGGGCAAACCGAGTCCTTGGGGTTGACCCGTCTGAGGCCGGCCAGTCCCAGGTGGGGGCGCCGGTTCAGCTGGAACTGGAGATGCAGAGGGGCCCCCATCTGTATGACACACAGCACCCATCTGTGGAATGACAAGCACCCTACAGGTTCTGCTGCCCTACAAACACCACCTCCATCCCTGCAGGGACACATGTGTCTCTGTGGGAGGAGGGCTGACAGCGCTCCCCTGGCCTCGCAGACTCACCGATCTCGCTCTTATCTGAGCTCGGTGGGAAGTCCCATCTCCACCGTCGTGCTGGCGGCAGGCGCTGATGGCACTGCCCTCGTCTAGCCCTGCCCAGGGTCCCACCGCCCGGCGCCTGCCCCTTCCCTCTGCCCGGCTCACCCACACCCCCACTCCCGCTGGTTCCGGTGTGACTCATGTCCTCCCACTCCACTCCCTGGCAGCCCTCACCTCGCCCTGGCCGCCTCCATGCGCTGCCGGGCCCTGCCAGGCCACACTCGGCCTCTGCGTTGTGGACCCCAGGCCTGGCTCTGCAGCCCGGGCGTGGCGTCCCAGGGGCTCTCCGGTGGGCTGGGGTGCTGTCCTAGAGGAGACTGTGACCCTGACCTCGGGCTCGTCACATGGGGTGCCCTCTCCCCCAGACTTCACAAAGACAGTACTCATATAAATCCTACGTGCGCCTTCTCAGAAGCAGCCAATGGCTCCTTGGGGAGATCAGCGGCGGGGGGGGGGGGGCAAAGAGGGGGCAGGGGGGGGCTGTCCAGCCTTGCACTCCGTAGATTCTGGAGCCCCCCTGCCTCCTGGCCGCTGCACAAAGGGCAGCATGCACCCACCTGGGGGCCTCACCCCTGCCGGGCTCCTTCCTGGGCGTCCACTTTACGAAGCGCAGTGCTCACGGCAGCTTCCCGCCTCCCTGCCCTTATCCCGCTTTCTCTTAATCCACGGGATACATATCACCTGACATTAAAGTGGTCACTTAGCATTTCCTCGTTCCTGGTCTGTCCTCCACACCAGAATATCTGGTGCTCATTTGTCTTCTTCCACAATGAGCGCCCAGCTCATCCCAGGGGACAGGAAAATACGTGTGAAAGGAGTGACTGTGTGAAACCCACCCCCAGGTCCCCACGTGGCCTGGTGGTACAGGTGGGTCCTGGGCAGGGCACAGCAGTGTCACCCAGACGAAGGGCACAGAGAAAGAGGCAGCCTGGGAGTGGCACAGGGGAGCGTCAGGCATGGCCGCAGCGGAAGGAATGGGAGAAGAAGCCAGAGCTCTCTCTGGACAGACATCCCAGAACACAGGCCATAAGCCCAGCGGGCTGGGGCTGGAGCTGCATGTCCCTGTCACTCTGTATACACAGGGCCAGCTCCTGCCGCCTCCTCAGCAGGGCGGCCAATGTTGAAACCTTCCTGAATCCCTCTCAAAGCTGTTGCTCCTTGAAACAGGCCTAAGTGCGCCCCCCTCCTCTGCTCGCCCTCCTTGAGCCGGGCTCCAGATAAGGGCTCCCCCCACAACCCTCCCACCCCCTAACTCCATGTGTCCAGGCTTGTCTGACCTTGGAAAGAAGAAGTAAATAACTTTCATAAATAAATGGAATTTATAAAAACTAAGCAAACCCTGCCATTTGTTAAATTGTGGGTGGCAGATGAGTACTTGTCATTTCCTGCATTTTCTACAGGACTGAACCCAGCGCAATGTGGCGTGATGCTGTTGGGTGACAGCTCCTGCTCACATACAAACCCCTGCGCCAACAAGCCCTCCACTCGATGCCCACCCATGTGTGCCCAGAAACACATTCCGTGCCCGTAACCGTCGCCCAGAATGTACAGAGCAGAGATAGTGTAATAACCCCACATGCATGACCTCCCCAGTGCCAAGCCGCAGGGACAGCTCAACTGTGGTCTGGTCCCAGGGAACACACGTGGGCTGTGGGTTAGACGACAGCATTGTATCAACATTACAATTTTCAATGTGACACATGCGCTGTGATGATGTGAGAATATCCTAGTCCTTAGGAGACGGGGTGTAAAGGGACAATGTCTCCAACCTACTCCCAAAAGGTTAGGGAAAAGTATCTGAATATATGTGTGTGAGGACAGCCAGGTGGGAGGGCGGGAGAGAGGGCGAGAGACGGGGAGAACCCCAAAGCAAATGGCGCCAATGTAGCTGAGGAGTCACAGGGGCTCCTTGACTACCTTTGCAGCTGTGCTCTAAGTTTGAAACTACATCAGAATAAAGAAGATGCCGAGGGCAGTGGGACCACCATGGCACACTGACCCCAGCCATTCCGCTCCTTTGTAACACCCAGCAGAGATGGGCATGCGTGTGCCTTCGAACACAAGCACTGTCGGTGCTGCTCCAAACTGGAAATGACCCAAATGCCTATTGAGGGAAGAACAGATAAAGAAATTGGGGTGTAGTCACCCCGAATTCTACAGAGTGAGACTGCCCAAGCACAACTCCACACGGCAGCACGGACGGATCTCAGAGACACAACATTGCACCAAACAAGTCAGACAGCAAATAGCAAGGCTGGTGGTTCCAGGAAGGAGGTGGGACACGGGGGCTCATCGGCAGGTGACGGGGGGCTGCTGGGAATTCTCGTTATTTTGTCTGGATCCAGGTGCTGGAGCACTTTGTGGCCCTTCACTGAGCTGAACACTTATAATGTGTGCCTTTTCCTATGGGCATGAACTGTTTCAATACAAAGTTAAAAATTAGAAAGTCCAAAAGAAAAGGCTCCTATATACGTTTAAAAAATAAACAACAAATTCTGTATTTCAACAGTGGCGCACTGGGCCCGAGGGAAGCCAAGATGAGAACGTTCCAGCCTCTGGGAGGTCAGTCTCTGAGGCAGGAGCCCGAGGCGGCGACGTGGGGCTAGATGGTGAGGGAGCGTGAGGGCCACGCAGGAGACACAGGCCATTGTCACCACGGGGCAGGGCCTCCTGCTGGTTGAGCCTGGTGCCCACAGTCCCTGGGGGACGAGCCTGGTGCCCACAGTGTCAGGAGATGCACTGAATGAAGGAGCTGGCATGTGAAACGCGTGCGGACATGAACCAACACCTGCCTGCCCTAGGCACCTCTGGGTCAGAACAGCCCACGTCTCAGCCCCGCCCTGGTGACGAAGGACGTTCCGCAGCTGCCATCCCTGCAGCTGAGACAGGCCAGTATCACTTTGTCCCTGGGGCCATCCCGGCCTCCAGTCCAAAGGAATCGCAGTCCTTGGAAGTGGTGTGACGAGGTGAGCAAATCCAGTTTTCCCAACCCGTATGCTCTTCCCAACCCCGCCCAGCGGGAGGAGGGCAGATGGAACAGCCCTGTCCTCATTCCTCCACCCGAGCTGCTGTCGTCTTGGGTCTCGATGTCTGGCCCACAAAGTTAGGGTGCAGGGCGCTCCCACGGAGCACTCGGAGCCCCAGAATCTGAGCCAGGGCACCACGTGAGGGGCTCATACACAGCGAGGGGCGCAGGTGGCCCCAGCGCAGCCCCTACCCTCGGGCCCCTGACCCATCCACCCCCGTGCGGCGCAGTGGGGACAGTGACCATGGGGAACTCAGGCCAGAGGCAGCCTGGCTTTGGAATTCTCCATCTGATAAACAGGGCCCGACTGTTTCTGCCAGGTGCTGACTCTTGCCTGAGGACTCTTCTAGAAACTAAGGAAGAAAAAGAACAAACGACAGGAATGAAACGAGCCCCTTTGTGTAGGTGCACTTTCAACCAACACCTTCACGCCCACTGCTGCAGCCCACGCTTGGCCAGGTTTCCCGCAGGAAGAAACTGCCTGGGCCCAGGAACCCACGCTGCTGGTGGTTTTCATGCCCATGGCCAGTCCTGGGGGGTCGATGGGTACTCTCATGGCAGATGAAGACATAAGGTTCTACAAGGACACCCCCAGACAGCAAAGCGGCGAGCACCAGAGCCAAGGCAGAGCTGGCCAGGCACGCCCCCAAAGGCCAAACATAGAAGACGGCAGCTTGAGGAGTGGGCCAGGCATTGAACTCACTTAGTTTTCAGGCAGAAAGAAACAAAGGATGGAATGCTTTTATGTGCCTCCCAGAGGGGGACAGAAATTCCCCTGGGGGTCACGTTCTAGGAGGGGACCCAGCCCTGCCAACAAGTCGGGACAGGACTGCGCCCCCGGGAAGCTGCTGCAGCGGGGGGGCGGGGGCAGGGGGGCTTCCCGGGGAAGGAGTCCGAGTTGTGCTTCGTTCCAATACAAGCTGGTTCTGATAAAGAAGTCCAGGGGAAGAAGAGCTGAATGGTGTGCCAGGCAGAGGGCACTGCCACGAGGAGGCCCGTGTGGGGAAGCCAGGGTGTGAGTCAGGCTTTGGGAGGCGGCCTGGAGGGCGGGGCCCTGGTACAACTGCCCGCGGCCCCGGCGGGAGACGTGGGTTTATAGCAGCAGCTGGGCTGCCAGGCACATTGCAGCTGCAGAGTCACTGAGCAGCATGCTCCGCGCCCTGCTTCTCCTGCCCAGCCTCCTGGGGGCCGCCCTGGTCAGCCCCATCTCAGGCCCCCAGGAGTGTGCCAAGGGCTCGGCGCTGTGGTGTCAGGACCTGCAGGCAGCAGCCAGGTGCGGTGCCGTGGGGCTCTGCCGCAGCGCCGTGTGGAGCCAGCCCACCGCCAGGTCCCTGCCCTGCGACGTGTGCCTGGATGTGACGGCTGCTGCCAGCAACGGGCTGAACCCCAACGCCACGGAGACCGACATCCTGGCTTTGGTGACCAAGACGTGTGAGTGGCTGCCCAGCCAGAACTCTTCAGCCAGATGCAAGGGGATGGTGGACGCCCACAGCTCGGACATCCTGAACATGCTCTGGGGGTCCCCGGAGAGCACCCCAGCACAAGTGTGTGCTGCACTCACCCTGTGCCGGCCACTGCAGACGCAGCCGGCCGCCGTGGAGGAGCCACTGTCCGAGGAGGACACATCCGAGGTGGTGGCCCCGTTTCTGGCCAATGGGCCCCTCAGCTTCCACCCCCCACAGGCCCCTGAGGACGCTACGTGCCAGGACTGTGTCCGGCTGGTCAGCCGGCTCCAGGAGGCTGTGGGCTCCAACCTGTCCAGCTTGGTGGAAACGGCCACACAGCAGCAGTGTGAGTCCCTGGGGCCCAACCTGGATCTCCTCTGCAAGATCTACGTTCTGCGCTTTCTTGCCCCGGCTGAGCGAACGCTGAAGTTTGTCCGCCCAGAGGAGACCTGCAGGTTGGGAGGCTTCTGTGAGGAGCCGCAGGGCCCCACCCACCGGGCTCATGTGGCGGCTACGAACAGGGTCCCTTCCCTGGAGTCCCCGAGGAAGATGAGCGAGGTCCAGATGAAGGCCGGCCTGACCTGCGAGGTGTGTCTGCAAGTGATCCAGGAGCTGGACCAGTGGCTGGAGTCCAACAGCACGGAGGCCTTAATCAGCCACGGCCTGGAACGTCTATGCTCAATGATGCCCGATGCCATCGCCCAGCAGTGTGTCACCCTGGTGGACACCTACAGCCCCTCCATCATGGAGATGGTGACCAGAGTCAACCCGGAGAACATATGCAAGGCGGTCCGGCTCTGCAGCAGCCAGAGGCGGGCCCGGGACATCCGCTGGCCCCACATGACCACACTGCCGCCCCTGCTGGACGGTGAAAACCAGGGTACCTTCTGCAACGGGTGCAAGAGGCTGCTTGGCGTGTCGTCCCGCAGCCTGGAGCGCAAGAGCACCAAGCGCAACATCCTGGCGGCTTTCAAGGGCGGCTGCAGTATCCTGCCGCTGCCCTACATGATCCAGTGTAACCGCTTCGTGAACGAGTACGAGCCCGTGCTCATCGCGACCCTCATGGAGATGATGGACCCCACGGCCCTGTGCACGAGGATGGGCGCCTGCCACTCCCCCAGGACGCCGCTGCTGGGCACCGACCAGTGCGTCATGGGCCCGAACTTCTGGTGTGGGAGCCAGGAGACGGCCGAGCTGTGTGGCGCCGTGGAGCACTGCCAGCGGCACATCTGGAAAGTGGCGCGCTTCCATGCAGGGCCACATGCGTGACCGCAGCCGCGGCCGCCAGTGACCCAGCGCTTGCTCGGGTCCATCTGGGAGGCCCTTATCTCCTTGAATCCCAACCACAGGGACCTGGCGAGGTGGGTGCTGTCCCCATTCCCATTCCACAGACGAGAAACTAAGGCTCCGGGGGGAGGCTGCAGCGGGGCAGGGCTGGAGGTGGGACGCCCCGCCCTGTCTCAGTAACCATGCCATGTGGCCATGCCAATGGCCTGTGCCCACCCCCACCCGGCCGAAGCCCCGCAGTCTCCGTGACTGGGCTGGTGCTGGCCACGTGAGGGGCCTGCACTGGCCTCCGGTGCTCCCCTTGCAGATGAATGCACCCGCTGGCAGCCATGCTGGGGTCCTCGCTGGGGTGACCGGAGGCAGGGGTGGAGGGCGGGTGAGAGGGGCCATCACAGGTGAGGCCCATCCCTCTTGTCAAACAGCTGGGCCGGGGGCTGGGTCTCATCCATGACTACCATCACTTGCTCAGGCCAGAGCTTCTCAAACTGGCGTCCCAGGGGGTGGTCCTGAAGGTGTGTGTGAGGTGTGTCTGCGGACCTTTCTGGGGAGGAGGCTGGGGCTTTAAGCACATCTCCCAGGGTGCCTGGGCTCAAGCAGGCCTTCAGATGCCTCTGCCCACCACAGGACCCTCTCCTCGTACCCTGGACTCTTGGCTGCCCTGCTAACAGGCAGGTCTCTAAACGAGGAGAGAAAGATATGCCAGGTAGGAGCCCACGGGAGAGCCCAGGGGCCCGAGTGGAGCTGCGGCTGCGGGGCCCTTCAGTGGAGCAAGTCCCTTCATCTGTCAGAGCCTCCGTATTCCAATCTGTAGAATGGGGTGATCAGACCTGTCTCATGGGGACAGTGACACAATTCAAGGAGATGTCCGCGAGCTTCTTCCCACAGAGACCACGCCCACCGGTCTGCGGGGGCCGGCACAACCCAGCGAGGGTCCACAGAAGAACCTGGCTGTGCAAGTACGGAATAAACCAAAGCGTCTCCAACCGGTGTTTGCTGTGTCTCATTCTCACGCAGGCCTCACCCAGGTGTCCCCTCCTGCGGGAAGCCTGCCTTGAGCTCTTTGCCTGGTTTAGACCTTCACTGGTTTCCTCTTGCGTGGTGCTGTGGTCATCGTTCTCCCCAGAACATTGCCAGCGCCCTGGGGACAGTCACGGGTGCGACCCCAGTGTGTGTCACGCTGAGCATTGGGCTAGCATCTAGAAGGTGCTCTAATGTCTGTGTTTCACATGAGGCCAGGCCAGGCCTGCTGTCACCTTCAGATGAATCCTCTGAACAACAGGAGAAGTGGGCAGGGATCTAAGTGGGTGCTCTTTTCCAAAAGGCCACACCTGAGCTCTCAGGTAAATGTCCCGACCATTGGCAGGGCTGCGGCTGGCTCTGGACCCACTGGTCAGCCCTGTCCTCAATGAGGGCAGCAAAGGGCTGGTGACCACGCTGGCCCGCTAGCCCCAGGGCCCAGATGTGGCCACAAGAAGGCAGCTCTGTGTCAGACTCTGGTAACTGAAGGATTCTCAAACCGGTAGACCATGCAGGAGCCAAGGTCCCCAGGACTGGTCCTGGAGGCTGTCGGTCTACCAGCGGGGGTCTCCTCTCTGTGACAGGATGGAGCTGTAGCCCCTCCTCTAGCCTGGTCTGGGGGACACCTGCTGACAGCTGTGTGACAGGTCACAGTTTCCTGGGGTGTCACTGGTCACACATGGCTGGCCTGTGAGAGGCCAGGAGGGGAGTGCCACATCTCACAGGTGCCCCACCCATGCAGGGCTGAGATGCCATCCTGGACCCTTCAGCCCTGATCTCACCCTCCTTCCCCCAACCCAAAGCTTCCTGTGGTGGGCGGGTGGGGTGGGGTCTCCACAGGCCCCTTCCCTCTGCTCAGCCCACCCCAGGCCGGGAGCCAGCTGCTCCCACTGACACGCCGCATAGCTGAGGCTGCATGTAAGTGCAGCCAGCTCCCCTTGTGTGATGGCCATCTGAGGACAGTGACTGCTGCTTATCCACAGAGGGCTTCCTACACGGCCGGGCCAGGTACTGCCTCAACAGCTCTGCTTCATCCCTCCCCCTCCACGACTACCACGAGACAGGCACCGTTATCATCCCATTTCACAGAGGCAGAAACAGAGACCAGAGAGGTTCAGTAACTGGCTCAAGATCACAGAGCCAGGAGTGTGGCCCCGTACCTCTGACCCCACACCCACTGCACTCGAGAGGCTGGAATCCACATCCTGACCCCACCACTCCCTGACCTCAGCCTGTCTCCTCATTCCTAAAATTGTGGGCGATCCCTACCTCTGGAGGGGGCGGGGTCCTTGGCAGGACAGATGATGACATGGGAGGGGCCCCTCTCTGCAGGCACAGAGTCAGGGAGGGAGGCTTTTAAAATCCAGTCCTCCCATTAGACATCTGCCTGTCTTGCCACGTTTGTAGCCTGCCTCTTAAAACCTTTTCACTGTTTTCTTTTTACGTATCTTCCACTTAACACACACTGTGATTTCAGGTCTGATACGGCCCATTTACTTTCCCCGAGTGAGCCCCTTAACCGGTCTCTGGCTGCTGTTTTATCGTTTCCCTCATCAAATTCCTTTTAGATTAGAAAGCTGGGGGATGGTACATTAGCTGATTGGCAATGCTGCAGCCATGAGAGGGAGCGTGCAGGGGTGTCGGGACACCCAGCCGGCCTGGGGAGCCCTGCCCCACTCCAGTCCCCACCATGGAGTGGAGGGCATGGGAAAGCGTCTGCCGGGCTGAGTGCTCGTGACTTCACCATCTTCCCCAAGCTCGGGGGCCGGGGCTGTGGTATGTGTCGTGTTTGTGCGCTCATGGCTGTACAGGCAGTTTTGTGCAAAGCCAGAATCCTAACTCCACCACAACCCAGCATGGCTGAAACAGATGAGCCCTTCCATTCTCTGCCTCAGTCTTCGTGTCTGTGAAATGGCCCCAGCAATCCCAAAAACGACTCCTGGCTTTGGAAGTACTTTGTAAACCAGTCCCTTTGCTGGAGGACCAGTGCAGCAGGCACCTTCTGGGTTCCTGCTTCCACATCCCCCCGGTCACCTCCCAGGTCCTCCCAGAAGGTCCAGTCTGGGTCCCACCCAGCACTTCCTAGCTCTGCTCCCAGCTTCTTTGTCCCTCAGCCTTTACCACCTGGGACACACTGCTGATGTCACTAATTTATCTTACTTGTGGTCTGTCTCCCCTTGTGCAGCACAAACTGCAGGAGAGCAGGGCTTTGCCTCAGTGGTTCCCACCGTGTTCCCATCTCCTAAGACGCAGGAGCTTAGGACAGGGCCCCAGGAGTGTTTGTTTGTCAGATGAATTAACAAACACTGGCTCTATATGACCATCATTTCAGCCTAAATCTCCCTCTGGCCTGCCCTTCGTGGGCAGAGACCACCAGGGCTGCACGTTACCACACGCTCAGATGCTTCTGAGAAGGCCGAGCCACGGCGGGACCTCCCAGGTATAAAATATGAACACTCCATCTCTCAATAAATGAAAGCGAATCGGTCCTGCTTAGTTCCAACTGCCTTCCCAGGGACGTTGGGTAGACAACAGTGCCCTCCAGGGCCAGAAGGGCTGCGTCCGGAGGACCCACAGCTGACAGCTGGCCTGGGCCTGGGTGTGAACAGGCATTCCTCTCCTCCCCAAGCCGCCCTCCAAGCAGACCCCGGTGAATGCCCACTACCCCTCTCCATCAGTGTGTCCTCCCTGCCCCCACGAGGGTCGCTGGCAAAGGCAGCGTTGCCCGGTCCCTGAACGACGGACACTCTAGCTCCTGGGTCCTTCCCCACCCCACCGCTCTTCTCACTTGCCCCCACTCAGGAACTCTGTCCCATCTCATTGCCCCCCTACAGGAATTCAGAAGTGAGGGTGGGGGGTAGGTGGCCAGGGCCCCTGACTCAAATTGCCATTCTTTCTGCTTCACTCCCAACCTGGGTGCCAGAGGGCTGGTAAGGAAGGGACACTGCACATGCCCTGGCCAGCAGGCTCCGGACAGGCCAAAACTCTGTGCCCAGATAGGAACGGTGTCTCGCCTGGGGGCCCAAGCCCAAGTTTAGTTGCACTAGGGTCTGGCTCCAACACAAGGGATGGGGCAGGAAACGCGCTGGGCTATTCAGAGGCCTTCAGGGGCCGGTGCCCCACCATCCCCACCTGAGGTCTGCTCTCCTCTGACCAAGAGGCCCACAGGAAGTGCTCTGTACCCCCCATGAGATACAGTCGCCTGTAGCAGTATCCTCGAGGCTCAAACCATGCCGGAATTCTGCTCAGGACATCTGAAGCCTCCACGTCGGGCCCCGGCCTGGAGAGGCCATGCGAGAGCAACAATGTCAGGTGTTCATTCTCTTGCACCCAGAGACGGCCCTGCCTCCCGGCTCCTGCCACCACCCACACCTTCCTGTCAGGATGGCCCAGTTTCTGTGGCCTCCCCAGGAAGGCTATCCTCATTGCCCCATCTCTCTGAAACATCCCCGATTCACCGTGTGCCCACTGTTATGGGGGGACAGGCATCACAGCACAAGGGGACATTTCTGAAACAGACAGGACTCTTGAGAGCCACACAGCAGAGCAGAAGGGGACAGGCTTTGCCACTCACAGCTGTGACCTTGGGCGAGGTTCGTAACAACTCTGAGCTTCCTTTTCCCTGGGAGTACACATGGATAGTAAAGGTACCCCTCCCTCGGGGTCGGGCTGAGGATGAAGTGGGGTGACCATATCGGGGCTCACCCCACTGCCGTGCACACACGACCGCAGAATACTTGTTATCCCACCGACTTGATGCCACCCGCTCCCCGCGCTGCCGGAAGCTTGCTCTCTCTCCCTGCTACCAGGGACACGGGAGGGCCTCAACTCACCAACCTGGCCTACAAGAGCCGGTGGCCAGATACACCATACACACCTGCCTGTTGAGTCCAGTCTAAATGACGAAATTGCCTGGGAGAATCTGACAGACACAGCGGTAGGGGGAGTGGGGCAGGAGGGGAGAGGGAGGGAGAGATGGGGTGGAGGGGGTGGGGGGCTGGGCGGGTCTTCTCTTGTCTGACCGAGATTTCCCTGTGCAAGTGGCATCTCCAACACTGGTGCTTGACGACAGACTCCAGGGGCCACCCACAGGTAAGCAGAGAGCCGGACGGATGCCCCTGGCCGGTGAGGCCAGCACCGCGGCCCGGGCTCTCCACCTGGCTCAGGGCCACCAGGCAAGCATTTCCCACTGACTGTGGGAAAAGATGTCTCAGGAACAGTGGGCCTCGACCCAGAGATTTCTCCCCAAGATAAACAGGGGCCCTGGCTCAAGAGCAGCTGCCTCCACAGCCCGCTGCGGGTGTGTGGCCAAACGCAGCAGCAACGGGGAGAGCTTTCAGGGAGGTTCTTCTTGGGGAAGAACCTGCTGACGAAACCAGCTGGGAAATTAAAACCACAACACTTTCTGTCCCTCCTGATCTGTGAGGGAAACACCAGGGGGTGACCCCACTGGAGACTGGAGGCTTGAGCTCCGGGCTGAGTCTCCAGGACTGGACTGCCTCAGTTTCCCTTCTGTTAGTAACCTGAAGAGGTTGGACTAGATGGGGGACAGGGCATGAACACTCCCACGGGCCCAGGGACGTGGACAACAGTGGAGCCTAGGCCCTTCTAGCAGCCCCCCGACCCAGCCCAGCGTGGTGGCCCTGGGAGAATCCAGCCCACTGCCACCCTTTCCTCTCATTTCTCCAGATGTCAGAACCTTGGGCTGCTCATGAGAGATCTCGAAATTCCTAAATGCTGACAGCTCAATAAACACTATTTTAAAGTCCTCTTCTGGCCAAGCCAAACACGCCTGACGATAGGCCTGGCCCACGGGCCACCAGCAGGCGACCTCCCGGCCGTGCGTCTCCTGCTGGGAAGAATGCCTGACAACCATCTGACAGCTCAGAAGCCCTGGATGTTTTCTTCCTGGCTCTCACCAAGCCCAGGAAGGTACTGGAATCCCTCTGCTGTCGGGTTCCTGATCGGGAGGGAATTATGTATCATGGAGCCATTTATTTAGGACAGTGAGAGTAATGGCAGGTTTCGCCACTCCCAAACCCGTTTCTCAGGTGGACCTTCCCACGGGGAAGGACCAGATTAGGAAAGCGGGGGAACGGCAGAAGGGGAGCGGGACGCCTTCCACTGCTGTCTTACTTAAATGCCACCACGGGCCATGGAGTTGGAGAGAAGATACGTGCACTGCCCGAGGCCACTCAGGCCAGTCCCATGGGACCCCGCAGCCAATGGTCACTCCACAGTCATCAAGGTACAGGACTGGGGCATCCGGCAAAATGGAAAACACACGGCGTTGGCAGAGCTATGCCAGGTGTAGGCTGGGTGTAGAAGAATCTGATGCTCTGGAATGTGAACTAAAGAGGAATGCAGAGGAGGGTCATGTGCATGCAGCCTTTGGAATCCCGCCCAGGGCACAGCTCCACCTTCACCTGCCCACGCAGGGCCCAGGAGCTCATCCCACAAGGGGCCAAGGTCAAGGGAAGGGCGGGTCTGTTCCCCCTCCTGCTGATCCCACACCCACAGGAGAGAAACAGCGCCCCTGCCAGCTCCCCAGGGAGAGCACACCTGTACTTCCCAGAGGTGGTGAGCTGGGAGCCCTCGGGGAGGGTGGCAAGTGTTATAAATCAGGTGTTTTTTTCCCCCTGGAGTTTTGGTTATTGAACACTTATCAGTATACCACACCGTTTCTAAAGCTCCAGGATTCAAGAAGCGGCAGGAAACCTAACACCCAAGATAACCGCCGGGCAGCTGGGTCTCCCTGATACTGGCTGTGCCAAGCCCGTGCCAGGCGCACGGTGGGCGTGGGCGCTGGTTCCAGGAGGAAACAGACCATCTCCACCCTGAGCAGCTCCCAGAACAACTAAACAAAATGTTCAGTCTCTGCTTTCAACTCCCTGGGTGGACCTACTGTGTGCTGGGCACAGCTCTGGGCACTGGGCCAGCGTGAACTACACAGGTAGAGACGCTACCGCCTGTGGGGGCAGACAGACCAGTCACCTATGAAGAAACAGTACCAAGGTTTGGAAAGGAAAGTTTCATGGAAACGGTATCACAATGCTGAGTGATTACAACAGATGTATCAGAGAAAACAGCGTGGAGTAACTGCATCACATGGGAAAGGCGACTTAGGGCTGGCGGGGATGGTGGCTCTGAGCGGACATGTGACTGACGGGAGCCTAGCCTGTGAGGGAGAGGGGCTCCAGGAGGGGTGCACAGGGGCAAAGGCTGGGAAGTTGGAGGGGGGGCAAAGGAGGTGGTTGTGGCTGGAACAAGTGAGTACAAGGGCCACAGAAGTGACCTGAGAGATGGGCATTCCCTGGATGTCGTCGTGGAGTGCAGGGAGGGGCGACATGGGCCCTGTGGGACATGACAGGAAGCCATGGGTCCCCTTCGCTCTCTGACAGTTCACTTTGGTGGCAGGGAGACAGAGCAGTGGCTGGCACAGGCATCCAGGCGTGAGATGGTGGCACTGGGCGTGCCGAGAGGTGAAGAGGGGTCTAGGGTCAGGACATGCCCAGCCCACACTGTCAAGCCACAGAAACATAAGCCAAACGAATGGTTATGGTTTATGCCATTAATTGTGGGGCCACTTATCATGACGCAAACGCTAACTGACACATCACCACCCCTGTTCTTTCAATGGCTCGTCCTAAAGAGGGCAGTTTCCAGCTCCCCCAATTTCTGAGCTGGACTTCTCTGAGACACGACATCATTTTCAGAAGGTTCCCGGTAGAGGGGAGACAGTGGCCTCCTCTGCCCTCCACACCCCTGCCTCCCACCAGGGACCACCTCGCATGCCACGTCCCACCCACGCTGCTTCTCACTCTCCCCTTCCTGGACTTTGCACGGGCCGTCACTCTGTCCGAAATACTCCCCTAATCGTTCACTCCCTGGGCACATCCTGAAGTCTGCCAGGACGCCGCTTCCTCCAGGAAGATGGTCCAAGCCCTAGGCCAGGTGTGCTGCCCTCCTGTGCCCTCCCACGCATGTCCCCATGAGGGACAGGTCACCTGTGGCATCACCCAGCCACCACCTGCCTCCTGTTAGAACGCAGTCCCCAGGAGAGCGGAGGCCGCGTGCCTCTCGTTCAACATGGAAACTCCCAGGTCTACAAGTACACAGAAGGAGCTCAGTGTTCAGGAAAATCGGCTGAAGGGAGGGGGGTGGTGAGGAGAGCAGGAGGAAGCATGTGATGTTTCTGACTGAGAAGGGCTTCCAGCTTACGACACGGGCAGCGCGCCTCGTAGGTGCTGCGTGAATGTCTGACTCGGTGAAAACAGTCCCGGAGCTCAGGTTCCTCCAGGCTCCTCCCGACCTTCCACTCACTTACATCTTCTACGTTCCCCATGCTACCCGCTGGAGATACAGTCCGGCCCTCAGCAGAGCTCTGGGAGGAAAGGGACCCGTTTTATAGGTGGGCCGGAAACGTCTAGTGCCTCACAAACGGCAGAGCTGGGACATCCAGAATTAGGCGCCTACAATTCTCTCAAACTATAACAAATGTTAGCATAATAATAGTAAAGAAACAAAACAGTAGCATACTAAAAACTATGCATCTTGGCCCCCTATGCTAAGCAAGCTTTACCAAGACTATTGGGCTCCAGGCACGTCCCTTTTCTGGAGGCGAGGAAACCAGGGCTCCGAGAAAAGCACTGACTGCTCCCGCACCAGCTAATACCCAGCAGGGCTGGGGTCCCCCCAGTGCAACTGTGCCGCGGGCTCATCCCCCGGTGCAGCTCGCCCTATAAACAGGTTTATGGCTCCATCCTTCAAAGCACATTCAAGTGAGGTTTATTACATAATAGAAAACAAAGACAGTTTTTTCATGTGTTTTCCTCTCAGGGAGTTTTATTAAAATGCAGTAAATCTCCAGGGCAGAGCGTGACTTTAATGCAAAGGACAGGAGAGCAGACCACAGGGAAGAGGGTGGGAGATGAGCAGGGGAAAGTGTAAAACTCCGGCTCCTACTTCAGACTCAGCCCCTCTGGAAACCACAAGGAGCTGTGCACTCCACTGGACAGCAAGGGGAAATGTCAAATACCTCCTCCTCTCCACGGTCTGCTTTGCCCGACAGCCTAACCACGCCCCCCCCCCCCCTACACCAGCCATGTGCTCACTGTAACCACCAGTCCTTGCAAGGCTCCCACCACCTACAGGACAGACGTCAGTCCTGCTGGGCTGACACACAGGCCTCCTTGGTCCAACCCCCACGGGACTCACACAGCCTCCCACCACCCGTGCCTACCTCCCTCTTTAGCCACTCCGAACTGCGCAGGATTCCTCCCACACCGGCTGGTCCACGCCTCCGTGTGTCTGCACGTTTCCTGTCTACAATGCCTTTCCCCTGCCTGTCTGCCTGGAAAACTCCTACTCATCCTTCAAAGTCCAGTTCCGACATCACCTCCTCTGAAATGACAAGTTACCCCCCCCATGGGTTCCTCAACACTAGATGCTAGTGCCCCCGTCAGTCTCTTCCTGTCTATCAAGGTTGGTATCTCATTCATGGCCGGTCCTAAGATCTAGCAAAGTGCTAGTACAAAGACGATACTCAAGAAATGTTTACAGAATTCAATTACCTGAAAGTGTGTCTTACTACCTTGTGTTCAGTGCTGGTGCCCCAGTCAGGCCTTCACCTGACGAGGGACACAGAGACCTAAGGGCCACTGTCTCTGGGTGCCCACACACCCTTTGCGGTCAAGAGAATAATGGCCCCCTACCGCATTCACGTCCTAAAGCCCCGAGCCTGAGCACATGTCACCTTGTGGGCAAAAGGCACTTTGCTGATGTGATTCAGATGGGGACATCACCTTGGATTATCCAAATGAACCCAGTCTGATCACATGAGTCCTTAAAAGGGAAAACCTTTCCAAGCGATGGTCAAAGAAGGAGATGGGAAAACAAAGGGTCCAAGAGAGTAAACCCTGCTGTGCAGGTGGCAGAAGCACGGGAGCCAAGGAATGCAGGTGGACCCTCGAGGCAGGAAAAGGCTGCAAACGGATGTTCCCCGGAGTCTCAGGGAAGGAACGCAGCCCTGTCAACAGCTTGATTTTAGCCGTGAGAGAGATCCCTATCAGACTTCTGCTCTCCAGCACTGCATAATAATAAATTGCTGCTATTTTAAGCCGCTAAGTTTGTGGGAATTTGCTATAATAGCAAAAACAAGTGAATGTACCCTGTGCACCAGCCTGGCTGTTTACCATGGGGTTCCCCAAACCCTGGGCATTTCCCAGCCTCTGCACCGTCGCCCTGCAGCTCCCCTGCCTGGGTTCCATTCCCCTGGTTCACCTGCCCTTCTCTGCCTGCTGAACTTCTACTCGTCCTTCAGAACCCATTTCCAAGGCACCTCTTATGGTCCAGCATGCCCTGGGGTGGGTCTGCCACATCCTGAGGCTAGCCGTGTCCCATGGCGCACATGCTGGAGGGCGCCATCTTGGATTCTCGGTTCTCCCACTGGGTGGCGTGACCCTGGATGGCAAGTGCCGGGGTTCTGTTCATTCTGAATCTTTGATGCCCAGAACAGTGCCTGGCACATAGCACAACGTTGGGAAGCAGCTGGTAAATGGCTGGGGCTCGGGGCAGTCAAGGTCAGGGGTTGTGCAGACCAGCGGTCACCTCCTTGCCCGCTGCCCCAGCTTCCCTGTCGCTGGACGTGTACCTGCACCAGAAAGGAGGTAGGGCTCCTCGCACGCCTCAGCTCCCCTGCTGGCTGGCTCTTTAATGTCCCATGTCCCCAGTACCACCCATCACAGTCTCGAGACAAACCCTCCACACACCCTGAGATCCAATATGTGGGAAAGAAAGTCACATGGAAGAGTTCATCCTAAGAACAGAACCAGAGATGTGGGAACAGCGAAGTACAAGGCCACTCACCACAGCTTTCTTTACACCTTTATATTCACAAAAATGGAACGTGACACAGGTACCTGAAATGAGGCTCCGGTTAAATAAATAATGCCTCCTTCCGCGGAGAGCATGTTAACCAGCCACTAAAATAGTGGTTTTGAAAATATGTGGGAGCACAGGAAAATGTTTAACATGTAATATTAAATTGGGATTCAAGATTTATAAAACATGTACATATTTGCATCTTAAAAAGACTAATGAGAATAGCCACCTCAAGTATTAACTGTTGAAATCTTGTAAAGTGTGTTAACACAGGGGATTTGTTCTTATGCCTCATTTATTTTACAGCTTCCAAAATTTCCCTAATGATCATATGTTGTAATTTTTTAAAAATAAGGTATTTATGGGGGAGAGTTTTCTGGAGCAGAATGTAGCGACACTCTTATTAAGAGTCTCTGTAAAAGGGGTAAAGATGTAACTCATCATCCTGCTTTGGACAACGTGAGGTCGTTACCTCTGATTCACGAGTGGCACTTTGTGGGTTTCCATGTGCCCCGTAAACCCCTGGCTCACATCTGTTCCAGAGCTTCTGCCAATGCCAAAATACAGGAAACCCCAGCCCCCCGAGATGAGATGGGCAGGGGGCTGTGGCAGAGGGTCTGGGGGCGCTCAGGGGAGGCACTGACCCAGCCAGAGTTTGATGGGGACCAGGGAAGGGCTTGGTGGGGAGGGGACATACGGCACAGTGGGGATGGGGGCCAGGGGAGGCAGGGAGGGACCCGAGGAGGCTGCTGTGGGTGGGGGGAGGCCCAGAAGCCCCCAGGGAAGCCCCTTGCCCCGTGGAGGTGGAGGGAGAATTCTCTACCAGGAGAACCTGCGAGTGTCAGGAGGACCAATGAGACGGCCCAAGGCTAATGCAGGCCTGGGAATCAGATCGTCACCACAGAATGCCCAGGGGGCCCCTCCCCTCATGAGCACCTGTCTCTGGTTTTGGAAAAAGCCTCTGAGATGAAGGAATGGATTGGGAAGCCATGCTGTGGGCTCAGAAGGTACAGGGTCACCTCTGTGGGCTGGGCTGTCATCATGGCTGCAAGGGAAACCAGATCCCCCTGCAAACTGTCAGAAAGCTACACTCAGCACAAACGCTCTGCTCAGGGCAGAAGTTGCCGGGACTGCTCCGAAGGACCCAGAAACCTATGTCCTGTCTGCTTCTCCCTGAGACCCCTTCTAGAGCCTGGGACGGCCTTTCCGGCCTGCAGGAAAACGATGGAGGAAAGCACGTATGATGGTCCGTGCCATGTGGGTGAGCCCAGGTGGCATGTAGCTCTCTAAGGGTGCGTCCCACATGGGAAGCCGGACTTGGGCCTAATCAGGATGGAGACGGCCAGAAGATTCCCGTCGCTTGCAAGGTCAGCAGCTGCACGTCCGTAATGCAGTCTCAGGTGAAAAAAGGCATGTGGGTACCTGCTGCACATGGACATGACAAAGCTTGGTGGGATGGATGCTGGGAGGGTGAGGATGGGCATACCTGAGAAGCTGCTTGGCCATAGCAACATGGGAGGTACTGAGTAGGGAGAGCTGCCCAGACAGACAGGAAGACCGTGCTGCTTGAGGACCAGGGCTGGATCTTCTTTCAGGAAGTCCTCCCTGATTATTACCACTCCCTCGACTCGACACAGTGGGCGTGTCTAGTGCTTCCTTGGTTCTCTTGGTCCTATCTCAACGCAGATTACGTGCCATTATCCTGGGCTGTTTCACTTATCTGTACCCCCTACTAAACTGAGAGTCTTGGGGGTCATTTACCATAGCTTACTCAAACCTGGAGCCTGGATGGATGGATAGATGGATAGATGGATGGGAGAGACATAGGAAGGGGAGAAAGGAGGAGGGAAGATCAGCAGGCAGAGAGCACAGTCAGTACTAGTGCCTGGAAGGCATCAGAGCGTGGGACAGAGGGAGCCCGGATCTGCGGCAGGGCAGGCATTTGTGTCAGCACAGAGGGGGTGCTGAGGACACTGAGGGATTTCCTCAAACTTCCTGTGACCTCTCAGCCACCCAAATCTTGTCCCAGAGCATTTTACAGGCATCTCAAAGCCTCAGATTCTGACCTCATCAGGATGTTGATTCAAATTGAATTATTTATTGATTAGACTCAAACCCTGGAAGCTTTTAAGGCAGCACCTCTCTCGATCCCTATCTGCTCACAGTCTTATTGAAATCAAACTCAGATCTCCATGGTGATGGGAAAGCAAACACAGAGAGAGACTGGCTGGGGAGTGAGAACGTAGCTGGTGAAAAGCCAACCAGACATTGTAAGGCAATGGATTGAAGAAGGAAACAGCCCTCTGACACCTACTAAGTGCAGATGTTTTACACACGCTATCTGTTGTCTTCATAACAACCTACGAGTCTGCGTCAGGCTCAGTGTACAGATGAGGCTCGGAGATGAAGCAGGGACATTCCAGAGCCAGAACGGAAACCAAGATCCATCTGCGTGGGGCACAGACCCACAGAGGAATTCTAGAGCGTGCGCTAGCCTGAGGGGAAAGCCCATTACAGTCTAAGACTTTCTAACAGACTCAAACCCCGTCTGGCTGGGCCACCAAAGGGCACAGAATATCTCTAATTTTCCCATCTGAAACCTGTGGCTACGAGAACTCAGCACCTTGTGCCTGTAAGACCCTATCAGCATAACTGCTCTCATTAGCCCTGACGTTTGAGGACCCGGAGAGACACGCTGTGTCGCCCCAGGGCTGTCCACCGGCTTCTGAAACACTGCACACACAGCTTGGCTCGGCTCTGTCCTTCTCACCCTCATGGCCGTCTGTGGATGTCCCCACCCCCGGCTGTCATCACCTCTGCTGAGAAGGTCCTTTATGCTTCCTTGTATTAATGAATGTCAAGAGGTCTTTGCATGGCTGTGGTCTGCTCAAATTCCTTACACTCTGCATTTGTAACACTTATCGCTAAAATTCTGTGTTCAAAAAGAGAGAGAAGGAGACAGTACGAGAACATGAAAGCAAACCTAACTTTAAATACAACAGTATAAGAGCACCGTACCATTGTATGGGAACAGACGTGACCGGAACATCTCAAATGTCAGCTCTACTGGAGTACAAATCCATAAAACAGAGTTTCCCAAAGTTAGTTCCATGGAAAACCAATCCTAGGAAATGCTCAGAACAAAAATAAAGTAATACATAAATATGAAAACTTATTAAGAAAATTAAATTAAAATCAATTTAATCCAATTAAACAAAAATTAAATTCAAATTTAAAATGAAATAAAATATGATAAAAATTGAAGATTATGGAATCAGGTGAGGTGGAAAAACACTGCATGACCTCGCTGGAGATGTGTGACATACTTCGGCATGTTAGGGGCACTGGTAAGTCCTACTGCAAAGAAATGTGATTCTTTTCAACCTAAGTATGTTTACCAAACACACACAACCACAGAACACATATTTTTTGGCCTCCCTGTGATACTTCTGTTATTCAGCAAACATTCACACCCCGACCCTACAGTGTTCGGCATGACCGTGTGACTTGCTTTGGCCAATGGGATTCTGTCAGTGTGATGTGAGCAGAAGCCTTAACCATGCTTGTGTCATTGGGTTTGGCTCTTGAGCTCCAGCATTGTGCATGAGAAGAACCTATCTTGATGGCTTCTGCCCCATAGGCTTTGGTCACAGAACAGACAACAGATGAAGCAGACCCATGCCGTCCTGCAGCCTGAAGTGGGGCCACCCAGCCATGCCCAGTCTACAGGAACCAAAACACAGTCAGCACAGAGGTGTGAGAATTAGTGCTTGGTATATACCACTGAGTTTGGGGGCAGCTTGTTACACAGCATTATTCTCACAATAGCTGACTAATACATCATCCTACA
Organism: Rhinolophus hipposideros; assembly: GCF_964194185.1. Taxonomy (NCBI): domain Eukaryota; kingdom Metazoa; phylum Chordata; class Mammalia; order Chiroptera; family Rhinolophidae; genus Rhinolophus; species Rhinolophus hipposideros. The sequence continues at coordinate 107,916,746 of NC_138047.1, read as the reverse complement.
GAAATATTGTTCTGAGAACTGCACTTTGAGACATTACAAAATGACATGAAAAAAACATTCTTAGGAGGAAATATCCTTAGAAGGTTCTAGGAAAGAGTGAATGGCACATGGTAGGGGCTCCAGACACATAGCTTATAATTAAGGGTCCCGGAGTGGACTTGGGCTATTTGCAATGGAAAGGCAGGGTTTAAGAACCAATTAAGCAACCCAGTGGAAGAAGACAGGAACGAGATATGAGCAGGTAAATACCAGAGGACGAGACTGAATGGCCAATAAACAAAAGAAAGTATGTTCAGTCTCATGAGGAATCGGGAAAATCCAAAATAAAACCACAATGAACTCCATTCTCACCTCCACTTAAGTGCAGACATTTAAAGTCTGATAATTCAGGACCTGGAGCCAGAGTCACGCCGCAGACAGACTGGCAATAGGGAGAGAAAAGGGTGCTAGAGCCACAGGCCAGATGCTGCCTGCAGCCCCATGGGAAGGGCAGCGCCCAGGGGATGAGGCCCCTCGCACTCCCACAGCAGAGGGAGGCATAACTCAGCCAGCGGACGTGAGCCGCAGGGATAAACACCGGAGCCAAGCTGGGAGTCTAATCAGATTTCTACACACTGCATGGTGCCATTTATATCAATTTTAAAAGCACGCTGAACTGTGGAACGTATTGATTACAAATAGGCACAACATGTGCACTTAACATATGGGCATAGTTGGGGATGACCCACACCAATTTCAAGGCAGGAGTCACCTGTGGGTAGGCGATGGTGGGCCGTGCAGGTGGTAGGAGGGAGGGAAGAGTCGGCCTTAATCAGAATCTGTACCAGTGTGTTTTTTAAGCAATGGAGAGCCCAAGCAGAAACCCATGAACACCCCTTACAGCTGGGGAACCGCCTGGGTTAGAGTAGCTGCTGCGGTAACACCTGAAGCCCTAAACTTCATTGGCTTCGTCTGTACTGTTCCTGCTCACCATCCACTTGCCCAAACTGATCAAATGATTCCAAAATAACTTCAAGGGGAGCCGGGGAAGGGAGGAAATGCTTAGATTATGTGGTGAGATGATGGTCTCTGATACATGGACACCTGGCCATGGTATACTCCATTCCACACTTTCTATATATGTTAAAGATTTCATTTTAGGTGAAGATAGAAGAGAATCACTACCCCCACCCCACCCCAACAAAAGGTATAGGATTCCACTAAGTCACTCAGAAAAGCTGAGACCCACCCACTCCAGTACTCCCGAGTTTGCCCCTGACTGGGTCCTGCCCAGGTCAAATGTGCCAGTGAAATGGTAGGGCTGGCATGGCGCTCATACCGTCGTGGTTCAGAGGTGACAGAGGCACAATGTCATGTGGGCTGTGAGACTGGGGCTGTCATTTCAAATCTGCTCAGTGTGAGGTCACAGATAGTCCCAGGGGCTGCACCGTGGGAAGCTGAGCCATCGTCAGCTTCCTCTCTGGCTCAGGCTGCTCCCAGGCTGCTCTTGCTCTGACGGCATCAGAGCCAACTCTGTGCTCCTGGGCCCACACCATCCTCCAGACTTGCCCCATAGATGTAAGGGTCTCTCAGGTCCGGCAGTGTTTCCCAAGAAGCACCTCACCATCTGTCTTCCATCCATCCATCATCCACCCACCCACCCACCCATCCATCCATCCATCCATCATCCATCCATCCATCCACCCACCCACCCATCCATCCACCCATCCATCCACCCATCCATCCATCCATCCACCCATCCATCTATCATCCATTCATCATCCATCTATCCATCATCCATCCATCCACCCACCCACCCACCCATCCATCCATCCATCCATCATCCATCTATCCATCCATCCATCCATCCATCCACCCACCCATCCATCCATCCATCCACCCATCCATCCATCCATCCACCCACCCACCCACCCACCCATCCATCCATCCATCATCCATCTCTCCATCCATCCATCCATCCATCCACCCATCCATCTATCATCCATTCATCATCTATCTATCCATCATCCATCCATCCACCCACCCACCCACCCACCCATCCATCCATCCATCATCCATCTATCCATCCATCCACCCACCCACCCACCCACCCATCCATCCATCCATTATCCATCTATCCATCCATCCATCCATCCATCCACCCACCCATCCATCCATCCATCCACCCATCCATCCATCCATCCACCCACCCACCCACCCATCCATCCATCCATCATCCATCTATCCATCCATCCATCCATCCATCCATCCACCCATCCATCTATCATCCATTCATCATCCATCTATCCATCATCCATCCATCCACCCACCCACCCACCCACCCATCCATCCATCCATCATCCATCTATCCATCCATCCATCCATCCATCCATCCATCCATCCACCCACCCATCCATCCATCCACCCATCCATCCATCCATCCACCCACCCACCCACCCACCCATCCATCCATCCATCATCCATCTATCCATCCATCCATCCATCCATCCACCCATCCATCTATCATCCATTCATCATCCATCTATCCATCATCCATCCATCCACCCACCCATCCATCATCCATCCATCCACCCACCCACCCACCCACCCATCCATCCATCCATCATCCATCTATCCATCCATCCATCCATCCATCCACCCATCCATCCATCCATCCATCCATCATCCACCCGTCTATCATTTATCTCATCATCCATCCTTGCAAGAGGAGAGGCTTGGACAGGAGCCAGGGCAGCAGGGGAGTGAGCTGACAGGGCTGCTGGGACCCCATGAGGACAGAGGTGGAAGGGAGCATGGCTGAGGGGACAGATGGGGACAGGTGCAAGAGCCACTGAGGAAATCCGATCTAGGAGCTACCACCAGAGTTTGTGATGTGCTGTGCAGCGAGCTGAATGGTGAAGCCAAAACGATCTGTCCGCGTCAGGCCCCCTGAGACTGTGCGTGACCTTATTTGGGAAAGGGGTCTTTGCAGATGTGACTAGGTTAGAGATCCCAAGATGACATCATCCTGGAGTACCCCAGTGGGCCCTAAATCCAATGACAAGTGTCCTTATAAGGAACACGCAGAGAGAAGACAGGAGAAGGTCATGGAAGATGGACACAGGTTGGAGTGAAGTGGCCGCACGGCAGGCCCCCAGCCAGCGGGCAGGATCCCATCCAGAGCCTTCGAAGGGAGTGCCCACACTTTGATTCCAGACTTGTGGCCTCCAGGACTGTGAGAGAACAAACTCCTCTTGCTTTGAAGCCCCCGGTTTGCAGTCATTTGTTCCCGTGGCCCCAGGACTTGGGGACGAGGGCAGGATGGGCTGGTCTGAGTGAGGGTTCTCTTCAGTTACCGTTAGTCCCAGGAGGCTCCAGAGGGAAGGTGTGGGTGGAAGGACCAGCTCTGTGCCCTTCAACAGCTGATGACAACAGTGGCTTTCCCAAAGGGGAGGGGCTCGCGCCCTCCCTGCCCCCTCTTGCATTGATTCAAAGGGCTCAGAGGCTGAGCAGAGAACACTACCCCCAACCCAGAAGAAAGGGGCAGACCATTGGATCATCAGGGCCAGCAGGGGTGAGGGGTGAAACACTGCGGACATGCGGCTCATGAAGTGAAGGACAATTAAAAAGGCACTGGGCTTAGATTTCAGAGAGCCTTTTCCAGAATGTAAATATGACACCTGTCATTACAAATGTATTTATTGTGATTACCCAGGAGGCTTGGTGCACGTATAATAAGTGTGTCTTCAATACCCCACGTAATACGTGTTCTCCAGGTACAGGCACTGTCAGCCCATGTCCACATGCACCTTAAACGACAGACAGAGGGCGAGGGGCGGGGGGCATCATGACAAGAGGCCAATGACAACCTTGCCACTTCTAAACAACACTCATGCAAGTCCCCAAAATAGAGGGGCGGTGAGCAGATAATGGTCACAAGAGAAAAGGTGATTAGCAATTAGACGTAGAGAACAGCTCGCCCTCGTGAGGAACCAAGGAGATGCAGCTTCCAAGAACTCTGCAGTCTGTTTGGGCCGTTACAGATGAGTGGTCAGACCCGAGCTGGCGGGCAGCAGGGCGCTGCCCCAGGTGACGGCTGGCATTCCTCCTGACAAAGAATGCGGCCTGCAACGCACCAGCCATAAATCTGCTCACACGCTCCGGCTCCGTGATGTAACTCCCTGAAATCCATTGCATGGAACAAAATGAAAAGGAAAACGACATGCCTAAATTTTTTATGGCAGCATCATGGCGAAGCATTAGAATGAATCAACTGGAGGGGCTGGTCCACGGCCATAAAAAAATGATGACGCTGATGATGATACAACATGGAAAAAGTGGAAACAGGTATGAAAGGAAGAGGAGCACAGAGCTCTGGGATGAGTCTAGTAACTGCACAGACAGGGCCGCAAAAAACGGCGAGATAAACAAAGACAGTAATTGCGCCCAACGGGTGGGGACGTGGGCGAACGTTCTTGAAATGACTAATGCTTTGGCATGTATTTTTAATGAAGGAAAGGAAATGTCTGAGTATAGAGACAGTGATGAGGAAGGAACATGGAAAATTAAAGTCTGTTGATGTGTTGTGGAGAAAAACTAAACGGTGCACTGTTCCACGGATATTTCATATATTATCTCACCCACAACTTCCCACTCAGGGGTATTTTGTCCCCACTTCACAGGTAAGGAAACTGAGGCTTTGGGGAGGAATGAGGAGCCCCCTGGGAATGGCTCCATGGCGGTGGTTTGACCTCTGGGCCTCCCCACTTGCTCCTGAAGAATTCTGCGTGGGAGCCAGTAAACAAGGAGTGCGGGTCCCCAGCCTGGGGCCAGCTGAGGTCAGTCCCACCTCCACCCTGGCCCCACAAAGACCTGCAGCAAACTTTAACTGCACCCAACAACTTTGTCTGTATAAGCACAGATGACACATGCGCTATTGGGACAACATTTACGACATCCTCATTTGCTGTCTCCAGCCACGCCAGGTGCCACAGGGAGTGGAGGGAACCGACCTGCTGGATAGATGAGCCAGTGCCACTGCAGACCTCCCACCTTCAATAGTCACTGCTGTACAGGACCGAGGGTGAATGAGGGGGCTGGGGAATCCTGCTGGGGGGAGACAGGACTCAGTGCCTGGCCACTTGGTAGCCAAGGGGACCTGTCCTTGGACCATCCACCTCATAAGAGGCGCAGGGGTAAGAAAACTCAGGGCACCGCGACAGTCCCCTTGACCGAGCCAGCTGGCCGCAAGGCAACACAGTTCCCTACACAGCAAAGAAAGGACCCCGCTCAACGTGCCATTTCAACAACTTCCCAGAGCATCATGGAAATCACTCACCAAGAACCAACAGAAAGGACCATTGAGCCCTTTTGCTAAAAGCTGAGCCAAACACTGAAAATACGTCACTTCAAGGTATCTGCACACACATCAGGGGTTCTGAGAAGCAGTTTGGGTGTTCTGTACAGATTTCAAGTAGAAAAATGAATTAATGATTACGGGAATGAGAACACATCTTGGAAACCAAAATGGTTCAGTGAGCATGTGGAAGTGGCGAGCGGTACACGGAGGAAGCAGAACCCTCGCAATCCGAGCCCCAGGCGCTGGGCACCCCGCTTCTCGGGTGACAGATGTAAATGCTGAACATGATAATCACCAAGATGATTTCTGAAAACCTCCTTCTCTCCCTCCCCATTCAAAACATCAAAGGGCCGCCTAACGTTCTTGGACTGAATTCACATTTCACAAATAAAGAGATCTCCCCCCATCGTCAGCGGGTTATTTATTTACCGAGCTCTTCGGCTGAGCCAGGAAGAAAGAAAGCTGCCTGGACAATGAGGCTGATGGGCGTGTTTGCTGGACACCAGGAGCTGTGGCCGAAGTTCAGGGCGCAAAGGGGATTGTGCACTGACCTGAATTCACAGGAAGCCCACTTCCTGAGGGGGGGAAGGGAGGGGTAGGAGGAAATAAAAAACCAGAAAGAAAAGGAAAGACGCATTCTGAACGACTGCCTATTCTCCAGTGCTGTGTGTGCCTACTGACAAAACTCTGAATTTGCTTTCAACTTCTCCTACATGCATCTTCTAGCCAGAGAAGAGTCGCCAGGCAGCCCACTCGCAGAGCTGCTCCAGTGGCATTTGGATCTCAGCCTGCAGCCTCGGGAGATGCACAGAAGAAAGGCCCACCCTCGGGCTCACTTACCGCCACAGAGAACTTTCCAGAACCTTCCCCATGTCCGCATGGTAATACTTCGTCAAGATCAAGATCACCTGTGGTGGCAACAGAAAGAAAAAGGCAGAAATCAGTGGGTTTTGAGGTTCTCAAAGAGGGATATGATGACACTCGCCCCACCCAGCACCCAGAATCTGGGGGTCTCTGGGGTACCGGCTCCCCAGGCCTTCCTCGGTTGGCTCCAGACACCGCGCAGCACAGCACTCCGACACAGGGCTGGTTTCTGCCCTGAAAACTCGCGTCTGCTCTCCAGAATGACTCTGAGAACATGCCTGTCCATGAGGTCTGCCCAGTAGCTGCCACTCGGCGGGGATCATTCAACCCCAGCCCCGACAATCTCCAACTGTGGTCAAAGGGACAGCTGAGGCAGTGGTCCCAGGGCGAGTGCAGAACACAACAGGCCAGGCTCCCAAAGGTGAGGCTCTGTCCCACTAGCACCCTGGACGACAACCTAAATCGGCAAGGGCTGCACCCAAGACAACAGCAGGCCCGGAAGTGAGAGCTGCCATTGCTTTGCTCAGAGCGGAGGCTGACAGCAGAGCCCATGACCATGGGTTGGGCGGATGTGAGACGGTAGCCCACGTAGCTGGACGTGTCCGTCCATCACCCATGGCACACACACTTCTTTCCTTGTCAATTAACTATTCTCCCCCTTCACACACACACTGGGCCCTGCCTACCAAAGCCATTTTCACCACATGCCTGTGCAAACAACTCTGCTATTTATGAAAGTGAAAACTAAATGTGCTCGTCAGCATCCCAGGGATCCACAACACAAACATATGAGCAACACTCACAAGGAAAGGAGGACTCGCTGGCCGGCCGCGGGAAACAGCCCCGTCCCCAACAGCCACTGCACTTTCATGTACATCAAATCTCATTGCACTCACTGACATTCCCTGTCAGCCACTCCGACACTCCCGTTACCATGGGAACCCCAGGAGGTAAAGTGGGAACAGCCCAGGTTCCCAGCACAACGCGTGAGCCTGTTTAACTTGGGGTCACCACACTGGTCATCACCAAGCTTGGCTCCCTCACAGGAGCTGAACTTCCTCTGCTCTCAGCATGGCTGCTGCAGACATGGTCTCAATGATCTTTCTTTCGCTGGTGATTAAAGCGGGGAAGATGTGAGGGGGACGCCAACCAAGACGGGTCTGTGTGCCTTTCAGAGGCAATGATGATTAAAAAAGATCGCAGGCCCGTCAGTCAGTGGAGGCGCGATGGGGCCCTCCTTGCTCCGGAACAAAGCGGTTCTCCCCTGCCAGGCTCTCCGGCAGCCCCGAGTGAAGCCAGAACCCTCTGAAGCTCAAGGAAGGCAGGCAGAATGACAGGGCCTGGATCACAGGGGATGAGCGTCTTTTTAACCTATTGATTTATATTTTATAGTCTTGCTATTCCCAGAAGGGATTTCAAGGAGCCAGAGGAAGGGACCTCAAAGTCCATCAAGACTGAAATCTTCGAGGCAGCATTCTGATCAAGCAGTGGGCTTGCACACCTCGAGGGTTAGGGAGCTCACCCCCTAACTCGGCACGGGTAACTTCTGCCCACGTGGACTAGTTCTGGATGATCCCTGAGCAGGGCTAGTTCCCCTCCTGCTCCCTTCTGGGTGAGAGTCTCTACTCGTGCGCACCTCACTTCCTTCTCAGCTCCAGCCACTCTGGGCCTTTGCACAAGCTGTCCTCCTCTTAGGACCCTCTTCCCCAACCCCCATGCCTAATGCCTTGTTAATTCCTACTCAACTTTCAGATCTCAGTTTAATTGACACCACCTCCAGGAAGTTTCCGAGACCCCTCCCTTGAGGTTCACAGCCCCCTCCATCCTCCCCAGACCCTGTCCTCCCCTCCCCCTCCCAGCATGGCTCACAGGAGCTGTTTCCACCACTAGATAATGAACCCTTTGAAGGAGAGGACAGGTCTTGCTCACTTTTCATCACTCCCCCATGTCTCTGTGACATTGCCTTCCAGGAATGGGACATGCAGATGTCTGACCCACTGGGTGGTCGTCACCCAGGTCTAGCCCAGGCTCTTTACCCGGAAAGGCCAACCCTGCCCCCAGTGAGAGAAGCCCACCTCTCGGCTTTCCCCACACCTGCCCGCCCCTGAGGCCACTGGGGTTGGGGTTCCAAGGACACGAGCACCGACAGGAAGCCGCTGGGCTTCCTGTGACCCTGGGCCTCAGCCCCTCGGTCATTGTCCAACCAGGTCCCATTCGGCCTCGCGCTGATGGCTGGAGACACGCACACTCCACAAGAGCCGTGCCGACCGGCCAGGTACCCTATCTGTACCACACCCGCTGTTAGGAGCTGCCTCCACCAACGTGCCCATCTGACACATGTCCAGACCCCCTCCAGGCCAGGGCCCTGAGTCTTCAAAACAGCCAGTGGGCACGCACTGTGAGGCAGCCTGTCACCTATTTGCCTTCCAAGGGTTCAAGAATAATCAAAAAAATCACACATGCGCAGGCCCAATTCAGTTGTCAATCAATAAGCACACTGCACAAAAAATAAACGATAAAGAAAGAAAGAAAAAAAGAGCAGCAAGAACTCGGGGTTAATTGTGAACTCCATTGGAAAAAGGGAAAACTGGGAGTTGACCTATGAGCTCCCCCCCCCCAATCACTGATGCCCTCCAGGCCAAGCAGGAAGGGCTAGCCCCACTATGCTCTAGTCTGGGGCCTGGCTGCTCACAGTGGGGTCTGGGACCTGCCAGCAGCCTTCCCGGGAGCTCCTAGAAACGCAGAACAAGGAGAGGGCCCGTGCCAGACCTGAGGACGCAGAATCTGTGTGTTAACATCAACGTTTGAGAAGCTGCACTGGCAGGTCCCCACCTGCTTGCCCACATGAGAAGCTGGGTCTCTTAGTACCACTGAAGAGGGTCTGTCCTCTCCATCCTCATGCAGCGGACCATCCCCCGCTGACCCAGCAGCAAGCACACACCACCCTTAGGCTCACACTCCCGCCAGGACTCTCAGTCACCCCAGGGCCTTTGCGTATGCTGATCCCTGTGCTTACAGCATTCCACCTGCCCCTCTACACTGCCACCCTGCTGCTCGTTCTTAAAGCCACTTCCTCCTGGAAGCCTTCCCCAGCCACCGAAGGCTGTCAGATCCAGGAGAGGCGGCACCAAGTCCACCTCTGTCTCCCGAGCGTAGCCAGGTGCCAGCACATAGTGCGGACCCAATAAATAACTGCTGAGTGAATGAATCAGCTGCAAACCAGCTCCCAAAAGCCAAGAGCGACTCCTGCTGTCGCCTTTCCCCACCCCATCCCATCTGTCCACTTGCCCAGGGGTGGAAGTTGACTCTGGAATGTGTACGACATTCCATCACTCGGAACAACAGAACTCACGGGTCTGGGAGCCCACGAGGACTGAGGCCCAGACAGGGGCGGCTCCAGCCCAGGGTCACCTGGCACCTGTGTTACCCTATCCCCAGACTGGGCTCCTTTTCCCACAGCGGGCAGGCATGAGCTCGAGCTCTGCGTCTTTGGGGCTGAGCCCCATCCTGCTCTGCCTGATGCCCCCCAGGGTGAGTGAGGCACACGGCTAGGAGCCAGCCCACATGGAACCCTCCCTTCGCACTCTAGCGTCACTGGAGAGTAATGGAGAGTAATGGTCACACGTCCCTAGAGGCCAGGATGACGGAGTGTGATAGCACTGAGGAGGGCTTGACATATGACCACCCCTTCCCTCCTCGGTGACCAGAAGGAGAGCCCGGGGCTGTTGGCTGGAGAGGTGGCCCTGGGCTCCGAGTCACCCTGGCCCCAAATAGGATCCCTTTCTTCCCACAAAGCTGTGCCCTCATCTGACCAGTCTGTGTTGGCTGCTGGGGGCCCAGAAGAAGCCCAGCTGCAGGAAGAGAAGTCAGGGCCACACAGCAAGTGCCACGTCGAGCTGGTTCCCTCTCCCTGGCCTTGAGTATACAACTTCTTCCCTGCCCCCCACTGCACTTATCAGAGGTGGCGGGAGAGGCGGCCACGGCACCGCAGCCACCGGAGAGCAAGGGAGGAGCAGGGAGGGTGCAGCAACGGAAGGCTTCCACGGCTCTCTGTGAATGCAGAAAGCACAGACGCCACCCAACGCAAGGCCCTCGTTTCAGAAGCCTTCGCCATGACAAGGAGGCAAGTGGCTTTGGGGGAGGAGGGTTTCTGAGAAGAGTCTGGGCTGGGAGGGCTCTCATACCTCTCCTTCTAGGAGGAGTGACATGGAAGGATATGGGCAAACCAGGCCGCCAGGGCGCTGTAGCTCTGAGCGCCAGCTTTCACCCCACAAAGGCGGTTTGCCCTCAGTGCCCTGGCCCTCACAGGACCCTGCCATCATGTCAAGTAGCATCATGGGGGGAGGCTGGGTAAGGATGCCTGGAACTCTGTGCTACTTGTATAATTTCTTGTTATGATTCTCAAACAAAATGTTAGAAGAGAGAGACTTGAGAAATATATAAACCGGATACCAAGTAAAGGGTTTGAGACTGTGCAAGCCTCCCACCTTCGCCCGCCCACCTCCATTGACCTCAGGACACAGCTGGGCCTCAGCCATGCTCAAGCCCACTCTCAAGCCCGCCCTGTGGACGGAGGCCACAGTCCACACGGACACCCATCAGCACAGCAGCAATGGGGGGCGCCCTCCGCATGATGAGAAGGCCCTGCCCAGCTGTCCCCAGTACATGAGGACCGGAAATGGGGTCGGATGTAAGAAAGAAAAGAGGACTTGGGAAGCAAGAAAGAGAACAAGTCACATGAGCCGTGGCCTTGAACCCGTGACCCCTGCCCACCAGTGGCCATGGCCCTTTCTTCCTGGGAGGTCCCATCCCGAGCACTGGCCTCCGGATGTGCCCAATAAACAGGCACCTCCCGATGGACGCCCAGGACTCACGTCCCCTCCCGATGGACGCCCAGGACTCACGTCCCCTCCCGATGGACGCCCAGGACTCACGTCCCCTCCCGATGGACGCCCAGGACTCACGGACCCGTGCTAGCTGGTGGCCGACACACTCACCGTCCATCACTGGACGCTACACACTGACAGGCTGTCCTTGGTCTTGGTGGGCCCCCTCGGGAGCCAGTGTGCAACACCCCTCCGCACCGGGCCACCTGAGAGCCCACTGTGACCCAGCGAGGTCCCCGTTACACCTTCTATGCCAGCTTTGCACAGGATGCCTTACAGCTCCAAGCTCAGATCACAGCATGGTCGTACGTCACCACTCCTCTGCGAGCCCTTGTGCAAACAAGAGGCTGCATTAAGAATGACTGACCTCGAGGTAAGGCCTCGAGGCCGCTGCACAACTGACCGACTCCTCGGTACATCCACCTGGAGCTGGGCAGCTCTCCATCTCACATTTGCCGCAGCACTTGGCAGGGTTTGGGAATGAATGAGTGAGTGAATGAACAAATGCACGCATGACGCGTGGACACGAGCTCCAATCAGGCAGGGTGGCAGCGGCCCACCTAGAACACGGCCTGCCCCTTTTGCACCTGCAGTCTTTCCCCGTGTGCTGCTCTCCCTTTGCTCTGCCTTCCAGCCATTCCTGTAACACCCTCAGCCTCGCCGGGCACTCCTCCCAGGGACTCACCGCAGGCCCGTCCTTCGGGGAAGACGTCCAGAGCCCTCACGTGTCCCAGGTCGGTGACTTGTCTGGGTCCCCACCGGCCCTGCATGCAGTGGGCTGGATGCAGCCCAGCAAGGTATTTCCACCAGGAACCTGTGAGCATGACCTTATTCAGAAAAGGGCCTGTGAGGATGGAATTACAGATCTCAAGATGAGATCATGCTGGATATATGAGGGGCCCGAAATCCAGGGACAAGTGTCCTCAGGAAGAAAAGGAGGCATGACGCCCAGCAGAAGGCCCCAGGAAGATGGAGGCAGAGATCGGGCCGGTCATACATCCACAGGCCAAGAAAGGACAAAGACAGCAGCAAACGCCTGGCAGCTGAGAGAGGCGGGCGCAGTCACCTCTGCCTCGGGAGCCAGCCCTGCGACACTGGGACCTCACACGCCTGCTGGTTTAAATCAGTCTGTGGTACTGAGTCACAGCCGCGAGGAAGCAAACACCCTGACTTCCCACAGTCGGCCTTCTGCTGCCCATGGCTCTGACAGTCCACAGTGACCCTGAGGGCCAGGACGTGCTGTGTGCTGGGCTCCAGGCCCCACGCAGGATGGACAGAGCATGGTGGGGAGGGCCGTCCCCACTCAAGGAAACGTCCTCCTGCCCAGACTCTGCCACGCCCACCTGGAAAACCCAACTCCATGTCCGACGTCACCTTGGGGACCACCGTGGACTCCGGTCAGAACATTCTCCTCCTCTCTGTGTTTCCACAGGAAAGACCACCTGTACTCATTCCTATCATGGTTGAGCCAGGTCCCCCCAGATGTGGAAGGACTACGCCGTGGTGACTGTGACCTTGTTTAAAGACAGGAAAACTAAAGTGAGGTCGTTAGGCTGGGCCTAACCCAATGTGACCGGTGTCCTACAACAAGGGGAAACTGGGACACAGATAGACGATGTGCACGGAGGGAGGACGGAGTGAACACGCAGGGAGAAGACAGCCAAGGCCGCCTGCAGCTACCAGGAGCCCGGAGACAGACGCCTGGATCAGACGCCTCCTCACGGCCGCAGAAGGAACCGCCTGCCAACACCTTGGCCTTCTGGCTCCAGCCAACACATTTCTGAATTTCAGCCACTCTCTTTTCGGTCATTTGTTACGTTGGCCCCAGGACACTAATACCCGTTTTCCAGATGAGAGCACAGGCTCAGCTGGTTCGAGGTGACACAGTGAGGTACGCTCCGCGCTGGCCCAGGGACCATTCACTCGGACACCTGGCCTCAGACAGAAGACAAGCTGGGAGGCACCCAGGCAGCAGCCCCGCGCCCCGGAGCTCCCCTACTCGCTCCCTCCCAAGTGCCACCTCAGGAAATGCTGGGGTCCCGCCTTGGGCTGAGACAGGTGACAGCCCCGCCCCTCCATCAATCAGGTGTCTTTCACAGGCACGAAACCCAATGCTTAAAAAAAGAGAGTTGGGAGCTAAGCTTCTAAAGGACTTCTATTCATCAAAATCAGTCAGCAGAAAATAGATGTAGGAACATTACTGAGCTGTGGAAAACGGCGTTTTTACATCAAATCTGTTTAAGGGATAATGTATATTTTAATAGGTGGGTCGTGGTAGACTTGCCACCCCAGCTGTCCTGTGAAAATATTATTGGCTCTTCATTCCTCATCACCTGATTGAATTTGAATTTCACCCATTACTCCTTTTTAACAGTCACTTTAAGTAAAGTTATTAATGAAATTATAAGATTCTTTTCTTCTATTTTTTCTTTTTTTGCCCTTGCTGTTCAAAATGGTGCCCTAGTGTTCCTACCTGGAAGAGCTGGCGTTTTTCGGATCTATTTATGGCAATAAAAAGTTGCTATTGCACCTCTCTCAACACACAAAGTGCTCAGGGTCTCTCCTGGGGGTGGGTGGGCATGGCTGGTCCTGTTTTTAAAACAAATCCCTCCCAGGCGCCGGTGCCCTCCCCATCCAACCCGCCAGCCCCAGCCAGACAACCACACGCTCATTTCTTCCAAGACTTTCTCTTTGGAAACAATGCTGTCACCTCAGAACAGAGGAGCTCGGAACAAAGGAAACGCAGATGAAGGGAGAGAGGAGCCTAAGGTACATCCAACCGGGAAGGTGAGATTTTGGCTACAGGAGCCTGGAACGATGCCCCTTGGCCTTAAGGAGTCCAGACAGGCCGGCCACCCCCAAAGGCCAGTGTCGGGGTTGTCAGGAAAGCAGGGGGCCTGGTGGTCAATACCAGCTTGGAGCAAGCCTCTCGGGACACATCTGAGCTCTGCGAAGACTAATTTATCTTTTCACGAATGTCGGCAAGAGAGATTGATAATGGAATCGCGTCCCTGCTTCTGGAATCTACCCTCCTCGCCATCTGGGGTACAAGATGACTTCTGGGGGCCCGAGGCAGCTGGGCCTCTAGGGCCACTTCCTCCATAAAAAAATAACAATTATATTGTACAGCTGCTTTGGTATAAAGAAGGGCATATTTGTATTATATATCAAAACATTTCCTTGACCTAAATATTTACTTTTCTTCTGACCTTAACGGAAATTAAACCATTTTTGTGAGTCCCTAAATGTCTTGTGGACCCTGGTAAGGAGCCACAGACCCTGCAGCTGCCCCCAGCGGCCCACCCATCCGGTGCCTTCTTCCCACCCTGACCCCTGACCAGCACCCTGACCCCTGCACGCTGGATGGACCTGCAGTCTGCCCCCCAGCAGCCCCTGAACCTGGTTCTCAAACGCAGATGGATCGTGACACTCTCTCCATGCACCCGGGACAGCGACTTTGACACTTCCTCCCAGAGGGGATCCTGTTAAGAACCTGAGGACATCTAGAAACATACAGGCCCTTCAGCACAATTTTCTGCCCCATTTCAGGGTTTAGGGACCCGTGTGGGACCCAATCAGTCTACGGGCCCGTAAGCCCGCCCATTCCCGGCAGGTGGGCAGAGATTCAGTGCCTCACGGGGCCATTCCACCTGGGGACAGCCCAGGAGATGCCAGCTGGGAACTCACTGTACAACCAGCAGTGCTACGTAAATACAAGTGAGGGTGATGCCGCCATCACTCCCAGGCTGCCCGGAACCCCATCGCTGGCCGCCAGGGCCTGCGGGACCACGAACCCCATCGCTGCACCACTCGGCTCTAGGCACCACCAGCTTCGGGGCCTGGCTCACCTCACTTCTCACCCCGAAATGCCTCCCCAACTCCACAAGGGACCCCACCCACCCTTCCGGGTCCTTCGAACGTCTCGGAGCCTCTCCTAGCTCAGACTTTCCCCGGGATGACGGCGTTCCTTGGACCTGAGTCACTTTCTTCCTCGTACCCCAGCCCATCGTGCTGTGCGCTCTCTCCCTGGAGACAGCTCAAGGGCGGGCTTGGTGCCCACCTGCAGAGCCCTGGCACCAGGAAGGGCTGGCGCAAAGCTGGGGTTTGTGACTGGTCGTCTGTCAATGCTGCCTGAATTACATCTTGCCTCCTCTCACGGTTCACAGTTGGGGTCCATCCCCAGTACCTGGCACACAGTAGGTCCTCAGGCTACATGTGGCTACAGGGCAGAGTTTGTGCCCTGGGTTGGGATGAGAAGTGTCCAGTGTTCTGGGACATTGTTTCGCAAAGAAAGTGTAAGTGGTACTTTGAATAGGAAAGAGAGTGGGGGCGGGGTGCTGCAGGAGCCGTCCCTCAGCCTCCAGACCCCTCCTGTCACTCACCCACCCCTGCCAGGGACACCAGCTGTGGTGGGGGATGGGGAGGGGGCGGTGGGGCAGTGGGAAGGGGAGGTTTCTGCAGAAAAGGGATCTTTCAGGTGCTGCCCTGGCACAGCCTGTGATGGAACCTCCTGCGAAAGGCTGGCCCTGGGCACAGACTGCTGTCCTCAGGCTCATCCCCCAGCTCTGTGCTCCGGTGTCTGCCTGGCCACCCCTGTGCCACAAGTGGCTGTCCTTTCCCAGCAGAGCCTGGAATTGTTGTCAGTGTCAGGCAGCCAGACAGCTGAAGGAACCGGGGCCTGGTCACCCCGGGGCCACGTCCGACAGCTGCACCAGGGCCATCCAGCCAGAGGGCACACCCCTGAGACTGTTCACACCAACCCACTTCTCCTTAAGCAGCGAATGTCACATTGTTTCCACAAACGGCAAACTGGGCATCACCTCCATGGAAGTCACACAGGCCGTAACCACAAAAACAAGCCCAATGAAAACAATTCACTCTCTCCTGCCACCTGCGGTTTGCCCTAGACAGCTCAGGGGCCGGGGCCAGCCCTCGCTTTGTCATAGGAACAGGGAGCTGTCAGCGGCCTGCTTGCCACAGGTCAAGCTGCTCTCCTATTGTCAGCGTGGGGGAGGGTGGAAGCAAGGCTGAGATCCCCTTCCAGGCCCCCAGGGCCATTGGATGCTCCTGTCCTGCCAGCAGCAGAAGTCCCACACTTTGGAAAACACGCTGCTTCTCTGAATGCAGAATCCTCCACCTCAGTGCCCCCCCTCAGCCCCCCAAACCACCCAGGAATCCAGTGACGGGGAGCTCACTACCTCACAAATGGGACTCCCACATGACAGGAAACATCAGTGAAATTGCCAAGAACTGTCAGCAACTTCAGGTTCTGTACAAAACCAAGCTACAGCAAAATCCCATCCTCTGCGAATGCTCTATCTGCAAAGCCCAGAAGCCGTGCGGCTCCAGGAAAGATCCACGCAGCAGCGGTGCTCCTCAAACAGAGCAGCTTGTGGGGAGGCCCAGGAGAACCTCAAATCCCAGGCTGGCGTTGAGTGTGTCTGAGAACAGTGACTGTGGCCCCATGGGCCCTTAGCTGGACTTTCTGACCCATGAGCGGCCGTAACCGACGTGGCTTCTGGGAGATGGCAGCCTCCCAAGGAAGACTCCCAGTGACATTGGCAGAAGCTGCTTCCCAGGCTCTCTGGGCGCTCACACTGCTGCTGGAAGTGGCCGTCACTGACTAAGAAATCATGGGGAGCCTGTGACGCAAGACATCTGGCATCTCACCATCCTGTCCCCAGCCGGGCTCTGGGCAGCGGGAAGGCAGAAAGCAGTCACAGACTGTGGAGGGGGGACGAGGGCCCGAAGAGTCAAATCAGGGCAGTCAGGCTTGGAATGTCTGAGAGCAAGTATTTTAAGAGAAGCATTTTTAAATTAAGATTTGGCGACTTCTAAAAAGCAAGTTTCTGCAGCTGTCTTCATCATGTTTCCCCAGCGTGCCACAGCCTAAAGAAACACAGGGCTTTCGTGGAGGTCTCAGGAGGAATCCTACAAATAAGGCGACATATTTCTAGAGAGCCCTTTGCCTCTGCTTAGAGAGTCCACAAAACCTCATGGTCTGGAGGATTCTGCCCCATTCTAGCCAGGCGGCTTTGGCAAGTTGGCATCTCTGTGAGCCAATGGGACACCAATAATATCTGCCTGCCTATGGTGAGAAGAATGCTTAGTGGGGACACTAATACCTGTAATTCTCATCTGGGGAGGGTGGAGCCTCATTCACACGTCACTATAATTGCAGCAATCCAGCCAAGCGGCCTTTTAGCTTGCATACTTCATACTATGGGGAGCTCCTTACATTCCAAAGCCCTTCTCATGTTTAGCTGAACCTGTCGCTCTGAGTTGCTACCCATCAGTCTAGCTCTGCCTGGGCAGGCCACAGAGGCTGCGTCTGCTCCCCACGGCCACCCTATAGACACCCAACAGCAATCCTCTCCCTCTCCCATGACCAAGGCTGAGGTCGCCCAGCTCCCACTGAACTTGCTGCAAACCAATCACAGGGGAGGTAAACCACAGCCTAGCTGCGATTACTGAAAAAATCTGTATTTTCAAAGCCAGTCCTCATGAAGAGCTGGCCCGTTCTAGGGTTCACCTCCATGAAACCCAGCATCCTTGGCCACCCTCCCAGGACAGGGTCAGAGGACAACAGAATGCCACGACAACCGTACACTCCTGCTGCAAATGCATGTGATCGACATACCGATTGCACCAGGTCAATGATATTGGAGAACTGAAGGGCTCTGATGAGAGCCTCTCTTTTGCTGCTTGTCTCAGTCAAGGTCAATTAAAACGCCAAGAATAAATCTGTGTCCATGTGGATAATGGCGCAAGAAGTGGAATGTGACCCCTCCACTAATCGAGACCTCACAGAATGGGCCCACGCTTGTTGGGACAGACCTGGGTTAATTCTCAGCTGCCAGTGACCGTCTGAGTGGGGAGTGAGCCTGGGTAGCGGTGGGGACTTGTGGCAACCTGGGCATGCAATGGCAAGCAGCGGGGAAGCGAAGATGTCTTAGCAGAGGGGAAGGCGAGGCCCCCACACAGGTGCTTGAACTTGTCTGAATAGACCCCCCCAACAGTAAACATTATCCAGGAGACAAGCAATGGGGATATTTCAACAGAGACGTTAGTTTCATTCAAGGTTACTTTCATCAACCCAATTGGTTTTATATCCAAATAAATAAACATGACCCTGGCTTCTCTAAATATTTCAGGTTAGTCTAAAGAATTCTAGCTAAAAGCAGAGGGTAAAAAAATATATCCTACATCATGAAAGCTGGGGTATATTGGTAACTTGTTTGGAGAAAAGAAATGGCAGAAGCATTTGGGTCCTGGGCACAGAAGAAATAAGACCTTCATTTCTGAAATCTAATTTACAAGCTCTCCCCAGGGGGCAGTCACTGTATCTTCCTGCGAAGGATGAGGATGGGACAATTCTGTTGAGACCCAAACATATGGCTGAATGTTACCTTAAGCATATCAGCTAGAACTCTCCCTTCACGGGAGTGACTTGTTCTAAAACAGAACTGTCAAATCCGACTCCACATGTAAACCTCCTGAGCCCATCTGGCTAAATCACGTGCTTGCTGTTTCATTACCAGCTGTGGCGGAGGGCATCCCACCACCCTGGGTGAAGGAGCACCCTGCCGCCATCACATCCGGGCTAAAAACAGAGTCGTCTCCATCAACTTGACAAGACAAGGAACTTGAATTAAGGACCCTGTCTAAAATTAACAGCGATTGAAAGTTAATGATGGGGCAAATTTGGCAGAACTATTTCAACACGCATTATGACGCGGGCTCGGCGTTCAGATGGGAAGCTGATGTCATCAGTGCCTGTCAACATCCAGCTGAGACCAGGCCGTGCGGCTTTGTGAAACCCTCCCTTCCACTAGAATCAGACCCTTGGCAGAAGGTCTCATCTGTCACCCCGTCAACTGTCCCCAGGTCTGGGGCTGGGCTAATACATCTGCTTCTCAACATTCAAAGCCATTATCTCCACCACAGACAAAAACCGACTCAAAATGGATCCTAGACCTAAACCTCTAAAACAGGGAAGAAAATCATTGTACTCTGGGTCAAAGACTCTTAGGTAAGACATAAAAGCATGCACTTCATCAATATTAAAAACTTATGCTCGAATGACAATGTTTAGAAATGGGAAAGATAATCCACAGCCTGGGGAAAAATGTTTGCAAAATACACATCTGTTAAAGGAATAGATTCCAGAACATATAAGGGGCTCTAACAATTCTCTAATACAAACACTGCAACAAACATCGCCCAAAATTTGAACATTCACTTCACCAAAGAAGATACAGATGGCAAATAAGCACATGAAAAGATGCTGAATAGCACTAGTCATTAGAGAAACGCAAATTAAGTCACAAGCTATCCACACACGCTTTTGAGGATGGCTAAAATGACAAAGTTGACCATACCAAGTGCTGTCGAGGAGTAGGGGCAACTGGAACCCACCTGGCTCGGAGGAGGGAATGCAAACTGGTGCAGCTGCCATGGAAACCATTTGCTTGGAAAGTTAAACATGCACTTACCACACGACCCAGCCATGCCACTCCTAGGGCCGTGGACACATGCACACAAAGACCTGTGCACAGTGGTTGTGTTCCCTGGGGAAACGACAGACCCCTAGTCCTGCCGAGCAGCACGCACGGCTGGGATGCAGGGAGGGAAGCCTGCACTGGGGGTGGGTCTTGCCCAGACAGTCCTGCACGGTGGGCCCCAGAGGCCAGGGCAGTGGTTCTCAAACAGGTGAGCGGAGGAGGCATTTGCCAACGTCTGGGGACTCTTCTGATGGCCACGATGGGGAATAGGCCAGAGGTGCTGCTAACCACCCTACAATGCAAAGGACGGGCTCCACAAAAGCGACAACAGCAAAATCATCTGGCCTACAATGTGAGCAATGGCCAAAGCGGAGAAACCCCCGAGGAGGCTGTAGGATGATGTTTTAAGAGAAAAATGGTGATAAATCACATCAGCAGCTGTCATACGTAACATGGCTCTTCTAGAGGGGACCACGTAACATGGCGGCTGTCATACGTAACATGCTGATGTGATTCATCACCAGGGTTCTACCTGCACCTCCTCCAGTCCTTCCACGGCCCTGCAGAGCAGCCTTTACTTTAAAGATGAGGATTAGGGCTCAGACAAACCACGGCTTTTCTGAGGGCCTGCAGTCTCCTCATGACGGGGAGTAGGCTGGGACAAGGGCCACAGCGAGCTGACAGCACCCACCCACCCCCCGTGTCTCCTGGGGCTGTGCATGGGCGGTGACCAGCGGCTCGGTCCACCTGCCAGTTATTACATCCGTAGGTCCCGGGCCCATGGCACCACGGGCCTCTGAGCTCACGGGCTCCTCTGTGAACAGAGAAATCCTTGCGCCCTGGGGAGAAGGAAAGAGCAGGCTCCGACTCCACTCATCTTTTTCCCATCAGATCATAAATGAATAGTCCCACCAACACCAAAATCTGGAGGCAGAACAAGGCGAAGTGCAAGACCTAAGTATGAAATAATGAGTTTGTAATCCTTCTGAAGAGCAGTCAGAAGGAGAAGCTGACATCACCATGGAAACCAAGGAAGTGACGTGAGGTTCTCAAGGAGGACAGTGGAGCCACTTTAGAGGTGCTCCAGGCTGGAGATGGTGTGTGATCCGCCCACCCCGCTAGGCACAGGCTGCCAGGATGGGCCTCGGTGGCCTCAGCACCTGGTGGGCACCTACCCACCATGCTGGGATGGGTGCCTTCTCCAAACCCAGGATCAGTGGGGCAAGGGGGCGCTGTGCCCTCAGAACCTGCAGTCACAACCCCTGCAAACCGCGGCAGAAACGCAGCGAGAGGGTCCAGGGGGCACCATGGACCTTGGGCAAATAGCGGGCACCCGCATCTGTGCGTGAAGCACTCCACCAACACTCAAGAAAGCCCGACTCTGACTTGGCCCTCCAGGGGCCCTCAGAGCAGGGACAGAGAAAGCTGAGGATCGTACCCTGTGCTACGAGGCCCTGCAGAGGCTCCTAGAGGCCACGACAGCTCAGGACAGGCCTGAAGCTACAGCAGCCGCCAAGGGGACGACACACGAGGTGCGGACTGCGCCCGGCTGGTGGGCAAGGAAGGGCGCACACAGCACAAGACGGCGAGCAGATGCGACAGGCGGGGACTCGCCATGTGGGAAAGTGAGCAGGAAAGGAAGAAACCAGGGCTCAGCCAGAAGGGGCTGGGCAAACACAACGGTCAGCTCACCCAGAGAAATGTCACCCAGGACGGGGCATGAGGGTGGGCATCATGGGGAGCAGTATAGGGGTTCGGGGGAAGCCGACCGGTCAGGAGACGGCCAGCCCGTCCCGTCAGCCTCTGTTTGCACACGGGCTGGAACCGGAAGAGGAAAACGGGCGCGTGGCAATGATGGGTGAACTTATTACTTTTTGGAAAAGCTTGGGTAGTGTTGATGTATAATTTTTCAATAAAAGATTCATCAGCCAAGCTGCCAAGGACCCTAATTTTAAATAGTTTTACTCGAGTTGTTAATTCTATTCTCAGCCTCGTTACAACTAATTATCGAGAACCGTAATGACGAGATCCCAGATGGACCCGTGTGTCCTCTGAATACAAATTGCTCCCCGCCTCCTCCTGGAACAGCGCCCACCTGCACACATAGAGCAGGTATATCAGAGGGCCCAACGCTCGTCCCCCTCTGCCCAGGACCACACAGCAAAATAGAAGGAAAAAATCTGCGGAAATCCCGAGTGTTTCTCAAACCTCTTGGTGCCACAAACACAGCTCTGGCTGGAGGTCAGGGACGCGCAGCCCAGCTCAGGCATTAGAAGCTGGTGCCCTCGCACGAGGCTTGTGCCCTCTCTGGGCAGTGTCCCAGGCCCTGAATGTCTTCGGCAGCCAGCACACGCCACACGTGGGCAGAGCAGTGACACGCTAAGGTTGCTGTGCTGACATTTGCACGTTACCCCTGCACTATGTGAATTACTATTGTTAGTATTGTCCCAGTTCTACAGATGAGGAAACTCCGGCTCAGAGGGCACTCACTTGCTCTTGGCCAATTTCTTCCCTAAAAGTTGCTTCCAGAGAACAAGAGTGACAGTTTTTAAACAGCATGGGGGATGTGACTTGGCCTGCCGTTAAAACTAAGGGGCGGTCCTATTGGAGCAGACTTTCTAGGGGTGCACTGAGGGGGTGAGCAGGACTGAGCTCTGAGGGTGAGTCTGAAATCTCCCCAGGAGGCCAGGACCCTACTTTAGAAAAGGGTCTGCTTCACGTCCCTTCCCACCATGTGTGAACAGGGGACAGGGTATCTGGGGCTGCAGAGACTATGGTGGAGAGCCCTTTGTAGAAAGAAGGCCCTGCAGTAGTTAAGCTGCTCTCCAACCCTCTAAGTCTTCATTTATCCCAGAGCTGAGGACTGAGGGCCATAGGAAGCTCAGCCATTCAGAGGCAAAGCTGAAAATCCAGCTGACATGCAGCTGGGAAGGTGTGGGAGGCGATGGCAGGGTGTCTGTCACCAGCTTGCACTCCAGAGCTGGGGTGTGGGGTCAGGTGTGGGGGCCCTGCCAAAGCCTCCATTATGCTTAGAAAATGTTATTTCTTAATTGTCTCTTTCTGTTTTCCCACTCCCCCAAATTTATTTAAAAATAAAGTGTGCAAACTCAAGGCATGCTTTCATAGCCCCATATAAGCAATTTCGTAGCAAGTGTCACAGCCACTATTGAGTCCTGAGCAGGCACGACACCGGGGCTTGCCAGCGGTTCGTACACACTCAGCCTGTCAACCAACCCCAAGAGTGAGAGGGGTAGTTGGGGTACATGCTGAGGACGTGACTGGCAATCATCGTTTCCTACTATATCCTGTCCAGTTAGCCAGAGGTTACTTAATTCTCCCAACAACTCTGCAGCGTAAAAAACAGCATTCCCATTTTACAGATGAGGAACTTGAGGCTCAGCGAGGTTAAGGAACATGTCCAAGGTCACACAGCTAGCAAGTGGCAGAGCAGAAACTCAAGCCTGGACTATCAGACAGAGTCCAAAGCTCTGTGCTTCACAGCTGAATTTGTGAATTCATTCTGTTCTCCATTCTGGCCTCTGTGTTCTGGACACACTAAAGATTGTCACCACCGCTCTTACAGGGTGACCCCCTCTGAATGGTATTCAAGACATGGTCAGGTCATTGCAAAGTACAGCAGACTGTCGCCTCCCTTGCCATAGACCCTATACTTCTATTAATGCAGCCTGAGGTGGTCGTGCCATTGCTGAGGCCATGTCACTTGGTTCTCCTTCGGGGGAGCTTATACTCCACGGAGACCCTGGGGCTCTTCTAACATCCACTGCAGCTAGGAAAGGGACGGCCACGTGCTTCCCGGGCAGCTGGTTTGGGACCACTGGTGCACAGGTTACATCCATCTCTACAAGATTATTTCTGTGATGTTCAGTCCCTCCCTCCAAATAGGCCAGGCTCTGCCATTAACCTACCCATGGACTTGAGCCAGCTCTTCTTCGTGTCCCCAATGAACTGGGCCACGGTTTCCTCAACTATAAAAAGGGGTGTGAGGACTCGACCCAGGGGCTGCTGACTGTGGCATCTCCAGGGTCGGTGCTGAGCGTCTGCTTGAGAGAACAAATGAACCAGCGAGTGAAGGAACGCTCTCACCCCACAGCTCTCCCCTGAGGGCTCACAGTGCGCCCGGCTCCGTGCTGGGGATGAAGCAGTGGATAAAACACACAGCTCTCGCCCCGTGGCCATGACTGTTTGGGGAAGGAGAGCAACAAGCGCAGACAAATGAGCACAGAGTCCAGTGATGGGGCAAGTGCCGTGGAGGTGCTGGGTGAGGGGCATGGAAGGCGTCTCAAATGGGGCGAGGGGCGGGAATGGGGAGGAGGAAGGGAAAGGAGAGAAGGAACAAAAAGAAGGCTTCTGCCCTTCCCTCCTTGTCCAGAAAAGGACGGAAGACCCCGGGAGGAGGACGAGCTGCAGGGTGCTTAGAGGAGCCTCACGGCCCACCCCTCTGCATCTGGCTCTGGCACAGACGTGTGTGCTGGTGCTGAAGCGGGTCATGTGACAGACAGACAAGGGACAGAGAGCTCACTTCTTGTACCTGCAGATAACAAATCCTATTGCCAGCTGGACTTGTTCCGTCTGATGGCGGGGGCAGGGACAGCTCAGCGCTGGCAGTAACATCCATGGGCCCTGCCAAGTACAGCAGACGGGGGGTGGCTAGGAATTTATTTGACACTCTGAAGAAGATGACGGTTTTCTTTCTTGGGGAGTCCTAGAGAAATGGTCCACATGTCATTTACTGTCATTAGTGCGGATACCATCAGAGGCCGCCCCCACCCGCAGTGGCCAGCTGCCACCTGATAGCATGCCTTGCTGACAAGTCATGATTTCTAGGGACTCTGGATCCAGCCCAGAGAGAAAATGTCAGTAACAATGCTTTTATCATATTGAGAGAAACAAGAACAGAATGTCACCGTGAAGACAGGTGCAGTTCCCTGACAAAAGAACTCAGAACATTCCATGTGGAGAGTGAAATGCCCCCAGATGGACTCAGCTGACCTCAAGCTAGCCAGGGTGTATGACGTACCTACTGCTAACAAGATCTGGATTCTAATCCCCAGCCTGTGCGTAGGCTTTACAAGTAATTACGCAGATAGTGGTGGTGGTAGAAGCGATGGTGGAGGTGGTGATGGTGACCACTAACATTTATTGAGCCCTTCATGCTGTATTAAGTGATGTAAATGCTTTGTCCCACTTACTTGTCCCAGCAGCCCTGTGAAGTAGTGGGTACTGTTATTATTCCCATTTCATGGATAGAGAAACTGAGTCCTGGGTCACTAAGTGTCTTCCTAAAGGTCACAACCCTATTTAGGGGTAGAGGTGTCACTTATTCTCAGGTCTGCCTGCCCCCAGAGCCCACCTGCCTGTAAACACCAAGGGTCTACCTGTTGAAGAGGCAGGTTGAGGAGTGGGGCAGAGGGAGAACTGAACTCAGAGGAATTATGAAAAGTCCTGATGTGATAGGAGAATCTCAGGAAGATGCCTGCGCTGTGGGGACATCAGGGGCAGAAAATGTGGCTGGAATTGGTCACGAGAGCCTTGAAGGCCAGGCCAGGGACTCGGATGTCATGGCTGGGCAGTGGGGGTGCCAGCAGAGGAGGGAAGCAAGTGGCACTGCCCACACCCCCGCCATGAGTGAAATCAGCCCAGTGCGGCCACAGCTCCTCAGGGAAGGGCCCCTTCCTGGGCCCGGCTCTCAGCCCCCAGAACTGACAAGCTTGCCCCAGAAGCCCAGGAGCCAGTCGTGCACACAGAGCCTGCTCGGTGAGTGCATACCGACTGATCCATTAACAGCCAAATGAAGCCAGAACACCAATGGTGGCTTGCTCAGGGTCTGGGGCCAGGGTCTCAGATCTTCCAGTGGGCAAGTGAAATGATCTACCTCGAAGAAGTGGGAGAGGGAAGTGGGATACAGTGTGGAAGGGCCCCAGCATATGGGGATACCTGTTTCTTAGCCAATACTGTAGTCCATTTATTAAAACGCTAGGACTCCTCACCCCACCTCGCTGAGACAGGCATTCAGAGGGGACCGATATTGGTGTGGCAGGTACTGATATTTGGGACATGAATCTGTTTCACCTCGAATCACATCTTGCCATCTCGCATTTGCATTTGCCCAGGCTATTCCCTCTGCCCTTCCACGCTCTGTCTTCCTAGCCCAAGATCACAGAGCCAGTCCCAGGAGAAAGGACCCAACTTCCTGACTCCAAGTTTGGGCCCTTTTAGCCTCACCCCTCCACTCTCAGATGGGTGAGAATGGGCAGCTCATCACAAACCACACCAGGCCAAGAGGAGACATGAGCCTGCCCCTCCTGGGGTAGGGCCCACGCCCGGCTCTGGCTTTGCTCCATGCCTGCCCTGAGGGCCGCCCTCAGAAGGGCCTCTGGGCGCCGGAGGGCCCTGGAGTCTGTGTCAGCCTGGGCACTAAAGCGAGATTTCTCGTCATTAGCATTCAACCTGCAGCGTTGGCGTGTTTCTCTTTGCTTCCTTAGCCATTGTGTGAAGGTCAGTTTAATAAAAGCCTTACAGCTACCAGCAGCAGGCCCGCAGCACCCCGACACCCCCGTCTCCACATGGGTCTACCTCCTTTTGTTTTGGAGTCAGGCAGGCAGGTTCTATTGTTTCCTTTATACAATCATGTTATACATAATCGCTGACTCCCCGGGATGATAGGAACAGAGGGGGGCGATGCTGCTATTATACCGTCCAGCCCTGCCAGGGGCCGAACGTGAGGCCGCACGGATCCTGGCTCTGTGCTCCCCCAGCGGCTGCACCAAGGGCCCGGCTGCAGGCTCCCAGGAGGCGCTGCTCATTTGGGCAACAGCTGTAGGCGTTGACTTTCCAAGGACAACAGCTAACACCCAATCGGATGCCATCGTCTGCCTCCGCTTCCTGGAGAGGGTGACACTGATGGGAAAGCGGGCACTGGAGACACAGGCTCATTCCAAAGGCACTGTGTGGACAGTGTTTCCACGCAGAAAGCCATATGCGGTCATCATTTCTAAGCCCCAGCTGGCACCCAGGCAGTACATTAGGTATAATGAAGTCACGTCTCAATTGTGTCTTTTAGTCACTAAAATAATGGAGCTACTGATGGGGGGGGTGTGGGCAGACGGGGAGGGGCAGGGCCACCCTGAAGAGGCTGACAAGAACGCTAGGAGGTTTCCTAACGCCGACCCGTAAGCTCAGAGCTACAGGGAGGAGAGCCGGGCTGGGACCCCAGGCTGGGACCCTGGGCAAGGGGCCAAGGAAACAGAAACTGGGGGCCCAACATCTGCGCTTGTTTCCAAAAGAGAGGACATTTAATGTCCCCGAGAGTACAAGATGCACAAAGAAGGGACCAGGAGGCACTGAGGGAGCCACACGACTCCCAGGTGCCCAGACTTCTGTCAGCCTGGCACCAAGGTCTTCCAGCTGGGAGGCGTAGAGGAGCCACGCCCGGAAGTGGGAAACACTGGGGGGGAGAACCAACATTTATGAGGTCTCATTTCCCGCGACAGCCACCCACATTCCTCCCTGTACACTCACCGTCCACCCTGAGGCAGACACTGTTGTACCCATTTCACAGATGGGGAAACAGCCTTGGGGCTCTCAGACTAAAATCAGACTGCTGGTAGCCGAACCGGGTGTCCTACTGCATCTGGCTGATTCTTTGGGCCACATCACATGCTGCTGGTGTGATTGGGGAGGTTACCGGAAGCTCAGAGGCAAGTAAGTGTCCCCATTTCTTTTTTCTAAAAAAGGAAACATCTGAATCCAGAAGAAACAGTCTAGCAAGCTTAGAATCAATCCCCAGCACAATTATGAAATCAATTTAAAACACAGAGCTTTTGAGTTCTTCACAAGAGAGACAATTAGTAGGCACCAATATGGATCCACCAAGAGCAGACTGTGCCCTCAGGAGCCAGTCGGGGGCCGCAGCTGAATGGTCACCAGCATCAACAGAATCAGAGACCCCAGCATCCCGCAGACCAGGTCCACAGAACCCACACGTGGCCTGTGCTGTGACCACTTAGGCACAGGTCTGTCTCCATGTCTCTGCCTTTGTCTGTCTCACGGCACCTGGCACGACAAGTGTCCCCCCAAAATCTGTTAAGCCAAGTGCTGCCTTCGAGGAAAGAAGCAGAAAGACACCCAGGCGACTGACAAGACGAAGCTCCGTATTCACTGTGGGTCCCGACCCACGAGGCAGTCAGACGCAGGCCCCAAAATAAACACAGCACTGTTTACATGACTCTGAAGCCAGACACCCCTGAGTTCAAACCCCGGCTTTGTAACCTCGTTCACTTGCTCATTCATCCGTTTATCACTTATTCGCTGGGTGAAGTTGGATAAATCACTTAACTTCTCTGAGCCTCAAATGCCTCATCTATATATGGAGACAACACTATCCCCTAGTACAGACCTGGCATACTATAGACCCTCAAAGATCTGTAATCTGTTCTCTGTTTTTGTCACCCACAAACAATTCATGAAACGCAGCCTCACTGTCAAGTTTCAGAGGGAAGTGTCCACTCCCAACCCTGACCCCCCTCACAGGGGCCTGACCCCATCCTTGTGATATCGAGCCTGGAGAGCCTTTGCCTAACATGCACACGTCAGATGTGGAAAACGTCAGTGTCCTGTGGTCTGACACCTTCCGTCCAATTGCCGAGGGTGGGCTCCCCTCCCATGGGCGCTAAGCAGAGGGTACTGGGGCACTGCCCCTCCACTGTGGCCGTACCAGCTGGGGACACGGGCCCTCTGGGGTGGGGGCAGCTCTCTCACGAGACAGACCCCAGCACGCTGCCCCCACTAGCCACAGGGCTGTAGGTCGGCCCGGTGCCACCAGATGAGAGGAAGACAGGAGCAAACAAGCCATGTGCTTCCTCCCAGAAGCTGCGTCGATCCAAACAGGTTGGAGCCACAGCTGATCCATGGATACCGTCAGCCGGTTCCTGGTGATGGCCATGGTCCTGGATGGGGCTGTGTGGCCTTGTGGGTGTGAGATGAACCATCAGTCTGGTGGGCCAGTCCCTGGGGCCTCGGGAAGGCTTAGCAACGCGGGAACGAAGGCTGGAAGGTCCTGCTCCTCTCGGCACGGGGATCACATCCGGGGCCCTTCAGGGACAAGCTGCTCCTCCACAAGTGTCCAGTGAAGGCTGCCGGGACGAACAGGCAGGATGAAAGGAGCAGGGAGAAGTGACCAGTCCGCAAGCCCGGACGCTGCTCTGCAGGACTCCATGGGGCCCAGGCTGGAGCTCAGAGGGACAGCCGCCGGGGCTGGAATGGACCTCGTACGGGGGCCACTGCACAGGACTGCCCAGCAAAAGGGCGGGGGTAACGTCGGCCAGGGCTAGCCTCCCTCCCCGGCCACCCTCCTGCTGTTTCCTTATCTGAGCCTCAGCTTCCTTATCTGTAAAATGGAACTAATGCTACCACCACAACAACGTAACAATATCTTGGAGATTGCATGAGCTAATGCAAAAACAAAATGCCTTGTGTCCTGTCAGCCAAGCAGGAAGCAGATCAATGGTATTTGATATGCGATCAGCAGTAGGAATATTAAAAAGATAATTATCGGCCACGTGGGGCACTAGTTAAAAGACTAAAATACTGTGAGGATTCATTAAAATAATGCCTGTGTTATAATACGCCGGCTGTTACAGGGTGAGCTCTTAAAATGACAGCTACCGCCACTGTTATTCTGTTGTAATTATCATTGTTGGCTCCTTTCCCAGTGACATCCACCGCAGGGGGCCCTCCTTGGCCGCCAGGTTGGCCTCCTGATTGTCCCTCCGTCACCTCCTGCAGCACGAGTCACTTGGGGACACCATCTTGACCTCAGAAGAGCTGCCCCCGACCAGGGCTGGCCGCTTGGTGGCCCATTGTAGTCTTCAGGCTAAAGTGCTCTTTTTTCTCCACCCAGCTGACCTGATTCTAATCTCAGCTCCATTAATGCCCATGGCCATCGAATGGAATCCATTCAGTGGGAACATACATGCATTTCCGCAGGATGATGCTCTCAGCAGCTGGCAAAGGCCAGAGACAGAATGCATTTTCCGCCTGCTGTCAGAATCTCCAGTGTGAGCTTCGCGAAGGCGGTGGGTCCTTCTGATGGGGGAGCGCGGCGAGGAACTCAGCCGGGTATTTTTAGATCCTGCTGTGGCCCCTGCTTGCCCAAAGCCAAGAAACAAACAGCAGCGTCCCCGAGCACATTTCCTGAGTGCTTTTTCCTAAAAATAAATTACCCGGCATTACAGAGCCTGGCTATTGTGAGCGCCAGCAGTTGTCGCATAAAATATCTCGGTGGAGAAGCTTCAGCACATGGATTTGCAAAAGGGGCTCTTCAGGGGGTGTCGTGAGTCTGAGTGTGACCCACCCCAGGGCCTGGACACACTGTTGCTACCATCGTTGCAAACAAGGCCGGCAGAGCACGTACCATGCTCTGTGCACAACCCCGGGTGGAGATGACGCCGACCAGATCCAGGCAGCGAGGAGACGTCAGGAGCCTCTGTGACTTGCTTGGGGTCACCCAGCTGTGTGACATGGGTCGGCTGGGTTCAAATCCAGATGTTGGACCCCAGAGCCTGTGCCTTCAAACCAGCCCCCCAAATGTCACACAGGGCGATACATGGAGGCAGGAAGTCACCTGACGCAAGTGGACGGACTCAGCGACAGTGACAGCTCTGAGATGACACCCAATGTGGGGGGACCTTCCAGTTTTTCAAGAGAACCCTAAAGTCCACAGCCTAAAGCAACAGATCCCATTTCTTAAAGGTTGGTAACTATTATGGGCTGAATTGTGTCCCCGCCCCCAAATCCGTATGTTCATATCCCAACCCCTGGGACCTCAGGATGTGACCTTACTTGGAAATAGAGTTGTTGCCGAGGTAACCAGTTAAGATGAGGTCACACTGGAGCAGGCTGGACCCCCATCCAATCTGACCAGTGTCCTTATAAAAAGGTATGCCATGAGAAGAGAAAGAGGCACGCACCGAGGGAAGACAATACACAGGGAAAGACAGCCGTCTGCAGGCCAAGGAGAGGGCCCTGGGCCAGATTCTCCCTCGCGCCTTGGAGGAAACCGCGATCTCCTGCACTGACTGGCCACGAGGGACCCTGGCTTAACGATGAAGTTACCCCACGGGGATGACAAGCCTCCCTGGCCAGATGCTCCCTTGTGTGGGGGCATGCCAGTCCCAGATCTCGGATGCTGAAACCTGCAAGGTCCTGTGTCAAGACCCTCCAGGTTCCGGGGCCAACACTGCCACTTTCTGGCTCTGAGCTTGGTCTGAGTCTGAGATGCATGCTCCTGGCCCTGATGCCACCGACCTTGTAGGACGGCGACAGCGGTTTCGAGACCCGGACGTGCCCACTTTGTTTTATTGTGTGTGCCTTCGTGCATTTTCCAAATGTTTGGCAGCAAGCACCTGCTGCTTCTCTAGCCAGAAAACGAGCATCCAGCCCGGTGTCTGGGCACAGTTGGCACTTCGTAAATGCATTACATCATGCTATTGGTGTGACTCACGAGGAAGTCACGACCATTACGATTATTTTATCACCGAATAACACAGCATCAGCATGCACTGGGCAGAAACTACATGACATGCGAGCAGGAAGAGATGTGAGAAGACAACAGAAATCCCTTAGCCACGGGACATTCTAATTACCTGGTCTCAGTTCTAGACAGACAAAGCAAAGAGAAACTAGGTAAGGACCCAAAAGACCTAGACAATATTATTAAACACACAATGTTAACTCATAACAGAAAGCAAATGAACCATCTTTTCTGTTGCCCAAGGGATAGTCACAAAAATTGATCATCTATTTGGCCACAAAGAAAACCTTGATACATCCCAAATATTCCTTTTAGAAAAACTAATTTCACTGTCTTCATGCTTCCCCCTACAGCTCAGTGGATGGGCAGACTGAGACCTACATCTATAACTTAACAAATACATGGGCCTCTTACAGGGAACGAGTCAACGCAGACTGGCTTAAAGGCTTAGCACTTAAAATGAAGTGGAGAGTCCACCTCAGGAAGTGGGTGAGCGCAGCCTCAGGGGCTTACGAGGGGTGGCCCTGGAACGTCCATCATTCTGTGTCCCAGTCTCCTCTTCTGTGAAATGGGAACCATTATGACCATAAGAACAAAACGCCAGCCCCGAAGGACTGTGACCTTGGGAAAGGAAACTCTTGAAGCGTCAACGTGCTCATGTGTAAAATGTGGTTATAGTAACATTAATATCAACCAGGGGAACTACTGCAAATTAAAGAGAATATAAGCCAAGTGCCTGATATGCAGCAGGCACTCCATAGTGCCCACCAGGGACCCCTCTTCTTAACCAGGTTACATCAACCAGCGTCCTCATCACGCTACGACCATCACCTCTGGCGGATGAGAAATTGCACTGGTGGCTAAAAAAACTCCGTCGCTGGGACCTTTCCTAAGAGAACAGGTTCCAGGTCAGTATTTTCCCTGAGCTTCTCAGGAAACCCGAGCCTGCTTGCTCTTCTCCTTGGGAACAGAGGTACACAAATATTTTTGTTCGGAAACTTGTGTGGAAGAAAAAACGGGATCCCAGGGGCCCTCCTTTGAATGTTCCCTAACCGGAGGAACCACATTCCTGGGTTAGTCTTCATCAGAAGGCCTACCCCACCCCCAAGGCGAGGCAGGCCAGCCAGGGGACTAGAACTCTACTGAAAGCCCATGAGCACCTGGCACGTCTGTGCTTGGGCCGGGGCTGAGGACGTAGCAGACCTGGCCCAAGCTCTGGAAGTGTTCACAGTGCACTGAGGCAGTCGAGGACGCACGACACGTTTCACAGGGTGCTCAGAGGCTGAGGGCTGTGAGGCATGCACAGCCGGGTGGCCCAGGCGGCCGAGAGCAGGCTGTGACGACCCCCCTCTGGCGGGTCCATCTCTGGGTCCCAAAACGCAGCACACAGCAAGCGCAGGAAATGTTGAGTGGGTGGATGGGTGGGTGGGTGGGTGGGTGAACAATGAAGGATGGACGGACGGTGCATGGGTGGGAGGAGAGAAGGTGGGTAGAAGGACGGGCAGGGGCCTCTGTGACGTCTCAGAGAAGCATGGGCCCCGCAGAAGCTCACTCAGCAAGGGCCCAGCCCCGAGAACTGTCGTGCAAAACGCATTTAACAAGACAGACAGAGAGAAGGGGAAAGAAACATACCCAAGACTCAGAAAGAAAGACAGCGAGAGGAAAGCGAGAGGGAGCGGAGGCAACAAAGGGAAGCCGAGCTGGAGAACGTGATGGAAGACAGACAGACAGCAGACAGGGAAAGTGCCAGCTGTGTGTGTGTGAGGCGGGGACCAGGTGGGGAAGGAGGAAGCGGTCTGCAGTCACGTGATCAACAAGCCACTAACCCAGACGGCCTGGCTGATTAGCAGGGTGCATTCTGAGCAGGCTGTTGTCACAGTTTTATGAAGCTCTGCCAGGAAACTGCAAAGGTGCCAGGGCGTTCACAGTTACGCTGCAGGTGATGGACACTCAGGCAGCACAGTGCTTAATGGCAGTGAGGGGCCGAGGGTGGGACGGGGAAGCTTGTGCTAGCCGTGAGGACGGGGGCCAGCATGGTCAGGGCCCACCCAGTGCTGCCGGGAGTCTGGCCCGAGGGGCCAGGACACATGGAACCATGAGCACAGAGAAACAGCACGCACTCTGATTTGTAAACCCCAGGCTTGGACATCCCCGCTCAGACCACAGGCAGCCCTGGGCCAGCTGAGGGTGCCAGCCCTGCTCCCTGCCCCCACCCAGACAACACAGCAAGGGAAGATGTGCCCAGGTGGCCCCGGGTTCGGAGGAGTGCAGGAACAGAGGCTGTGAAGAGCCAACAAGATGAAGGAGCCGCCCCCGGCAGCACACTCCAAAGTGAGCCAGACTAAAAGGGAGATTAGCGATTAGAGTAGCAATTAATAGCAGTGAATTATTCAGAGCCAATTAAAAAAGCAATTGTAGCCAACAGTATTTTATCAGGAAGGCAGGAGACAAGGGTTGCCGTGTGGCCTTGGTGAACACCTCTGTAGCCCAGCCCTCCTGCTGGGCCCCGCCAGGCCAGGTGAGGCCCCCCACGCCTGCCTGCGGGTGTCGCGGCCTCCGGGTCCTGGCCCGCCCAGCGGCCAGCATGCTCCTCTGAAACACCCGCACCTGGCCGCCTCGGGCTGGCTCCTGCCCGCTCAGCATGCTCACGGAGCCCAGCTGCCAACGGGCACCGTGCTGGCTGCCCGCAATCCAGACCCACAATCCAGACCCAGCCTGGCCCCCTTCACGCCAACATCAAGGACGGAAATTCCTAAGCATCTGAGGCCCCACCAAACCCATGTACGGGCTCGCCCAGTGGTCTGCGTGTCGTGAAACTCTCTTCTTCAAAGTATAGTCTTCAAAATGATCATTTTAAAATTGCGTACACCGACCACAATGGGAAATCACCCGACTGACACCAGCACATTCCCCCAGTGGGACATGCACGCTGTCTCCTAATGGCCAACCCTGTAAGTAACAGAGCTGTGAACATCCTCGTGTGGCAGGTACCACCTTTGTTCACATGCTCGCAGCCCTTTTTAGAATGTGCCAGCTGTTCCCTGGTGCCAGATGGGGGCCCGTGTCAAGCAGAATCCTAACCTGCAGGAGCAGGGGGCCTGCAGCTGCCCAGTGACCGGGACACAGGGAAAAGTGGACCAGCGCCACCAGGGAACCCCAGATGCTTGTTGGAGTTTTCATTCCCTCATCTAGAAACGCACGTCTAGGGATTGTATTTCCAGTTATCTCAGAGTGAAGCTCACACAGCGCCTTAAAGGGACCCCTGGAAACAGCTAGTCCAGTGGTTCCAGCCCCCGTGCTAGGACCACCGAGGAATGCCCCCCCAAAGGCCAGGCCTGTGTGCAGATGTATTTCAAGAGCTGACTGTGGAGTGACCCTCATGTCCACCCAGCCTGAGGCCTATCCACCTGTCCAAGCCCTTACTGGGGAGAAACTCAGGGTGGGGGTGGAGACAGGCTGGGAGCTGCCTTCTGGATCCCCCTTTCCTGTTCTTCTACCATCACCCTGCTCACTCGGCTCAATGGGAAATAAAGTCTGATGTCAGCACCCTCCAGCCCCACCCAGCCATGGGAGTAGGTGGCAGAAAGAATAGGACCATGGAAGGAGAGGGGAAGGAAGGGAAGGAGGAGGTGAGGGGAGACAGAGACGGGAGGAGATGAGATCATCTTTAAGAAAAGTGCAACTCCCAGATCAGCCAGAAGTGGCCGAGAACAGACCCAGGAAGCCATCTTGTCACTTTAGGTGAACTTTAGCTAATTATAATGGATCATAATATTATTAGCATGGCAGCCAAGAAAAATTTCTGCCCCCTCTGTCGCCATGACAGTTCTGACAAGAGCCAAACAAAGATAAAAATGCCTCCTCCCGACCGGAAAGGGCCATCAGCGAGGGTCCACCTGGGAACGCCTGTAACGGCCACACCTAACACTTGAATATTCCGCACCCTCATGTTAAGAGGAATAAATGCCAAACCCTCTTTGTTCTTCGGGGCAGTTGCCCTTCTCCAGGCCTGCCCACTCTCCCTTCTGGAGAGTGTACTGTCCTCCTTTAATAAATTCACCGCTGCTTTGGTTCATTCAGCCCTTGAATTCTTTCCTGTGGTGACACCAGGAACCAGTGACATCCAGAAGGTCCTACGCCTTAAGTCAGAGACCTGGGGGCCAAACTCAACTCCATCATCTCCTCCTTGGGCGTCATGGGTCTGATCCGCCCCTCCCAGCCCTCTGCTGACTCCAGGAGAATCTGTTCCTCCCCCAGGCACTTGCGACACCCCCACACCTCTGTCCCTGAGTGTCCACCAGCCATCAGCACGCAGCCCGGCCTGACCTCCCCTCCCCACATCACACTGAGGCCCACCAAACGCCCAGAATGAAGCCCAGCTCAGGAATTGCTCATGGAGGCCAGGCAGGAGTGAAGTGGAAGCTACTGCCACCAGGACACCAAGGAAAACAGCGTGGTGATGGCGTGTACGTGAGAAGGCAAGGAGACGTGCGGCGGGTCTGCAAAGTCCCCACGCGAGATGTTTAAGAGGAATGAGAGACACTGCAGGGGAACCAGGGCTCAGGTCCCAGCAGCCCCACGCAGCGGTGCCGCCCTGGCCAGGAGCTGGGGGTGAGGGTTCAGTATGCCAATGCCCTTGGAGCACCCAGCTTAGTCACGGGCACAGATTGCTGTTGCAAAGAAGCTCCCCCTTGGCCATGGCTGATAAATGTCATGTTGGGGGGGAAGGGCTCCATTTTATCTGTCTGTAACCGAGGAGTCACATTCCCACGAGTTTCCGAGAATGGTAGGCCTCTCCTATCATGGTAACTCGCTCTCCTGAAAGCACGGGGTGAGGCTCTGATCCCAACCAGCCCATGGCCTTGGTCCTCTCAGCACCTGGACACCTCAGTGTCATCAGTTGTAAAGTGGAGGCTGATGGCACAAGCCTGCTATGGAGAGTGTTGAATGCAGGAAAGCAGGACCCGCAGCTCGAAACAGGGCCCGACCGCAGAGAACTCGAGAAACATGAGCTGTTTTCTTTATTCCTGAAGTACATAGAAGAACCTCCTCGCAGGATATGCTTTCCCTGAATGAACTCCAACTACATAACTCTCTCGAGAAACCAGCAGCTTGTGCAAATGAGGTGCCTGAAGGACATGCAGTTAAAGGTGAGCAGCTGCCCCGGGAATCCCAAAAGGATGACTGGAGGCAGCCACACAGTGGATCAGCTCATCGCTGTCCGCTCCTCAGGCTCCTTGGCCTTACACAAGGGCTCTCTCAATGAACTCCATCTTTACCGCGAATCTCAGTAAATCACTAGACAATGGCCGAAATCATCCTCACTTTATTTGTCAAAACTGTGGTTGACTCTGCCTACTCATGTCATGTGATTCACAGAAAGTGTTCCTTTGAACTAGCGTGATTTTCGGGCGCTAATCGTGAGTCTATTAGCACACACACTGTAATAATAAATTGAAATTTACATCGTGTATAATCTCATTACTTGTGTGATCATATCGGGTTTGACAGGTTTAATGCATTACTAAGGGAAAATACACTAACACATGACATTAAAGATCTTATCAAGGTTAATTTGCCTTAAAATGTAGTTACTACATAATTTTTTATCTCCCTTTTAGATGCTGTGGATTAAACACATGACACTTTGATCTGGGAAGAAAGTGTCCACACAAACCCACAGAATCGGAGTGGCATTCCTCAGAGGAGTGGAAATGAGCGTGGAATTTGCCACCTTTCAGGTGAGTTTTTGAACTCTGTGTTTACAAGTGGGGACCTCGGGCAAACTGCCGAACCTCCCTGAGCCTTGACTTCCTTCTCTGCAAAGGGCTGTGGGAATCCTTACCCGCTGGACCGTTGTGAGGCTGAAACAGGTATAGAAGACCCAGCACAATGCCTGGTACAGAGTAGGTGCTTTTTATTCCTCTTCACCATCACAGCCTTTAGAGCTGGCACTAGGCATGCCATATGGGAAGTTCACTGTAAATGGAACTTTCAAGCAATTATAATACAGTTTGATGAATGTTATGATGGGGAAAATACAAGCTGTTATAGGACCTCACGGCAGGGGAGAACAGTGCCATCTGAGATCTGGGAAGACCTCCCAGGAGAAGGGACATTTGAGTAAGGCTGAGGGAGGAGAAGGAGGTCAATCCTTCAGGAAGATGCAATAAGTATGAATGTATATGCACCTAAAAACACAGCCCCCGAATACACAAAGCAAAACTGGCAGAACTGAAAGGAGAAAAGATAATTACAACAATTACACTTGAGGATTGCAACATCCCACTCTCAGTGATGGTTAGAACAACTAAGCAGACGAGCCATAAGCATACAGAAGCTCTGATCAACCAACTTGACCAAATGAACGCTGACAGAATCCTCCACTCGACAGCAGCAGAAAATACATTCTCTTCCAGGGTACATGGAACATTCTCCAGGACAGATCACATGCTAGGCTGTAAAGCAAGTCTCAATAAGTACAACAACAACAAAAAAGCTTTGAAGAATCATACAATGTACGTTCTCTGATCACACGGAACTAATTTAGAAATCACAACAGAAAGAAATTTGAGAAACCCTCAAATATTGGAAAAATGAACAACGCATTTCCAAATAACCCATGGATCAAATAAGAAATCACAAGGCAAGTTAGAAAAAATCTTGAACTGGTTGAAAATAAAACACAACCTGTTATGTATAGAATGCAGCTAAAGCAATGTTAAGAGGAAAATGTATAGCTTTAAATGCTTATATTAAAAAGGAAGAAACATCTAAAATCAATGATCTGAGCTCCACCTCAAGAAGCTGGAAAAAGAGCAAATCAAACCCAAAGTAAGTTCAAGGAAGGACATAAAGATCACAGCAGAAATAAATGAAATTAATGACAGAAAAACAATAGAGAAAAATCAATGAAACCCAAAGTTGCTTCTTTGAGAAAATCAAGAGAAGTGATAAATCTTTAGCTGGGCTGATCACGAAAAAAGAGAAGGAACTGGCCCAAGAATAGATGGCAGAGGAGGAAATAAGTGTACCAAGCAGAGCGAAAATTCAGACAAGCGAGGATAAGGATATGCAGATACTCCCGAAACTGAAAAATGGGGTAGGGAAGGCAGAGGGGGAAAGGTTGGGCCTGCTGCTGGATACGTCACCAAAGGTCTTGTGGCTTTCTCAGTGTGCTCAGGCTCTACTCCAAGAGCAATAAACCATCACTTGAAGGTCTTAAGCAAACAGGAGACACTATGGCAGAGGGCTTTAGGGTCATCACATCTCACAAATGGGAAACTGAGGCTTGGAGAGGTCCTGGAACACACCTAAAGTCACACAGCTAGCCAGTGGCATTGCTGGAGCACACACTCAGCTATTTCCATCAAATCATCCTGGACAGAGCACGAGAGGGGCAGTGAGGAGACCCCCAAGTCACTGCCCATCACCTGGGGCTGCTGTCAATTGATGGGACTATTGGCAAAGCTTCCACAGCCCCTTCCAACAAAGGCACGCACGATTCTAAATAAAGAGACAAGTTAAGGTTCTCCTGGTGTCCTGAGATCACAGCTAACCCAAGTCTTTAAAACTTTACATTGGTCTTACGAGTATGAGTACAGCCCAACTAAGCTTTCCTGGGCCACACACTGAGAAGCCTTAAGGTTTCACAACAGACGCCAAGCGGAAATACATACACCATCTCTGCTCCCTGGATTGCTTCTTCAGCTCCAAAGCTTTGCTTTGACAATCAGGCCCCAACATGGTATGAGAGACATTTTTATCACAAGATAAAATCCCTGCCCATCCCCATCAGCTCCATCCAAATCCTCGAAGGAAAATCACAGCTCACAGCCTACTCTCCTGGCCGGCCAGCGACAGGAAGGACAGCAGCCAAGGCCTCCCCGGTCCCCTGTGAGCCAAGAGCAGATTAACGGACCCCAGAAAGGAAGAGCCACCTCCACAGTGTTGGGGGGTCTGGATGACCCCCTGAGCTGAAAAGCACAGCTTCCAAACTCCTCAAACCCCCAGCATGAGGGATTTGGCTGGGCGTCTCATGAAATGAACCCTGAATCACTGTTTGGGAAGATAAGTGACGAGCCTGCACACGGAGCATATGTGGAAGGGGGTTTGATTAGCTTTGCTGAACCTGAACCCGTTTGCCCCACTTCCCATCGGGCACAGTGCCTTCTGCACCTTCTGGAAAGGGCTCCCTTCAAACGTACATTTCCACCCCTCACCTCTCACTTGGCCCTCTGCCCACTGGGTGGCAGGAACCACCCAAACTGCTGTGCCCTCTGCCTGTGCAAGGAGAGCTGGGGGAGCAGCTGTCTCAACGGCCTTCCCTTCCTTGCTGCCCCAGCCCTGCAGGAGGGGGCGCTGCCATCTGCTGGGTTCATCAGAGCTGTCCTGCTGGCCCAGGTGACGATGGACAGGCTATCGCTGTACAGAACTACACGCTGACCCTGACCTTGTCTATGTTGACCCTAATCTCCATCTAACCTCCCTTCCCACCAGCAGCAGCAGTAAAGGCCCAGGGAGTGCTGCGCAGGTCGCCTGGTTTTCCTCCCTTTCTAGAAGGTTCCATGGGATAAGCGAGGCCTGGCCTCCAGGGAGCCCCATTCCTGTGTCCACTGGAGGGTGCTGAGCATCTGCTCTGAGGGCCCGCTGACTCAGGATGCAGCAGAGAGAACTTACTGAGACATCAGATCGCAGGTCCCTGGCTGGGGGCAGCTGGTAGCAGTTGCACTTCCCTGACGGATGACTGAGCCGTCTTCACGCATACAGAGGGGAAGGGGTGTCAGGACCCCTGGCCCGAACGATACCGCCCCCAACTCTCCACCACGGTCTTCACCCGCAGGCCCAGGGAAATGAACCCTTGTGGGTGACGGCCCCAGGAAACACACACCTGCCCTTACTTTACCGAGGGCGGGGGGCGGGCCAGTCATTGAACCTGGAAATGTCAGGATCCCTCTGACAAGACTTGTGTGCCCCCTCATGGGGCACAGCTGTGACGAGGCAGCTGCTTGTAAGTGCAAGCAGCTTGTTTCACGTACTTATTCTCTGCTGTGTATTCACCCTGAGTCCTCCAAACAACCTGATGAGGTAGGTGCTATTATTATTACCCCTATTTTCCAGGTGGAGAAACTGAGGCAGCAGGTTAAGAAATGTGCCCAGGGCCTCCCATGTAGAAATAGGCACGCTGGGCTTTGCCGCCACAACCAGACACTCAACCACCATGCTTTGCCACCCACCACGTACGTAGGTTCATCATTCTGTAGAGGGAAGAGGGGCCGGCCAGGAAAGACACTCACCAACACCCTTCACGTGCAGGTACTGGGCTGGGCAGGCCGGCCACACAACGGACGGCTCCAGGAACCGGGCCTGCTATGTCTGTCCTACATGCAAAGAGGCTGAGGCTCAGATGTGTCACCTGCTTCGCCTATGGACGGTCAGCTGAGCGGGTAAACACACCAGACCGAACCGAGACCCGTGGCGCCTCCTACAGCGTCACACTGCCTGTGCCCAGGAGCTGCCCGGACCGTCTGAGTCCCTCTGAAACCTGTACCACTGACCAGCCCTTGCAGTTCCTGAAAGCAGCTGGGCATGCGTAAAGGGGCCCAGTCAGACCTGGTGCGATCATTTCAGCTGGGCCATCCTGGGCCGGACCCTCGGCTTTCTCAGCTGCTGTGTCACTTTGTCCTAACGGCGGAG
Organism: Rhinolophus hipposideros; assembly: GCF_964194185.1. NCBI lineage: Eukaryota > Metazoa > Chordata > Mammalia > Chiroptera > Rhinolophidae > Rhinolophus > Rhinolophus hipposideros. Next base: position 107,875,907 of record NC_138047.1, on the reverse strand, counting down.
TCACAGGTCCGAAGCAGAGGGCGGTGAGCACAGGGGCTGCTAATCATCACTGTGCTCCTGTGGGGACAGAGCCCCAGAAAGCAGTTTCCAGGCTCTCGGCCTCATGTGGAGAGGTGCTGGCTCAGGTAGTAGATGGCCGTCAGCTGTGGCTGGTTGGCCATCAGCTGTAGCCATTAAGCCATTGGTCACTGATAGAACTGCCGCGGCTACTGAGGGGAGCCGAGGAGAGTGAAGGAGGAGACTGAAGGAGAGTAAGGAGAGTCGAGGAGAGTTGGTCGGTTGGCAGCAAAGCGGACAGCAGGTCGCACGTCGTGTAAACCCAGCCTCCAGTGAGACCATAGTGGTTGACTTTGTGGGGACAAAGCCCCAAAAAGCAGTTTCCAGGCTCTCGGCCTCACATGGAAAGGTGCTGGCTCGGGTAGTAAATGGCCATCAACTGTGATTGGATGGCCATCAGCTGTGGCTAGTTGGCCGTCAGCTGTAACTAGTGAGCCATTGGCCACTCATATAACTGCCATGGCTACGCTAGCAGAAAGGAATGGGGGCTAGCAAGAAGATGGTGGCTGGCAAGCGCGGACTGCTGTTAGGACAGCGGGTTGCAGATTATGTAGATCCTGCTTCCTGTGTCTCCAGCCCAGCCACCAGCGAGAATATATTGGTTTGATTCCCCTACTTATGGCTCCATGGGTGTTCCTTTTTGGCCTTACCGTGTCCTGCATTCTTGGGCGGGGAGTGGGAGCTGAGACCCTGCACGACAAATGGCGCAGCGAGCAGGGTCCCCTGCACGACAGACTTCCCTACCTATGGCTCCGTGGGTGTTCCTTTTTGGCCTCACCATGTCCTGCGTTCTTCTGTGGGGAGCGGGAGCAGAGACCCCGCCAGACGCCCCGCACGACAGCTCCCATCTGCACCGTCCCCTTTGGCACACTTATCCTATCCGGAGTCCATGCATGCCCTCCATTCCGAAGCCCCCACAGGCCCTCAGCCGGGTGGAGACCTTGGCTGACGCCCAGGGAAGCAGGCTTCACCAAGAAGGTAAGTGCCTCTTCTTTCCGCCTCGGCAACTGCAATTCTTAACTGAAGATACCACATTAGCGACGTCTCCTTGCTCACGGCTCGGAGGGTTAACAGCCATTGTAATTACTGCCTACATCAGTGGCCAATTACCCCCGTCAGGCCATTCTTTAAGGCAGATTATTTTATAGGAAACTTTATAGGGGACACTTCATTACCCTGGCTCCGGAAATCCTGAAGGGAGGACAGTGTGGGCAAGGGAGGGTGACAAGCCTTGCACAGCCGGCTTTGGGGGGCCCCCGGGGGCCCACCTGTGCACACCTGAGCCTCCCTTCCAGACGGCAACAGGACACATCTCAACGGCCCCTCCGTGCGCCACTGCCGCTCAGCTCTCACTTACGGAATGAAGCCGGGAGAAACGGAACTCATACTTCCCCAGTAGAGTTTTCCAGATCCAGCAACATAACTTGCAAGGCCAAGTGCACAATGAAAATGTGGAGCCCATTGTTCAAAAGTGATTAAGAAAGTCAAGATGGCAACAGCAGCCAAAGCTACATGAAGGGCCCTCCCCAGAACTGGGCCGCCTTAAACACGAGGACCTGTGCGACAGCCCAGTCCACAGCAGATGGAGCCACCCCTAGGAAGTACCCCCTAGAAGCTGAGTCACCTGGAGCAACAAGTTTTGGGTTACAATGCTTTGGCCACAGGCCACTTCTGAAAGATGATAACTCGGCCTTGCCCATCCCCCACCCAGGGGAAGCTTTTGAAATTCGGAGTGAGTAATGCTGAGACACAGAATCACCTGTAGGACCAGGAAGGCTTCCTGGAGGAGGGGCCTTGGAGCGGGCTCTGGGCAGGTAGAGGGGAAACGACAGTCCAGAGGGGACCATGGAGACCACGTGCCAGGCAAGGAAGGAGCCAGGGACTGCCACCCAACAGCCAACAGACCACCCTCCCAAGGGAAAGCTGTGCATTACGTTCCCTTCCAAGAGGTGGCACCACTTCCTCCTCGCCCCTCATGCTCCCTTTGCTGCTCACGGCAGTGGCCTGCAGGCAAGGTTTGTTCCAGCTGCTCTGGCCATGCGGCCGGGATGAGGGCCACGGCTGTCTGGTGATGGGGTTGGTTCAGGAGTGAGAAGCACTTCCTCTCAGCTACAGACCTAAAACCACCACCTCCCAGGCACATCTGCCTAAAAGGAAGTTTTCATTTGATCTCTGATGTTTGCCTCTTTGTCTTCTTTCTCAACTGGTCCTGAACTCAGGATGGGAACGGGGGTGTCACTGAATACCCGCGGGACCCCACATTTCCCATTGATTGACATTCACCTTTTGCTCGTCTTGCCTCTGAGTTGGACCTGAGGCCAGAGCTTGGGGAGCTTGCACGCACCCACAGTGCTGGAGGGGAAAAGTGCACAGTTACTATGTGCCCGAGAGCAAGGCTACAGAAGGGTGGTGAGACCTGTTTCATAGGGGAGATGTTGCCTTCATACCCAGCAGCGAGTGAGTGGTCCCTGGAGAGACTGAGTGGAACTGTGAGCCCCACGGGGGAGATGCATTTCAAGGAGGAAACTGGCCGAGATCTGGGCTTCTCTCGACAACACTAGGCAATGCAGAAGCTCTGCCCAGCTTGGGTGACTGTCCCTGTCTGCCTGAAATGGTCCTGGTTTTAGCGCCAGACGTCTCGCACCCTGAGAGTCATCCAGTCCCAGCAAGTCAGACAGCCCCAGCCCAACCTCCCCTGACCACGCCAATGCTGGGTGGCACATTCGCACTCCACACGAGGCAGTGCCACGTGGGGCTCTGTCATGCAGGCCTGGGTGCGAGTCCTAGCTCGGCCTCTTACCTGCCTCTCCCAGCCTCAGTGGCCACATCTGCCTGATGAAGGCACTTGGGGTGTGGCGAGGCCGGCATGGTACCCAGAGCCCCAGGGACCCGTGTCAGTGGGAGACTAACATGCAGCCCAACGGGCTCCCCACTCTGAAGGCCCACCATGCCCTGCACTGGCCTCACGCTCACACCGTCTCCTGCCCTTCTTGACCACCCTGGCCTGTCTTGAGCCACTGGTCCTGCCTTGCTCCCCACACCTGCAGCCTTGTTACCAGCTGCCCCTCACACTGATGTTTGGGTCAGAACCAGGTTAGAATCCTGATTGTGTCGTCTCTGGCCCTGGCTAGGCCCTTCGCCTCTCTGAGCCTCAGCTTGCTCATCTGTAGAGTGGGGCTAACCATCCCTCTCTGGCAAGTCTCAGTGAGAGGCAGCCACCATGCCTGGCATTGCTGGGGGGTACTTGTCCTTGGCTCAGGGGGCTCCTCCCTTCACATCGTCACTGTAGACCCTTGGCCTTCAAAAGATATTCATTCCAAGACTTCCCAACCCCAAAATTTACAAATACAGAAATGTCTAGACTGATTCTTGGCTTTCCGCTTGTTATGGTTTGAACTGTCCCCCCAAAACTCAGAGCCCTAATCCCCCGTACTACAGAATATAACCTCACTTGGAGAGAGGGCCTTTACCAAGGTGATCAGGTTAAAGTGAGGTCATCAGGGTGGGTCCTGATCCAACACGACAGCTGTGCTTATACAAAGGGGACACGTGGACACACACACACACACACAGGGAGAACACCATGGGGAGGTAAAGGCAGAGATCGGGGTGATGGAACTACAGGCCAAGGACCCAGCAACCCCCTATCAGCTGGGAGAAGGGCCTGGACCAGACTCTCCCTCGGCCTCCGATGGAACCAGCCCTGCCCACACACAGATCTCAGATTTCTGCCTCCAGAACCATGAGACAGCAAATTTCTGTTGTTTAAACCAGTCTGTGGCACTTTGTTACGCAGCCCTGGCTAACTGATACATGCTTCCCGTCACACTGTGGTCAGCAGTGCGTGTTCCTGGGTCATGTGACAACTGCCTGTCAACTGCACTAATGCCTCCTCCCCCAGGGGACAGCTGCTTGTCACAGGGAAGGTTTTGCTCCCACTCTGGAGCTGCTGCACATCTGACGGGGAGGGAACAGGCAGCGCTGGCACAGGCAGTGGGCTGGGACCACTCCACCCCCAGCCCCATGGGGCCCACACACCAAATCCAGGCCACAGCAAACGACAGATCATACCCCATCACTGACCCCCAGGATCATGCACGAGGCATCAAATCCCAAAAGTTAAATTGCTGGGAAACCCAGGAGTGGGGCAAGGGACACCTGGAGGGCCCTCTAGGACAGGTCTTCGTGGATTTTGGACAAAATGGACGAACCTATCCTGGCCTGGGGGGCTGGCCAGTGTGTGGGGGGCTCCAGGCAGACTCTGCCCAACAGATAGAGTGTTTACCATGGAGACAAATGCTCCTGGTACAACAGGGGCTTCAGGCCCCGCACGAGCCACATGTCTCCCAGGTGCCACAGACACTGCATCTGGTTCCCCTCAGTGCCTTGCACACAGGAACAGCGTGTAGACCAAGGAACTGTAACCAATTGCAGCAGCTGTCTAGTACCCCTCCACCTGGGATTAATTAAACGACTTCCAACTGTGATGGAGGCGGTGCATAAAATATTTTTAAATTAATTTTTAAAGAATAAATGAGGGTATTAACATTTTATATGCTGGCTGAGGGAGGAGGACAGCAGCATGGGGGAGGCGCAGGAGAGTGCACAGAAAGAGCACCAGACCGGGAATCCCAGGGCCTCTCACCCTCCTTGCCTCAGCCTCAGCCCAGCTGCAGGACCCTCGGCCTCAGTTTCTCCACTAGTACAGGACTTGGAAGAGACGACCTCTTAGTCCATGAGCCCTGTTCAGCATGGATGAGACAGCCCAGCATGCTGTTCATTCATTCATTCATTCATTCATTCAACCAACCAACATGCACAGTGCCCCTGCTAAGTGCCAGGCTCTCAGAACCCTGCAGGGACCCAGTTACAAGGTGATGGGGGCTCAAAGGCAGCCACAGGACATCTGCAGGGACCCACAAACCTGATGCCACAGAGAGTTCGCAGGGAGGGAAGGGTGTTTCTGGCAGGGGAACAGCATGTACAAGTGCAGACACTAGAGAGAGCACGCTTGCTGCAGATACTTGAAGGAGCCCAGGTGACTAGAGGGGAAGGCGGGAGGGAAGGCTGCAGGGCCAGCTCTCGGGTGGCCACACAAACCCTGCTAAGGAGTATGGATTTCACTATACGCGTTAGCTGAGGGAGCTGTGATCCCTGATCTTTTATCAGGGTTTAGACCTGGCAACCATCCCTTGCAGCCAGAGCGCAAAGCTGGCCTGTCAATCCAGGCACAGAGCCCTTCGAGGGCTCCCCACTGTCCCCCTCACCCAGCTGGAAGGCTCCACATGGCCTGTACCAGTCACTCCGACAAGCCAGGTTTCCTCCCACCGCAGGGCCTTTGCACTTGCAGTTCCTGCTGCCTGAATCCCCCCCCCCACCCCTCATGACTTTGCCTAAACTTCTGTTAAGTTGAAGGTCAGTTTCTCAGGAAAGCGTTCCCGTCCCACTCCTGCCCCTCCCCCTCATGCTCTCCTTCATCAAACTGTCCCTTCCCGCTATTGTCACCAATTACCCGTACAATGATTTGCTTAGGGTCTCTCTCTGCCACTAGACTGCACATTCCAGACAGGCAGGGGCACGTCCCCTCAGGGCTACTTGCTGGCCCTTCCCAGAGCAGGCCTTGTAAGTGAACGAATGCACAAATGAATGCCAACTCCACAGCTGCTCTGGTCCCAGCATTCTGCGACTCTAAGGGGCCATGTCTGCCCAGAAGGATGCTCAGGCTGGGAGGGGATGCCCGACAGGGCTCCCATGGATAGAACTGGATCTTGTCAAAGTAAGCCAGCCTGTCTCTCCTAAGCCACGGGCTTTTATTAAACTCCTAGCGTATGCCCAGCCCTTTGACATAGGTCGTCTCAATAAGTCCTTGCACCTGCCGTAAGACTGATGAGTCCTGTGTTCCCGGTGGGACGCTGGGCTCAGCTTAGTGATGAGCCCAGGATCCAGCGCCATCTGTCCCACGCTCCACGCTCTTGCTAGCCTGGCCAGCCTGGCTCTGAGCCCCGAGTGAAAAGGTACACTGAACTCTGGAACCTGCCACACACCTCAGGTTTTGGAACAGCACCCGGGGCCCAGCTGGACGGAGCTGCTCTTGGTGCTTCCATGGAGATCTGGGAGGAAGTCCCAGAACCTGAGAAAGCGGGGCTCAGAGACCAGAGCCCTCACCCCAGCCAAGGCCCTGCCAGCCCCCTCGCTGCCCCGTGCTGGGGAGGGCTGCACAGGTTAGGGTCTGCAGTAGAGGCAGGCGTACTCACGCCCTGTTGTCATCTCATTGGGTCAACAGAGCAGGAAAATTCACAAAGGTGGCTGGGGCAGCCTCAAGCTCTAGTTTCTTCCCTGGGGAGGTAGATGAATCCATCCCCTCCAAGAGGACAAAGCCTTTAGCTTCAAGGGCTGGCTGTCCACACCCTCAGATGACAACACAAATTGGGACACAGAACCAGGCAACTGTCACTGTCTGAGACCCACAGCCCAGCGGAGAAGTCATCATCCAGTTACAAATGAAACAGCCAGGTGTGCTCCCAAGCCCTGCCAGTAGGGGGCAGAGCTGAGACACGAGCCTAAACCCCAGGGCCCAGGACCCGTTGCAGGCTGGGCCTGGCCTCCCAGCCGGGAACCTGGGCAAGTCCTGCAAACCTTAACCTCTTTGTATGTGAAATGGGCTAACTCGGAGCCCAAGAGCAGGGAGTGGGTTAGAAAGCCAGAAGGGGTGCGTGCCTAATGGATGCTGGCTGCTGATGAACAGGCCTGGAAATCCTGCCTCACCCGCCTCCGGCAAGACACAGTTGCCATCCTGAAACAGCAGCCTTCATGAGCAGGGAGACAGAGAGGAGGCGGGGCACGCGAGGAAAGCAGAGAAGGGAGGCCAACCAGCCCAGCAGGGAGACATGCATTTGTCCAGGGAAGGCAGCTCCCAGCAGGTTGGGTCTGAGGGAGCCGAGAGGAGGAATTTCTCTGTCGTGTTTTGGTTCTCTGCAAAATGTTTAGGTTATCAAACATCCTCCCTCCCCCTAAGATCCCCTTCACTCCCAAGGGAGGGTGCAGAACAAAAACACCGTTCTATTTTTAATTTCCCAGACTAAATGGAGATCTGAACAAAGACCACTAAAAACAAGCCATTTCTTGCCCTGCTGTTGGGACTTCCAGGGGCTAAAACTCAAAGAGTGTGCAGATGAGAACTGGTGGTAGGGGGTGGGGGTGTCCTGAACAAGAATTTCCAGGAATTTCAGGATTTCAAGCATGAACTTGGATCTGCCCTTGGTACTGTTTACACCTCTGGACTACTGCTGCAAAATTAGAGGTGCAGGGACGTGGGTGCCCTCTGTGTAAACCTCCCAGGACTCCCCATTGCCACCAAGATGGAGTTCAAAGTCCTCAGACTCCTCTCAATTCGCCTCCTTAGCTTTATTTCCCTCCATCCCCACCTCCCCCCCAGAACACTTCTCTCTGTTCCAGAAAGTGCCTGGTTCCCACACCCGTGCTATTCTCTCTGCCAAGAATTCCCACCAGCCAATACCTACTCATCCTACAAGGTCTGCTCAAATGTCACCTCCTCCATGAAGCCTTCCTCAGGGCAGCCAGAATAAGCGTCCCTCCATCTCTGTGCCCCAGGGCACTTCCATGCCACCACCGCCACCCAATCACAGTGGGCCACCATGGTCGGTCCCCACCCCCCTTCCACGGTGAGGGACAGTGAACTTCCAGGTGGCAGGAGCCACGTCCAGCTCTGCTCTGTGTCCCCAGAGCCTGGGGCAAATCTCAGCTTTGAATCCCATTTGTGGGCTGTGTCACGTGGTCTGCAAGAACTGACCTGCCTGAGCCCAGGAATCCTGTGCGTCCACAAAGGACTTCAAATTACTCACAAATAAAGACTTATCCATGAAACTGTCACCACTTACTCATTCACTCAGCCACCCACTCATCTGTCCACCCACCCACCCACCCGTCCATCCTTCCATCCTTCCATCCATCTACCCCCCTAACCAACCACCTGCCCACCCATCCACCCTCCGACAAGTGTTTCTTGAGTACCTACTATATGCCAGGCCCTGTGCCAGGCCTGAGAACACAGCAATAAACACAAGAGCCATGGCCAGACCCTCACAGAGCTCCTAGTCTTCAGAGTTTGACAGACACTAAACAAGGAATTCAAGGGTGTGATGAGGGCTTACAGGGGCACCCGGGGCTGTGGGAACCTGGTGGTGGCTGGGAATCAGGGCAGGAGTCATGATTGGCTGAAGGAAATGGGAGGAGAGCGTTCCAGGTGAAGGAGCCAGCACAGAGGAGGGCTGGGCATGAAAGGAACCCCAGCATGCCACAGGGTGTGGGGACTGGGGCGAGGAAAGGGGGGCAGGACTGTGCAATGTGGGAGGAGACCCTCACTCTCAGGTGCCATCCCTGAGTGGGGACCTCCCTAGATTCTGTGCCCCAGACACGTCACCCTGGTCAGGCTCCGGGAGGGGCCGGGAGGAGTAAGATGATGGGGGCCTCAAACCAAAGACTCAGTCCAAAGACTGTGGGGCCTCAGAAGGCCCTGGCACTGGGCCGTGTGAGGTCAGCTATGGCTTTTCGGAGTCGCCCTGGCTGTGTGGAGGCCTGAGTGAAGGGGCAGAGGTAGGGAAGGAAGAGAAGACCAGTCCTCTCCGAGGTGCGGAGCTGCGAGCTGGCCCCTCTGCGAGCTCCAGGCTGGAGACACGCACTTTCCTGGGCTCCTCCCCCAGCCCAGCTCGGCAGGAGAAATGTTTTGACAGAAAGAAACACTGACCGCAAGATACAACTTCATGTTAAAGGTATTTCATCCACAAGCCGCTTCCTTATTACTTTCAGATGGTTTGAAGGAAGTGCCTGGGAGCCCCAGTGGGGCAACCTGGGCTACAGGGCTGAGGTGGCGCTGGGTCCACCGGGTCTCAGGGACCCTGGCTCAGTCCCAGGGGTGAGGTGGGGCCCCTCCCTGGGCCTCAGCCCCTAGCACGTGCCAGAGCCTGCACAATCCAGGAGGCCTCCCTCCCAGACACCCGGGGTGCCAGCAGCCCCACAGCAGAGCAGAGACCTTCCCAGCGGTTGGTTTTTGGAGACCCTGGCAATTCCAGAAAGCCGGCATCACACACAGGAATTCACTTAACACCTTCAGCAACTGCACTGTAACCAGAGTGGGGCCTGTAGCCCGCCAGTGGGCAAGCCAGTGGTTTCTATGGTGTCAGATTCAAGAATAAGCAGAGGGCTGAGGGCACCCAGATATTACATTAAGTGCACCCCCAAGGAGCAGAGGGGGCCAACATCCGATCCAGCGGCAGGTGTGGGCAGCAGGGTCCTGGCCTGGCTGCTCCTTCTGAACCCAAAGCAAACTGGAAACAGAAGACCCTGGGTGGGGGTCCTGGGGGGCAGGGGCCAGGCTCCCGCTGGCCTGCACTGCCTGGGCCACCTCATCCCCTCGCCTCCTGTCCTGGCGTGATGAGCGCAGTGGACAGGATCGTGCATTGTGTAAGAAGCGCTTCCCGAGCACCACGGGCGCTGGGTGCTTTCCCGGGGGCTGTGTCACTGTGGCTCTCAGTGCCATGCTGCTGCCCAGGACCACGTAAGAGGCAGAGCTGGGGCCTGAGCCAGTGCATCGAGCCCAAAGCCCCTTCTCTTCCAGCCTCCCCCAAGCTCTCCCATCTCCGGTGGCCGGGCCTCTGTGCTCCCCCAAAGGCAGAGGTTACAACGGAAGAGGCAACCTGCGAGGCTGAGGGCTTGGTGACAGGTTTGCGTTTATGACAGCGGGTAGGGGAGGTTCGAGCCCCACCCGTACAGGATTTCTCCATCTGCCTCTGTCCAGTGTGGCCAGATTGGCGGGGGATGTCCGAGTCCTTCACAGAGGTCCTCCCCACGTCTTCCAGACCCTTTGCGGGGCTGATCTCTGCCCTCCAGGGGCCCGGCCTGCAGAGCAGTGCAGCCCCCAGAGGTACTTATTCTGATCCCCCGGGCCAGGGGCAGGTGGGCAGGCCGGTTTCTCGAGGCTCCTAGACTCTCCTGGACCCCAGGAGGAGGCAGGCTTAGTGTGAGAGCCGACAACCCGCTCTCCTGTGGATGCAGCACTTCACCTGAGAGCAGCCACCATCGGCAGGAGCCTGAGGCCACCTATGTCACAAACAGCCTCAGAGAAGCTGAGAGGGGCACGCGGCATCGGGCAGCGGCGCCAGGGTTGCCGCCACGTCCGGCAGGTGTACCTGGTCATCCTGAGCCTGGCTGGGAGACGCCCCAAGCCACACGACAGACCTGTCCTGAGCACCTACTGTGTGCTGAGCGCTGACCAGGATGAACGAGTTGACGCAGGAAGTGCCTGGTCAGTCGGTGCTCGGGAAACATGGCGTTCTCCCCTCTTCTCCCGCGCCAGGAGAAGCCTGAGCTCATCCAAAGGCCAAAACCCCACGCTTGCTCCCCACCCCATGGGGCTTCCCATGCAGCCCCGCGGGGACAGGCTGGGTGACTGGGGCAGGCACCCCCCTCAGGACGGCCTGGGGGACGGAGACGTTGCAGACAGACCGCATTCCAGCCCCTGCCCTTCCTCTGAGAGTTTGGGCAACTCCCCTCCCCTCTTGGAGACTCACTGTCCCCATCTGTCACCTGCGGCTCCTGACGTCTGCCCAGAAGGGGTCTGGAGATTTAGGAAGGTGAAGGATTTAAGTCACTTAACCCTCTGCCTCTCACAGAGCTCTGGGACCAGCTTCGCGTCACCTGGGAGCTTGTTTAGAAGCTGTCTGGCTTCACCCGGACCCACTGAATCAGAACCTGCACTTTAACAAGATCCCAGGGGACCGTAGGCGTATGAAAATCTTAGAAGTGCCGCTTCAGAAGATCTTTAAGGGAGCCCTCCCTCCCACACCTCACTAGGTTTTCAAATCAATCCCTGACTCACTCTGGCCCCAAAGCCCTTTCCGCCGACCTGGATTTGGATGGAGCCTCACCTCAGTTAGGGTCTCCCCAGAGCCCCTCGTCCCCGTCCCCACCTCCCTCACCTACGGGCCTTGTCATCCCCAGCTTTGCAAAGACACACACTGTGCGTTCCAATGAGCAGCCTGGGCCCCCTGGCTACCTGGCCCCCTCCCAGCCGCCATCACCTGCCAGCCCCGGGCCCACCCCTGTCCTGCCTAAAGAAGCTTCTCAAACCCAAGGCCCAGGGAGTGTCATAGCGCTCGTGACACACGAGTCCCACACTGACCCCCACACACACCCACACCATCACTTTCCAGACCAAGGAGAATGAAACCCTGACACCCCCATACGGCTGAAGCCCCCGCCACGGGACCTGGTCCCTCTTACCCCTCGTCCACCCTGTCCCCCACTTCCAGCCCCCTGTCCCTAGACTTTGCACCTGCTGTCCCCTTGTACTTGTAGAGAAATGCGCTGGCTGTGGGCTTGTCACCTTGAGGACCTTCCTTCCCTGAGCCTGCTCCTGCATTACACAAGGAACTCGAAACCGGCTTCACAGGGCAGGGGGGAGGCTGCTGGGGGCAAGGGGTGAGCGTCAGGGCAGGGGCAGGGGGCTCTGAGGGCCACATGTATTCTCACTTCCAAATTTTAAATTGTATTTCTAAATTCTCATTTCACGTAAATTCGGGGGCACTATACCACATTGGCGCTGGGAGACCTGGGTGCGAGGCCTGCTGGGACAGCACCTGCTGTCCGCCGGGCAGTGAGACCACGCTGGGACAGCCATTTCCGACTAGATGCCCCACAGCCCAGAGCTGTGCGTGGTGGCGGAGAGCGGGACGCGGCCTCCCCTGAGCCCCGTTCTCCAGGGAGAATGCCGCCGCCTTGGGCGCAGCTGCCTGGCCTGGACTTGGTCCAGGGCATCGGTGGCCGCTGACTCATGGCCCCGCAGAGACGTCCACGTCCTAACCCCCTAATGAACGTCACCTAATGTGGCAGAGGGACTTGCAGGTGGGATCAGGTTCAGGATACTGAGTGGGGGATCAGGGGGACCCTGAATGCCGTCCTGAGTGTCCCTGCAAGGGCGAGGCCGAGGGGATGACTCCCAAGGAGGAAACAGGACATGTGACGACAGAGGCAAGGGGGTGGAGTGGGGGAGGAAGGGGCCAGGAGCAAAGGCATGCGGGCGTCTCCAGGAGCTGGGAGAGGCCCAAGCACCGAGTCTGTCCTCGTGGCTCGGGGGAATGCCTGCGACGCCTTCAGCTTAGCCCCTGAGATGCCTTTCAGATTTCTGGCCTCTAGAGCTGAGAGGAGATCGGAGCTGTGTCCTGTCGCGACCTGCGTGGGCATTTGTTACAGCAGCGCAGGAAGCTCACACTCTCCCCTTCACGGTCCTCTCCTGCAGTGAGCCTGGCACGAGAATCTGGGTTGAAGGTTTTCATTAAAGAAAACCCATGTGAACCGGGCTGCTGGGTGCGCGGGGGGTGGGGGTCATGTGCCCAGTGGCTCAGGGGACCCCCCACCTGCATGCATGACCAGCAATGCAGACACTCGCCATTCCTCACCATCTCAGCAGGGCTGGTGGGGGCTGTCCTCGGGAGGTGAGGACCTGTTTTACTTCTGCCTGAGGCTCCCCCTGGTCCCCAGCCCCCAGCAGGTCTTCCCAGGTGACCCCGTTAACTGCTTTTCCTGTGTGGGCAGCCGGTCGGGCCGCGGGTGCAGGAGAGCTCTGTGGGCCCCTCAAAGGCCCCCTGACCTGGGGGGAGCTTGACCTGGGGCCTCAGCTCACAGCGCTGAGTCACAGAGCGTGGAAAGAGCCTCCTGATTCCTCCGAGAGCCGGGCACAGGCCCAGAGGGATTCAAAAGCCACTTTGCTCCACCTCGGCCTTTGTGCATGAAGCCTGAGCCTGCCTGGGACTCTGAGAGAACACACCCCACCTGACCAGCTCGTCAGCCAAGGGTGGTCCAACCGGGCCTCTGGGGGTGCAGGCCTCCCGGCCCCACTCTGAGCTAATGAAAGGATGTGCCCGGCAAGCAGAGCTGCTTGATGCACAAGGCTCATTCTCAGGCTGGAAGAGCCCACAGCAACCAGCTGGCCACATGTGGGGAAACTGAGGTCCCGAGAGGAGCTGCCCTTGGCCAAGGTCACAGAGGGGTCAGTGGCAAAACCAGGACTAGGCCCCCATTGCCCTGCACAGTGCCGCTGATGGTAACGCCTTTGTCTTTCTGTCTTCACAGAATGACTGGGTCCCTCACACACAGCATGGGGAAGGGGCTCAAGAACTGACTTCTGAATGAATGAACTGTCTGCCTTGGGCTGGTCCTAGGACAGCCCACGAGGCTCATTCACTGAACAGATATGAGCAGCAATCTCAGCCAGCCACAATCCGATGGGGCAGAGCCTCAGTTTCTTCATCTGTAAAATGGGAATGATAATGCCTCCAAGGGGGGCCATGAGGATTCAAGGATAAACATATGAGAGGTCTGATGTGACGCCCGGCACAGTAGCTGCTCCACCTCTGAGATGGGGAGGAGAGGAAGTTACTGAGGCTGTCACGGTGGAGTCCCCAAGCTCAGGAGCTGCGGGATGAGAGAAGCCCTGGAACACCACCGACGAGGCAGAGCGTGGACAGCAACGCCAGGGCAGGCCAACGTGAGATTCGGGGGCTTCACATGAGCCCTCACGTGCCCGGGAAAGAAGAGGCTTCATGGAGGAAGCCACATTGAGACTGCGCCTTGAAGGGCGGGAAGGGTGTCACTGGGCCCACCTGCAGGAGAAAGCGCTGGGAGGAGGAATGAATGGGCAAAGGTGTGGATGAGGCGAGAGAAGACAGGTGGGCAGGAGCAGGGAGGGTTCTGGGGCAGGAGGAGCGGGCGATGCAGCTGGCCTGGGTCAGGACGCTGAGTGAGGGCTGGGACCCTCAGCGGGTTGAACAGAGTCCCCCAAATTCACATCTACCTGGACCTCAGACCGTGAACATGACCTTGTTCGGAAATAGGGTCTTGGCAGATGTGGTGAAGTTACGATGAGGCCGTACTAGATTAGGGCGTACCCCGAATACAACAGCTGGCATCTCCTAAGGGAAAGGAGAGGGGGATGTGGACACAGCGCAGGGGCCGTGGTGCCGCTGCGAGGGTCGCCAGGCACCCCAGAGGCGGGAAGAGGTGGGGAGGGTTGTCTCCTCACTCCTCACAGGGCTGCAGGCTGCAGCCTCCAGACCCGCGTCAGAGAACGGGCTCTGCTGTCTCAATGCCCCCGGGTGTGGCACTTGGTCCCGCAGCCGCGGGAAGCGAGCGTGTGCAGCATCCCAAGTGAGCTGGCTCAGAGCAGGCGCATGGAGGGGCTGGCTCCCTGTCAGGGTGACACAGCCCGAAACACTTGCCAAGCAGCTGTGAGCCGTGCCGGGGCCAGAGGCCCCTCCGCGCCGGGGGACCAGGAGACAGCAGGAAGGACGCTGCAGCCGCCCATCAATGAGGTCCTTCACGCGGCCCACGCCACCCCGCCTTTCCCAGAGCTGCCCTGACCTTCCGCCTCCACAGGCCACACTTCCTGCCCCCGACATTGGGCCCTCGGAAGCTTGCTGGCCTCTGGCCAGGCCAAGTGTGACAGCACTTTAGCCTCCCTCCTGTCCCAGGCTGGGCGGGTGACAAGCCAGCGAGCAGATGTCAGTGTGTGATCACCGTGGGCTCCTGGCCCCCATGGCCCCAGCCTGCCTGGGTGCCATACCCCTGAGACTCTAAAAGTGCCTGGTGGGGAAAATGAATGAGGCGGGGTGAGCCCTTGGACGGCGGCATGTGGTGGGCTGGGGTCCCCACGGCCGAGGCGCCCTGGACCTCAGTTCCCTCCCCTGTGGGACAGGGGGAGTAACCCCTCCCTGTGGGGTCTGCTAGGATTAGCAGGGGCACCATCGATTCCAGGGTCTCCCGAGCTCACACACAGAGGCCTCACTTTCTCCTCCTCGTGCCTCAGTTTCTTTATTTGTAAAACCCAAGTGGGGGTGGCTGGATGGTAACCCCACGGTGCCTGCCCAGCTTTCAGCTCTGGAGACACAAGCACACATGCTGAGTGTACCCCACCTTCACTACCTGTGTGCTGAGACCCAGGGTACTGTGTTTAGGGCAGAAACGCCTACGCCCCCCCACCCCCACCCCCCAGAGCATATGGGCTCTCGACTTAGGGCCAGTGCACGTGTCCGGCAAAGGATGGAGAAACCCTGGGGCCTCACGCCCTGGGAAGCAGGCAGTGGGGACCAGAGGCATGGGACACGGGGGGACTGTGGGCACCCAGCTCTGAAGCCGAGCACCTCCAGGAGCCCCCTGGCCAGCTTGCGGTCTGCATCCGTTCATGAGCCCCTCGACAAGAGGTGCAGTGAACACATCATTCACGCTCACCCTCCTGGCATCTCAGAGCCGGGGGAGGCCCACGTCTGCACCCAGCTCAGGCCGGCACGTCCCTCTGCCCCTCACATGACCGACAGCAGCCCCAAAGCGACCCAGAGAAAGACTCCCTAACCTTCAGCTTGAGCCCCATGCAGAGGTCAATGTTGGCACCTGCTTTGGCAGCAGGGTGCTTCAGGCACAGGGGACGGGAAAAACCCCCACGGCCATCAGCCTCACAATGGGCGGGGGCGCAGTGGGCGGGTGGTCCTCGTGTTGCAGGATGAGAGAAGCAAGGAGGTCTCTGCCCAGGGCCGGCTCGGGAAGCACTTGGCAAACAGATCCTGACACCCCCTGCCCACGATCCACGATGGACACCTCAGGATAAGACCTTTGTCTTAGGGCCCAGCAACCCGGCCCTCACCTTCCTGAAGCCTCCTAGCTCCCACTGTGCGTCCTATGATTTGGTCCAAGTCTGCTCAAAAAACTCGAGAACACAGCCTCTAACCACCTGCCTCTGAGCCTCTGCAAATGCTGATCCCTCCATCCAGAACACCCTTCCCTGCTTCCCCATCCCAAGAAATCCACCTGGCTACCAAAAATACCGCCCTGCTCACTCTCATGCCCTCCTACTCTTACCTGCCACCTCCGGCGGGGAACCTCCAAGGGCAGCGTCTAGCACACAGTAGGTGCTCAATAGATGCTCACAGAATGGTGAGTGGTACAGCAGCACCATCCACGTCTCTGTGCCTGGGAAGCGGCAGGGGAAAGCCCCAGAGCTCAGGCTGGAAGGAAATGTGGCACTCACTCGATCCCCCATCTGAGAAGGAATGTGCCCCAAAAAGCAGACTTCCAGAGCTCTTCGCATGCTCCCAGGGACAGTGAGCTCACTCCCTATCCAGGAAAGCCTGGTCCATATCCATATGGTTGAAATTGTAAAATTATTGCTTAGTGGAGCTATTCCCCTCAGCCCCACCTCAGCTTTTGAGGTGCCCAGAAGCCCCTATGCAGATGCAGGAAGCCAATAGGAGTCCTTGAATTTCCCCTTTCTGAGATAACCAGTTACTTTCTTCAGCTGTTTCTTCCTGCCACTTTCATTCATTCATTCACTCACTCATTTCCTGAGGACTAGGTACCATGAGTAGTGTTTTCCTCCACATCACCTAATTTAAACCTCACCGTGGCCACGAGCCCCATTTCACAGATGGAGACACTGAGGCTGGTGGAGGTGAAGGGGGCCACCTTCTCCAGCTAGTCGGTGCTGTAGCCACACCTGGACCACCTGCTACTCCCATCTCTGCACACGCCGTCCATCCTCCGTGCACTTGCTGGCCGCCGTCCACTCCGAGGATGAGGGCCAAGGCAGAAAGGCCCCCCACCAGATCCTCCCACCGGTACCTCCTCATCTGTAAGCCCACCTGTGAGCCCACCCGCCCTCTACCTAGGCCAGCACACTTCCTCCGATGGGGTAGGAGCCCATCCTGTCCTCTTTGTCACTTACAGAGAAATTAAATGACTCCCTAGGAGCTGGACACCAGCACGTGGGGCTCAGCCACTGCCCCTCTCTGCCACCAAACAAGGACAAAGGCTTGGGCCTAGGAAAGTGACAAAACCACCCTTCTGTTTCAGAGGAAAAGACAGCTCCTGTACCTGTCATTTACACATGACAAGATTTGTGTCTTTGTAACCCTGGGTGTCCCCACCCCATGCCCTCGCTTTGAAGCTGCCTTTCAAAGCAAATGACAACGCAAAACTGGTTTGTTTGGGGGAGAAGGGGAGCTCTTGGCACCCAGGCGGGGGTGGGGGGGAGGCAGGGGGCCACTCTCCTGTCCTGCCCTTCATCACTGTAATTACAATTTGCTGAGTGAGGGGGGAGGGGGAGAGAGGGAGCAGAGAGACAGGGAGAGAGAAAGTGGGCGGGAGGGGGGAGGGCAGGAGGAAGGGGAACAGAGGGAGAGAAAAAGAGAGGGTGGGTGGGTGGGAGCAGAGGGGTGGAGGGGGCACTGGGAAAGAGGTGAATCAGATTCTGCTTGTCAAAGGCTTGCCCTGCAGCTCTAGCTGACATCCTGTCATGACAGTGGGGGTGGTGACGCTGGGGACACCCCTCCCTCGCCCACCCTTCCAGCCCCTGTCTGAGCTGCAGGGGCACCAGCTGGGAGTGTTTCTGAGTCCTGCTCAGGGGCCCCTGAGGCTCTGGTCCTCCCGAATTCCTCACTCTGCAGCCCTGCCTCGCCCCAGCAGTGTGACAGCCTGTCATTGCAGAGACACACAGGTGGGAGACGCAGAGCAAAACCCGAAGGCATCTCACCAGGGCTGCTGCCAAAGCCCTGGCTCAGTGCAAAGGGAATGGGCTTTAGAGCCAGACTGCCTGGGTTAGAATCCTGGCCCTGCCCCTTGCTGGGCACCCACCTCCCTGAGCCCACAGGAGATCCCACAAGGATGGTGTGAGCCTCCGATGACAGGGCACAGTAGGACGCATGGCACAGAGTGGGTCCTCAACAAATGTCAGTCCCTGTCACCTCCCACAGGCCATGTGGGACACACCTATGGCAAGAGCACAGTCGTCACACAACAACGTAAGCCAGATGACACTTTCCGGACTCTGCTCTGCTCTCATTCCGTACATGGGAAACTCGAGGAGAATTAACCTGAAAGTAGCAGACCAGGATCTGAACCAGACACCTGGCTCCCTGACTCCCCTGGCCACCAGCAGGGGGCCTTCTTGTGACTAAAAGCATTGAGCTGCTTGTCCCTACATGGGCCAGGGCACAGCCACACGCCCACCTGCTGACAGGAGTCTCCCCAGGTCTTCCCAGCCCCGCCGCTACTCTGTCTCCCTCACCTGCCTTCAGGTCCAGGGTCTGAAGCAGCCCCCTCAAAGTCAAGGACTACTTAATCTTAGGCCAGCAGTGCATTCTGAGCAATTCTACACCAAGCCCACTTCAGGAGGCCCATAAGCTACATTTTGCTGAATCCCAGTATCCAAAAGAAGCTCCAAATCTCCTGGACAGCCAACTCGCTTTATCTGTGGGCACCAGGACTGTCGCAGCCAATCCAGTTTCCCTTTTTGCTTTGGCTGCTAGGATGCTCATCTTCCATTGGGTTTTGTTCTTGCCTATTGTCATATGCCCTTCATAGAACTGCCTCAACTACTTGTTATTTTAGTTAAGTATAAGTACACATTTTAAGTAAGCTGCCTAACGCTATGTGTGGAACTAGGCAGTTATAAATGCTAAATAATACTCTACTCAACACCATTGTTGAGTGATAATTGTGTAACAGTGCAAAATTTTAAAAGACTCCTCCTATGTGTTATAATACCCAGCAAATGCACCGCTGTGGGAACTAGAACTGTAGAACACAGGAAAAAAGACAGGGGTCCCCATGGCAGGTTTCAGGGGCACCTGAGCCACTGGCCTCCTGGGTGGAACAGGGGCAAGAAGCAGGCAGGAGGCGGGCGCAGGCAATGGGCCAGCGGGCAGGACCCACCCTCGCAGCCCTCGGCCTCCCTGCAGGGCTCTGAGTCCCAGCCCTTCCTCTCAGCAGCACATTTGAAAGTCAAACCAGGTCCTCCCTGGGGTCCTGAACCCAAAGCACAAGTTCTCCCAAGAAAACAATCTCTTTGCCAAGTGTGTGCTTAACGAAGAAGCGCAGCTGGGCAGGCGAGGGGCTGTGACCAGCAGGGCTGAGCTGTCACGGCCTCTCCCGACCCCTCTTCCCGTGTTTCCAACCCCTTTCCCTGTTAGTCACTCTTGAGCTCACGTCACTCATGTTAGTGACATCCATGAGCAGACTGACACACAAGTCCTGGGACCCTGGCACGGGCCTCGCGGGAGAAGCCCCCGTGCAGGGACTTGGGGTCACTTCATGACACCAACGCCCGGAGCCTGCGGAGGGCAGGGCAGGGCAGGGCCCACAGAGGAGTTGGGGCCACACAGAGTTGATGCAGCCAGGCAGTGGGTGTGGGGGTGACACGTTTTGTCCATGTGTAGAACCAAGGACAGAGGAGGGTGCGATGGGACACGGGCAGGGCTGCAGGGACGGCGGAGGGCTGGACGGGCCACTCCACGGAACGGGAGAGTCAGTCTGTAAGCAACAGAGCTGCATGGTGGGCAAATCCATGACATGGTCAGAATCACTCCCAGTGTGTCCAGTTGTGACAAGGCCTGGCCTGGTGGGCTCTCCTCCAGGGCTGCCTCAGATAGGCTCCCCAGGCCCTCTCTGCCCTGCCCGCCACCTTCCGGCTCCACGCTGCCCACCCCTGTTCCCCGCGCTCTGCCCATTGGCTCAGGGCTCATCACACCCCTCCTCGTCCTTTCTGCTCCCAGGACTGGATGCCCAGGTCCATCCCTGACCCTGAGGGCAAGTGTCAGGTGTCCAGGCCGGGGCCATGAGATCTCCACGCCTGCAGTCAAGCCGCCTCTGGTCGGACCAGCCACCACAGGACAGCCTGCTGCCAGCCCAGGCTGTCTGATGGCAGAGGCTGTGTGTGCCTCTCAGCCCAGGGGGGCAAGGCCGGCTTCTAGGTGGAATCTCACCAGGAAGGAGCCAAGTGGCCCCAATGGCTTTATCATTTCCACCCAAGAGCTTACAAACAAAGCTCAACAGAGCCGCCCGCCCGTGTGAAACACACAAGTCATGCCACCCCCACAGCTTCCTCCTGCCCTTGAAATAAAACCGAACACCTACCTCCCCCTGGCCCGAGACGCCCCTGGATCAGAACCCTCATCACACTCAGACCCACCTCCTACCATCTCCCTGGTGCACGGCCCCACCTGCTGACCGCCCCCCCAGGCCTGGCCTGGAACTTTCCTCCCCCACACCCCCAGCGCCTTCTCGTCACTTGGGTCTGACCACACACTGCAATCACGTGACCCTGGCCTTCCCCAGCCGCAGTCACGCAGCTCCTGGCTCTGGTCCACAATCTCCATGGCACTTACGTCCATCCGAAATTACCTTGTTTACTGACCACTTCCTATTGTCTGTGTCCCCTTGTGGAATGTGGGCCCCATGAGAGCAGGGACAGTTCTGTGAGGACAGTAAGTACCAGCACTTCTTTAAGAGAGCGCGTGACCCGAGCAGATGTGAGCGACAGAACAGCACCAGCAGCCTGGTGCTCACACCACCCGATCGCGTCCACCCCTGGCCTTTCCCAACCCGCCACAGGCAGTGACGTGGACACGGTCCTGTCTCCAGGCGCTCAGGGTAACGCTGGCCAACGTCAAAAAGTCGGGCGGCCGGGCCCTTCTGTTGGGAAACGGGGCCCCTCCGAACATGTGGATGTGTTTGTGTTTTAAATCCCCCACGAGGAGGAGCCGTCTGGCGAATGCAGCTGTCGCCCCAGCCATCTGGCAGCTGACTCAGAAAGCTGTGTCCTCTGAACAAACTGGCAAACGTAACCCTTCTCAGCAGGTAACATCACACACCTCAGGTGGAGGTGAAAAATCCCAGCCTGTTCGGTGTGCATTATTTCCAGCCTTCAGTCAAAAGCTCTCTCTTTCCTGGGGACCCAGCGTCCCCCCCTAAAACCCAGCTCTGGACGGCAGAGGGCACATGACCACCTGCAATGCACCAAGCTGGCACTATCAGTATGGAAAGAAGGGCTCCCCGAGCAGAGTTTTCTAAAAACCTCCAGCATAGGATGCTGATTACTGCTTTAATTCTAACCTCTGGGATGGAGTCTATTTTTAAATGACGCATATAGTTCCCAATCTTTGTGAAAAGAGTGCACTGGCTATCATTCAGTATCTGACACCACAAACTAACCCATTTGTGAGAACCAGGAAGATAACATAAAGGAGAAGCAGGGTGGGGTGAAGCATTAGGGAGGGAGGGCCTGTGGCGGAGGAGAGAGTACGGGCCCCGCCCAAGGTGGGGAGCCACTGCTTTGCACGAGCTGAATGCTGACATGTGGTAACACAGGACCAGCGTTACCAAAACTTCAATTTTTGAAGAGAAACCAGAATACCAGATTTGTATATTAAATTTCATGCTTTTTTAAATGATGGAAAATTCACGCAAGCCAGATAAGACAGGTCAGAGGGTTCAATTTGGTCCTTAAGCAATAAAACCCAAACCTAGCTCAATTCATACTGAGGAGGATTGAAAGAGGGTGCAGGCCCATTTCCAGGCATAACACTATTTACCTCTAGTCTGCGCACAATGTCTAGCAATCAATCAAAAATTACAAGACATGTTTAAAAAAGAAAAACTACAAAGAACCCAATGGCGAATGGAAAAGCATAGACTGCAGCCTATTCATATAGCAGAATACTGCTCAGCAGTAAAAAGGAACAAATGACGGATACGTGCTACAACCCAGAGGAATCCCAAATGCATTGTGCCGTGGGAGAGAAGCCAGACCCAGAGGCCACACTACAATCACATGTATGACCACGTAGTCATTGCATGGCATTCTGGACAAGGCAAAACTGTAGGGACAGAAGCAGATCAGTCGTCAGGAGGAGCTGAAGTAGAGGACTGATTACAGAGCAACACAAGGGCATCGGGGTGGGTGACAGAATTGTTCTGTATCTTGACTCAGTGGTGTACATACGACCATAGGAGTGTGTCAAAATTCACAGCATTATACACCTAACAGGTGCCTTGTGCAGCAGGTAAATCCTACCTCGATAAACCTGGAGGGGAAAAAGGATGGTTGGGCCCTGGATGAGGGGCTCCATGGGGAAAACCTTGTTAATTGTACCCATCCAGCAAGCACGAGGAGCTGATCACGTAGCAAACTACAGTCACACCGCATAACGACGCTTTGGTCAATGAGGGACCTCATGTGCGAGGTGGTCCCATAGATTATAATGGAGCTGAATTCCCTGGGAGAAACAAGGATACATGGCCCAGGGGAATGTTTTCTCTGAGGGGAGCGGTATCTGTGGGCCTTGGCAACAGGGTGCTTCTCACTCCCAGCAGCTGAATTCGGAGTGGACAAATAACATCCCGGTCAGCAGGCACTGACCTGTCGCAGCACAGAGGAGCCTGTCCCCTCGCCCCCAGCTACGTATTCACAGGGCACCGCAGCCCTCCCACATCTAGCCTGACGGTCTTCAGAGGACACAGCTGGAAATTCTTTCTGGAGGACCTAAGACCTTGCACGAGGACACGGGCCCACACTGCTAAGTGCCACTGTCACGTTAGTAAAAGCTTCTGTGGCATTGTGGAGCCAGCCTGCCCCTGCACTCCGGAAACACTTCCAGGTTGCAATGATGTAAAGCGTAGATAAGATTTATGTCTTCTATCAATTCATGGCCAGAAAAAGACCTTCATGCCAGAATAATGTAAATGGAACCAAAAACAAGTCCCCAAAGTAAAAATGCTGAGTCTTCAGTGCTACGCCCTCTTTTTGATGAGTACCACGCCGTTCCTCCATCTGACACTGCTCCAACAGGCAGCAGCCAAAACCACACTACAGGACAGCCCTCACGTCCCTTTGTGTCTCCGTCTTGCTCTCTCATCCCGGCTGAGCCTCAGGCCGCCTTTCACTCCCTCCTGACACTACTGCCCACTGTCACCCAGCCAGTTCCTCCTCCATATTTCCAGTCCATGCAGCCCACGTGCCTGTTCATGGAGCAGCATGGACGGCGTCCACGTTCTATTTCTAACCCTGTCAGAAGGAAGCAGGGGAAGGGCTCGTGGGACAGTGTTTACAGAGTCTGCAGTTGTGCACGGCCGAGGCCGTCCCGTCCACTCCCCGCTCACCCACTCACTCGCCCAGAGCCACTGCCACTCCCACAGGCTCCGCTCACGGTGGGTGCCCTCTGCAGGTGCCCTTTGACCTTGGATGCCGTACTTTGACTGCAGCTTTTCTATGTTTAGATACACAAACACTTACAAGTGCCCACAGTATTCAGCCCAGGAGCAGGCGGTTCAGGCGGGTAGGCAGGAGCCACAGGCGGTCCCGCACGGCCTAGGTGAGCGGTAGGCTGTACCACCTGAGTGTGTGCGTCACTCCGTGAGGTTCACACAACAAAATCACCTAAGCATGCGCAAGTGTTTCTCAGAACGTATCCCTGTCGTTAAGTGACACACGACGGTATATAGTTATTGTGCCCATTTGGTACCACCTGCCTCCCCACCCCAGAGTGTCAGCTCCATGAGGGAAGGGGCTGTTCTGACCGATTCACTGCTGTGCCCAGAACCTAGCAGTGCCTGGCACATAGTAGGTGTTTCATACATACTCGCTGAATGAGTGGCTGGTTCCCCAACTTCTGTATTTGGAGTCATTGGGTGTTTGTGCCAATAGGCTCCTGCGCTTTGTAGGATGCAAACTGTCCAAGTAACGAAGCCTGGGGCCCTAAAACATTGAAAGGCTTGGGCAGGCACAGAAGGGTTAATTTCCAGTGAGGGCTGGGAGGGGGAGAAGCCACAGGAAGGCAGGAGTCAGCTAGACGGCCATCACCTTTCACCCAGAGCAACAGTACAGTGGCGCTAACTACCCCAACAGGCAAGCCGCACACAGATGCGCAGATTTGCATGTTTGCAAACTTGGAAATGATGGCCCCCAGGCCCAGAGGGCCGAGGCTCCCACCAGGGTGCTGTCAGCCGCAAGGCGGCTCCTCTGGGCTGGCCACACATGCAGCACCCATGCCCGGTGGAGAGCCGTTCTCCACCAGGTACCTGGGCCTCCCCTCCATCCACAGCATGTCTGAAAACAGCTGTGAGGCAGATATGTGACTCCACCTGTGTCACGTACAGGTGGCCAGAAGCACTGTCCTGAAAGCCCAGGGCTCTCACGCACTCACAGGCAGCTTCACAGAGCGCCCACCTGCTGCGCCCAAGCTTGAAACCAGGTGTCGGGGCCCTTCTCCTCCTCACCCATGTTCTCATCACAGTGCACAAGAAGGGGAGGCCCCTGACCCACCCAAAGAAAGGTCCCATCCACCCAGCAGTGCAGGGACCTTAGACCCGGCCTGCCCTGAGGGCCAGGCTGTCTTGGACTCAGGAGAATAGGTGGATGGAGAGCGGCAGAGTAGGGCTTGAGGCCCTGGGCTCCAATCCTGGCTCCCCACTCCACCAGATGGGTAGCCTTGGGCACGTGACTCAACCTCTCTGTGCCTCAGTTTCTCCAGTGGAAGATGGAGAGAGTCATGGTAAACCTCTGGTTAGAGAGGCCGGTGCACAGTTAGGGACCATTAAACATCAGCTGCTTCCAGCCGGTCCTCTGTCAGTCCCAGGTAAACTGTGCCTCTGGACCAACTGTCATCACAGAGCATGGCGTGGGGGCCCCTGGTGTATTCACTTGCCAGGGCTGCTGTCACGAAGTACCACGGGCTGGGAGCTTCAACAACAGACATGCACGGCCTCACGATTCTGGCGTCTCTCCTTGAGATGTGAGGCCTGTCTCCTTGGCTTGTCCACAACCACCCTCTCCCTGGGTCCTCACACGGTCATCTCTG
Organism: Rhinolophus hipposideros; assembly: GCF_964194185.1. Classification (NCBI taxonomy): domain Eukaryota; kingdom Metazoa; phylum Chordata; class Mammalia; order Chiroptera; family Rhinolophidae; genus Rhinolophus; species Rhinolophus hipposideros. The sequence continues at coordinate 107,851,155 of NC_138047.1, read as the reverse complement.
TGTGTGTCTGTCCTAATCTCTTCTTACAGGGACACCAGTCAGATAGTATCAGTACCCACCCTAAAGACCCCATTTTAACTGGATTTCCTCCAGGAAGACCTGATCTCCAAATATGGTCATATTGTGAGGTCCTGGAGTTAGGGCTTCAACGAACGGATTTGGGGAACACAATCCAGCCCATACACCTGAGCACTTGCTCAGCATTTAACTGGCTGGGCCCGGGGTCCCCATAATGTTCTCAAGTTTCTGTATGTTTGTTTAATCGGCTGAACCGTGGAGGGGTGAGTGGGTGGATGGTCCCATGACTGTGAGAGCCCCAGCTCACCTTCGGAACAGTGCACCTGGGAACCTGGAGAGGACGCCAATGAAATCCAAGCTTCACTACCTTCAGCTGGTTTAAGACAAAAGGGAAAGTCGGGCACGCAAGGTCCTAATACTCAGCTCTGGAAACAGGGGTGAAGAAGCCATAATCCCTACTGTGTGTTGGGGAGACAGACCCGAGGAGGCACCCCACACTCACAGGAAAAAGGGAGGCCTGACAGGGGGGAGCAAAAGGCTGGGCCACGCTGCCAGACAGGCGGCAACCAGGCTGGGGGTGAGCATGCCGGGAGATGCCCAGGCAGAGGCGCCACACAGACACACAGACACACAGACACCACACTGCTCGCTGCTGTGCGCCTCCACCCACACGGGAATGCTCTCTGCTCCCCGCAACTCCAACTCCAACTCTGTAGTCATCATCAGATCTCAGTTCAGAGGCTCCTCCCCGGCCCCAGGCTGGGTCCCTCCTCTGGGCTCCCCCAGCGCCCACATCCAGCACTCCGCTCAATATGTTGGTTACTACGACCATAAGCAGCTTTGTCACTGCGGGTCCCCACCCCTAGCACTGCAGCAGGCACACAGTAGGCGTTTCAATGTTTGTTGGATGAGCAAGCTATTGATCTGCATGCATTGTTTCCCCAGGGCACTGGGGATCCCAGAAGCTTTACTCTGGTGCCCCTAAGGGTCTCAGACTCCGTGGTTACTTGGGGGAGTCACGAGAGAACTCTGTGTGACCCCCTGATTCTTGGGGGCTCACGTGAAGGGCTTGGGGAAGCCTGTCTCCTTCAAGGAGAGCGGGCTCTCGTGATGAAAATGGAAGCCTAAAGAGACCCTCACTCAAAGATTCAGGAGTCCGGGGGGTCCCAGTCCCTGGGCTCTGGCCCCCCTCCACAGGAGGCGGGTGCCACCCTTAGCCAGCCAGGATTCCTCTGTGGGGGGCTGTGGGCTGGGACTTCCAGTAACACATAGGAAATGGCCAGGAGCTGTATAAGAACATTGCCTTTTGGGCCCCATTTATTTCTTGTATGAACAGAATATTTCAGTACTCTCCCATAATTCATCCTGTCATCCTTAATAGCTAATAATAAGAGTTAACATTTTCTAAGCCAAGCACTTTATATCCGTTATCTCATTTAATCCATGTAAAGGCTCAGGGAGGTCGGATCACTTGTCCAGGATCGTGTTTCAAGTGTTAATGAGTCCAACTGAAGAGTCCAACCACAAGAGCCACGGCTAGGTACTGTCCTAAGCCTTCGTCTATATTCACGTGCTTGTCCCAGACATGTGGTGCTTGGAGTTGGGCTACAATGGCACATGGTAGGTGCTCAACAAACGCTTCCTGAGTGGCCCTTTCTGTATCTTTTCCTGTATCCCAGACACTTAGCACTGGAGATGGATGCTCAATAAATATTTGGTGTTTGGGTAATAGAAGAATGAAGGAATGAAGGAAAGGAAAAAGGGAGGAAGGGAGGATGGATGGATGGATGGATAAATGGACGAACGGTAGGATGGGTGGATGATGGAAGGATGCATGTATAAATGAAGTGACAGATGGTAGGGGGTGGGTGGATGGATGGATAAATGGATGGAAGGATGGATGGATGGGAGAGGGGATGGATGGATGGATCATGGGTGGATGGGAGAGGAGATGGATGGATGGATCATGGGTGGATAGGAGAGGGGATGGATGGATGGTGGATGGATGGATGGGAGAGGGGATGGATGGATGGATGGATCATGGGTGGATAGGAGAGGGGATGGATGGATGGATCATGGGTGGATAGGAGAGGGGATGGATGGATGGTGGATGGATGGGTGGATGGATGGATGGATGGAAGGATGGAAGGATGGATGGATGGGAGAGGGGATGGATGGGAGAGGGGATGGATGGATCATGGGTGGATGGGAGAGGGGATGGATGGATGGACGGATGGTGGATGGATGGGTGGATGGATGGATGGATGGAAGGATGGATGGATGGGAGAGGGGATGGATGGATAGATCATGGGTGGATGGGAGAGGGGATGGATGGATGGACGGATGGTGGATGGATGGGTGGATGGATGGATGGATGGAAGGATGGATGGATGGGAGAGGGGATGGATGGATAGATCATGGGTGGATGGGAGAGGGGATGGATGGATGGATCATGGGTGGATAGGAGAGTGGATGGATGGATGGATGGATGGATGATGGATGGGTGGATGGATGGATGGATAGACAGATGGACAGGTGGCTCGATGGATGGATGGATGGATTCCTGTGCTGTCCCACCCTCAATGCTGTGAAAACAGAGGTGGAGACACAAGCCTACAGCAAGTCATTGGACACAGAAGCCACGGACGTGAACAATAGGAGCAGAGGAAGGGAATAGCCGAGGGGACTCAGGAAGATAAAGAACGGAGGACCTTCAGATGAGAGAGGGTCCTTCTCACTAGGAAGAGAGAAAGGCTTCATGGGAGAGGTGCCATTTGGGCTGCACCTGTACAAATTACCATGAGACATCTAGGGGAAGGGTCCTCCTGGAAGTAAGGAGGGCACGAGCAAAGGGACAGGGTGGGAGAGAGTCAGAACTCCTCACCTGGCTCCGTCCCCAGACCCTGAGCTCCTGCGGATGAAGTGTGAGTCGTGTCTCTCTGTCCCCCCACAGCACCGCTGTTGGCCTGGCCTGGAGCAGACAGGTAGTCGGTACTCACTGGTTTGACTGATTCGGCCCTTGCTGCCGGTCCAGGATGTGCCGGCATGAACGAAAATAAGAACGAGCATGTACCGAGCACCTACTATGCGCCAGGCGCCTGACATGCATGAGCTCAGTAACCCTCAAAACGACCTGGTCGTTGTCACAAATGGAGAGACTGTCCTGCCCAGGGTCACAGCCAGCAGCTGCCAGAGGCCGGGTTTGGGCCTAGGACGGCTGGCTGGAGGCCCCCGATCTACGGGTGGGGGGGGGGGGAGAGGGCAGGAAAGGAATAAAAAGAAGAGGGTGAGACCTGAGCACCAGCCCCCTGGGCTTTCACACTGTGTGTGGCAGTCACTTCATGAGATCCTGGGGCCCTGCTCACTCTCCACTTAACAGTTCTTAAGGATTAATCGGACGCTTTAACAAAATCCAGCCTTTTCTTAGGAATACTGGAGGGAGGAGCCGTGTAAATACTCATTCCTATTCCTTGTCTGTGTGACACCGTGGGGATGGGCCAGGAGGCGACACTACCCTGCCCTGCCTCTCTTTTCACCCCGCGAGCTGGCTCTGCAGCGATCACCCCACCACCACACAGTGTGGCCACAGGAAGGAGTCTGACTCCCCGCAAAAGAGAAAAGGTATCTGTGCTGCTGAAAGGACCTTTCCTGCGGGGCGTGGGTGGGGGCTCTGAGGTATCCCATCTCCGTATGAGTTTCTGGAATCTTCCTGGACCAAATCCCAGCCACGACCCATGTGTCCCCCAAATGTCACTCCTGCATTCCTAGAGAGCGCGCTGTAGAGTTGGCTCTTGGGTCTGGAAGAGAAGGAGATGCTGCCATTCCTGGTCTCAGGGGGTATCTTCTTGGTCTGTTTCAGCCTCTGTAACAAAATACCCCCACTGGCAGCTTAAACAACAGGCGTTTCTTTCCCAGAGTTCCAGAGGCTGGAAGTCCACGATGGAGGTGCCGGCAGATTCAGGTGGTGAGGCCCTGCTCCCTCATAGACGGCGTCTCGCTCACATGGAAGAGGGGTGAGGGAGCTCTCGGGAGCCTTTCAGAGGCACTAATCCCATTCCTGGGCTCTACCCCCAGGACTTCATCACCTCCCAAAGGACCCGCCTCCTAACACCATCTCACTGGGGGTTAGGGCATCACGCATCAAGATTCATTACCATGAATTTGGGGAACACAAACACTGAGTCCCTCGCAGAGGTCCATGTCGGTGGGACAAGTGAGAAGTCAGCACCCACAGCTGGCCTGGGTGACGGGTGTGTGGAGAGCTGTGTGGCCTCATGGATGGGGACCCGAGGAGAGGACCCAGCTGTGTGGGGGGCCTGAGACCGCCCCACAGAGGCAGCAATGCTGGAGCTGGGTCTGGGGAGACCTGCTGGCAGAGGAGGAAAAGGGGAGCCCACCAGGCTATGGGAACAGTGCATCCAAGGCAGGCACGTGGGGACGACTAGGGGATGCTGGTTCCCGACCCAGAACAGGTTGGGGAGAAACATCCTGAAAGCAGGACGGGGCTCGGACTCAATCCCACAGCACTGGGGAGCCACTAAAGGCTTCGGAGCAAAAGAGTGACATCGTCAGATCCATCTTTGGAGACAGTGTGAATGTCCACAGGCCAGAGGCAGCAAACCCCGTGCTGAGGCCATTGGAAACAACAGAGAAAACCATGCAAGTGTCTGGAAAGAGACCAAGTCCAGGCCAGTTTTCTCTGCTGCCCTCCCATGACCCCCGGCGTGGGCCAAAGGGGTCTTTTCGTCTGTCCCCAAGGCTCACCCCTTTCCTTCCTCACCCAGCTGCCGCCTGCCTGGGATAGCCTCTCCCCCACCTCCGCTCCATGGGCTCCTGGGATGTCTGCCCCTCCTGCCTCATCCCCAGGCCTGCATGGCCTACTGTGCCTGCTCCCCGCTGTGATGGAGCAGGAGGGGCTGCGTCTCCCTTGTCTCGATGTTCCCAGGGCCTGCACACAGTAGGTGCTCCACGATTTCCTAATACCTGAGTGAGGTATGAGCGTCCCACCCAGAATGTGCCACGGAACACAGGTCTGAATCCATCCGCTGGACGTCCCCATTGTTTGTCCTCATATTGTGCCCCATCAATCCATCAGGAAGTGACTCCATCAGCAAGGTGACTCATTGGCTTGAGTGACAGTGACCGTCCTGCCCTCCCATAGTCACGGCCCTGAACACAGTAGGGACCCAGAAACGCAGGGTGGCCTGGCCACCGCAGCAGCCTGGGAGGCGGCTGGGCCCCTCAAACCCTGGATCTGTTTGAGGCCGGGGGGGGGGGGGTCTGCAGTCGGGGCCCAGCAGCGCAGGAGGGTTACTGCCCGGCTGCCTCTGGTTCAGCCCGGAGGCCTGGAGACCTGCAGGGACTTCTCGGGGTGCTAGGTGATGCCCAGTTATGCCGAGCACACTTCCTGCTGCAGGAGAAGGCCCCAACCCGCAGAGCGGCTGCACAGAGGCCTGGGGCTTCTGCCTGGACTATGGCCCAGCCCAGCGGGCGCCACGACCTGGCCCACGTGCCCTAGGTGGTCAGCAGACTGCCTGGCACACAGCAGGACGCCTCTTTCACACGGGTGCTCTGTTGAACAATCCTCACCCACCCCCACCAACTCAGGGACGTCCAGGGAGCACAGCAGCCCTGACTGCTCACCGACTCTGTGCTCTGCATGAGCTCATCTAATTCTTACAACGTCTGCCCAGGGTTGCGACCATGATCCCAATTTTAGGAAACTGAGGCTCAGAGACAGGAAGCCACCTGCCCGGGGACACACAGCCAAGAAGTGGCTGCTGCAAGCCTGGTGTCAGGCGCTGTCTTAGATTCCTGGGGCTGTGGTACCAAAACACCGCCAGCCAGGTGACTTAAACCCACAGAAATGTGTTCTCACATAGTCCTGGAGCCCAGAAGTCCAAAGTCAAGGTGCTGGCAGAGCCAGGCCCCCTCTGGAGGTTCCCGGGGAGGCTCCTTCCTGCCGCTTCCGGCTCCTGGTGGCCTCAGGCGGTCCTGGGCTGTGCCCGTATCTCGCTCGTCTCTGCCTCCGTTTCCACGTGGCCTCTCGCTGTGTGTGTCCAAAGTCCCCTCTTAAGAGGACACGAGGCACTGGACTGGGACCCACCCTATTCCAGCATGGCCCCCTCTTTACTAATTTCTACAAAGCCCCTAACTCTAAACAAGGCCACGTTCACAGGTTCCAGGTGGACATGAATTTGGGGGGACCTTGTTCGCTGCAGTTCAGGCCACCTCCAAACCCCATGGCGCGTCTTCTCCCACTCATGGCGCCTCTGAACAAACAATATCCGTTCACTCCCCAGTGAACCAGGCAAACTTTTGGACCACTCATGTGGAAAAGAGAGGTCTCTCCATGGCCAGCGAGTTCATTTCAGTCATGCCTGATGGTCTCCCACAAAGAGTTTCCATCTTGTCCCTCCCAGGGCTCAGAAGGCCTCCTTTTGGGAGGTCACATGGGCTCATGTGGACAGCTGCTGACTCTCAGCAGCATCCATGTACACTGGGGGCCCTGAGCCTCTGGAACTTTCCGGGACATCTGGAAGGGAGGCTCCCGGCCGAGGAGAAGCTGCTCACACATCCATCACTCGCGACGGGGGAGTTGCACCTCACGGCCAGCTGGCCAGGCCAAGTCTGTGGGGACACGTGGGATCTGAGCATGGCCTCCGGCTGACCTTTTGCAGCCCCCGCAGACAGGAAGGTTCCAGAGTCTCCCAAGCGGGCCCAGGGCTTGGGGTGGGGGGAATTCGGGCACACAAGCTCAGTTCCAGCAAATTCTTCCTGGTATGGACTGAACACAGGTGCTGTGTGGCAGGGCCGAGGGCTCAGCAAGGGCAAGGAGAGGCTCGCCGAGTCAGGATGGAGACCCCATCTGCACCCTCATTCCACAAACACCTTGTCTCATAGCAGAGGCAGGCGGACAAGCTCCAGGGATGGTGGCCCATGCTGGGGGCCACGAGCCCCAAGGAAGAAGGCCTGGGTCCTGCTAACACCTGAAGCAGGTACAGGTGGGAGGAGGAGGAAGCGGGGCGAGAAAGAGGGGCGGGACATCGAGCCATCATCCTTCCCCAGCTCAGAGCCCAAGCGCGAGGAGGGGATTTCTTAGCTACGTCACCACAGACACAGCGCATAAAACAGAAAATCACCCGATTGCATGTCATCAAAATTAAACACTTCTGCTATTCAAAGACACTAAAGAGAACGCAAAAGGCAAGCCACACCCTGGGAGGAAACCTCTGCCAGTCACATATCTACACAAAGCACTCCAAACACAACAACAACAACAACAAAGCAACAACTTAGAAATGGACGAAGGATTCTGGGAGACAGGTCACCAAAGAAGACGGATATAGGGACAGCAAAGCAGCACACAGAGACAGGACACAGAACCTCAGGGAGAGCCACCCCGTCTGGACCACACGAAGGGGACCAGGCGGGGGGGCCTGGAGCTCCCGTTCATTGTCATTGCTGGGGAACGGAAAACGGTACATAGGTTTGGCAGTTTCTCAAAAATTCAATATGACTCAGCCATCCCACCCCTAGGTATTCCACCAGGAGAAATGAAGGCTACCACGTTTCCCCAAAAACAACACCTAGCCAGCCGGACCAGCTCTAATGTGTCTTTTGGGGCAAAAATTAATATAAGAGCCGGTATCCCATCCCATCCCATCCCATCCCATCCCATCCCATCCCCCATCCCATCCCATCCCCAGTCTTACATTATAGTAAAGTAAGACTGGGTCTTATATTAATTTTTGTTCCAAAAAACACATTAGAGTTGATGGTCCAGTTAGGTCTTATTTTTGGGGAAACAGGGTATGTCCCCACAGACGTCTAGGGAAGTCTGCCAAGCGGCTCCATGTGTAATCGCCAAAAACTGGAAACAAACCAAACGTCCATCCACAGGCAAATGGATTGACAAATTGGTCAAACCAAAGAGTGGGACAAAAAGGAACAAACTACTGGTTGATACACGTGACAACACAGATGAACCTCGAAATCACCATGCTGAGCGAAGAGGGCAGACAAGAGAGTGCATTCTGTGTGATTCCACTCGTGCAAAAGTCGGGACAGACAAGGAGATCCATGGTGACCTGGGGAGCGGGCGGGGCGGCGATGGGAGAAGAGCTTGTAAGGGGTGCAAGAGAACTTTGGGGTGATGAATGCGTGCGCTCTTACGGTGATGGGTTCCCACGCGTACAAATCTGTCAAAACTTCTCCAACTGTACACGTTAAGTATGTGCCATCTACTGCACATCGACTGCACCTCAACAAACCCTTTGGGGAAGTCCCTGCCCACGGCTGGCATGTCTCTAGCGCATGCTGACCGCTTTTGCCTGGACACACTGAGCGGCATTACCGATTCATGGAGCGGTTCTCCCCAAATCTCTCTATAGATTTGCCAAGGTTTCCCGTGAAAAGTCCATCTTTGCAGCCTAAAATCTTCACAGACCAGGGCAGGGCAAACTCATGGAAGGTCAAGGCCTTGGAAAACCCTGCCGCGCGCACCCCACCCAGCGTCTGTGCGCCCCGACCTGGCATGAGCTTACAGGAGGCCCAGGGGGCTCAGGCAGGGAGGGGTCTCAAGTGTTGGCGTTTCTGGAATTGGAGCCTGAGGTGGGAGGGACCTCACAGACCTCCCAGGCCAGCGGCCCCCAAACCATCTGTAGAATGAAATCGTTTGCAAAAGCCAACTTATAAAGTGGACGGGAGTTGTGCTACCCTGGCACACAAAGAATTTAATCATTTCCGTTGTGACAGCCAATGCATGTGACCTGGGAGGCTCCCAGCGACGAGCACGCACCTGTGCCTGCATCGCCCGGCGTCCAGGCCGACTCTGTATCTGCGGACATTCTGACCCTGAGCGGAACGCTGTGTCACCTGCAGCGTCCACACGGGAGCCACACACAGACCTGTTAGTGGGCAGAGCGCAGGTCACGGGGGCTCAGCCGCTCACCGACGGCTGGAGGAACTGTCTTCCTGGTCCCCATGACACAAGGTCGCCTGCCGGGGGGCGGTACCCGGACCCAGTGGGTAAGGCTGTGCACATACCTTCGTTACTGTTTAGACCAGGGGTGTCCAAGCTGCAGCCCGTGGGCCAACAGTGGCCCGCCATCCATTGTTAATGGGCCCGCAGTAAATTCCAAAAATATATTTAGTTTACTTAAATAAACCAGGTGAGGCAACACGTACTTCACCTCGAGTGAGTGGCCCGGCTGTTTGTGTATTTTACCGCATGTGGCCCTTGGTGAAAACCGTTGAAAAAAGTTTGGACACCTGATGTAGACAGTCAACTGACTTTTAAACAGAAATTCAGGTCAAATGTTTGTGGCACTCCTGGAATCCCCCACAAGGAACCCCAAGCTTTGGAACCCACCTTTGATCTGTACGGCCCACTTTGTAGATGGGCAGCTGAGGCATGGAGGGACATGCCTTCCCCAGGGAGCTGGCCCTGCGAGGACGTCTCAGGCAGCACCCGTTCACAAGTGCAGGGAGGAAGGGCTACACGCCAGCGAACGCTGTCTGCATGTGCTGGTCCAGGCACCCCCGTCTCCACCCACCTTGTTCAGCCAGGCTCTGGAGCCAGGAGGCCAGGGTTCAAATCCCACGCCACCACTTAGTGGCTATGGGACCTTGGACAACTGACCGAACCTCTCTGTGACTCAGTTTTCTCATCTCTAAAATGGAGATGGTGACAGTACAACCCTCCACGAGTGGGTGAGGAGATTAAATGTGACAGTACAGATAAACTGCTGAGCAGAGGCCCAGCCAGGTGGGGCCGCATAACTGTCAGCTCTTCCTGCTAAGACCCCTCAGGCCCTCCCACCTCCTGCCCTCATCCCTCCAGGCTTTTCTCCCCAGCTCTAAGTTCCCCAAATTGACCCATCCTTAAACCCTCTCTGACGAAGCCTTTCCTACTTCATAGAGTGGAAAACGCTACGTTTTGAATTTGAATTCCACCATTTCTTAACTCTGTGATCTTGATCAATTCAGCCTCCTCCCTAAATCCTGTCCCCTTGTCTGCCCCTTGGGGGTGACATTCCTGGCTTGCAGAGAGGGAACCACCTGCTTGGCACCCAGCAGGCCACAAATGCCAGCAGTACTCACTGGACAATGTCTTACGGAGCCTGTCCCTCTCCCCGACCCAGCTACAGGAGTGGAGGCTGAATGTGCCTCCCCCGGCACCCAGACCAGAGCAGAGAGGAGGGAACATGTGTCTAACCATTGATTGAACAAAATTCAACTCCCACTGCTTTGCAGCTCCATTTTCAAGGAACTGAAAAAGAGGAAAAGATCTCAGAAACATCCAACAAGCAGAAGCCACACACCTGAGTGGAGGCTCGGGTCACACCCCCACTTCAAATGCTTCAGAAAAAGAGCCCCAGTCCACGCTCCCGGCATCAGTCAAGACCAAGCTGGTGTCTGACCGCGGCAACATACAGGAAGGGGAAGAGGCCAGACCTTTGGCTGCCAGGCGGTCGGAGCCCCTGCGTGTTGGGTGCACAAAAGCGCTCTGAACCCTCGAGTCCCCCTTTGCTCGGAAGCGAGCCCAGAAGTCAGGGCCCTAATCTCCGTCACCCAGGCCCCCTGGGCCAGTCCCCTGACCTCCCTGGGACTCTTTCCACATTGGAACACAGGAGGTGCAGCACGCACAGTCTAAGGAAGGCCGTGGCCACGCACCAAAGCCCACACAGTGCTTCAGACCTTGATTCGAGCCATCAGGGGTCTCCCAGGCTGGCAGGGCACTCTACCCAGGCACCCCCCATCCAGCGTGCAGGGCTGGGTGAGAGGAACCACAGGGGGCTTCAGAAAAGCTCGGAATTGGGGAGGCCCCCAGCTGAGCCTTGTGCAAGGAGGAGGAGAAGACACTGTCATGTGACGCCCGGATTCGGGAGCCACCTGGGGGACAGGCGGCCTTGGCATTGAAGGAATAGCACCGCAGGCGTGTGTAGACAGCTATTGTGTGGGGCCAAGCCGGGCTCTGTGGGTTTCAGAAGGAAGAGCAGAGAGGAGGGAGAGGACGGGCTCGGTGGGGGCACGAGCAGGAGACGTGCTGGGGGCTGCGGAAGCTTGGCCTGGAGGAGCCGAGATGCTTGCAGCCCCCGAGGTTGCCAGGGTGCCTGCGGTGTGACCCCACCTGCATCACCTCCTCAGTTAGTCACCAACTCGCCAACGCTCCAGGTAACAGGCCCGTCTGATGTCATTCTAGAACCAGAGAAGGGGGTGAGCCAACCTGGCGCGCAGAAGAGCAATTGCCCACCCCAGTGCAGGACCCGTGCATGTGGGTGGGAGGAGCCCGAGGTCGCCAGGAGAGGCGGGTATAGACGAGGAAGCAGAAGGGGGAGGTGAGGTGGGGAGCAGAGCTCCACCATCATGAGGCCGCCCAAGCCTTGTCCTGTCTCCTGGGTGGGCTTGGAGCCCTCAGGGGTACTGAGTGGGGAAGCGTCTGGGCCAGAGTGGAGGAGAGACTCCTGGTGGGGGTGGGTGAGCACGGCCAGGGGGTGGCTCCCTGACACCCCAACTTGGAGCAGGGTCTCCATGTCCTAACTGCACCAGCTGCAGGAACAGGGGGACCAAAGGGGAGCTTGTGAAAGGGGTAAAGGGCAGCCCACCCTCCACAGTACACGCACACACGCACACACACGCACGCCTGCGCCCTGCCCCTGCAGCCAGGCTGAAGCTGTCCCCCCACCCCCGGGTTTACAGAACAGCTCTCAGCACCACCGTCAGCCACCACCCTCCTGAGAAAACGGCAGAGGGGGGCAGGAAATCAGGCAACGCCCACGGGCCTCTGTTTCCTCATCCACAACATGAGGGGACGCTGCCCCCACCCCGGGTTTGCCACGGGAGGTGTCTGAGGGAAGGCACAGGGAGCTGTGTCCACTGAGGGAGCTGTTTTTCTTCTTTTCTGGATGAATTAGTCGTGGAAGAACTTCCAGGCTGCTTGGAAGTGAAGCAGAGTCATGCATGGAATCTTCTGGATTCCTGTCCCTGAGTGTCCTTCCGGGCACAGCGCTGCCTTTGTTTGGCTCTGAGAGCAGTTTGGGAGGGGGTGGGGAGAAAGGGGCTGCACAGTTGAGGTGGCGCGTACTCCTGTCACCCCGCGTCTCTGCCCCTTCCCGGGAACCTTGGGTCAGGCACCCAGTCTTTCCTCAGCCTCAGTCTCCCCAAAACACAGCAGACAATCCCGAGAACTGGACTGTCTCAGGAAACCCAGGAGTGGGACAGTGGGACTTTTCAGACTCTCCCTGACACCAAAGCAGCTCTGAACTCTGGTTCAGAGCTGGGGGGCGGGGAGGCAGGTTGGACAGACCTCTTCTTTGTCAGGGAACCAACTCTAGGTGCTGGGTGTCGGAAAGGCCCACCCCATCTCACGGGTCCCTCCGAGCTCTGCTGCCTCACTGACCTGACAAGTGGTCAAGTGTTGCTTGCTGCTGTCTGCACCCCTCCAGGACCCGGCCCCCCGAGCAGCTCTGCACGGCGGTGCCCTGAGCACAGGTCTGTCTGCAGGCCGGCAGAGAACACGTCCGACACCCCCTTCCCAGGATGAGCTTTTGGGAGACGAAGGCAACTCCTGTGTGTACCCTAGCCCCCAGGGCCCCTCCTGTGGGCCGGCAGGGGTCCTTGAAGGGTCTCTCAGGCAACAGTGCCAAATGCCCCCACCCAGCCATGTGTCCTGAACCCTCTCTGCTCCAACTACGTCATCCTCAGAACAGAATGCAAAGGTCATGGTCACGGCTGGTCCCTGCTCCTGGGACTCAGCAGGGCCAACGCCAGCCTCCTCTCCCCTCCCCTGCTTCCGGCCTCAGCCTGACGGGTCCACCACCCCAGAAGCCAGAACTGAAGCCCCATTCGAGACGCCTCCTTGTCCCTCCACCCCCAGACAACCAACAAGCCTCCCCTGCATTTTCCTCCACCCACAGTTCCCCACGACGATGGAGGCCTGCTCCAGAGCCCGAGCCCCCCGATGTGCCTGTGCCCCTCAATCCCACCTGCTCCTGCTCCCTGGGCCGTGTGCAATCAGCTGGCTGACTAACGACTATTGTTATTAATACTCAGGGACGGTTTGACAGGGACAGGGCTGCAGCAGGGTGGCAGGGACCCAGATGCCAGCCTCTCCCCACTTCAAGGCAAACTCAGTGGGGAGTGGCCGCCATGGGAGAGACTGAAGTGGCCGTGGGCGGCCCTGCACAGCCCCCTGCCGTCCTACCACAGGGGACAAGCCTGAGCACACAGGGCGATGGGGTCTCCCTCCTCACTTCTCACACAACAGCCTCCAGCCTCACGCCCCCATCCATCTTTGTGCCCCACAAGTGTACGTCCAGCAAACGAGAGTCCGTGATCCTCGCCGCTGCCTGAGGGACCCTCCCGAGGGACAAATCCGATCAGGCACATCCTGCTTAACCACATTTCAGGCCTCTTGGTCACCCCGGGATGACGGCGGGACCTGAAGGCAGAGCAGTCAAGGCCCCTGGATCTGCTGGGGCCACCGTAACAAGCACCACGAACCGGGCGGCTTAAATAACAGAAGTGTTTTCTCTCCAAGTCCTGAGGCTACAAGTCTAAGAGTAAGGGGGTTCAGGCTCGTTCTCCTGAGGCCTCTCTCCTGGGGGTGTAGACGGCGTCTTCCCCGTGTCCCCAAGTGGTCGTCCCTCTGTGTGTGTCTGTGTCCTGATCCCCTCTTCCCACGAGGACACCAGTCAGGCCTCATCTTACCTGAATCACCTCTTGAAAGACCTGCTCTCCAAGTACAGTCACATTCTGAGGTGCTGGGGTTTGGGTTTGAACACAGAAGTTTGGGGGGACACAACTCAGCCCATAACAGCCCACAGAGCCTGCCCTCCTGCCACGCAGTTCTCCAGCTGCTGTACTTCTGGGGCCTTGAGTCAGAAATCCGGGTTAGTGAGGGGGCTGGGGAGTGGGATGAGCAGAAGCAGCCAGTGCCCACCGAGGCCTGTCCCCCTGCGTGGTATGGGGATGTCACTGAGGGGTTGCCTCTGGGGGTGTGACGGGAGTGGGGCTGAGGTCTGGGCAATGGAATACAGGCGTGTCCACGCCTCGCCCACGGCTTTCCCTGGGATCCCGTCCACCAAGTAGCATCGAGAAGGACCCACAACCTGCAGGGTAGATGGCCTGGGACCCTGAACCACTGATGGAAGCTGTCAGCTCATGTGGCTCCGAGCCATTTACATGAGCAAGAAGGAAACTTCCATTGTGCTAAGCCCCTGAGAGGATGGGGTGAGTTACAGCTTCCTGAACAAACGCAGTGGTGTCCCCTACCCACTGAGCAACTTCAGGAAATGGAGGGAGGAAGCAGGAAGCAGCTGAGTGCCTGTGGGAGGGATGCAGGGATGCGATGTGTGAGGGGCTGGCCCCGTCTCTATTTTCAGAATTGGCTGAGCACCCCTCCTTAGCAGGCCTCTGTTCCATCAGAAGAATGTGCTGAGAAAATATGTATATATATGTAGAAATGGGACCCAGAAAGCTCAGTGAGTTCTCCTGCATAAGGAAGACTCCTGGGCCAGCAGGCTGACATTCTCCCAGCAGGAGCTGTCCCGGGAGCAGGGAGCGGGGATAGTCCAGCCCCGGGACATCTGAAACATTCTGCCATCACTGTGGGTTTCTTCTTAAGAAGCAGGGGACAAGCAACAATGGACGATGCCTCAGTCTGCAGCAGGAGGAGTCCTTTGCTGCCGGCCAGGGGCCTCCCTGTCCGCTGCGTACACCGGGCCCAGGCCTGCTCCAAGCTGTTGGTCCAGCTGCACCACCCTCCGAGAATGCCAGCCCTGCTCTCCTCCAGGCTCTGCAATGTCTACCCGGCCCAAGGTCCAGCTCTTTGGAGAAAAGACAGCTGAGAGGGGACCAGCCTTTACTGAACACTCATGGTGTGTCACGAATTCCACACAGCTCGCATAATCCTGGAGGGCAGGCACACTGCCCGTGTTACAACCTAACCTCAAGAAACGTTTGCGCCACGTACACTGGATGGGTGGGAGAAAAGTAGGCTGCCTATCCACCCACATTCCACCTCTCCTCCATCAATTCCACTTACAGACCAGGGAAGAGATGCTAAATGGATGTTTGTGAATCAATGCACGAAGGAAGAAAGGCAGGGAAGATGGAGAGAGGGAGGGAAGGACGTCTTCTCTCCCCAGGGCATCGACCACAGCCTGTCCCCACTCCTACCAAGAAAGAGGGTTTTCAGTCTGACAGATCCACCTGTCTAGCTGTTGATTATTCCTACTGCCTCTTGGTTTTTTATCTGTGTCCCCCACCCCCAGACGAGAATAGAGGCCAAAGAAAAAAAAGGCAAGGTTTGGTCTTTGCTGCTATCTCCATCCAGCACTGGGACCACGCCTGGCATATAACAGGCACTCGATAAGTATGTGGTGAGTGAATGAATGAATGAATGAATGAATGAATGATATGAAGTAGTAAAAGAGAAACTGTGCATTAGTTTTCCATCTGTAAACTGAGGCTGACAATTGCATTTACCTCCTAGAGTTCTTGGGACAGTCCCACAAAATCCCACGTGTCCAGGGCCTGGCTAACCGGAGGCCCCGGCTGTGATGACCCCCTTCCCCGTCCTGCCTCTGGCCTCCTTTCAGGACACTCTCAGGACGGGTCCCACAGTGAATGTCACCATCCGCCGCCTAGACGGCAAACTCTGTGGCATCTGGACAGAGACCCGCTGAAGTCGTGCCCAGAACTCCAGCTGGTTTTAGACAGTGAAGTCTTCCTCCGAGATCTAGCCAGTGGGGATGACTGAGCACCTACTGTGTGCTGGCCCCATTCGATGCCCGGAAATGGGGAGCGCGCTGGCAGGAGAGTCCACGACTGAAGAGACACTCAGACTTCAGTACCACAGGCCCTCACCTCCCAAAAGAGTTTGTGGGGTCCTGAGGCCGCCCCAAACCCCGCAATGAACTCTTCCTTGAGAAAGTCTCACTCGACTTAGCACTTGGCACCAGTCACCCCAGCTCAGATTAAAAAGATAAACCAAAAGAAGAAGAAAAAGGGGCTGAGAGAACGTGACTGCGCCTTTCGAGGACCAGAAAGATGGAGAGGAATTGGAAGCAGCGGAGAGACAAGACTGCTTTCTTTTCAGAAGAGGAAGGAGTGCAGAAAGCATAAAAGATGTTGTCACCAACGGGTAACATCCATTAGCTTGTCCTTGAAACCTGAGTGCCTGACACGGTTAGAAAGTGGCCGCCTTTGACTTAACAGAGGCAGCAATGCCGCCTGGATCTGGGGATGGCCTGTCCCTCGGGGACTCACTTTCCAAGCTGCGGCTGTCTTTCCCCGACCCCATGCCTGCTCCTTCTTGAAAAGGGCCTCTGGGGGCACTAATTTGGGAAAATCAAATTAGATTTGCTTTTTATTAGCCTGTCTGAGCTCTGCTTGGCGCGCGCGGAGTGGCCGGGAGCATCTGCCTCACTCACATTCCATCAGGAACGTGGCCCAGGCTCCTTGACCACGAGGGCTGAGGGCTGAATGGACGCTTGGCTGGGGCCCTCACACAGCTCCGGGCCCACAAACCAAAGGCATGAATGCGTGATTAAGGAAACTCTGAAGCTCCAGTCGGAGGATAGTCTGATGTTTATCGACACCACAGATCACTACTCAATCTCCTTAGCATCGCGTAGAAAAAAATACAGTCTCGCGCACGCACACACATGCACACACATGGGCCAACTGCCTGCTGTGTGCCAAACACTGTTCTGGAAGCTGAGGCCATGACAGTGAGCAAGGCAGACAAACTAACCTACATTTACCGGGGGAAGACAGACAGTAAACACATCATCGGTACAATACACGTTATGCCCGGCTGTGGTAAATGTCGTGGAGAAAAACAAACCAAGGAGGGGCACAGCATGCAGGGTGGCCCCTAAAGGGAGGTCACGAGGCCTCACTGAGCGGGACCGACTGTGCAGCACAGAGCCAGGCACACATCTGGCGGCAAGAAGGGGGTCTGGGAGGACAGAATGGCGAAGGCAAAGGCCCTGAGGCAGCAGCTTGCTCAGCGAGGGGGGATTCAAGCACAACCTTCCAGATCAGCAACAATGCAATCCAGAAACGTGCAGAGGGACAAACAATTTGGGAAGTCAGTGCAGCTAATGGGAAAAGAACAGAAACTGCCCGTTTCACCTCATTTTGGTGGTTTCCAGAGATGCGCTCTCCTCTGGGGCCCTGAGAATTCACAACAGTCAGACCAGGCGATGGAGGCAGGTGGGAGGAGGGGATTTCGGTACCTGTGTCTCAGGTGGCAGGAGGGACGAGCCCAGGCCTTTGCCCTGTGGGGGAGGAGCCGCGTGCTCTGTCCGCAGTGCCCCCCACACCAGTGTGCATGGCCCCCCAAGCCCTTGACCCCAGTCTTCTGGGTAAAGACCAGTTTCTGAAAACCTTGTGAGACACTGAGCGTGGCCCACTCACCAGTTCGTCCACTCACTGGGGAATGTTGGCAGCCCTGCCTCCCAGCGCCCATCTCCCCCAGTGAACGGGTCCTGAAGACAGTGCCCTCCCCCGCGCCTCCCACCCCGGGATGCCCTGCTCTCGGATGAGAAGACAAGCAGGGTGAGTGTCCTCGCCTTTCAGAACCAGGACCCCCAGCACCTTTCTCATATACCTTTAAGAAGAAAGAACAAGGATTAACTGAGGAGAAAATTCCGCAGGGTCTGACATGCTCCACCTTCACAGACAGACGTGTGGGTGCTTTTCTGCCTTGTTTTAAAAGGAAGAGAAAACGTTATCTCCAGCTGTTCTTTGATGTTCCAGGCCAGATGGTCTCAGAAGAGAGGTTTATTCAGAGCCATGACATCCATACCAAAGTGAATGTAGCTGCTAAGAGGGAGAGCCACCTGAGGGGACATTTCTAACGGAACAAGCAGCAGCCAGCGAGCGGCCTGGGATCCGGCCGGCTGCCCGTGCTGGGCCACGCCTGACTGGCCGCTCTGATTCCTTGTCAGGGCACAGCCTGCCAGCCACTCACACACACAGCCGGCCCCCAGGCCCACACCTCGCCAGGCCTCCAGCTGCCAGAGCAGCCCCGCCCTCGGCAAGGCGCCCACTTTGTCCACAAAGCAAAGCGCCCCTATTCATCCCTGCAAATGGGCTGGCAATGAATCCCCACCACACTGCTAATTCCTCCTGCTCTCTTGTCTGCTGACCTCCCCCATCGTCTCCCCACCGTTGGGGTTTTATGTGCCGAGCCGGCATGGGGGTGGGACGGCGGGAGGGGCTGGGATGGCCCTTTTGTGAGGCCTCCCGCCAATGCCCCACTAATCCTGCAATTGCACAACTCCAAGTGCTGGGTCACTTTTAATTATCTTCCCACCAGGCCTGTCCCCAAGGAGCACAAACACTTGTGTGACGGGAGGCAGGCTGCAGAAGCCACCTCAGAGCTGATGCCCCAGCCGGCCTGGATGCAGCACGAGGGTCCCAACAGCTGGGGCCAGAGCCAGGCCCAGGCACCACCAGCTCAGACGTCTGCTTCTGGCCCGTGCGGGCCCTGGTTAATGAAGTCATGAGCCCTGTTTCCTGTCACTCCCGTGGTTGCCTCCTTCCCCGTGAGGACTGGGCTCTGATCAGACCACCCCGCCCTCCCCACCAAGGGAGTGAGTGTGACCTGTGACCTTGGGTCTGCCACCAGCTCTGACAAACACTATGTCCCCACCTTGGGAACCCAGCTTCCCGATGGCCAGGGCATCCTGGCCAGTGGTGCTGACCCTTGTCTGAGCCTCTGATCCGTCAGGAAGCTGAAGAAGGCTCTGACCACCCTCCTCAGAAAAGCCCCATTGTTGCCCCGGATTTCAGGCAATGCATCCTGACTTTGGAACTCATCCAAGAAGCCAGACTAAGACCGTTACAGGAGCGAGCGGCCTGACCCTCTTGCCTCTTACGACGCCCTTTCCAATATCCACAACCCTCATCATTCATCCTGGCTGGGGCCCCTCGTGCCCGGAACTCACCCAGCCTCCCCCCGAACACTGGCAGAGCCCAGGATGTGAGGACCAATGGAGGCCCCCAAACCTCCGCTTTCTCTTCCGGCCACCGCCCCACCCCGGCCAAGGGATCTTGCCTGCAGCGTGGGACACCAGCACGCTTATCCAAGTCCTGCCCCTCTGTACCACCCCGCCACAACCTCCTCTGGCCGGCCCTCAGGCTTCGGGTGCACACACTGGCCACACAGCCCACTCTGGGAGGACAGATCCAGAGAACAGGTCTCCAGGGCCGTGACAGCAGAATTACAGGGTCCCAGATACCCTGAATGTGGCCTGGAAGGGGGACACCAGCTCCAAGGGGGTTCATTCTCTTGACCCCACAGACTCTCTGGGCCTTGGAGAGGGTCCCGGCCAAAGAAAGGCAGAGCTGGGCACTGTGGAGTGTGGGGACAGGGCAGGGCCCCCCAAGCAGGATTCTGGGACCCAAAGCTCCGTCTAAGGATTCTGGGGCCGACCTTTTCCTTGGAGTCACATAGAATATGCCCAGCTCCCTTTCTCCAGTAGCTCATCTGTCCCTGGGTGTGAACCTGATTCTAACCCTCCATCAGGCTCTGACACAGACACCGCCCAGGTAAAATGGGCCGTGAACACTGGAGCTGGAAAGACCTTAAGTGACTGAGCACAAACCCCCACTCAGCACTCAGGAAGGGGCAGAGGCCTGGCCAGGGCCCCAGGGACACTGAGGCCACAGGGGCAGAGTCAGGCTGCCCACAATCAAGCCAGAGCACCCGCCCAGCACTATGGGGGGGAGCGGGAGGCAGGCAGAGGGGCGGGGGGGGGGCAGGGCCCGCAGAACAAACACAAAGGTGGCATTCATGCAGGGAAAAGGGCTGCAGCCCAGTGGCAGGAGAGGCCGATGGCTGCCGGGCTTCTTCCAGCCCAACGCTGGAGCTCATTCCTCCCACAGCCACTGGGCACCGGGGACCCCGTGATGGTCACTTGGAGAGACTCAGAGAAGGTCCAAGAAGGGAAGCGGGGCATGCATGAGGGCTCTCAGATGGACGCCCAGAGAGGGAGCCCACGGAAGCCCTGGCAGGTGAGGCGGGCACCCCAGGGGACGACAGAGGTCAGCTGAGTCTTAAAGGCAGATGACAGTTCAGCGGGAGCGCTCAGTCACCCACACGTGTGAATCCGGAGGCTTGTAGACTGACATCTGGGGACGGGGTGGCCACTAAGCAGGATCGGGGCACCTCTGACACCAGGCCAGGCACGTGGACTTCACCCAGCGGGGCTGAGAAGTGGACGCGCCCAGGCCCCACCTGTTCCCAACAGACAAGCCGCTGTGGGCACACGGGGGGGGGGGGCTTTCCTGTCTACAGTTTGCTGCTTGTTGCTGCTGACCTGCAGCAGTGGGCCTGGCCGTGGTCTAGCAAATGTTAACCCATTCAAGGCCTCCCCGTAGTCCCGAGTGACCGTGACACTAATTCCCATCTGACAGGTGGGGAAACTGAGGCCCAGAGAGTCAGTCAAGGTCTGAGGTCCACGTAACATCGGTGCAGAGTGTCCTCAAGGGGCCAGAGAGAAAGCCACTCGGCCCCAGGGCCCTCCCTGAGATTCGGCCTAAGGGCCCAGGCGAGCCCCGTCTCAGGAGGCCACCAACAAACGCAATCTTGGTTCATAAACCCCGATAATAACACGAGTGAGCTCGCCCTACACAGGCTCGCTGCTGACACCGTCAGAGAGAAAAACAGTGTCTGCCTGGGAAGAAAAGAGACTTCCAGATCCCAGAGGCTATGAGAGCAGTGGCCCAGGGAGATGGGGCACCTGGGAAGGCCCATCCCTGAGGAGCCCCGGAAAATGGAATCAGCCAGGGGCCCGCCAGCAGGTGTCACTGCAGCCGCATGGCTGGGCTCTGGGTTCTAATCCCCCGTGTGAATGCCAGAGAAACATCCGACCAGCTCTGACGTGCTGAGCTCAGGGAAGGCCAGGGAGCTGCACTGGCCACAGAAGCTTGTCATTTGTGCCTAAAGCATCATCACCAAGCACCCGCTTGTGCTTGGCACTCTGCATTCTCCCTGCCGGCCCCACCACAACCCAGTGAGTGGTGTTAGGATGCCCATTTGACAGGTAGAGAAACTGAGGCTCAGTCCCAGGATGTGTTCACTTGAATGGTTTGTGCACCACTGGGTACGTCCCCCCACTCCCACAGCCACAATCATAAATGAGGATGACAGAATCGTCCTGTCTCCACATATAATGGGTTGCTCTCCAGGGGCCCCATGCATGCGGCGAAGCAGGTGGGCTCTCACGTGAGGGTGTCCGGTCCAACCAACGCCACACTTCCCACCCATGGGTCCCTGGCCGCGGGCTCAGGACCCTGCTGGGCGCCCCGAGGCCAGGCATCGGCTGCAGGCCGGCCCAGGCTCCGTCCCTATCTCCCCACACGCACTGCCAAGGCAGCGTGGCACCCAGCCAGGGGCTCTTCATCCTCAGACAAAGCCCCAGAGCAAACCGCGCAGCCAGCCGCCCAGGCTCAGGTTGCCGCCCGCAGGGCCCTGGCTGGGATGCGGATTATTCATGGAAATCGGGCCTCCGCCATGTTCCTGGGCTGCAGTGGGGCTGGCTGCACAATCGCCTCATTGTCTGGGCAGCCATAATGGTCTCCAGAGGGGAAGAAGGAGAGGAGAGGAGGGGGCGGGAGGGTGTGAGAGGAGGGCTGGGAGAAGGGGGAGGGGAGTGGGGAGGAAGGAAAAGGGGGGAGGAAGGTTGGGGGAGGAGGAGAAAAAGAAGGAAGAGGGAGGAGAGGGAGGATGAGTGAGCCAGGAGCTTCCCCCCATGACGTACTGGCTGGGCCCAGAGTGCATGAGTTCCAGAGCCCAGCGCCCCCTCCACCACTGAGGGGGCGTGCTCCCTAACAAGGGTGCTCCCTGCATACTGTCACAGGCCACGCTGAGAACCTCAAGGCCTCCAGCCTCAGGGGTGCATCTGGGTCTCCACCTTGGCAAAGGGGCGGGGGTGAAACGGTGGGGGACAGTGGAGTGAGGGGTGGCGGGTGGGGTACCTGGTTCTGGCACTCACGGGGTTTATGTGCAAACACCATGGGCCAGGACGGCTCGACAATGAAAACCCGAAACTCCCACCTGCCCGAGTCCAGCCAGCCAGCAGGCCCAGAGGCCAGAGAGGCTTTAGAGGCCCAGTAACAAACACACCAGGTAAAGGTCTTGTTGTTTTAAATGAACTTCTGGGGAGTGAAACCAAACCAGGCCAGAGAGTTACTGATGGCTTCGCTAACATCTCCGGTCGAATTCAGAGACACCTCTGTCCAGTAACGTGACTGGCTGCCCATTGGCTACAGGCTAGGACCCCACCCTCAGCTGGGCATTGCAGGCCGTCCACACCCGGTGCTGACCCACCTCCTGCCTCCTCTTCCCTCTGTCCCTTCGCCCCCTGCCCCCAGCCCCTGTCCTAGTTACTCCAGCAGACACTCAGCTCTCCCATGTCAGCCCCCGGCCACCACAAAGGCCTGTGCTACAGATTTTCCCTCCGTGAGGACCCCCGCCCTCTATCTGCCACACCACTCCTCCCGTGCCCAGATCACGCCTTCCCCACGCCCGACCACTTCATGGGCTCTTTCACAGTGACATGTGCCTGTGTACGTGCTCAGAACCACTCGGTTAGTGACAATCGAAACTAACCACAGCCAACCTTCTTCTACCGCTGCTTTCTGACCGTGGAGAATCTAAGCTCACGAAGGAAAATAAAACAGAAAATGAGCGGCATGCATGGGATATGCTGAATGCCTCTGGAAAGAAGGAAGATCCCTGATGGCCAGGTCACTCCAAATTCGACCTGCTGGATAAGGCCTCAGCACGGGACCTTCACTCCGAAAGCTAACAGCAGGAGCGCTAAGGAGAGACACGTGCTTGAAACGAGTCAACGTAGCTGTGTTTGCTTCCAAAGAAAGCATCCCTGTCAACTCAGTCTCCTGCAGTGAGCGCCACGCACGCGGCTCAGTCGGGCTGCCTGCCACGGAATCCCAATGGCACCCCTCCAGCAGCCCGGGGGAGGCTCTGTCCTCCCCAGCCCCCAGCCCTCCAGGAAGCAGGAGGCGGCTTTGCATAGGCCCCACAATGGTTCACCCCTCTCAAAAGTGGTTCCACTTCTAGGAATCTCTCCTAAGGAAAGAATCCTAAATCCAGGAGCGGTCTGTTCACACTCGTGGAGACCTGGAAGTAACCAACAGCACAGGGACCCTTGAAGAAATCTGGGACAATCCACTCAGCAGACATTCAGGCCGCTATTATTGTACCTGCAGGGATGGTGGGAGAACATGGGGAATGCGGGTGACACAAAACAGTCAAAAAGAAGTCAGGACACAGGTGTAGGGTCAGGGAAACGTCTGCCACCTTTCTAAAGTCACAGACTCCAAAACCAGTGACGAGCCAGTGCTGTCCGCATGCCACGGCAACGGCACTCTCCTCCTTTCTGCTTTTCCATGCCCTCCAATGTACACACATTTTTCTTCTTTTTTAATTAGTAAGTGTCTTCTGGGGGGGGGGGAAATTCAGCATGCTGCCCAATTCCATGGCTGGGCATGGGCCCTATGGCAACTTCACCTTCTTTTAGGGTACCAGGATAACTTCTCAGGGGATCACGGCCCAGGACCTCCACCAGCACCTCCCACTCAGGACAGCCCAGCCAGACGGGGTGCCACCGGAAGGCAGGCAGATGTCACCAAAGCCCCACTCCTCTCCTTTCATCAGCTCCCAGTCAGCAGCCCACCAGCATGCAGTGTTAACGGGAGCTGACCTGGTCCGTTCCCGGTGAGTCTGTCCTTGGACTTTCTTATCTCCCAGCACTAGGCACTGGAGTGAAAGGAAGTGTCAGTGGGGACTCAGCTTGCTTGTCTCTGGGACATGGGTGACCCCAAGGCACCCTGGGTGCTGAGAAGGCCACGTCCCAGGCCACGCTCGCTTGGCCTGCAAGGTTGGTCGAGGGTTCCCAGGAAAGTCACCGCCAGCCCAAGGGACACCCTCCCAGACCACACGCAGGGTGGTGAGCGCCACTGCCCCACGTGTCCCCTGCCCCTTTCCCTGGCGCCATGAGACCAGCGTGAAGGAGGTTAAGACTGAGTGACATGACCTCGGACAACCCGAGTGCCTTCCTCCCTGGGCATCGGCTCCTTACCCACAGTCAGAACTGAACGCTGCAGTCTCTCGGCGCTGGGGCACCACAGACAAAGACACGTGTTGGTGATGTGGACACCAGACCTGCAGCATCTCCACGACCTTCCTTCCGTCTCCCTTGTCGGAGACTGCTGTACCAGCCCTGACATAGCCCTTCCCGACGTGGTTCACCGACGTAGACGCTGGACTCATTATGCCCCTCCGAGGCTTTTCTGCTGCCGTAGCCGTAGAAGAAATGCCACCTGGGTCCCCAGTCCTTACACTGCACATGACTTTTCTCTCCCAGGAAGGGCACTAAACCTGGCAACCAGCCAGTAACCTAGGAACCTTCTGGAAGCCTCCTCCCTCACGATGCCCTTCAGCCCATCACCAGGCCCTGTGGTTCTCCTGCTGGAATCTCTCCTCTGTCTCCCTCTCCCAGACCCCCAGTCAACAGGCCAGCCCAAACCCCAGTGTTGGCTGGACAGCAGTGGCCACCTCACGCCCAGGGTTTGGGTTCCCTCCCAGGTCCCACGTCACCCGCCTGCACCCTGCAACCAGAGGGGTCTTATGGAAAGCAAGCCCGACATCCAGCTGTGCAACCCTCACCTGGCTTCCCGCTGCTTTTCCTCACAACCCCTCTCACGGCCCACATGGCCCTCATGCTCTGACCCACCCCTTCTCGTGTCCCATCTGAGCCCCCCACCCTGCGTCTGTGTGAACCACCGCCTCTGCCTCGAACAGCCGTGGTCATTCCCACCTCAGGACCTTTGCACGTGCCACCCCTCTGCCTGGAACACTTCTCCACGTCCCACTTTCACTCAGCCACCTCCTAGCCACCACTCAGGTCTCTGCTAGCATGTCACTCCTCAGAGAGGCCTTCCCCGGCCCCCAGGTGAACTGCTGTCCAGCACCTGTGCTCCTTTCCAGCAGCTCTCACGGTTGGTGTAATTCAATCGCTAACTGAAAAATCAGACCACGTCCCCTACCAAGCAGGCCATGTCTGCTACCTGGTTCCTCATCATCTCCTGGGGCTCAGAGCAGACCCCCAACCTTCCTTCATTGAGCAAATGAATAAATGAACGCTGCCTCACCCAGTGATTTCAGTCAACAAATTTACTCAGAGAGCCAGCCCCTACCCTACACACACACACATGCACATGCACACACACGCACATGCACTTGCATGCACACACATGCACATGCACACACACGCATGCACACGCATGCGCACACAGGTGCACACACGCACGCACACGCACTTGCATGCACACACACATGCACATGCACACACGCAGACACGCACACGCATGCGCGCACACACAGACACGCACGCACACGCATGCACACGCACACATGCACGCACACACGCAGACACGCATGCACACGCATGCGCACACACGTGCACACACACATGCAGACCCGCGTGTGCGCACACACGTGCGCGCACACACGCACACGCACTTGCATGCACACACACATGCACACACGCACGCACACGCATGCACGCACACACACATGACAGCAGATGATCACGGGCCTGGGAGTCTGCAAACCTGGGTTCAAGTCTCCATCTTTCCAGCATCACTACAGTTCACAGCAAGTCCTTTTCCGTTCCAGGCCTCAGTTTCCCCACCAGGCCACTGAGCACGCGGGACCAGGAGACCCAGGGCCTCCCCGCAGTGAAGTCCCACAGCTCAGAAGTCTGTGCACAGCACGGCGGTAGGGGCCTCCAGGGCCGTGAGGAGGCTCCCTGCCCTCCAGGAGCTCAGAGCCAGTCGCCACCGGAAGTAGGCACGGGGGTGGGGAGGCAGCCCAACGGGGAGGCGTGGAGAAGAGCAGGCAGCAGGGCCCCCGACCCCGTGGGAGCGCTGCCCACGAAGCGGTCTGAAGCTCAGTGCACTCATTTGACACACGAGGAAGCCAAGTGTGAGCAGAGACCCACCCACACATACAGAGCCGTGTCCAGCTTAACCAAGTGCTTAGCGCTGTGGCCCTACCGTTGGCAGTGTGAGGTGTGACAGGAAAATCGCACAGGTTTCTTTTTCCTTCTTCACAATTTTGTGAATAGAAGATACATTCTTACCACAGATCTTAGCAATCTCCCCATGATTTCCTTATTAAGTCAAGAACTTTAACCTTTTTCCTTAAAGGAAGCACTTCACGGCTTCTCCGTGGCAGGTTGATGGCTAGCATCAGTACCCGCACGCTTTGGGGCCATTATTTTGGAATAAAGGCAAAGCAGGGTGACTTATCCTCAAACACTGTGATACCGCAACACTCAATCTGGTAACTGGAAGGCTACTACGTGACTCCCGGGCAGGGAGCTCACACAGCATGGACACAATGCACAAAGGGCTGCTTCCATCCCAGGCTGGACAGAGGGGACAGTTCGAGATTTCATCAGTACACAATTTAAAACTTAGGAATTGTTTACTCCTGGAATTTTCCATTTAATACTTTCAGGCTGTGGCTGACCTCAGGTAATTAATACCGCGGAAAGCTAAACCGTGGATAAGGGGGCACTGCCGTATTTAAAAAGAATGTCACTTGTGGGGTCTGGGGAGAGGGTTACATCTTGGTGCTGGCTCCAGGCTGTGGTTCTGTGGTCCTGCTGATCACATTCTTAGTGACAGTCTTGCAAGGCCAGGACAAAAGCCTTGCAAGACCCTCAGTAACTCCCATCAAATCCCAGACATTTCGGGGTGGAATGCTGGGCAATGACGGAGTTGGCCCACCTCCCTGTGGTCAGCCAGCAGCTTCCCACCAGCCTGGGGTCACAGCTGCCTCCAGGCCCTCCCTGGACCCTGGTGCAGAACCTCCCCTGCCCTCACCCCTTGGGGGGCCCTCCCCCAGGGGCCAGCTCTGACAGCCGCTTTTCTGGCACTCAGGACACTCTTGTCCTTCTCCCCCAGTTGCAGCCAGGTGGCTCCAGATGACAATGGTCCTAAGGAATGT
Source organism: Rhinolophus hipposideros (assembly GCF_964194185.1). Classification (NCBI taxonomy): domain Eukaryota; kingdom Metazoa; phylum Chordata; class Mammalia; order Chiroptera; family Rhinolophidae; genus Rhinolophus; species Rhinolophus hipposideros. Next base: position 107,824,076 of record NC_138047.1, on the reverse strand, counting down.
GTTAAGTGTCCTTTGCAGGTCTGGGGTCCAGGGAGGACAGGAGGCGTGGGAGATTCCATCTCCATTTGGGATGTGCAAATAGCCTCTGTTTGTTCTCCTACACCCGCCTCTGCAGCCCACAGCTTTTTTCCTTGAAACGCTGCTGGTAAGAGAGTCTGAAAAATGCTAATACCGGAGGAAAGTCCCCGCAGAGTTCAAATGAAAAGCTTTACATAAATTGCGATATTTCACTGATGTCCCGGGTCTGGGAGGGCTTTATTAACTGCAGCTCTCGGCTCTCAGTCTTTCTTGCAGTTGCTGCTGATCTGTGTGGCCGACTTCAATGAATTCAATTCATCAAACATTTACTGAGCGCCCACTAGGTGTGAGGCACTGTTCCGGGCATGGGGGGTTGGCTTCAATCCAGCAACAAATATTTACTGAGCACCCACTCAGGGGTAGGCACCGAACAACAATGGGATGAGAGCCAGGCCTTGTCTACAAAGCACTGAAGACAGCAGTGAGCCATGCACTCTGGAAGGCTTCCTGGAGGAGGAAAGCTCACAGCACGTCCAGAGAACCACAGAATCGGAACACTTCAATCGCTATTCCTGAGAGCAGCCCAGCTCTCCAGAAGCACCCCCTGAACCGCACCTGGGATCCTCAGATGGGAGGCTGGTGTGTCACCTGCACTGGATGGATGCTGGCTTCCCATGGTTAGCGCCCCAAAGTCTCACCTAGCCCAGAGGGCAAAGGACTAACTGACCAATAAAGTAAACAGAGGAGGCCACGACCCAGGACAGGACGGGGCACCCTGGAATCCCAGAGGAGAGAAGGGAAGGCTTTCTGGGGGAGGTGACGCCTGAGCCAGGCAGCAAACACTTCAAGCATGAAGGGCTATTGCAACAACTCTGCTATGGACTGAATTGTGTCTCCCCAAAAATTCATTATCTTGAAGACCTAACCCCCAATGTGACTATAGGTTAAATGAGGTCTTGTAAGGTTAAATAAGGTCCTTAGAGTTGAGGCCCAGACCAAGAGAACTGCAGCCTTATAAGAAGAGCAGTATCTCTGTCCCCACCCCCATGCCAGTGAGAAGGCCGCTGTCTGCAAATTGGGAAGAGAGCCCTCACCAGCAACAGCGTCAATCTGCCGGCACCTTCATCTCGGACTTCCAGCCTCTAGAACTCTGAGAAGTAAATGTCACTGCTTATGCGCCCCCGTCAGTAGTGTTTTGTCACAGCAGCCGGAGCTGACCGAGACAGAAGCCCGTAACCACCGCTCTGTGCCTCCAAACAAGAGGGGTCCTGCAGGCACGCTGGGACAAGGACGCCCAGGCCCCCGGGCGGGCGGCCACCCTGTGACAGAACCCCATGTGCAGCGGGTTCCTGGGTCTCACAGCCCAGCTAGGCTTCGGGTGCTCATCTTGAGAAGGTGGGTAACGACTGTGGCTAATTCATCAAGCTCCCCGCAGATTAACTCGTTAATTAATATACCGCAGTTTTGAATTTCTAAGCACTGCACCAGAACCCCAGGGACCGCGGTCTGAAATCATGGGATAGAGCCAAACGGCATGACTAGGTTTTCAGAAAGGCTCCTGCCTCCCTGACTGGATTAGTGAGCCCCCACCCGCCCCCCTCCTCCCTCACATCCAGAGCGTCTGAACAAAGCCACAGAAAAGGCTCAGGATGGGATCCGATGGCGCTGTTATTCGGTCAGTTTAAATACCTTCCCGCAAACAAGAGACTACTTTTTAAACACAGTGGAGGAAGCAGCCTTACCTTCAACGTGAAAACCCACGTTACATGAAGCTCTGTGTTCTCTCTTTCATCCTCTGACAGGGACACCACAAACCCACGTCCGCCTGCAATGCGGGATCAATACTCCTGAGTTCCTAAGAAGCTACATTTTCCCCTCAATACGTGTCAAATAAAGACAGTCAATACTATTAGTGTAGTATCTTTCTTTAAAAAAAAAAAAGGGACATGTAATCTATTGGATGAACTCAACCTGTAAAATTAGACTTCCGCTCCAGAGGCTGATGGAAAGTAGGCCCACCCAGCCTGTGTGTCCTCCTGCTAAGTGCACATGGATGTGATTTAGAGGTTCCTGTGCCCTTTCCACGGCAACAGGAAACCCCAAAGGAGAAAAGGCTCACGTCTCCTCACTCATCCCAGGACAGTGTGCCCCTGACCCCACCTCCCCAGACGCCAGCTGCCAGCTGGGAACAAGTTTTCATTCCTGATTTTCACTTTTCTGGGCAAGAATATCAGCCCGAGCCCGTGGAGGGGCTCCCCCATGAGTATCTGGGAAGGTCGGGTCCACTGCCCGGGGGCCTCAGAGCCTCTCTTGGCTCTGCCCAGGGCCTGACAGTGACCGCCCTCCATCTCTCGCTCCACAACCCACTCTGCTTCCCCGTGGGTCCTTGTTCTTTCTCCCATCTGGAATTCTCCCCTTCTTCTAGATGGTCAGTCAGTAAGGAGACTGCACCTGCCTCTGGGCCAGGCATGAGACGCCCCCAAAGAAGACGCCAATCCCCACCCTCAGGGAATGTGCAAATAAAGTCAACACAGAAGGCTGGGACCCGTGCAGATGGAGACCCAAAGGAGAGAAAGGAAGGCTTCCTGGAGGAAGTGACTCCCAGGCTGGGCCACAGCCACTTCAGGCAAGAAGGGCTCCTGTCAAGGGCCCCAACTCTTCTTGCTGCCCCCACTGCACTGACCAGTCTCAATCAGACCCATTTTCAGCCCCAGGTGTACCTCCCCAAAACTCGTTCAGAACACTCTCCTCTCTCAATCTTCCATGGCTCCCGACACCTGAAAACACCAGTGTCTATGGTCTGGGACCCCGGATGCCGGCCTCCAGTCTGCCTAAAAGACATCTGCTCTGCCCAGGCTTTCTCTACCTCGGTCAACTGAGGCCCATGAGTATGTGCCAGGCCAGAAGGCAAGAGCCCCGAGTTCCAGGCCCAACTCTGTCTGGGACCTTTGCTGCACCCGGGAGCAAAGCCCTCTCTGGCCTGTGTCCTCCAGGACTGCAATGTGGGGGATGGCCTGGGACCAAGTGGGGGCCATGCCCCTTCTGGCCTTGGAACCAGCCCCAGCTCCAGGCCCGACCAGCCTGCCACCCTTTGTCTTGCCAGCCCTGCGGCCCCAAGGGAGAAAAGAGGAAGCCAAGCGGGGCAGACAGCGTGGCTCAGCTGTCAGGCCTCTCAGGTTACTTCCCAGGACATCTTTCAGCTGCACCTCTTCCTCCCTGTTCCCGGGCTCCTCGGATGGGAAGCACTGGTGTGTCACCTGCACTGGATGGACGCTGGCACCCACCTAACCCTCAGCACACGCTGGTTCTGCCGCTCACACTGGGCCCGCTCCCTCCTACAGCCTTTCCTGCTTCCTTGCCTCCTAGAAGGAAGGTGACCACACAGGAGACTGAGGGTCTGAGCTGTGCAGGGAGGACAAACACAGGCCTGGGCCACCCAGTGGGTTACTTCAGGAAATTGTTTACAAGCTCGTGGGGGTGGGGAGGGGATGGTGAGGACAGGTGCACAGGCGGATAGGTGCACAGGAGGACAGACAGGAGAGGCAGCTGGCTCTCGTGGGGCACAGAGGAGGGCACTGCTCATGGTGACAGTCATGGTAGAGCTGGTCCCAGCAGCAGGACGCCAGGTCTGGGTCCTGGAAACACTGCTCACACCTTTCAGGCTCCTACAGCAGGGCGCTGCACATCTGGGAGAGTCATGGCCCCAGTGGGAAAATCTTTCATTTGCTCTCAGCTTTGCTTTGATAGCTGGTGGCCCATGCGCTCCTGACCCTTAGGGATTCTGCAGCCTGAGCCAGAGCCAAAGAAAAAGGGATCTGACTTGGGCTCAGAACACTCTGGAAGGCTCTGCTGGTGGTCCGGTCTGCCCTCGCGGAAGGAAGGACCGAGCTTCCAGGGGAATGTCCACCCCTCCCTCCTGGCCTCAGCTGCTTCACCGCACCCCCACCCCCACCCCACACTGGGCCAGCTGTCATGGACGTGGAGGGCTGGCTGCAAGACACACAGAAAGCGCTGGGAAGGGAGGGCTCCACAGAAACTGTGCTCTCGATGGGAAATTCAAATCAAGCACTCACTCAGGCCAGGCCCTCTGTGGAGCTCCCGGAGGGTGTGTGGGATGGCACGCAGGTCTGCTGGGCTAAATGGTGTCCCCTGCAGAAGATATGTTCACGTCCTGATACCCAGACTCTGCCATGGGACCTTATTTGGACCAAGGGTCTTTGCAGATGTTAAGCAAGACGTTAGTGGTTATGGACGAGCTAAGAACAGATTCCGAGACCCGGCTGCTTTGTGGGCCCCTGCACTATACAGTGACATCTGCCTTAAATCACAATGGTTTATGGCACAAACATCCATTAATACGAACTGATTCCACGTCTCCAGATTCCCAAATCCTTTACGTTGGGAATTAACAAGGGATTGTACGGGCTTATGCATTCAGACCTTGATATTTCCCCCCAAATACAAGAGTCCAATCCACTTTTTAAAAGGGCAGAGAGCTTTTCAAAGTGTCCACAGCCCTGGTGAAGCTCTCAGCCCTCCAGGAAGTGCGCGAGTCAGTGCACGCTGACATCTGAACGTGCCGTCAGAAGGTAAAGGTCCTCGGAGCCCAGACGGGACAGCGGCAACCTGCGGAGATACCATCTCCGCGTCAGCAGCCACCTCCATCTCCAGGCCACCGGGCCCTTGGGCAGGTCTGGGCACGGAGCCGAGAAGGTGGCCTGGAGCTGAGAAACAGTAGTGAAACCAGGCTCTGTGAGGAGGGCGAGTGCAAAGCCAGGGAGGGGTGGATCGGATGCCCTTCCTGACGGGAACTCCTGGGCACAGTGGCTGCCCTGGTGCAGCGCAAAGGAGGCCCCGTCAGGGGAGGGTGTGCGGAGACTCCGCCACAAGCTGGAGGGCGCCCTGCGGTCTGGAGCAGACTCTGGCACCCAGTCCCAGCCAGTCCCCCGTGACGAAGCGGCCCCTCTGCATTCATTTCTCGCATGAAAAGGAGTAAGAGGGAAGCAAGTGCCCAACCCACACCAGTGGACAGTGCGGAAACCTCTAAGGCCACTGCCATGATCAGTCAAGAGGTGACGAAGGGACACAATTATTCCCAACAGAATAACTCACCAGGGGCTGCCAGGCTGCCGTCAGCTGGCTGTGGCCACTCATTGCCCACACCCACACCCACACCCACAGCCCAGAGGCCGGAGCCAGCCCAGAGGAAGCCATGGCGCTGAGAGGCTGAAGGGAGAAGTTGGGCGGGTGACGGAGAAAGGGACAGGAGTTTGCAGAATACAAACAGACCAAGGGAATTCAGACCCTCGTGAGTTAAAGGACACCCGAAACCCACACCAGGAGGGTACCAAGAAATCAGAGGTCTGCAAACATGTCAGCCAGCAGTGCTGACCAGGGACAGGAAGAATGGTCCACGAGAGAGAAGGATTTCTCACCAAAACAGCAATCGCATCTCAAGAGCAGGGCACAGGCTGTCCTAGAGTGACCCCGCGCTCTGCTTCCATCAGCACGCCTGACGAGTAAAAATAGTTTTGTGCAGCATGTAGAACGCTGAACCCACCACTGCTCTCTGCTGGGTTTCATCGTGTGTCTGCTTTCCCAGGGCCCTGTCCCGAAATTTGGGAACATTCTGGACGTGGCACACTGGGACGAGTGACTGGCATTTGTGGTGTGGATGGCTGTCCTGTTTTTCACTGAACTAACCAAGCTCTCGCACCCGGCTCGTCAGGAGACGGAGAGAGTGCCTCGGGTATTCAGTCTCCGGGTAAAGCATTGCGCAGCTAGTCTGATGCCAGCCGCGTGCCTAAGGACATTCCCCGAGCGCTTCTGGGGTGCCACACGCTGGGCTGCCCGCTGCACTTGGGTTAAACCATTCACCCCTCACTACAGTGGTACATGGTCAGGACTAGCCATCTCTGCATTTTACAGAAGGGGAAACTGAGGCACAGAAAGGGTTAGTAACAACCACATTGGACTGGATCCCAGCTCCTGCCCTCCTAACACACTGCAGAGAACAGTGCCCTGGACCTGCTTGTCTTGGTTTCTGGCGCAGCCACCCTAGTGAACTGGGTTTGGGGACCAAACCCCCAAACTGCACTGTGAGCCGTTTTCAGTAAGAGCTGAATAAAACTGACTGTGGCATTTACTGGAAAGATTTGGGGTCATCCCAACAGCTGCTAGGATCACCGCTACTAGGAAAGCTCTCCTGAGCAACGCGTTTACTCGCATCTGTTCATCTTTCCCTCTTTACTCTAGCTGCTAGGAAGCTCAGAGCCAACTCTATGGCCCAACTTTCGCAGTAAAGCAGGCATTTTATGTGCTGAGACTGTCCTCAGCTTCACCTTGTCCCCCTATTTCCTTGCTTAATTTTATGCTGTTTTGAAACACCTTTATAAATCACCTCAGTTCCTCTTTTTGAACCACCAAAAACAAGGAAAAGGGGGCATGAGTAAACAAAAGCAATGAAAATGCCCTTCCCGGACTTCCTTGCAGCTCAGGTGACAGCTGTGGTGTCAGTTCTCTGAAGCATTTGAGCAAAACTTAAATTAGGAACTGAGTCAGGTGGGGAGACAGGCGGTGCACGAGGCAGGGTGGGTGGTGGCCGGCAAGGGTGGCTCTCCTGACAGGAGCTCACCTGCTGGCTTCCCGACGGTGGGCCAGGCAGCAGCTCGCTCGAAGCCAACTCTGTGGGGTTTTCTAGAAGCTTCACCTTGGATAATTTTGGCCTGCTCCTCAAGCCTTTCTAACAATTTTGAGAACAGGTAATTCCTGGGTTGGACCCCCTTTCACATAAGCCAGCTAGAGGGGTCTCCTTTCTCCACAATTTATTCCTAACTAACCCATTTTGTAAAGAGGGAGCCTTTTAGTATTAATAAGAAACAACAAGTGTTGGTGAGGCTGTGGAGAAAAGGGGACATTTGCACACTTGGTGGGAATGTAAACTGGTGCAGCCGCTATGGAAAACAGTGTGGAGGTTCCTCAAAATATTAAAAATAGAATTACCATATGACCCAGCAATTCCACTTCTGGGCATTTATCCGAAGAAAACAAAAACCCTAATGAGAAAAGATATCTGCACGCCAGGTTCACTGCAGTGCTTTTTACAACAGCCAAGACATGGGGAAGCAACCTAAGTGTCCATCAATAGATGATGGGTTTAAAAACCTGTGGTACATTTATACCATGGAATATTATTGAGCCATAAAACAAAAGAAATCTTGCCATTTGCAACAACATGGATCGACCTAGAAGATATTATGCTAAGGGAAGTAAGTCAGACAGAGAGAGACAAATATCGTAGGATTTCACTTACATGTGGAATCTAACAACAAAGCAAAACAAATGAACAAATAAAACAAAACAGAAACAGAAAACAAACTGATGGTTACCCGAGGGCAGAGGGAGTGGGCGGAAAAGGGGAAGGGGATTACGACGTACAGATTTCCAGTTATAAAACAGTCACAGGGGTATGACATACAGCACAGGGAACCGTCACAAACACTGTAATAACTGTGTGGTGACAGGTGGGTATATCATGATCACTCCGTACGGCATATAAATGTCCAATCACTATGTTGTGCACCTGAAACTAACATGGCATTGTAACTAGAGTGAAAAGTTTTTTCAGTTTTAATTAAAAAAAGAGAGCGTTTTCTGGGTGGTGAACACACAATGGGATTTATAGATGATGTAATATAGAATTGTACACCTGAAATCTATGTAATTTCATTAACAATTGTCACCCCAATAAATTAAAAAAAAAATAGATGACTGAATAAGGATGTGATACATATATTAAAAAAAAAGAAAAAAGAGCGTTTTGTGGCAGCAAAGGCAGAAGCCAGTACCAGGCTGCCACATGTGGTCCTAACGTCCCCATCCCTGTGAATGCTGGGCCACACAGCAGGGACACTCAGTCATGAAGGGAGGAAAGGACGCCCCTGGAGCTGAGAAGCATACGCATTCTGGAACATTGAACATGGTAAAACTGGCAGCAGAACGTGCTCACCGCATTGCAAGTGTCATCCAACGGGCAGAGTAGACGCGCGGGAAGGGAGGGCCACCGGGCCCCCGGCAGTTGGCACCACCTGGAATTCGCTCCTCCTGAGACAGCTTGCTGGGGGCTCAAGGATCGTGACCATCCTCCTTCTCTCTCTAAACGCAGAGCCACACGGCGGTTTATAATTACGAAGACCCCATCACGGTCAGGGTATTCATTCCCAGCCAGGTAATACCAGTACTGGCAAAGCACTGGGACTGCAGGCTGCTCGGGGAGGACTGCAGGGGTGGGTGTCACTGTGCGTGGCCCAGGCTCCCACGCAGCCCAACATGCAGCACGGGGCTGCAGGAGAAGGACACGCACAGCCAGGGTGCGCCCAGGAGCCCAGGACAGAGCCAAGCCAAGGCCGCCTGCCCCAGAGCCTGGCAGGAGCCAGCTCTAGCACTTGTGTGTGACCCTCAGTGAGTTGCCAAACTCCACCTGTCAGGTGGGCGTAATGACGGATGAGAGGCTGAGGGCTCAATGCGCTAACCAGGGCTGTGCTAAGAAGCAACCTGCACACAGCAGCACCCGGAGGCTGGGGATTGGGGGGTGCTGCCTTTCCCAGCCCCCGCCAGAGACACTCCAGAGCCCAGAATGCCGGTGCTCTCCACCACGGTCGGGTCCACAGCCCCAGTGCACAGATAAGAGCAAGCCAGGAAGAACCACGACTGGACACTCAGCGGGGGCCAGCAGGATGGAAAGCTGCCTCAGAGCCTCCCAGGACGGGCCCCGGGCACTCAGGGGGTGGGCAGCAGGGTGGAAAGCTGCCTCGGAGCCTCCCAGGACGGGCCATCAGCTGCAGACCTGGCCCAGAGGATGACGCGCCCACACCAAGCTGGAGGCAGGTGGAGGCAGGTGGCCGCAGACCCCACCAACACGCTAACCCGAGTCACCACAAGGCTGCTTGATTAAATTCCGAGCGGGAGGTCAGCATCTCTGCCAAGCAGGGCTGGTGCTCAGGCCGTGGCTGAGAGAGCCGGCCCCGAGCAGGACACTGCCACCCGCCACCTTCAAGCTGAGCAACCCTTAGCAAGCCTCAGTGTCCTCACCTGTGAAATGGGCCCATGTGGTTATCCCAGGCCACAGCGAGAATGAACATGACCTGGGACATGAGGGTTGGCACAAAAAGTGGCACTTAAGTTCAGGAAAGTTTTGAGAATAGCTGTCGACCACCATCGGGTTGGGTTGCCTGTGGTCACTCCTGCGCGTTGCATTTACTGGCTGGAGATCTCGGGCAAAGCCATGTAATATTCCCCAGCCTCGGTCTCCTCACCCGTGACATGGGATGGCACTAGAACTCCCAGCCGGGTGAGAGCTCAGACAGGCCCGGCGGACTTCCCGGTGAGATGACCTGTGCTCAGAGCACATGTTCAGGAAGCTCCAGGCCCAACAGTAATCTTCTACCAACAGAGAGAACACTGAGAGAGCAGCTTTGCTCTAGGACACGGTTTATGTGTCGGTGCCAGAAAGGCCAAGAGGCATCGCGGGGAGGAGAACAGGCTGCGGGTCCGCCGCGCCCAGACCTGCCTCGGTGCACAGCCAAGCCTCTGCTCCCAGCCTGTGTCCTGTGTGGTGGGTGAGGGGGATCCCTGCTGGGGGACGGACGCAAACTCAGTGCTGAGTGTCTGGACTGCACGCAGTGATTCATTCCTCTAATTTAATCTAATGATCTCTCCCTCTGACCTTCAAGCAAATCACCAGTTTCTGCGGGCAGATAATGAGGCCTTGGCTTGCCCAGGAATTCCAAAACCTAAAGAGCCTTTCGGATCCTCAAAGCTCCTGCTTATCTTTTGTGGGCTGTTCTCCTTAATTTCCCCACGTAAAACCTGTCTGTATTCAGGGGTGGGGTAGCACCACATACATATGTGCCACCACAGGGGAGATGGCAGTGGGCAGCCCACCTCGTCAGCTGGGGGTGATGGCGATACTTCCAGCCAGGGCTGCAGAAACCTTTCGCTGCAAAGCTGCTCCTCAGAGAACACCTGTATGTAAGAAACCATGGCCCTCCTCTCCTCTCTGCCTCCATTCCCCCTCCCAACCCTCCACCTCTGCCTCCTTTCTCACAGCAGCCAAGTTTGAGCTGAGCTTTCAGAAGGGAAGGGGAAAAAAAGGTCTCCTCCCACCCATGAGCTAAGCACTCACCCACCACCCACCCTCCACCAGCTCAGGGAGCCCAGGGGAGGCCTTCAACAGGCCTGGGAGGAGAGAAGGCTTCCTGAAGGAGGTGTCAGCTGAGCTGGGTCTGGACGGGAGCTGTCAACACAGCCAAGGCGTTGAAAGGCCCAAAGCAGGGTCTAGGCAGGTGGACGGTACAGCCAAGTGGTCACGGGATTCAGAGTTGCATGGCTGCACCTCCAATCCCGACCCCACCACACACTAGCTGAGTGACCTTGGGAGGGTTAGCTCCCCTCTCTGTGCCTCAGCTTCCCCATGGGGTGTTATCAGGATTGGAGGCTTCCACACGTGTCAACACTGAGGAACAGTGTCTGGCGTACGGTGAGCAGAAGCTCTTCTCCTCTGCAGGATGGGGCTGGAGGGAAAGTTCCAGAGGAGATGCAGTCAGCTCTGGCACGCCTTCTCAGCCAAGGTCAGGTGCCTGGACTTCATCGGGAGGTCGGGGGGCCGGAAGGTTCCAAGCAGGGCAGTGGTTTCAGAAGGTCCCTGGGTACAGAGTAAGTTCTGTAGGCGAGGACCAGGCCCACCTGAATCCCCCAGGCGTCTCTGGGCCTGGAGGTGGGGGAGGCCAGGAACCAGAAGGAGGCCTGGGGCAAGAGCGGCACTCTGGAAAATTCTCCACATCGCTGGGCAAAGTAGGACCTGCCCCTGAGGAGCAACGGAAGCTACAAGAAGGTCCAGGGGCTGGAAGGGAACTTGGAACGGTCACTGCTCAGCTCACATGGAGAGACCATGTTAACGTCCAGTAACTGGCAAAAACCTTCCACTGTGAGGTGCGAGCAGAGGTCTCCCTCCCCTGACTGGAAGTTTCCAATTGGCACCTCCCACTCTCCAAACAATAGGTTTGCACGCTTGTTCAGATGTACCTGATCTTGCCTTCTGTTTTCGGGGTGCTCAGTGCAAGTCCGAGGAATGAATGAATGAATGAATGAATGAAGAGACCCTGGAGAGACGTAATGCCACTGTGAATGTCACCACACCCACACCAGGGCTCATGCACCTTCGCCCCCGGGAACTTCCTCAGCCGTCCCTCGGAGCCTGCTGACTCTCAGGGTGCTTACAACACTAGTAAGGTTAGCAGACCAGGTTTCTGGACCGCGAAGCAGCCCCTTTAACCAGCAGCCACGCTGGCAGCGTCACAGAGCAGAGCCAGTGACCCAGCCGCCCCCCAGTGTCCTGCTCTAGCCTAACACAGCAGTGTGTTCAGTAAAGGCCCCTGGTAACTAATTATCAGCTTTATTTGGATATACTTGATCAGAAAGTGTCTGTGATCAGTCGGGCAGAGCCCCTCACCCCGACGCCCCCACCCTCGTGCTCTGAATGACCCTAAGCCACAGAGAAACAGGAATCCGACCCCCTGTGACGTGTCTCCTGGCTCTTGCTGGGTCCCAGGCCACGGTGCCCACTGACAGCTCACAACAGCCCCCACACTGGAGACCCTTCCCCACTTTACAGACGTGGTGGCATAACCAGACACACTTGGCAATCGGCAAAGCTGCCCATCACCCCGAAAACTACATGAGGCGCTTTGGAACGATTCTCCCCAAACCATGAAAAGTGTGGGCACTGAAGGGGTCACCCTTGGGCAGTGGGTGGTCACTGATCACACCCTTGCGTCCGTCCATCATTTCATCTCAACACCCCAGCACCCCGAGAAACAGGCACAGCACACCTGCTTTACAGGAGGGGCACCCACCGCTCTGAAAAGCGAGGAACAGATGCTGAGTGGGCAGGGGGGACTCGGGCCCAGGACAAGTCCAGAGCAAGCCTCTTCCACCGGGCCAGCCGGCCACCCCCTGCACAGAACACTGATCTGTGCCATTCCAAGCCACCGGGAGCAGACTCTGCACACAAAGCCTTAGGATGAATGAAGGGACGGATGAATGAATAAACCAACAAATGAACCAATGGATGAACAAGCCCTCCGTCCCCAATGAGAGGTTAAGTGAAGTGGAACCTTATTTCAACAGTTTAAAACTAGTGCCTCTGAAGTTCAATTTCTCACATCCCCTGCCTCTGAGGAAAGGCACCAAGTCACGAAGCTGTTTTCAGGCTGACTGGGCAGTCTGGACGCCCGGAAGAGAGGAGAGAAGGGTGAAACGTCACGGGAAGGAGACTGTCCGGTTAATAAAACCAGACTGCAGAGCAGCACAGAAGACCCACTCTGGTGTGCACACTTAGAGCTTAGGCTATTCAAACAAGGCACCCGAGGCGCAGAAGGGGTGTGCCTGGGGGGGTCTGTTCCAGGCCAGGACTATGAGCAGTGGAGACCAGGGTGCTCCCATTGGTCCCTCTGTCCCACCCCCACCCCCAGGCACCAAGCTCACTTGTGCCCAACCACTCAGGGGCACTAAACACCCCATCTTCCCGACCAGCCTGGGAAGGAAGCACTGGGCCTGACTTCCATTCACAGACAGGACACTGAGGTTCAGAGAAGCTGGGACCCTGCCCAAGGTCACACAGCTTCAAATGACAGAGCCATATTTTGCGCATAGATGTTCAGTTCCAAAGCCATATTCTTAATCCTTTCATAAACTGCCACCTGGTCCTGCCTGGCCCATGCAGTAAATCCTGTAAGACCCAGGGACAGTCTGAGTCTCACTCAGATGCCAGAGGGAACATTCTGGCAGGAGAACTTTGCCAACCCACCCCACCCCGTGTCTCTTTGGTGGCTTCCCTAGCTTTGCCCCTCCACTGTGCACAAACCGCTGTTCTACCTGGTGGCACCTGCAGCCTGGCCTACAACGAGAGGTCTAGCCTCCTTGGGGGCTAACAGCCCCCATTTTCCACGTGCACGGGCCCCCACCACCTGTACAGAGCCCTCCCCACCTCCCAGAGTGCAGTCCTGGTCAATACTGAATTTAATCTCCCCATTTCACAGATGGGGAAGTGGTGAGCCCAGGAGGCCAGGCGGGGGCCTGACTGCTCTAGTCACCGTTGTAACAGTAGCAGCCAACGGTGCTGTCGGAAGCAACGCGTTCCACGGTCCAAGTCTGTGCAGCCACATGCCTCTCGGTGGAGACGCCAAGGCGGAGGGAGGGCCATTGGCTGTCCCAGTCAGACCCCTCAGCATCGCCCCACATGCGGGAGATGCGGGAAACTGAGAACTCCGATGCGTGTTCCCCACTGGCGCCCGGAGTCCCCACAGGGACCGAGCCCCAGTGCCCACAGGGAACACTGCTTGCCTGGTACCCCACTCATTCCCAGCTCCCTGAAATAAACAACGTGCGTTCCAATGCCCAGCCCAGGTCTCCTGGGGGAACCAACCTGACGGCAGGGAGACAGACAGGACGATGGACACGCCTCCTGGGAAGTCCCTCCAGGCCAAGAGCACATACCTGTCCCTCCCGGCCTTTCGCTGCGAGGTCACGTCTCCCTGGTCTGGTGATACTGCTGGTTAGTCTACATTGGCACTGATGTGCGTTTCCACCTGCTGTGTGTCCTCCTGCATGCTCCCAAGGGGTGTTGGGAGATGTCCGGGAAGCTGCTAGCTGGGTGCCATTGTAAGCAAGCCCCCTCCCCACTCCGAAAACTCAGGTCCTGGAAGCCAGTTAAGACGACCAAGAAAGCAGCCAAGAAAGCAGCTCTTCCGTGTCCCTGGATAGAACCCCGGGGCCCCCCCTCGGGGGCTCTGTCCCACATGGCACCTCTACCCCTGCACTCTGCCACGTTGGTCCAGGGCTCCCCTGCGGGACATACTGGCCTCGGGGGGAGTAGAAATGATGAGACAGCTCAGGGGGTCTTGGAGAGCCTGGGCCGGGCGGGGAGCAAATGCTCTGGAAACTTTTGTAGGCTTCTTTTGAATAGATTCCTTCCCACCTCCTCGGGAGTTCGGCTTACGCCCCAAAGCACAGGACCTGATCACATTGTCACGGCCTGCGCTGACACAGATGGCATTACTCTTTCTTAAACTGCCCGTCCCCTGGAAATCTCCAGCCCCATTTCACACTGGTGGGGTGCCCCACTCCTCCCTGGAACGCGCTGGAAGGTTTCACCTCCAAGGGAGCCCGCTTGCACGCATGCCAAGGGATTTATGGCTCGTCCTAGCTTGTTTCATTTAGTTCTCCAGAACATAAATTTGACTGGATGCATTCACAGAAAGAAACTGGCATGCTCGACCACATATCTGTGCATCACTGTATATCCATTATTATTGTATTTCACTGATTCTGAGACCTGCCCTTTATTTTTTCACATTCTAACATCTTTAAAATTGGAATGTGGCTTATCACCAATGACATTCCTTAGTGGTGAATGAAATAATGATGCCACTCAGAGTGCAGCCAAGAGAGGTTTTAGATCAAATGAAATACAGCGTCTGAAATGTTTAAATACAGCAAGGTAAAGATGGCAGCTCTTTCTATTGCTGCCATCCTGCCTCTCCCTGGCCACATCAGTGCACCACAGGCTTTGAATACGATCTCAGGGTAATGAGAACGAATCCTTTCAAATGGACTTGCACTGGAGATAAGAAATGGTGCTTAACGGTTAATGAAAAGTAACAAAGATGACTCTGGTAATGATCCAGGAGCCCCCGGCCCCACCGCCATGCGTGCGTGCACATACTTGTACACACACACACACACACACACACACACACACACTTCCTATGTGATAACCTTAATGCCTCCATGCTTAAATACCCCAGAGACCTCCCTGTTGCCCCTGCGTAAGATCAAGACTCCTTAGCAAACACCCAGAGCCCATCACCCCCCTTGGCCTCTATCTGTATCCTCAGCCCCCCAACCAGGACCCATGACTCCCTGTTCCCTGAACACACACTCTTTCTTGCCTCAGTCCCTTTGCACATGCCCTTCTCCCAGCTCTTCTCCAGCCGGGAAACTCATATTCACCTTTCAAGACCTCAGGCAAGACTCATCTTGCACCCCCGGATGCCAAGCCCTACCCCAGGCCCTGAGGAAAGCCCAGCTAACAAGTAGACTGAGAGTCCTGCCTGGTCGTTTGCATTCTAGAGGGGAAGCCACAAGATACACAGGATGGCTAGGTAAAGTAAACAGTGTGTTAGATACAAACAAGTGCTCTGGAGTAAAACCATCAGAAAGAAACATAAGAAGGGGTTGAGGTGTTGGCATTTTAGGTAGAGTGACCAGGGGTACCTCCCTGTGAAAATGACAGTAGGGTGCAGACGTGAAGGAGGAAGACGAGGGGAGGCGTGTGGGGAAGGGCACTGAGGAAGGGAGAACAGCAAATGCAAAGGCCTAAGACTAGACTGTGCCCAGCAGACCCAAGGACTAGTGAGAAGGCCACTGTGGTTGGGAAGGAAAGGAGATGAGCCAAAGAAAAATGGGAAATGTATCCTGTAGGGTCTTGTGGTCTACTGGGACCACGTGACTCTTCCTCTGAGAGAGCTAGGGAGCCAGGGAGGGCTCAGAGCTGAGAAGTGACGTCCTTGAAGCAGAGGATGATATTTTTACGTGATGCCTTCAGCTGCTGAGTGCAGAAGAGACCAAAGGGGCCAGGGCAGGAGCAGGGAGGCCAGACAGGAGGAGGCTGTCATAGTACCACCTGCCTCCATCACCGTGCTTCCTACAGTAACCTCATCATTTGGGGTTTGGCCTGTTGCCATCATGGAAACGCCCCGTCCCCTCAAGAACTGGGCTTCTTGATGTCCTTCATGCCCTGAATTTCTTTCTACCTATTTTACATTTTGTAAAACGCTCCATGAAAAGAACGCTAAATCTCTGTTCTGATCTTCACCTCCTTGACAGTGGCTTTCAGGAGAACGGATGGATCTAGGAAGGTATTTTTTTTTTTTTAGGGGAAAGGCACATTTTAATTTTAGGTCATGTGTTCTAAGCAACCATTTTCTTAGCAACAGTCCCCAGATGTGACTTTAAAAACATGCCACTTGGCGATGTGGGGGTGGAACCTGGGAGTGCATGGGTCAGAGAGTGGGAGGGTGGGGTCTGTCCCTCTCTGGAGGGGACCGGAGGTGGGGCCTACTGTAGTCACATGGCAGGCATCACATGGTACAGACAGAGGCATGGCAAAGGTAGCTTCCAGGGCTCCTCCTTCCGGAGTGCAGACCAAACCCTCTCAGCTAACCGGGTGAGGGTCAATGTGCCGAGGGCACCGTGAGTATTCCTGGCACCCAGGAGCCTGTGTGGTGTAGCTCTGGGTGGCCTGCTCTGTGACTGCCACTCGCAGGTGGGATCCCCACACGGTGCCGATGTCTCTCGGTGAGATGAAGAGGCTGAAAATCCATATTATATTAGTTTCCTAGGGCTGCCATACAAATTACCACAAAGTGCATGGCTTAGAACAACCAAAATGGATTTTCCTCACAGTTCTAGAGGCCAGAGTCTAAAATCTGAAATCACTGGGCCAAAATCCAGGTGTGGCAAGTTGGTTCCACAGGGAACCAGGGACCGTGAGGGAGAACCCGCTCCTGCCGTGAGGGAGAACCCGCTCCAGCCATGAGGGAGAACCCGCTCCTGCCGTGAGGGAGGACCCGCTCCAGCCATGACGGAGAACCCGCTCCAGCCATGAGGGAGAACCCGCTCCAGCCGCGAGGGAGAACCCGCTCCTGCCGCAAGGGAGAACCCGCTCCTGCAGTGAGGGAGAACCCGCTCCAGCCATGAGGGAGAACCCGCTCCTGCCGCGAGGGAGAACCCGCTCCTGCAGTGAGGGAGAACCCGCTCCAGCCATGAGGGAGAACCCGCTCCTGCCGCGAGGGAGAACCCGCTCCTGCCGCGAGGGAGAACCCGCTCCAGGCCTCTCCTGGTGCCTGTTGGTTCCCGGCAATCTTGGGCATATGTTGACTTGTGGCCGCATCACACCAATCTCTGCCTCCACCTCACATGGCCATCCCCTCTGTGTGTCCCTGCATCTCAACTCTCCCTCTCCTTTCCTGTCTAAGGACACCAGTCATTGGATTTAGAGCCCAGTCACATAATCCAGACGACCTCGTCAGGACACCCTTAACTCCATCACTTCTACAAAGACCCCATTTCCTCATAAGCTCCCGTTCACAGGACCCAGGGTGAGGATGCAGACAATCTCTTTGAGGGACAGCAGTCAACCTACGACACCCACAATCAGGGTGGTGCGGCAGGCACGGTGCAACCGTGGGCTCCTCAGCACTTTGCAACCACCGCCAGCCCCAGCCAGGCCCCCAGCACAGTCCCCAAATCTCTCTTTGCCACTAGCTGGTAGCCTGTCTCCCCTACTCAGGATCTTCTCTGCTTCAGAATGACAGTGCCATCCTCCCAGGACACCAGCAGTCCCCTGGCGTCATCGCCTCCTCGCCCCAGCTCTAGGCCCTGGGGACTCTAGAGGGACCCAGCACAGGGCCTGGTAGAGGTGTGGTCTGTAACGTCCATGCGGAATCAGCTGCCAGGTCCCGACCCCTTTGCTCCCAGAAGTCTCCCTGCCAGGCCAGGGTCACAGCACTGGCACCCACCCTGGAGTCCCAGCCGCCTCTCTCCTTCCCTCTGCCTCACTAACCCCCTCCACCCTGAGAGGCCCTGAGTATCACCTCCTCCACCCTTCTTCCCATTGTAGGACTCTAACTCAACAGTCATTTGCCACAGCCCACACCCCAGGCTGGGGTCTCCTCCAGGCATTCCTCATGCTGATACCCCACTCCCTGAAAAGCTCACGGGTCTGCTCCCCTCTGCACACGGTGACGGCATCACCTCCTCCTGGAAGCGTTCCCTGATCCTTCTCCGCTCCCCAGAGTGGGTTGGCACTTCTTTTGTGCTCCCTCTACATTCTCAGCTTCCTTCACTCACAGCCAGTCCCCCACCCGTCCATTGGGGAGCCCCTGAGAGCAGCACTAGGCCTCATTCACTGCACAGCCCCAGTGACAAGCAGCAAAGCCATGCCTGACACAGGCTCCCATCAAATCACTGTTACTACTAATGATAATACGTGACCCATCTGCCTTTGGTGCCCACGCCTTCAATTAGCTGGCCTTCATCATTTGATGGATGGGCGAGAAGGAGAGAATCTGACAGCTTGTTATGGGGACGAACGGGGTGGTATCTATTTGAACAAATTATTGTCTCCTCCCAGGAAATGACCTTCGTCCACGCCCCATGGTTCCCTACTAAAGTAGGAGGAAAGCAATGAAGAAAGAAAACGTCCTGTAAACAATGCAGCAGGACCCAACAGGATGTCTGCTGCAGGGCGCCCAGCCTGCTTCCCCTCACTCCCGTTTCTAGCTCCCTTTCATAGATGTGTCCAGTTCAGCCCCATGTAGGGGCCATGGGCCCCTCCAAGGCCATGGGCCACCCTCAGCAGGATAAGACCTGAGGGACATGAGGCTCACTCTTGGGGTGCTGCTAGGGGCCAGGCCCACCACTCAGTTCATGTTTCAGGCTATGTAGATGACCAGGATCCCTCCTGAAAAGCCCTTTCTCCACGCAGCTGGCACCTGCTGGCTTCGACTCGCTCAGGGCAGGTGGTTTACAAAGTTTCCTGGGCACAAAGGTCACCTACCTGCAGAGTTGTCACAAAGGCAAACCTTTTAAGTACAAGTGACGGATGGACTGAGAGCCCCAGGTGCCCAAGACAAACCGATGTTATCATCCAGTCAGTCTTTCCTCCTTTATCCAATAAGTCCCAGCCCCAGGCTGGGCCTAGGTGGCTGCCAGGACGAGACCCGTGGAAGCATCTCCCCAGTCGGCCCCAGGTGGGGTTGGGGATGGACCCTCTCCTGGAACCAGACCTCAGAGCTGAACCATCCTGAGCTCCACCACCACTGGGGGCTTCTCCAAGGGTCCCAGGCTCCTTGACTATGCAGGCGGCTTGTGTAGAAACGAAAATAAACATTGTCAACCGAATCCACTACTCTTAGGTAAAAAGGGAGAAAAGTTAGGAACACTAGAATAACGAAATTTAAAAGGCTTAGGAAAAGGAAAGCACCCCCTGGTTTTTACCAATCGCTCTCTCTATCCCTCTGGTCATAATGTTCCAGCTGAGTTGGGAAGGCTGTGCCGTTTAGCTCATTCACTCATTCAATCTGCTTTTATTGAGAAACTACTAAGTGCTGTGGGGACAGCAGCCGTGCTCACCAGTTTTCCCATGGGCTGCCCAAGCCTGCCACGCCTCCTCCCACCGAATCTTCAGGACACCCCACAAGTGGACTCCTGTGAGTAGCCACCATCTGCAGGAGGGAACTGAGGCTCGGAGGGGGTCATGACCTTGCCTATCGCGCCCCAGCCACAGTGGACGAGATGGCACTTGAGCACAGCCACACTGGCTCTGGAGTCTGGGGCTGGACAAATGAGGCAGAACACAACCAGAGTCTTAACTGAGATCCTCAACAGCAGAGTGGAGGGGGCGTTCCCAGAGGTCGTGGGCAATCAGAGGAGGCCCCCCGGGGGAGGTGGCATCTGGCCTGGCCTTGCAGGGTACAGTTGAGACCTATTGAAGGGCAGGTCTGGTTTATCTCCACAACCTGGGAAACCAGCCAGGCCTGGCACAAGGAGTGTTTGCTGAATGAATGAATGAGTGAATGAATGAGTGAATGAAATAATCAATCACAGCTGACAGGCTGTGGAGAGAAGACAGAGGGTCCTAATGCTGCTTTGGATAGGAATCACTCTTCTAAGTCATCTTTGGACACACTGCAGGAGATCACTTGAGGTCACACGGAGACAAATCAGAGTATATAAAGTGTGGCAATGCCAGGTACTCCAGAAAGTTTCTTACTCGAAGGAGGAAAGGAGGGAGGGGGAGAGTGAGGGAAAGAGGAAGAGCAGGCTCTTCAGTCTCCCATTTCATGCACAGCCATTCCTAAGATTGGGGCCAGGTCTCAGGCAGGAAGACCCTCAGACACTTCAGTCGGGGGCTCCAGAGCCTTCCCCCGACTTCCTGTGAGGAGCCTGAGCTGCCAACCACCCCACCCAAGCCAGGCCACCAGCTCCTCCCCAGTCCTGATGGCAGGGAGCTCTGGAGAGCTCAGGCTTTGGGGGGAGCTGAGCCCCAACTCGTGCGTGGCAAGAAAGCCCCCACCCCAGCCCACAGCTCTGTAAAGCAGGGCCCTTGGGTGAGCAAGGCGAGGGGCTCCAGCAAAGGAGAAAAATGCAGGGTGGTCCCCTGAGACCATAGCCCTTGGGGGGTGGGGTGGGAGGGGGAGCGGGGAGGAAAGGGAGTCTTTCCACAGACAACTGCGGCCATGGCCCTGGTCCTGGGCTGAACCTGGGGAGTGCAAAAATAGAGCAGAGCCAGCCCCCTGCCCTCGGGGAGGGAATGAGGCCCTGAGGTGGGCCAGGGCAGCTCCAACAACATATGTCCACTAATACCCTGACCCTACGATGTACCCTTACTTGGAAAAAGAGTCTTTGCAGCGTGATAAAGTGAAGGCTCTCGAGATGAGGTCATCCTGGATTACCCAGGCGGACCCACACTTAAATGTATGACAAATGTCCTACAAGAGACCGAAGCAGAGACCACAGAAAGAAGTCCATGCGAAGAGGGAGGCAGAGACAGAAGTGACAGGGCCACAGCCCAGGACCGCCTGGGGCCCGCAGGGTCTGGAAGGGGCAGGAAGGAGCCTCCCTGGAACCCCCTGAGGGAGCCTGGCCCTGCTGCCACCCGGATGTCAGACTTCTGGCCAGGACTGGGAGAGAAGAAATCTCTTGCTTAAATCACCCAGGTTGTGGTGCTGTTCTGGTGTCTGAGAAAAGAATCCGGCTGAACTGGGACACGGAGGGCGAGGCCAGAAGGGAGCGGGGCTGTGCCTGTGGCCCCGCCTCCTGTCCCAGGCGGGCAGCGGGCACCTGAGGACCGTGCAGGGAAGCGCGGCGGAAAGCCCCCGGCTGAGGAGGCCTCCAAGTCGGAAGGGGTCCTGCCGCCCAGGCCCCGGCTTGCTCCAACACCGGGGAGTCCAAATGTCCGAGGTCCCCGTCACAGGGGATGGACGTGCTCTGGCACTGCAGGTTACCGAGCATCACACACCTGGCCACCTGTGCACACCGACTGTGCCGCCTCCCGGGAAGAAGGACGGTCAGCACCACACACCAGGAAGCGCCAATGGTGAAGACCGAGGGTCCAGGGGACAGCAGCTCGTACTCTGGAGGACACCTGAGGCCAGGGCCCGCCAGGGGGCCTGGCGCCCACACCTGCAGTCCCCACGCCTCTCAACAGGCGTGAGTGGGCAGAGGGCTATGGGGTCAGCGCATCCAAGCCCCTCACTTCCCCACGGGCAATGGAACATGGGCGGAGCCGAGGACGTGGGCAGAGCCCAGGACGTGGGAGCAGAAGGCGCTGCCCTCCCTTTTCTCTGCTCGAGAAACACCTGCTCTCCAGACAGTACCGGCTTGAAGGTCACTGCCAACACCTTTCCCCGGGCAGGACACACCATGCCTTCGTGTCAGCGTGGTGACCCTGGCTTGTCTGTGTGTTTATGTGTCTGTCCCCCACTGACCTGGAGCGCCCAAGGGCCCTGCATGAGGCCTGGCACACAGGGTCCTCAGGCGTGAATGAAGGAATGGATGAATGAGGGCAGGAATGAGTTCTCTGCCAGCTCACGGACTCTCTGGCCAACAGTAGGGATGAGACACGACGCCCTCTGTCCCCACAGGCTCAGGGGATGCCCTGCTGAGAACTTGACCACAGGCCACTCACCCAGCCTGGTCTTGGGGACACCGTGAGGCAGGTGTCCACTGCGGGTCTAGCCAGCACCGCACCCCGTCAGGCAGTAGCCCCGGAACCCTCAGCGGCCGTGCTGGGCAGCCCCAGGCCACAGACAGCCTCCTCAAACAGCAGTCAGCGCAGAAGATGGGTGAGACTAGGAGCCCACAAGGCTACTTGGCCAGATGCAGGAGAACCCTTGAGCGCGAGGTGTCCATGTAAATGCCGCGCTGAGGACACACACACACACAGCAGGCTCCAAAGCAGGCCAGGATGCGCCCGGCTCCTTCCTAGACAATGGGGAAGATGACAGACCCCCAGGGTCAGCGTCCTGCCCAACTTCTACCACAGCGGTCACGTAACCAGAAGGATGGGTGCTTTCCTTGTAAGCTCCTGCCGACCCCTCCCAGCAGGGCTTTCCACAGGTAAGGACACAACCGGGGCAGGGCCCTGGCTTCCGAGGCCCCACAGCCTACGGGAAGGAGCTGGACTCTACCCCACCTCCCCATTCCTGGCCCACTTTTCCGTCCTTACACCAGGAGGCCAGCCTCATGGCCGATTTCAACAATGACTGAAACTTCTCTTACTGCTAATACAGCCGACATGGAGTACTTAGAGCAGTCTGAGTATTTCCCACACAGACATGGACCTTCTCGGGGTTACTGCACCCATTTCACAGATACAGAAACTGAGACTCTCTAAGAAGATGTCATTCAGTCTCGTTCCCTCCTGGGTCTGGAATCTCTGGTCCCACTCTTCCCCTGTGGTGTTCTGGGAACAGCAGGTAACTGTGTAAACTGTTGACACAAGTCCCTGGAACCCAGCGAGTCAACTCCTCCAGCCACAGGATTTCCCAGGGCTCCATCGATCTGGACAACAAAGGCCCACGTGGGCTGGCCGAGCTCCGCAGTTATCTCCCCAAGAACTGGGCAGCGCCTGTCCCAGTGGAGACCCTCTCTGGCCCTCGCCAGACCTGCACAGCCACACGGGCTCTGGGCGGCTCCTTAGGTTCCCTTTGCTGACATGCACCTGGCAAGTCCACACACGGGGGGACGTGATAAGCCACAGCCATGCGGCTCCCAGGGCCACAGTTACTGAAGGGCAGCCTGGGGGTCACTGCCATGGTGTGCCCAGGCGTCCCACATGGGAACCCTCAGGATGGCCACACACGCTCAGTCTCCACCTCACACACCCTCCTTGGCTACCTCACCAAAGTGCCCCACTCACGTCCTGTCTGTCATCGTGTATTTCTTTCCTTAGTAAAACCTGTCCCAACAGGAGCTCCCTGGGAATCCCGGTTCTTAATGCCTTTCTTGTTTTGTGTCCCCCACGCCGGACGGGAAGGTTTGAGAGGACAGGGACCTGTGTCTGTTACTCTACCCCAGTGTCTAGGCAGGGGCCACAGGCATGGGCCCTCAGTGCACCGTGGATGGGTAGACAGAGGGGTGGACAGGTGGGTGTGTGGATGAGAGATGGGCAGACAGGTAGATGATGGATGGACGGACGGTGGACGAATGAATAGAAGGAAGGAAGGCAGCATCGCTGCCACTCCTTGCCAAGATGAACAACGAAGTGCTGTACAGTTTCAAAAGGAAGAGCGGGAACTCAGGAGCGCTTCTTGGGAAGGTGGCCCTGGCGCGATGCCCTGAATGCTGGGCACCGGCTGGGTGCGCAGAGGGAGGCTGCATCAGATCCGACATTTCTGCGGGGGCCTTTTAGGGTTTTCAGTACCACCCTCCCACTGCATTAACACCGTTTTATAAAGCTCATTTCCTCACATACACCTCCACTCCCGGGACCCCTATGTCTTGCTCAGATCTATTTTGTATACACATAAAATGTATTTATCAATATTGTTTGGGTTTTTCCTAGAATGGAGCGCAAACTGCATTTCATACATAATGCAAACCCTCCAATCCACACAAGTCAAACAAGAAGGGCCTCGGTCGCCTGGTTCTCCAATTTCTGTACAGCAAAAGCATCAGGACGAGCAGACGGCCCGCCCGCGGGGATCCGGCCTGGGCACGGCTTCTGCGCCCTCTGCCACCCAGGGAACGAATGCTGCCGTAAAGGCCGGTTCAACGGGTGTTTCTTCCTTTTCTTACTTTTCAACCCCGAGTCTCAGGCACTTTGCTGGGGAGCCTGAGTCCCAACCCACTGTAATTGAATAATCAATTGCTGCTTCCTTAATAACTGAATTTATTTGATGCAGAATCCGTACAGCTGGTCGTTCAAGGGACTAATTTGCAAGTCAGAGCTTTTGAGGGATTGTTTAAAGAGAAGATCCGTATGTTTCATAAATCTGGGATGTAGGGGAAGGGCGGGAGTAATAGGAAGACAGGGAAATAAATTTTCGCAGCGTGATTTGCATTCGATAAATATCATCTCCTCACTAAGCCATGCAGGCTGCAGCTGACAAGCGGCACACTTACTAACAAGACAGTGGGGTCTGCCTGGGCCAAGAAGCTAGAGGTGGCGCCGGTCTGAGCTGTCTTGCCAGCCATGTCCTTCCTTTTGAGGGACCCCCGGCCAGGCACAGGCTTGCAGACATCACCTGGTTGTGTCCACTGTGCCCCAACCTTGGTCCAGTCCCGTTCCCGCTGCCTCCTCACACCCCACCCCAAGCAAACCAAGCTGCCTGTCACATCCTATACTCGCTTGGCTGTTGCCTCAGCAGGGAATGCAATTCCATGCATTTTGAGCCTTCAAGGCCCCACTGAAATGCTACCTCCTCTAGGAAGTCTTCCTGGGTCTGCCCTCCTCACTATCCTGTCCCCTCACTCTCAGCTGATCGCCCCTGCCCCTCCATGCTCCTCTCTCTCTCTTTCTCTCTCTCTCTCTCTCTCTCTCTCTCTCAACCTCTCTCTCTCTCGCTCTCGTTCTCGCTCTCCTCTGTTTCTCTTTCTGTCTCGGTGCCTCTCTTAGGGTGCAGAGTGCTTTTCTGCCTGGTTTAGGGTTACTATGTTGGTGCATGACTTCCGGAACAGCCCCTGAGTATTTTAGGTGGGAATCATCACAGCTCCCCAACTACCATTCATTCACTCATTCTGCAAACACCTGTTGGAAACCTGTCAGTGCCAGGGACGCAGTGGTAAAAGCCAGGCAAGCACTGTGACACGCGTTCTTCACATTGCCCCTTCCATCCTCGTGAGCAGGATCTGCAATCCCTTTCACAGACGGGACACGGCGGCTCAGAGAGGCGGGAGTCGTCCTTACAGCCCCCAGGGCGCTGACCCCGTATGGAAAGCGAGTGGAGTGTTTGTTGAGTGACTGCCGGACCAGCCCATCAGTCAGTCCACTGAGGCTCAATAAAGGCAATTTGTTCCTCAGAGACCGGGGAGCTGGGCCTGGAGCCTCAGAGGCACGCAGAGGTGGCAGGGGGCCCGGGGCAGATGGGGGCGCCCCTGGGGCCCTTGTGTGACAGACCCTCATGGCAGCTGTCTTACAGCAGCCACATGGAGGACGAAGCCAGACGCCCCTGGGACGGTCAGCCGGAAGGTCCTGGCACATCCAGAGGGGCAGCCGCTCTCCCCACTCCTGCCGTTCCCCACCCACTCACAAGGCAAAGGTAAGTTCCATGTGCATGTGGGCTCTGTGTGTGCTGAGTCTGGAGGGAACAGGCAGGAGGCCCCTCCTACGGTTCCCCACCAGGGCCTTCCAGGGCCAGGAGAGGGACAGTGGGGGCCGAGGGGGGGCAGCAGCGAGCACAGATGTGGGGCCTTTCCCCAGATACAGCCTGGGCCATCAGGGAAAAGCCCTGTCCCCCCCAAAGGGCTGGGCGGCCCAGAGAGGAACCTCCAGGCTTCAGAGCCGTCCCACACAGACACGTGTGTGCTCCGTCCTCAGTGACGCAGGGAGCTGGCTGCCTCAAAGCAGGGAAGACGCCACGAAGCCCAAGGAGAGGTGAAGGGTACAGACGTGACGACGAGGAGAGAACCAGGGGTCATGCGACAGCGGGCACGCAACCACCTCCTGGGGTGCTGCGGCCTCCTGGACGCTGACGCGTGGGCCTCTCTCAGAGAACGGGCAGGCGGGCAGGGCACCGGGAGCAGGAGGAGAGCCAACACCAAGGACACAGGGTCAGCGCTGGGCCTGACAGCGGGGACGACGCCTGTCACGGCAGGCCCGCGGCTCTCCCCAGCATCCACTCCCTGAGCACCTCCCACACTGCGGGCCTGGTGCGTCACCCCTGCATCCCCACGACCCCGCCCGTGGGCGTGAGGGCCCCGATGGCGTCCTGAGTGGGGCAGTCTCGGCCTAAATCCCCCCCGCAACCACTAACTCTGGACTTCAAAGCCCACTTCTGTAAGGGGGTGATCACAGCACTTCGGCACGGGAAAGATGTCGTGAAGATGAAATGAGATGACACGTGTATCAGCCGGTCTGGGCAAGAAAATGCAGGCCCCGCCCCATCAAAGGGTTCATGGAGGGAGACTGAAAGCCAGGAGAATGCAGAGGTGTGGGCGCCAGGCCAACAGCAGGGGCACTGCAGCACCCTCCACAGCCGCCAGAAGCAGGAGGCCAGGGCCCCTGACCTCTCCACGACCCCAGGGCCAGGGCCGCAGGGGGCCTCCTCCCAGGCAGGAGCAGGGCGGGGAGGGGGAGGCAGGGGAGAGTGACCCACACAAAGCGTAGAGCACCTGGCACCTCCTAGGAGCTTCCAACATGCCCACCTCTCATTGTCACGTTCTTTTGCAGGTAACAAACCTGAAACTCGGGTGTCCAAGGACACACTCCCGGCCGGTCCAGGCTTCCCTGACTGGCAGCGCTGCTCTCTGACAAGCGCTGAGCAACCCACCCCGCTCCTCCTCTTCCCGACAGAGGTTCTTACGGTGCGTCCTGACCTCGCGTGCGCCGCGACCACATGTGTCCTGCCGATAGGTGAGAGCCATGTGTCAGGGGATGTGACCTGGCTCCTCTGCATGGAAGTCTCACGTCTGTGCTCTGGCCAGCTGTCGCCCCCAGGGCCAGAGGGAGAGTGGCCAATGATCTGCACACTCTAATAATGTCCTGCTCCCTCTCCTGACCCCAAGGTCCCCAGATGGTAAAATATCAAAACCTGTTCTATTCCAGAGGACTGGGAAGTTCCCACAGAGCTTCCCAAATCACCAGCAAATGCCCACGAGTCATAAATTAGTTTCTTACGGTGGCTGACAGTCCCAGGCTGTCTCCATGCACCCAGGACACTGTCAAGGCAATGGGGGAGTGGCCGCGGCTGGAGCCCACGTCAGCCAGTAAACACCAAGGTGACAGCGAGAAACGTGGGCAACATTTGGGGAGCAGCACCGTGCGGGTGAGGGAGATCTCCGGGTGAGGGCCCAGCTGGGGGCCCAGTCAGCAGCTCTGTGGCTTCCAACCACAGTGGAGGCCCTTCCCTGGCCCCACTGCAGGTGGGGAGCCCTTGGCGACCCAGAGACCTCAGCGCTCCCTGTAGGAAAGGCCCATTGGCACACGGGGCACGAGCACGACCTCCAGAACCAGACGGCTGGGTCTAAAGCTCAGCTCCACCACTTGCTGGTTGTGTGACTTGAGCGAGTTACTTCACCTCTCTGTGTCTTGGCTTCCTCATCTGCCCCACTCAGGTGGTTTGTGGGTGGGTGGGTCCGCTCACCAAGAGGCCTGGCATGTACGGAACGCTCAGTGGTAACCATCAGTCAGTATTATCTTTCCCCCTAAGCTTCTTGTAGGTGCCAGCAAGGCAGAGTCTGCTAGCAAGACTCAGCTGCTGGCATGGAATGTCGGCCCTCAGGTTCTTTTCACCCACGACCAGAAGTCTGCCTGCTTAGATCCTCCTACAACAGGAACCCTCAAGTGCAGTCATTCTTTGTGGTGGGGGGACACGGTAGGACATTAGCAGCAACGCTGGCCTCTACCCACTACATGCCAGAAGCACTGTGCCCAATTGTGACAACTAAAAATTGTCCTCCACTGATACCGCTGCCTGTTCTAGCTCGAAGAGAGACTCTTGTGTCTGTGTCTATGGGGGAAGGAGAGGGGGAGGACCGTTCAGTCCTGCGATGGTCCCCATTTACACCTGTCACCCTGTACAATTGTTAACCACCTCCTGTCCTTCTCAGAAGAGGCCTGGCCTGGGGGCGCTGATCCGTGTGGCAGCTCTGGGTTTCAGGAACACAGGAGCTGGCAGAGGCAGGAGAGCTGTCTGGCAACAAAGACACTTGGGGAGGTATTTAGGGTCCTACGATTTACTTTGTGGACAAAAAAGCGGCCACATACTACAAGCTCCGGGGGGCCCACGTGGCGGGCGGGCCCTACAAACCCAGAGACCACAGGAACTACACCGGGTGGCCTGAACGTAAAAATTCCTGACTAGAAGCGGGTCATGGGGGGTAGTCACGTCCTGGGCCTGCAGCTTCCTGACAAAGGTCAGTCTTTCCCTTTGAAACTGTCTACTGTCTTTGTGCTTCTAAGGCAACACACCTTTGAAATGTCAGTCCTCTCCTTTCCCAGATTCCTTGAGGACACCAGAGCACAGCCCACATATTACCGTGTTGCCCACATGCCATCTCCGTGCAAGTTTCCTGTCCTGGACCCACCGGTGTGGAAGACGCACGTGTCTCTCCATTTCACCTTGATCCAATCCCAGAGGTTCCCCCTTCGCTTCCTCCCACCCCCTCACCACCAGTGCATCCCATACAACCCTCCTCACGTCTCCTCCTTTGATTCTAATGTATAAAATAAGCAGCAAAACTGCCGTTCTCCGAAGCACTTTCTCAATCCGTTGAGATTCTGCTTCCCGGGAATTGGCAGCAGTTTAGCTCAAATAAACTCATGAAAATTCTCTACAGGTTTGGACGTTTCTTACGTCCACAATTTTTTTAAAAAGTAAAAATCGCTTTCTTTTACAGTATAAAAGTAATACACGTTCAGTGAAAAAGTTCTACCAACACCGGAACATTCAAAGGAAGGGGGTGAGGAACTCTCTGCGGACCGGGCAGCCAGGCCCAGCAACGAGCTCCCCCCTGCAGGCCAGGCCCCGCCCACCACCCCCACCGTCACCCCCGACCCTCCAGCCCACGTCTCTCAGCTCCTGGAGCTCCATGTCTTCCTACCTCTAGGCCTTGGATCGGGCATCATCCTCTGCCTGGAAGACCCCTCCCGGACTCCAGCCTCCTCCAGAGCAGTGGTTCTCAGCTCCCTGGAGCGTCAGTGCCTGCGCCCCTCAGGTGGCAGTGAGAACACTGATTCAGCAGGGGGGGCAGGGCCCCAGAATTCGCATTCCCAGCACCTCACCCCTCCACCCCGCCAGAGCCCGATGGTAGCTCATCAGTTGCCTGAGTGCCCTGGGCAGCCTGGGCTGCATCTGTCTTGGTCAGCTCTAGTGTCCCCCAGCACTGGCGCTGTCAGTACCTGCAGAGTGGAGGAGACTGTCACAGCGCTTCTCAGAGCCTGCTCCACGAGAGGGAACTAGGGGCGACTGGAAAAGTGCCTTCCGTCAGTAAGTCCCGGAGACAGAGGCTTACGTCCAGGTAAGCAGTTTCTGTACAGGACTTCTCAGGGCCTCTAATGGCCAGCGGACATTCCCCATCGTGAAGGGGCCCCAGAATGCAATCCCCACACTTGAGTGACCCCTTTTACACACAGCAGCCTGTCCCAAGGAACCTGCTGTTTGGAAAAACTAACGGCACACACGCATGCACATACACACGCACATGCACAGGTACCCCCTCCCTCCCACACAGCACAACACCGTTTTACACACCGAGAACCAACCACAGCCGCCTCCGTGCGTGAGCGTCCCACGCAGTAATGCCGAGGCCCCGTCCCCATGCCGTCACCTGGACCACGTCAACAGCTGTGTTGATATCATTTCCTTAACCAGCCCCCGTGGGAACATTTCGGTCACTTCCAATGTTTCACCACTAATTTTTCACCTTCAACCTAAGGATGAGGACAGCAGAGCAGAAAGGGGGTGGGACAGAGGGTGCCACCCCAGCAGGGGGTGGCTCACCCAACATCTCCTGTGAGAGACAAATGCAGTCCTGACCAGCTAAACCGCAGAGGCTGACGGTTCTCCACAGCAAGGGGCTAAAAGGAATTCCAGTCAGGTGAACAAGAGGCAGCTGGAAACTGATGCCAAAGGAACCAAGCAAGCTTTGACAGAGACGGACGTCAAGGAGAGAGCTGGCATTTGGGGAGTACGGACCACATTCCTGGCACCAGTCTAAGTTACTTCCTCAAGTGTTCACAGCCACCCATCGAGGCACCAGCAGGTATGATTCTACCCATTTACAGAAATGCACACTGAAGCTTAGGGAGGGGTGGGCTCGCCCCTGGAGTCATAGATGTGGAAACACCAGAGGCAAGTTCAGCACCCTGGTCGCCTTGGTCCCAAACTTTCTTCCCCGCCGCGTATAACCAGCCCCATCCTGAGAACAGCACGTTAGGGCGTCGGGTGAGTCCTTCCGTGCACCATGAGGGGAGACCCTCTACAACTGCCAAGGCAAAAAGTAGTGCAGGCCCCCAAACCACTCTCCATGCTGTTAGTTTAGGTGTGTATGTTTCTTTAAACAACAAACAAACAAACAAACAAAAAACACCTTGTTTCTACAATTCTCTAGGGAAATTTTAGGATGCTTCCCCATATAATAAATTCATCCAGAACAAATTCCTCCACTTAGCAGAGAGCCCAGAGCACCAAAGAAAAGGACAGCGTTCAGAAGACACTGGTGGAGGTGCTGGATCAAGCCTGAAGCCACAGTTCTGTCCCTGGGACTTTCCATGATGCAAAATCATACACTCCTCTTTGTTTCATATGCTAGTTTGACCTGGGCTTCTGTCCTCTGCTAATGAAAGGATGTCACCCTAGTGTACCCATTGTACAGATGAAGAAACTGAGTCCAAAGAGCTGTGTCTTACCCCGAGTCACTTGGCCTTTTGGTGGCAAAGCAGGGACACGACCCCTGCCCTGCTAACTCCCGCTCCAGCACCCTCACCACGATTGCTACCCGTGGTGGCCAGCTCTTGGCCGACCCGCCCGCCTGCCCTGCTGCCTTGGTGGCACCTCATCTGTATTAACAGTCCCGGTTCTTTTCATCCACCTTCAGTGAAAGCCCGAGCACCTCCATGTAATTAGGCAGCAAAGCCTAAGGGAACCCGCTGTTCTTGGCAGACAGACGTCAGTTTTAAACATTCCCCACTGCAGATGTGACAGCATCGTGTGACCAGATGTTTTTCGGCCCCAACACCTTGGCTCCTCAGGTACATGAAAGACCTCAGGCCACCATGCCGCCCCTGACTGTGCTTCGTACAAATGCTCTCGACATCTGCCTCGCAGCTCGGGAGCCCTGCAGAATATCAGGGATGTTTGGAAGATAATTATTCTACAGGATCCAAAGATATGTCTCAGGGACATAAATCTGGGAAGTCTCTATGGAAACACACAAAAATGCATGTTGTTTTTATTAATACAACAAAATGTCTCTGGAATAAGCCGGCTCATTTTAAACCACACCTCAGAGCCAGCGTGTTTCCCGTTAAAGAGAGTCTGTGGGGTTTTTTAAATTATGCATGGAGCAGCCTCCAGAAAAGAACCCTTTAAAGTCAGGGAGGCCCAGGTGATGGGACACTGCTAGGATGAGGCAGCGCGGGCCCGTCTCAGGTAAGACTCACTCCTGCCCGCACCTGCCAGGGGCAGAGAGCTGCGCAGGGGGCCCTGCTTGGGAACATGCACAATAAATCTCAGCTGAGAAACCCAGCTCCTATTAGAGCTGAGAAGCGTGTGGGGCCCAGGGTCGTTTCTCTTGCGGCTCACACACATCAGTACTGCAGGGGAAGGCAGTCCTGGGTTCAAGCCTCCTCCATGAGGCCTTGAGCAGGTTCCTTCCCATCCCCACCTTTACCTCCTCGTCTGTAAAAGGGCTACACTAGCACCTGTCTCCTAGGACACCTTGAGGCTTAAACGAGGTGACAGGCCATTAAAGGAGTATCTAATACACGGCAAGCTCTCATAAAAGGTGGCTGACATTCCTCCCATCAAGAGATGAAAGTTTTGTCCCCTCCCTTGAACCGGGACTGGCTCTGTGACTTCTCTGACAACAGAACACAGTCAAAGTGACACTGTGCCAGTATCTGGTTCTGGGTCTTAGACCAGCGGCGTCCACTTTTTGTCTTTGGAACCACCATGCTGTAAGGAAGCCCAGACCATGTGAAGAGGCCACAAGGAGAGAGAGTGACACCAACTGACCCCAAACCCTTCCAGCCATTCCAGCCCAGGCACCCAAAACAGCGGGGGAAGCCAGTGTGGATGTCCAGCCCAGTCAAGCCTTCAGATGACGTCAGTCCTACCATCTGACCGCAGCCAAGCGATAAGCACGCAGGCCCAGTCAACCCATCCTACCCATGAACCATACCTATAGATGACCGTTTTAAGCCACGGAGATTTGGGGCCGTTTGTTACGGCAGCGTTATCTAGGCACCCTGACTGACACAAACTCCCCACCCACCTACCGCTGCCAAACTGACTCACAATAAAAATAAGGGACCCGAGATGTCTCAGAAGGAGAGGCCTAATCTGACGGCCCATCAGTCATCTCCCCCCTCCAGTCCCAGACACAGGCTCTCAGGGGTCCCACGGAGTTATCTCCATCGCTGGCCTGACACAGAAGCCAGCCACTCCCACCCAGATCATGAGCAGAACTCTATCTCAGTCTCTGTCAACTCTCTTAAGGCGAGGAGGTGTTTTGGGAAAAGTGATTAAAGCGTAGGGCTTCAAATATCATACATACTACATAAAAATTATACACCAGGAAAGAGGAATAAAGGGTAGGGACCTTTAAACTTCATCTGGTGAAAGCCTATCCCTTCATGGATGAGAAAACCAAAAAGAAGCCAGGTGCCCACCCAAGGTCACAGTGTTAGTTATGTAACAACTGCCACCATTTACAGAATGCCATCCTCATGCCAATAAGAAACCATCAAGAAAGAGTCATTATCCTCTTTTCTGCAGATGAGGAACTGAAGGCCCAGAGAGGTTAAGTAACCTGCCCAAAGTCACACAGCTGGGCCACACACCTGGTGTTGTGATTCTAAGGTCTGAGTCCACCCCACTGCCACGTACGCCACAGGAGGGTTTGGGCTGGAGCCTTACTAACATGGTGGAACTCTCTCCACGGGCAAAACCTCCCCCATGCCCCCCCTCTCCGTCCAGCACCTCCACGGCCAGTGTGGTCATGTCGCCATGATTTACAAATGAGCATCCTGGCTTTGGGGGGTCTCAGTTGCTGCAGCCACACACAGTGAGCAGCTGAGCTGGCACTTGAGCTCGGGCCTGGTGATCCCATCCATGGAGCCTGTGGCCTCATAACTGGGGCTCCATTCTCAGGTCTCCTGACAGCCTTGCCCAGGGCTAGCCTTCCTCAGGAGGCCTCTTCGCATCGCCCATGGACTGAGGGCTTTGGCTTTTTAGGTGACTGGGGTGGGGGCCTTTGGGGACAAGATCACACTCTCCGGAGATCTGGATTCCAGTTACAAGAGTAAGAGCCGTCAGAAGGGCTTGCAAAGCACTTGCTCACCCACGATAGCACTGGACCCCTAAACAGTCCTCACAGTGGGTTCCCAGGTGACATGACTGGCATCTCCCGTTTTCAGATGAGGGGACGGATGCCAGCAGAAGAGGGCACTTGGCCACCACCCACTGGCCGTCGGTGACAAGGCCAGAACTCACCCCCATCCTTTCAGGCCCAGCCCCCCGGCACCCCGGGCCTTAGCTTTTACAGCAGAGCTGGCTGGCCACCCCTCCGGCAAGTCTGACATTCTCTGTGTTTGTCTTAAATCCTGTAAAGAAAATATATAGGAAATGTCCCCGTGAAGATTTAACAAATTTGCTTCTCTGTTTTCTTTTATGACACCATTTAGGGTTGGCCAAACAACCAAAACGCTGCAAGTGTTGAACAAATGTTTTTCATTCTATTTTAAAGGAATGTTTGAGTACAAATATTGCATTTTTTACTCATTCCAATAATTTCTCTTCTAAGTATTCCACTGAAAACCATATAATGGGTTTCATTACCCAGAAACGTTAAAGCTCCCAATACACACAGCAAATTCCAAAAGACAGAGACGTCCTTCTACAGTGAGTAATTCTCAGTCAGCCACGTCAGGCTGCACAGGGGAAAGAAACCTGGGCAAAGGCGCCTCACGCGCCTGCTGCAGGCCACACAGCGCTCCACCGCGTGGGCATGCTGCCCTGGCGTCACCGGTGACGGGCTCTCAGGGATGGGCCAGGCGAGCACAGCGCACCCCTCACCAGGTGCCTCCAGCTCCCACAGCAAGGTTCTCACCTCTGCTTGTTCGGGACACACTTCCCAAGCAGCTGCTCTGTGTCCCGTGGAGAACGCAGGGAGAGGGGGAGACCAGAGCAGGCTCCCTGGAGGAGGAAGCAAAGGGGCAGAGCCCGGAAGGTCGGGAGGGCCTGCCTGTAGCAAAGGGGGCTTGGGAGGGGCGGGCAGCACTGCTGCTGGAAGGGACAGCAGGGTCACGGGAAGGACGGCTGGACACATCGTCGTGACCACGTGGATGTACAACGTGCACCCCCGACGTGCCCAAGTGGGAGGGGCAGGGGACGCCACACTGTGGGCTTCTCCATGGGGTCTCAGCACAGCGGTCACAGACTCACCTCCCTACCCGCCCCCCCCCCCAGCCCGGTGCTGCCAAGGGCGCGCCATCACTGTTCACCACTCACTGTTCACTGCTGACCACTCACCACCTGGGTATGACCCTGTCCCCAGGTACCCACGCTTTGGCTTTGAGCCGCTGATGGGCCTGTGGGTCCGTTTTCTCACAACACCCTAGAGGCATCCAGAGGTTTGTGGTCAGAGTGCAGAGAGGAACAGGTAAGAGCTGGTGGGTAGGGTGGTGCCACAACCTTTCACCTCTGAACCCTGACATCTACAGGTTAGACACACCAATGCAGGTTCCAATGAGGAAAAGAGGACAAGAGGGGGTGGGGTTTCCTAAATGCATGTGGCCAGGTACCCGGAACACAGATGGGGGGTAGGGGGCGCATACGCTGGGGCTCGGAGGACCCAGGCCATGGAACCTTCCAGTCCTTTATCCCATGTCTTCTGCATGGCTGTGGCAAAATACAGGCCGACAGTCACCCAGGACTGAGCCTACACAGCGGAATCCTTGAAACGGACGGCAGGGATCTGGCACGATGCACTTCTGACTGACCAAACCAGCAGTGGGCAGAGTGAAGGCTGGGAGAGTCACCGTATGGCCCGAGGTGCCAGCGGCCACTGCTGTCCAGGGGCAGCACGGCCTCTTGTGCGCCCAGCCAGAACGGCCCAGTGATTAGAAAACCACGGTGCGATCGGTGTCTCAGACTCGGCTGGGACTCCGACATGACAATGGCCTCTCGCCCCTGGGACCAGGAATCAGGCCCCACATCCCAGGTCCGGCCTCCTCACCACCTGTACGGCTCAGGCCATCTATAAAATGGGACGGGACTGCCCGCTGCCCTGCCCCCCGCGCAGTGTTCGGTGTCTGCCCGCTGCCCCCTCGGGAGGAACGCAGGAAGAATGACTTCTCAGAGCATGTACAACTCTGGCCGGCACGGCGACTATTCCCTGTCACGGGCTCGTGACAGCGAAGTGGGGTTGTCACCTCCCTTTGCCAGACAGAGGCAGAGCCCGGATGCAGGAGGACTCGGATCCTGCTCTCTGGCCCGGACCTGGGCTCTCGGCGCCATCACTGGAAGTCACTTCTTTTATGTCCCTCTGACGTGTGGGACAGAAAGCCCTGACCTACCAAAGGTCACTGTGGACAGATCAGAAACCAAACTCTCTGTGGCCACATTGAGGTTCAGAGTCCTGCTTTCAACAGAGTCCCCCCCCTGCCTGTGTGGAGGTAGTAACACTGTTCCCATTTTATAGATGAAGAAACAGAGGCTGGGGAGGTAATAAATGGAAACCAAAGATGTGGTGAGAGCCAGCATTGAATTCAGGTCTTTCGGAGTCTAAGCCTGAGTTATTTCAGAGGGAAATGAAATCAGACAGAGCTAACCAATTTCTTCCACAACAAAAACCCCACATCAGTCCTGAGACGCCCAACACACATGGTAATAAGGATAAGGAAGTGTACCAAGCGCCAGGCCTGGCTGTGCCAAGCATTTTCCCGACCACCCTGTGGGCAGGCACTGCAGTGATTCTGCCCATTTTCTGGTCAAGGAGACCTCGTTGGTGAGGCCACCAGCTGGTCAGGGTGGGTGGCAGCTGGGACCAGGAGGGGTTTCCTTCCAGGCTCCTGCAGAATGTCAGAGGGAGCGGCTAAAAGTGTCGGCCTCCCCCCTACTCCCACTCTTCACAACCCCCCCGCCCCCCGCCCCGTATTTGCCCAGGGCACAGGGGCTGTGCCATCTTTCCAGTCCATCCACACCACCTGGAGCCTGAGCTCCCAGGGGCCCAGGGCAGGCAGCCCCCTTGGGTTCCCATGGCTGCTTCCTCCCCTCCCCCTCCCACCCTGTTGGCCAAGGAGGCCGAGGGCCTGGCTGGAGTCCCCCTTGCTGACTTGCATATTAAGGTGCACGGCTTCCCTCACCACCATTCTGGAAACTTTGAGCTCAGCAGAACAGGAGCCTGTTTTGGCTGCAACTGCCTTTTCCTAATTGCCTAAAAAGGGATTTCCCCTCATTGTTTAAATAAGAGTTTGGGGAGGCAGGTGGGGCCGGGTGGGAGTGGGTGGGGTGCAGGGCCACCAGCTCTGAGGCAGGTCTCCGGGGCTCACAGGAGGTTCAGCAAGCCATGGGTGCTGAGGAGCAGGGGTGCGGTGCCATGGCCCCACCGGCACTGCGCCTGCTTTCTCGCTTTTCATCCATCGCCCCTGAGAACGCACAGCCCTGAAAAGGGCCTTGGCAGGCCTGCCGGGCACCCTGCACTTAATATGCAGCGGCAGGCGGCCCAAGGGGCCAGGGAGAAAACAGCAGGGACCTCACGCCAAGGATGGACAGTCATCAGCTCCTGGAGGAACATGGCATTCCACCGGGCAGGCAGGGGCAGGGAAAGCCAGGGGGCTTACAGCCCTCACACACGAAGCTCGACAATGACCATGGACATAAATCACCGTGTGGGTTAGTGCCTGAGTCTGGACACTCACTCACCACCCCCAAACTCATTCCAAGTGGGGGAGATTCTGCAGCGGTGCCGGGGTTCCAGCCAAGCTGGGCGCTTCCGGCTCTAGGAAAGGGGGTTGGAGCGGGTGGAGCATGTCAGGTGGTGCAGGGCAGAGCCGCCCCTTCCCAAGGGCTTTAGAAATGGGGACTCTCCTTCCTGTTCCATGTGGGAACGGCAGGAGCGAGCCGGGGATACACAGAGGCAACGAGGGCAGGCGTGACTCAGCAGGCCAGGGAGGAGTGTTTCCCCTCTGGGCAGGGGCCTCCCAGCCCACCCAGTCCACCCCCAGCTCGGCCAGAGTCCGGCTCCTGAGTCTCCCTCCCTATGTGCCTTGGAAGGGGAGCGCATTTGAAGCTGTAAGAGCAGCTGTGAGAGGTCTGCTACTCGGGGGGTGTGAGCACAGCCAGCTGCCGGCCCCCCTTAGAGAGAGGCCCTCCGGCATCAGTGTCTACACACTGAGATGTCGGGAGGTTCCCCCACCCTGGCTGGTGAGAGCGGCTCAGCGGGCCAGAGATGTTTGTGCACACAGTGTGGTCTGTGCTGACGCCCACTTTCCTCCTGGGGTCTGCCAGGCAGAGGCTGCCCGTGGGACCAGCCCCAGAAACACCCTGGCACTTTCGGGGAGGGAACTGGAGCATTTGAGAGGCGAGTCAACATGGAAGATGGAGTGGGGAAGACGGAGAGCATGGAGCGCATGACTGTCAGTCTCCTGCATGTTCTTTTGTTTCTCACGACACACTGCCTCCTCCGAGCAGACCCTTCTCATCCGCAGGCCAGGGAGGGAGGGGTCTGGGTGGTCAGCACGGGTCCCCAGAGCCTGACACAGTGCCGGCCATAGAAGAGTGACTAGAGAATGATGCATCCTGACCTCGAGAACGGGCCAGCCCCGCACCCCCACTTGAAGGTGAGCAAAAGGAGCATAAAGACACTGGCCCAGCACCACTCCCACAGAGAGCGTGTGGTGGACCAGAGGCAACCAGGCCCGAGTCCTGGCCCCTTCTGGTCCGTGCTCCACAATGCTGGCCAGGGTCCCACAGGGGAGGCAGGGAGGAGCAAGGCCTGGACAGAGCGAAGAAGCCAGGACCTTACAGAACTGGGTGCCCTCGGTCCACCAGCTAAGCGCCCATGAACAAGTACCCCTCGACCTACCCTGAAGCATGAAATGGGGACCTCTGGAAAGAGCTCTGAGGCCGAGGAGGGCTTGTGAAGAGCAAGGGGAGCAGGGTGGGCATGTAGAGATGCGTGCGGCAGCCAGAAAGCCTAAGCCCATCACACGAGGAAGGGCGGGGACCTGGTGGTTATGGAAGGGGGCCTGTTCCGGCTGCTGAGGGCAGGGTGCAGATTTGGCAAATAAAAATTCCGCACCCACAGTTACATCTGGACTCAGACAAACAACAGGTTATTCGGGCAGTTTCGCAGCATAAGTATGCCCCATACGGTACTTGAATTCGAAGTTCAAATATACGACAAATACTTTTTTTAGTGTAAGTACTTCCCAAGTATGACATGGGACATCCTTACACTAAAAAAAGTATTCGTTGTTTACTTGAACTTGAAATTGAACTGAGCGTGCTGTATTTGATCTGGCAACCCCAAATAAGTTGGTCAAGCTAGGTCTAAGCCCCACACCTCCTGCCAGCAGCCTCTGTCTTCGTCAATGGCAGCCCAGTGTGCAGGGACTCTCGTGGTTACTGCTGTGTCACTGCCTCCTCAAGAAGAACTTTCATCAGTTCCAGCAGCGGGATTCTAGCAGGTTCCAGGGCTGAGGAGGGGAGGCCACTAAAAAAACAGCATCTTTGTGAACCCCCTTGCCACCCCCTCATGATCCGGCCGGGGAAACAAACAGGACAGAGCTCGTGGGTGGCAGGGCTCAGAGCACCTCCAGCCCCGGCTCTATCCTGACCTCGAGGACCGGGAAGGGAGACATGATTTGGCAGAATCAGGAGCAGATAATCACGTCTAATTACCATCACTCCAGCATCCGTGCTCCCCGGCAAATTAGAGTTTATCCTTCATTCCAACTGACACCCTGGATGGTGGCACGTTATGTATCAAACAAATTACAAATCCCCAGGAAGAGCTCCTCGCGGTAATCTGCTGCTAAAACATTTTTTGCAGAAGTAAAACCTGATTAGAAGAAAGCCGAATAGAAGAGTGGCTCCCTTAAACTGATAGCAGCAGGTCGGGCACAAAGACACGCCCCGCAGAGAGTGGGGGGCAGAGGGCCAGACAGAGAAGCAAAGGAGGTACATGACGTCAAGAGAGTCTTGAAAGCAAGAGAAAGGGCCACCTATGTGGAGAGATGACAAGAGGACCCTGCCCAAGAACAGATGGAATTATGTCCCCACGCCCTGGAGAACCCAACAAGCTCCAAGCAGCGGGAGCCGGTGTGCAGACGCCCCACGCAGAGGAGGCTGTAGCCTGAGTACAGGGCAATGGGCGGGTTGCAGAAGGAGCGAGGCCACTGGGCCAGGAAGCATCCGGGGGCGTGGCCTGCTCTGCTCCAACCCAGGGAGGCTGTGTGGCACCGCGGCCGGGGGACAGGGGGCCACACACTCCAGACAGGGTGCAGGACGTGGCAGGAGCTGGATTCAAACACACCCACCACACCTGGACAGCAGTTCACTTACCCAAATGCAGGACAACACGTGCTCCTCCCGAGGCTGTTCCAGGCCCAGCTTCCAACCCCACACACACACCGCTTGTGTACACACACACTTACATGCACACACACTTACATGAACACAAACTTACACGCACACACATGCGCACACACATGCACACACATGCATACTTACATGCACACACTTACGTGCACAGACTTGCATGCACACACTTACATGTGCACATACATGCACACGTATGCAAACACATATATGCACACATACATGCACACATGTATGTGCACACTTACATGCACACACTTATGTGCATGCACACTCCTCCTCATGCCCAGGAGCAACCAAGCTGTTCTGGGCTGACAGCACCACTCTGTGGCCTAGAGAAGGACTGATGCCTCCTTCAGGCGCCAGCTGCCTTCCTACGCAAGGGCCCTGAAATCTGAGAGCAGCGTGGCAATATACCTGTACTTTATAAAAAGGATCAACTCAGCCTGGATTTGGTTTTATCGAAGATAAAGAACACCACCGGTAACATCGAAAGCCTTCCGTGGTACTCGGGGGTCCCGTTCAGACCGCTCGCAAAGCCTTCTACCTGCATCACCTCTTCTAATTAAATCTGGGTTTCCCCAAGCATCCGAAATTAATAAAATCATCGTTTATTCTTCAGAGTGCATCTGGTTCACTGAACAGTCATATTACAGTAATTTCAAATTGCCTCCACAAACAGCGTCCTCATTCCCACCACGATTAAATGGAAACTTGTCTCTCTATTGCCAATGCATCAGAAAAAGCATTGTTTCTGAAAGAAAAGGCTTTTCACTTCTCAGATGACAGACACTGAACAATACCCTCAGTCCACAACCCATTAGTATCTTCAAAACTCCTGAACGTTTGGGCACCGTGTACTTTCACTTGCTCATTCTCTAATTCAGAAGCAAAAGAGACCCAAAATATCACACTGCAGGCGGCTCATGGTGTAAATCTCAGAGACACCTAGAGATGGAGCGTGTGAACGGATCGCAAAGCTCCCTTCCTTGGCCCAGCACTGTGCTGGTTTCAAAGAGCTTTCTTACGCATGATCTGATTTGAACTCTTGCAACACCCCCAAGTTGGGTGCTATATTCCCACTTTACAGAAGGGACCACGGAGACTCAGAGACCAACACCCAGGACTGCACACTCCAGGGCACAGAATCACATGTGCTCTCCTCACAACCACATCCAGGGCACCTAGCACAACACCTGGCCCACAGCAGGTACTCAGGAAAATCGCTGAATAAATAAATGAGTAAAAGAAAACAGAAAGCATTAAATGCCATTGTAGGACCCCAGACCCAGGCCTCAAATTGCTCCCTGGCTCCAACTTCACTGGGACAGACGTGGGCAGCGTCTTGTCAGAGGAACGAGCAGGGGTCACTGCGGATGCCTGAGAAGAGACCGGGGTTGTGCTCTGAGAGGCACTGTGCGGACATGACTGGACCAGCAGAACGGGGCCGTCCTTTAAGAACATGATAAAAATGGTATAAAGCAGGACTCCCTCTGGATCCTGAGCTTTCACTGGGCATTTGGAAAATGGCGTCTATTTTTACTGCCATCAGTTTTGTTAAAGTTGGATTTACTAAAGAAGACGAAAATTGCCCACATTATCTGCTGCTTGTCAGAAACTTCCACATTTCGATTTCCACTCTTGGCTGGACTGGAGGCCCCAAATCCCTCCTGCAGTGGCTAAAAATAGCCACCCACAACCTAGCAGTGGCCACAGACACCAACGTCTTCAGGACGACTGGACTGTCCCATGGGTCCCCCACTTGTCCCAAGTGAGCGGTCTTACTCCCCCAAGGCTAGGGATCTCCATCTAGAAAGTAACAGCAGCTTCTGGACTCCTAGGAGATGTGAGTCGGCATGAAAAAGTGAAAAACACAGTTAACAGACTATTCGCAACAAATAACTGCTGGACAACATATGAGGGATCTGAGAACTTGGGCTCCCATGGCCCCTTACCCACGCCATGCTCAGCCCCCCACTCCCTCCCCTCCCACTGCTGGACTCTGCTGGTCCTCACACAGTGACACTCTCCTGCCTCAGGGCCTTTGCACTTGCTGTCCTCCCTGCGTATGGCTCATTCCCTCAGGATTCCTCAGAAGCCACCTTTGCAGCGAGTGCCCCTCTGACTCATACCTAATATTGCATACCCCCCTCTCCTGCTCTATTTTCTCCATCACACACCGCACACGAGTGGATGGATGGGCATGTACCTTTACTCACTGTGTGCTCACAACACATCCCTTCCCCAGTAGCACGCCGCAGAGAAGAGACCTTGGTGTAATTTGTTTCCTGCTCTATAGCCAGCACCTAGAAGGGTGCCCACGCGCAACAGGTGCTCGGTAAAGACTTGTGAACATGTGCAAACTCTTTCAGGGCTCAGCGATACTTACAGCTGAGGGTCCACAGGTGTTCACACCTGTCTGCAAATCCAAATCCAGCACTAGCAACGTGAATGCACAGGGCTCACCTACCACGAGAGCGGCCCTTGGAATCCAGACGGCGCTGTCTCACCTTGGCAGTGAACTGCACCTGCTCCCCTATGGCTCCACCCACAGAGCGCTCATCAATGTGGCCCTGACAAACCCCAAGAGGCACAGCCAGTCCCTGTGCCCAACCAGGCCTGGCCTCGCAAGGGCCGCCCAAGCAGCCCAATGGGTCCCAATGTTACTGGGGACTCTCCCAGGCACCGACCACCGCCCTCCCCTGGAAGCTGCCCCCTCAGGGCCCTGGTTACCCAGACACTTCCCTCTAGTTGCCCTGGTGAGGGCTTCCCGCCACCCCACCTTGTGTTCACAGCACCAGAACGGCCTCCTGCAGAAACGCTGGTGGCCCAGAACCAGCACAGGCCTTGAAGCCAAGGTTGCCCCTGACCCTCTGTGTGACCTTGGGCAAGTGGCCACCCCTCTCGGAGCCTTGTTGCTTGTTCTAGAAAACGAGTCGTAACAGTTCCTGCCCCAGACGTCTGCTCTGAGGATTATGTAAGAGCTCACAGGGGAAGAAGAGTCCAAAAGGATGAGCCCAGCTTCTCCCGCTGTAGCCAAGAACATACCAAGCACAGGCCGGGGCAGCAGCAGGCACAGTGAGCGCAGGCGTGTAGGCTGGACCGTGTGTCACAGCGGGCACGGGGGGGGGGGGTGCTCCGCACGACTGTGGCACTCCTCCCACCTACCCCTCTGCTGAACCCAATGCACAGGCGAGGACACTGAGGTTCAGAGAGTAACTGCCGGAGGGAGACAGGAGGCAGAACCAGAACCGACTCAGTGCTCAGCCCTCCCTACTCGGCCCAGCGCAGGCCACATTCCCCACCACTCACCACTGGCTTCCAGGTCCCACCTGCACCTGTGTCCTCTGCAAGGCCTTCCTCAGCCCCGCCAGAGCAGTCACTGCCCCTGAGCATGTGCCCTGACTTGTGGCTGCCATGGACAGAGCTAGGTGTCCCTTTATCAGGTAGCTGGAGAGGGCAGCAAGCCACGCCAAGGGTACCTAGTGCCACAGAGTTCAGCGAACATGAACTGAGCTCCTACCGCGTGCCAGGAACCATGAGAGCGAGACACGGCAGCCCAGGGAGTACCTAGAGGACCGTGGCCAAGGCTGTGTAACTGGACTCCACAGCCCACAGCTGGAGGGTGACGCTAGGGTCTTCTCCAAGCTTCGGCGGCCCCACGGCAGGCACTGTCTAAGCCCCGGGGCTGCACTGCCACTCGAGATTCCCCGCAGAGGCCACTATGCACGGCTGCCCGGCAAGAGTACCCCGCAGGACATAACTCAAGCCATGTATTCTTCCTAAAAAAAGAGACCAATACACTGACAACGGCTGTCAACGTCTCAGAGATGCAGCACCTCGCTTCCTGCTGCAGCAAAATAAGCCAGCTTGAGGGGGAGGGGAGCAAGGACGGCTGCGTTCCTGCACCAGCACAACTAGCACTGTCGCCCTCAGCCCTGGGCAGCTTGAAATCAGGTCAAGCTATCAAAGGAATAAATACATGTAAGGATGATGGACAAACCTGCCGCTTCAGTGACAGCACTGGCTCATCTTTCTTGCTGGAAATCTACGTCTTCATCCATCTCCCCAGCACCTGGGGAAAAGGGGCAGCAAGGCTGGGGATTCGGGGAGGTTCCCTGTCCCTAGCGCTCCCTTTCCCGTGCCCAGGACTGCAAGGCGCACAGGCCTACCCACTCACAGCACACAGCCCACAGCAGCGGTCCTCTCCCACCTCTTTCCACCCTGCCCCTGAGGTCCAACCACCTGATTTTACAGATAAGGAAACCAAGGCCTAATAAGGAAATGAGACAGTGTTGGACACTTTACTCTCGGATCCTCATAAATG
This sequence comes from Rhinolophus hipposideros, assembly GCF_964194185.1. NCBI lineage: Eukaryota > Metazoa > Chordata > Mammalia > Chiroptera > Rhinolophidae > Rhinolophus > Rhinolophus hipposideros. The sequence continues at coordinate 107,780,120 of NC_138047.1, read as the reverse complement.
CCTGTGGTGATGCCCATTTTACAGATGGGTAAAACTGAGTCAGGCAGAAGCAAAGACATGCCTGAGGCCTTGGCGGACAGAGCCAGGGACACAAACGCAGGAAAGAAGGCTGCAGTTGGCTCCGACTCACCTGGAAAGCAGCCTCAACTTACAAAAAGGGGGAACCACACCAATACTATCTGGGGTCTCTAAGACACCCCATTGGGAGTGTCCAGCATGTGACAACCGCCAGCCTCATTCCCAAGTCTTCCTCCAGGGCCCCCACACGGCCACCCCACACCCTGAACCCAGGGGGTGCACCTCGCTGACACCGGAGTCCTGGCCTGGGGTGTGAGTCACGTAACAGCCTCGCGGGGCTGCTGCGGAGGCTTGCAGGTGATGCATGAAGGTCTCTGTCTGCCCGCCATGGAGCAGGTGCTCAGCAATGGCCAGAAGACCCTGTCACAGTCACCCCTAGCTCACAGGCCTCCTGTCCCCTGTGGCTTCTGCAGATCAAGTCCATGGTGGGTGGGCCAGCTCTTGGGCCCATCCCTCACAGTACACACCCAGACCTTCCCCATGTGACTCCTCCTGCCTGGGTGCCCCCCTCCTGCAGACCCTGGGGACACCTTTTCTCACCGGCCTGCCGGGTGGGGCCATACCTCTCTTTGGCCTATGCACTTCCACCAGGGGGCAGTGGTTAAGTTTCAGGCTCTGACCTCAGACTCCTGGTTTTAGATCCCACCCCGGCTGCTCTCCAGGTGCGTAACCCAGGCCCAGACCTAGCCTCTGGGCTCCTCAGTTTCCCCCATCTGTAAAATGGGGACGATAAGAAGAGCACTGGCCTGGGCTGTCATGAAGATGAACCGACCTGTCCCATGGAAAGCACCAGCCCAGAGCCTGGCAAAGCAGCAGAAAGCTTTGGTGACGGTTACTGCTATTGCCACACCCAACACTCTGACTGCCTGCCAGGCAGCAGTGTCTCCATGGGACCCAACACTCCCCAGGGGCACGGATGTGCAGAGCCTTACCCAGTCCAGACCTTGACAATCAGTGCCCGGCCGCCTTTGGTGCTGACAGCCCTCCACTAAGTGGACTGGAACTCAGCATCCTGGGCTTGCCCAGGGCTTCCTGTCCACAGATGGGGGTGCCCCACAGTGTCTTTCCCCACAAATGAGGGACCCATGGCTCCGTGCCCCCGGACAGGGGCCCCACAATGCTCCCTGGCAGGATGGGGGAGAGGCAGGTGTCTGCACAGCACCGCACCGCCCACAGGAATGTGAGCAGCTGGCGTGGCGGGAGCCCCACCGCCTACGGCTTCATTGAAATGTTGGAGCAGAGCGGAGTGTAAAGGTCACGGACTGCGAGGCGTGGAGGGGAAGCAAATTAAGAGCTCAGGACCAGAACCAGGGGGCTGTGGAGATGATGAAAAGAATGAGTCTACCACCCCAGGCCATCGTGGGGAGCGACATAATGAGGCCGGCACGCCATGACTCGCTGGCTAACTAGCACTCTCCATCGGCTCCGCTGCGGGGGCCCATGGAGGGGAGCAGGGCCCAGGCTCTGGGCGGCATCTCGAGGAGGAGCTCACCTGGGAACAGGCACTGCAGTGATGTGGAGACCTGCTGGGTGTGTGTGTGAGTGTGTGTGTGAATGTATGTGTGTGAGTGTGTATATGTGTGAGTCTATGTGTGTGTGAGTGTGTGTGAGAGTGTATGTGTATGTGTGTGAGTGAATGTTGTGTGTGTATGTGTGTATGAGTTGTGTGAGTATGTGTGTGTGTGTGAATGTATGTGCGTGAGTGTGTGTGTGAGTGTGTATGTGTGTGAGTGAATGTTGTGTGTATGTGTGTGTGAGTGTGTGTGTATGTGTGTGTATGAGTGTGTGTGTAAGTGTGTGTGAGTGTGTATGTGTGTGTGTATGTGTGTATGTGAGTTGTGTATGTGAGTGTGTATGTGTATGTGTGTGAGTGTATGTGTGTATGTGTATGAGTATGTGTGTGAGTGTGTGTATGTATATGTGTGTGTGGGCGTGTGTGTGAGTGTGAGTGTGTGTGTGTACGTGTATGTGTGTGAGTGTGTGTGTATGTATGTGAGTTGTGTATGTGTGTATGAGTGTGTGTGTGTGAGTGTATGTGTGTGAGTGTGTGTGAGTGAGTGTGAGTGTATGTGTGTGAGTGTATGTGTATGAGTGTATGTGTATGAGTGTATGTGTGTGAGTGTGTGTATGTATGTGTATATGTGTGTGTGAGTGTGTGGGCGTGTGTGTGTAAGCGTGCATGGGTCACATGTGGGAAACACGAGGGCACGCTCACCACAGCCGGCCACCACTGCCCACCATGGACCGTCTGCCTGTAATGCCCGTCTCTTTCAGATCCAGCTCCTTGAGTCGTGAACTAACCAGCAATGAGCATGTCGTTCAGTTATAACGGATGCTGGTGATTTGGGCCCTAAGGAGACCCAGAAGCCGAGAAACAAAACCCGGAAAAGCCTAGAGGCTGTCTCTTCCTGGGGTCTTTGAGGACGTGGAGCAGGTGTGCCACCCACGCTAACCCCCAAACAAGTAGGCCTGGTTGTGAACTCCTGACCAGGAAGACCCCTCCCACCTCGGAGCCAGTGGGTCTCCGCCTGAGAGGTGACTCTGTGAAAGCCAGGACAGATGGCCGTCTGGATTAGTGGGTCTGGGGGAAGGGCCGCAGCTCTTCCTTGTCTTACACGGCATCTAGCAGGCTGTCAGTATGCCCCAGAACCACAGCCCGCGCCCTCCGCCTGTCAGGAATAAATCCCACAGGAAATGTTCCTGCTGGGCCATCCCAAACATCACGATTTCACCCTTCAGCAAACAGGCCAGCACCAGCCATCAGCTCTGGTGCATGTGCTGCATTCAACACGGCTCCATGACCTCCTGGCCTGGACCCCTCTGCTGGGAGGACATATGGGGGCCTAGCAAAGCCAAGCTGGGGGGTCAGATAGACCTGGGTTTAAATCCAGACTCTGCCTGGGGCTTTAGGACCTTGGACACGTGGCCTCCTCAGGCCTCAGCCGTAAGGTGAGTGATGGCTGCCTTGGGGCTGGGAAGTGGAAAAGGGGCCGGCGACAGTACGTACTCCACACACAGTGACAGCGCAGCTTCTGCCCCTCCTCACACGATGGAGCCATAACCACAGACTCAGAGGCCGTCGGCTGTGGGGGTTGCTTTGGGGTTCACCAGCCACAGCCATGATTTCTCACCATGGTGGTTTTCAAACATGGCCCCCAATTCTTTGACTTTGCTGGAAGTCAAAGACGTGTGTTAACTTCCCCTTGAACCTGGCCAGGCTTCTGAAAGGTTGGCTGTGGAAGTAACACTGAGTGACTTCCGAGGCTGAGGCCTGAAAGGCTATGGGGCCTCCATCTCCTGCAGGAACCCCACGCTGGAGCCCTGGACCACCACAAAGCAGTCCCTCTGCTCGGCAGCCACCATGCCGGGAGGAAGCTCCAACCGGGTCCATGAGCAAAGAACACACGGAGAAGCCCTGAGAACTCACGAGGAGAGAGGCGTCTGCGTAGCCCCCAGTGGGCCAGCTGCAGCGCCCAACTGGCTGCAACCACAGGCGGGAGGTCGAGCCAAGGCTGTCGCCACTCTGCTGTTTGGGGACCACAAGGGGTGACAGGGCATCCCATTTCGGCTCTTCCTAGGACTGAGCACACACCCAGTGCCAACCCGAGAACTCCCAGGCTGGCCGGCCCACGCGGGTTCAAACCACCAAGCGAGGAAAGGTCAAGGAGATGACGCAACAAACATTCCTGCCATGCTTTGTGCACGGCCACATGCTACTGTCGTTACTCCTTTCAACTCAGCAGACAGTGGCTGCAGCCCATTCTGAGCTGACAGCAGTGCCACACAAAGATGGAGAGGCCTTGGCCCTTGCTGTCCAGAGTTCTCGGCCCGGCGGGGTAGACACAGAAGTCAAGGAACCGTGACAGCCGAGTAGAGCTCACCAGTGATAAAAATGTGTGTGCAGCAAACCACTGGTGTGAGCAATTCTGTCCAGAGGAATCAGGAAAGAACTCATAAAGGAGGTAATACCTCATTTGGGTTTTGAAGGATGAACAGGAGTCTGACAACATGTTTTGTATAATTGGATCATGTTCTCCCTCGGTTCCTCTCTTTGAAGCATTTCATGAAGCACAAAGCTCATACATCACTCCCCATATGGTGGAGGGAACACAGGTCTGTTTGCCATCATTTAGAGGAAACACCAAAGCAAAGATGTCAACTGTCTTGCCCGAGATAAATGTCACTGATGAGGAAAAGGACATACTGCAGCTCAGTGTCCTGAGATCAGCCCATCTGGCCCCCAGCGAGCTGCTGGGACAGGATGGCAGCCTCAGGACTGTCCGGGAAGTGGAGGAGAGAGACGGGAGCAGAGGGAGAGGAGGCAGGGGCAGGATGCCCTCTAGTCCCTCCTGGTTTCACGCCTCCGCCTCCCACTAGCATAACAAGGTTTGGGCAGGAGAAGCTGCCCAAAGCACGAGACCAAAGGCAGGATTTGAGGAGCAGAAAAGACAGCAGCCTAGAGCCTGCAGGTGCAGGTACCTGCGAGCAGAGCCCCACCTGGACTCATCCCCTCCACTATCACAAATCACGAAAAAATAATCCCATGTCCCCCATTGGTGTCCTGAGGGCCCATGTGCCTTCATACTCGAGAAGAGCCAGGCCAGAGGAGGCAGTTTTAGAGGAGAAAAATCGAATGTTGTCAGACCTGACTTACCTGCCGGCTCAGCCAGGCTCCCTGGGGCTGAGCCCCGAGGTTCCCTAACCAGCTGGCTCCTGTCCTCCCAGCAGGTGGGTCTGAATCAGCCCTGGAGCCACCGCAGCCTTCCCCCACCAGCCCAGGGATCCAGCGTGGGCAGCAGCCACACTCCCTTTGCACATCTCTAGTACGGTGCTGATACAATTAACAAAAACCAAATCGAACAGCATTGAGTTCCTACTCTGCCTGGTAGGTGTCGGTAACCCACTGAACAGATGAGAAAACTGAGGCCCACCTCACACGCTAAGTGAGGTGGCCCGGTTCAAATTCCAGGGGTGGCCCCTGAGCTGCGTGGCCTGCTGCAAGTTACTTAACTCTTCTGTGCCTCGGCTCTTCCATCTGCAAGTGGGGTGAGAGCAGCCTCACAGGGCCGCCATGAGCACTGAGGGGGTTCATTCAGGTAAAGCCTGGCACAGACCTAGGAACGGAGCACGGGGTGAGCATGTGCTGCGGGGAGGGGAAGAGCCCCCCGTTCTGCCGGCCACCCCGTCACCCTGGGAGCCCCGCTCTGCCTCCTTCCTTGGGGCTTCACACCAGCCCCTCCCGCAGCAGCTCAGATGTGGGCACGTCCCTACGTCCCCCCACCTATGGACACCCCCCGTTCCTGGCACCCTGTGAAGGGGTTTTCTGCCCGCTGCTTCCCACCCACCCAGACACACAGGTGCAGATGCCGGGGCAGGAGGCCTGTGGGCAAGCCGACGACAATCCACCTCCTTACCGACCGCCAGATCAAGTTCCATTATCCGAGGAAACCACACAGGGAACCCGAGTCCACCGTCCTCCCAGGACACTGGAGTCACCGCTGAGCCAGCAGGTGAGGCACCACCGCCCTGCACACGTGGGCTGGGCCACGTGGGTGCATGAGTCCAGGGCGCCCCGGGAGCCCTCCAGGTAACCGGCTGCCCTTGGGAGACGCCACCTGCTGTGCCTGCCCCGCCCACTCCTGCAGACCCCCACCACCCTCTGCCGTCCTGAGCCCAGAGGCCGCCCCCGGCGTTCCAGCTCTCTCTGGACACTGCCGGGGCGCCCTTCCTCACCCACACTTGCCCCCCTGCCTAACCATGGCACACAGGCCCCCCACCCCTCAGCTCCAGCCACACCCCCCTTCCTTTCCAACAGCTTTACTGAGGTAAAATTCACACAGCACCCAATGCCGCTATCTGAGGTGTACAGTTCAGTGTCTTAGAACATCCGACTTGTGCAAACAGCACTGATGCATTTAGAACGCTCCTTCCCGTCCAGAAGAACCCGGCCGTGTAAGCAGGCACCCCCTCCCTGCACCTCCCCCGCCCCCAGAAACCACCTCTCCCGCTGTCGTGGATGGGCTATCCGGGTCATTTCACACAAACGGGCCCCACAACGCGTGCTCTTCTGTTGGCTTCCTGTACTCGGCATGTTTACAAGGGTCACCCACACTGTATCTATCACGTGTCAGTGCTTCACTCCCCGTTATGGCCGAGTGATGGTCCACGACCCGGAGAGACCCCTTTTTACTCATCCAGCCACCAGCTCATGGACATCTGGGTTGTTCCCACTTTGGGCTTTTGTGAATAATGCTGCTGCCAACATTCGTGTACACGTGTGGACTGCAGACAGGTTTTCATTTCTGTTGGAGACACGCACGTACACACACACACACACACACACACACAAGCACAGTCCTAGGCGTGAAACCGCTGGGCCGTGTGCCACTGCCCTTCCCGGTCCCCACGTGCCGAGCCCGTCCCCACGCAGACACCACTGCCCTACCCCAGCCTCGGGTGGCGGGGCCTAGGCCCCCCACCACCGTTCCCAGAACAGTCAGTATCTGTTCTCCACAGCACTTCCACCTTCTGCACGTACTCCACTGACTTTAGGTTGTGTCCCTGCCCCTGCACTGTACATACGCGCTCCACGAAGGCAGATGTGTGTGACTCAGCTATCACCGACTTGCCACCATCTAGCACGCAGCCAGGTACTCAGAGGACACGCAATACCTAAGTGCTTAACTTAATGCAGTTTCACTTACTTCCCCATGTCTCAATGAAGTGCCTCTGCTTCCAGGAAGCCTGCCCAGAATCAGCTGCCCCCTCCTCTGCCCCAGCAGCCCTGCCAGGTGTTTGCTTAGCCATCTGCTCACTGGACTGGGGGCTCTGGAGGGCAGGGCCTGTGTCTCTCTGCGCCACACACAGGCCTGGCGCATTGCAGGTGCCAGGTGACACCACTGGTCCCCCTGACGTCACTCCAGTGGCAGGCAACGTGGGGTGATTCTCACCTGCCCCTCAGTTCATTCCATGCTCTCACACACCTTGAATTGGCAGGGCCCTGAAGGTAACCCAGCCACACGGGAAGTCACTACCACCTTCTCTGGTTCCTCTGCTCGCTCTGCCTCAGAAAGGGCTCTCCCGCTGGAGAACTCAGTCCACGTCCACCCCACTGGCAGCCACTCAGGACATCTGAGGCCGGTCCCCGCTTCTTTATGACAAGTGCCTACAGGAGATTCTGCCACATACCAATGTTTGGATACCAGTCAGCAACTCGGGGAAGAGAAAAGAGGTGGTATTTGCTCACGAGAACTTGGGGACATCTGGTCAACCCCAGGGGGTGTGGCCAGCTCTGTATGCAGGACAGCCCACGTGATTCGATGTTTAATTGGGCACATCCATTGAGCTGACACGTTTGCCCACGTAAGTAATTAGGATTTATTAAACAGCATTCTGCTTATTAAGGCTTTCTTCCCCCTCTCTGACAAATCATCAGAGCATTACTTTGTTTTGAAAAATCATTTCTTTTCTTAAAAAAACTGTGTGGGTGCCACTTAATTAATCATTTACTTCCTATAGAAACTTGGAAACATAAAAGGACATAAGTGTGTAATGGGCTACAACAGTGTGTTGAAAATCTCATACAAATGCACCCCTACATCAGCTCTCGCTGCAGCAACCAGCTCACACTTGGGAAGAAGGCTGAACACCGCACAGCGTCTGGGTAGCAGCCACAGAGGCCGCTGCAGGGCGTGGAAATGGACCACAGAGCACTAACCCAGGTGTCTGCAGGGGGCTTGCCAGAAATGGGGACCACCCACTCACGCCAGACAGCAGCCCCCTCCCTTGCCTTGCCTGAGTCAATCTCTCCTATCTCAATGGACACTGAATAGATACTTCCAGAAAATGTTTGAAGAGACACCAAAGTCTTGCCCTGCCTGGGACATACCCAAGGCCCTTTGACTTAGGAAAACAGGCCTCTTCCTTTTCTCTCTGTCAGTCCTTCACCCACTTGTTTCTTTTCTTCAATTGTTTCCTGAGGCCCTACAACGTAGCAAGACTTAAAGTAGATATCAGGGTGCAGAGACGGAGCAGACAGGCCCGTTCCCAACACAGCTCCCTCCCATGCCAGGAAGTGGCACCAGGACCGTGTGGCCTGGTCACCTACGGTCCCCGGAACTTGGTCTCTGCTTCAGGAGCTGGGAGAATAGCACGGAGCTGGCTCTCCTTCACTACCGGCGGCCTCCCCCATCAGAGCTGCCACCACGCCGGGGGTGGGGGAGCCAGACCTCAGAACCTGCAACCTCAGGCCAGTTTCAGCCACATCAGTCCAATGGGCAGCCAGCAGGGGCCCATTGATGGAACTACTTCTGAAACCCAATCCACAATTCAGTCGCGTGAGCCAAACACGTCCTTATTTCACAGGAACACATGGGCGTCAACATGAACACACGTGGAGGCCCAGAGGGCCTGGGACGAGGCGGCCGCTGAGGGCCGGGCTGCTCCTGCCTCCGTATCTGGTCAGTCTGCCTGCAGGGCCTCCTGCCTCCCCTCCAAAGTCCCCACCCAGGACCGTGGTTCTCACACGCGGCTACAGGTTAGAAGCACCAGACGCACCAGGCTCTCTGGTGGGTCCCCAGCAGCAGATACGCTAAAGCCGAGTTAGAGACCCTGGGTCTGCAGGACTTTGGCACCTGACGGTGCCATGTGACACCTCAAACCTAAAGGGGCCCTGCAGTGTGACAGGGTCCCTGCCTTCGGAGAGTTACTGTTTCTCATACACACACACACACACACACACACAGAGTAAACAGACAGAAAGACAAGCCAAATACAAACTGCATAATATAATTAAGGAAAGAAGCAGGAGACACAGATGGAGGGCACAGGACATGTTTAAGGAGGGTGACCTTTGCTGAGAAGGTCCCCAAAGTGACAAGGAATTGAGCAAAGGGCCTTGCTGGGACACAGGCTCTGAGGAGGGAGGGTAGCGAGTGGACGTGGCCCCGGGGCAGGCAGAGCGTGTGGGGCAGTGAGTGGACATGGTCCCGGGGCAGGCGGAGCGTGTGGGGCAGGGAGGTGGTGTGGCACACAACAGGGTGAGTGGGGGCCACACAGAGTGTGCATTTTGTCTCAAGGGCATGGAAGCCCCAGGACGATGTGTGTCGGATGTGAAGGTGGGTGGATGTGCCTGGATTAGAGACAAGCCATGGCACCCCTTGTGGCCCAGATCACAGTATCAAAGGGCTGTCTGATTGGCCTTTGTCATCACATTCCCATTGGCAGCGGAGACTTGAAAACACACCCAGGGTATGGGAGAGACCTTCAGTTAAATTCAGAAAAGGTATCAAATCATGTTTAAATTCCCCAATCTCACATTTCCATCCATACACTGAGCAGAGAGGAAAAGAATATGCATTATGTGTAACAAGGCACAGCCTTTTAAATGTCTCTAATCTCTTGAGACAGGAACTATTTCAGTGGGATGAAGCCCACACCTATAATTAATATCTATGACAAATTGAACCCTCACCCCCCCCAAAACAAAAAAGTTTTTTTTTTCAGGCTAAAAATTCTCATGTGATTTCTAAGTAATTAACAGTTTGGTCTCCAAAACAGTAAAAATAGGCTTCCACCTGAAACTAATTTCCTTTTTGGCTACCGAGGCCATTCTTTGAGTGATGGAGGAGAGAAAGCTATGAGGATCCACTTAGAATCGCAAATGGGTGGTGACGCCTGGCTGAATGGAAGGTGACGCCTGGCCAAACGGGAGGTGACGCCTGGCCAAACGGGAGGTGACGCCTGGCCAAACGGGAGGTGACAGCTGGCCAAACGGGAGGTGAGCAGTCAAGGGCAGCTAGGAGCAGAGAATCTCCTTATTTGGGTTTCCTGAATTGTTTAATCCGACCGTCTGTTTCAGCCAAGTCCAACAGCTCGTAAACCTCCAAAGGTGAACTTGTACTTCCGGAGGGGCCCCTCCTGACTCCTGGCCAGCCAGTGGCTCAGCCCACCGTGGACAGGGACACACACACACGTGTGTGCATGGGAGCCAGACCCCCCACAGGTGTGAGGAAGCACCCTGCATCATTCAGGTCGCCCAGGCCAGCCTGGGACCTTGTCCACCATGCCCCAGCTCAGCCCAGCCGTCCCCTCTCCAGGACCCTCAACCATCCCCCAAGGCGCTCAACCCTCACCATCCTAAGACAACAGGCATCCATAACATGTGCTCGCAGCTTCCGCGGGCAAGAGCTGCCCACCCCACAGGCCTCCTCATAGCTCCTTTGCCTGCTCATTATTGAACAGTTGGGTACTTTTCCTTTCTGTTCATGTGTGCACTGTTGTCACACACAACCACACACAACTAAATAACAGGTTCTAGAGCAGAAGCCACAGCCTTGGGCATCTCAGGCCGCAGTGCCCTGCGCCACCCTGGGGGCCACCTTCCACTTGCAGAGGCGCAGTGAGTATTTGCTGACTTGACGTCCTTTGAAGTCGGCCAGATTTTTCCTCCAAGTGGAGTAAAAACCTTCATCTTAAGTAAAAGCATGTAGACGCAGAGCCTTACGATAAAGGCTGTCTGTCCCACGGGCCCCCCAAGCTGGTCCACAGACAGGACTGACTGAGGAGAGGCCCAGTGTCAGGCTAAGTGGTTAAACGTACTTGTCCCAAGGAGCCGCATGAGGGATCACATTACGGCACCCTGGGGGTCGGGGGGGTGGGAGCAAGAGCAGGGGAGGCCGGTGGTTAGGAGGCTGGAAGGTTCCAGACAGAGGGGCCAGAGGTGCAAAGGCCAGAGAGAGAAGGGAGGCAGGGACCTAAGAGAGCTGGTCAGGGCTGCAGCATGGACGGGAGGCGAGAGGGGAGTGGTGGCACGGTGCCCACATCCTAATGCCCAGAACCTGAACATGCGTTACCTTATGAGGGCCTCTGCAGGTGTGACTACCTTCAGGCTCCTGAGAGACGGGGAGAAGGCCATGGCTCCTCTGGGTGGGCCTTAGGAGAGGAAGCAGGGCAGATGTTACTCAGGGGAGGCTGTGTGCTGACGGAAGCAGAGCTTAGGGGGGGCAGCCATGAGCCGAGGAACGCTGGACAGTCAGAGGAGACGTGACGCCAGAGCCAAGAGCGGGCGTGGCACAGAAGGGCCAGGAGCCAAGGAGTGCAGACGCCTCTAGAAGCTGGAAAAGGCCAGGAAAGGGACTGTCCCCTAGCGCCTCCAGAAGGACCCCGCCCTGCCCCCGCCTGGACTGCCTTTAGCCGGTGACACTGACTTCGGCCTTCTCACCTGCAGAGCTCACCGCAGGAGAAGACACCTGTGTCTTCAGCCGTCACAGGCGCTAACACAGGAGACACAGCCGTGAATGAAGGGCGGCAGCGCAGACCACACGGCCAGGCACACCCGACCCGGGCTGGGTGGTCACCAGAGTGGCAGTGCCAGCTTTCAGGGACACAGAGCAAGTGGGCAAGCTGAACTCTCCCTCACCTCTGCCTTCTAGGGTTTGCCATCAGGGGAGGCAAGGCCGGGGAGCCTCAGCCGTACGGGGCCCCACCCCAACTTCCCCTCCGGCTCACAAGCAGAACAGACGCACCACCCGAAACCCCAGCAGCAAAGACAGGCACCCTCCATGTCTACCCGGACGACCCGCCCGCTCACTGCATCGTCTTCCTACCGTAACCTCAACTCAGGGCTGACCTCAGCCCCTTCCAGCAGAGACCAGACACCTGGGACGTGCTGCCTCAGGAAGGGGTGAGCCTCCGTCACCGAAGGGATCCCAGCTGGGACATGGTGGCCTTCGAGTGCCCTGGAAACTCTGAGACCCTGTGTGTCTATCCCAGGGCTCCTCCTTGGCGACTGTCCTACACGTGGTAGGTGCTTGTGGTGTTTGCTGAGTGAATCTGCCTGGAGAGACTTCCCACCCGACAGCTGTCCTTTTGGCAGAAGGAGCTGTGAGCAGACAAGAAGGGACCCATCTGTGATTCACCTTTTCCTAGGGTTCCTGTCAGACACCCAGGGCTGGAGGCTGGAGACACCAAAACAAAGCCTCGCAGCCGAAGTCCTGGCAGAGGAGTCGACCTACAGCAGATGGCTGGCTCGCTCACTGCCAGGACTTCACGGCTCAGGGGGAGAGAGGTCAATAAAAGCCCCGCAGGAATGCTCCAGCCGCCCCAGTTCCGGGAGCTGTCGGCCAGGGCTGCTGGGGCGGCTGAGAGCCTTTCCCAGGGTCGCCCCCAGGCCCTCTGGGTCTCCGTCTGGAAGGGACCATGTACACACCTGGGCTAGACCCTGCTCTGCCGCTCACAGCCTTGGGCGCTGTTCAAACCACTCGAGCTCCTGGCCCTCCGTGTCTCACCTGTAAAAGGAGGCTGCCCGGCTCTAAGCGCCTGTTACACCCACATCCCCTGATTTAATTCCGGGTTCTTGACTTCTTGGGTAGAGATTTTGGCAGCATGCTCAAAGGTGCTGAGAGGTTCAACCGCTGAACGAAGGAGACACAGGACCCGTCTCCAGGCTCCATCACGGCACCGTTCCCTGGTTCCCTCTGACAGCGCCGCCCCAGCCCTGCTCGGCTGGTCTGTGGTCCGAGTCCAGGCCACAAAGCCCTCGGGTGTCCCAGGAACCGCCCTCCCTGCTGGGGTGGCGTCCACCACGACCGGCACGTCACCCCATGACCTATCACCAGAGAGTAGCACCCGCAGCTCCTCAGAGTGCACCCACAGGACACACTGAGCCAGAGACAGCAAAGGCAGCTGCAGGGGAGGGCCACAGCATGGGCGAGAGGCAGTGGGGGCCACACGCCAGGGCCTCCTTCACTCACGAGCTATGTGGACATGGACATGGCCCCACACGGAGCCGAGTGGCCCCAGACGCCCAGCTGGGGGCCTTCACCAGACCACTAACCACAGAAAGTGAGGGGACTAGTTTGGCCTGCATGAATGGCGATGGCTCTGCCACCTTCTCCAGTAGAAATCACACAGCCCAGAACTGACCCCTCGGGGAGCCCAGGGCCATGGGGGGAGGGGCGGGCCGGTGTCCTCCCAAGCTGGGAGGACGACAGGTCGATGACCCTCTGTGACACGAGGCCGCCACTCGGGCCCTCCCCAACCCCCCACGCTGCCCTACACAGGGTCCTGGCCAGGGCAGCTGTGTCCTAATCTCAGTCTGAGTGGGTCCAGGGCTGGGCATCGAGGCCTGGCCTGGCCCTCCGAGCTTCCAGCCCTCCGGCCAAGACGATGGGTTCAGGGTGGGCACGTGACCCACGCAGGTTGCTGGGTCTCAGTTCTGGGTACCGTCGAGAAGCACCGGCAAACAGCAGCATTCTCACCTTGGTTTCTCACGGGGCCACAACCTGGGAAGGCTGTGGGGAAAGGACGCCAACACAGAGGGAAGCTGGGCCCAGGCAGAGCCTGAGGAACAAGTCTGGTGCCAGCTATGCCTGAAGTCAGCACCCTAGACTTGCTGGTTCTGAGAACCTGAGATGCCACTTTTTCACTTAAGCTAGTTGGAGTCGGGCTCCTGTGACTTGTGACCAAGAGCCCTGCTTAACACACCCGCTCTGCACACAGCATTACAGGAGCTACAGGAAAGGCAGGACATGGGGTCACCTACCCCGCCTCAAGTAACCCTAAATGGAACAGGGAAGATGTGACCAATCAGCCAGAACATAGCCAGGTAAGCCCACGAGATGGATGGTCCTTCCCAGTGGGGGCTTGGAGGAGAGGACACCCTGCAGGGCCTGGTGACAGGAGTCAGCGTCCAGGAGGCAAAGACCCCCACAAGAGAGCTCCTCTAGGTCCCCCACGCACCCCCACTGCTCCCTTCTTTTCCCTCGAGAATTCCCCTCCCCCACTGAGGGGACAGGCACTCCAGGCAGGGCATCCACAGGCGACTGGGACGGTTTTTGACACAATTATGCAGAAATAGATGCCAGGTAACATTCATTACCTACTGACACTGCTATCCAAAAGTTGCCATTCCGTTTTCTTCCAGGTGGGGCAAGAATCAAAGGGACTACGGATTCGGCCCTGGCCCACGCCCTCTGCCCTGTCACACCTGCTTCCTTCTACAGGGTCTGAGGGGACGCGTATGCACTCAGGGACTTTCAAGTGGACGATGCCCATCTTTACAAAGACGCCATCACAGATGTTAGGGAAGTGAGCTTCCCACGTCAGGCTCCTCCCTTCCGGGTTCTGCCTCTTGTCCTCAAACCCACCAAGCTCCCCCAGGCCACCTGGACACCCGCCCTCCCTCCTCTCCTTCCCTACCACCGCTTCTGGGAGGCTTCCCCCAGTTTCTCCAGGCAGGGAGGCTCAGGGGAGCATTTTGCTCCTACAGTAGGTCGGGGTCTCAGGACTTACTAAAAAAAAAATGCGGATGTGAAATTTCTTGCACAAGTGAGTCCGGGGGCACTGACTCAGTCTGCCGTGAACTTGGGGGTGTTCTGAGGAGCAGAGGGAGCCCCTAGAAGAGCCCTGTGGGCCCTGACATGTGGCAGCTGGCTGAACCCCACACCCTCCACTCCCCCAAAAGCCTCTCTCTCGTTGAGGCTCGTGGTGGGCAGGGAGTGAACCCTGGGCCCTTCCACACTAGAGGAGCTGACACATGCTGAGTCCCAAGCATGGTGACCAGTATTTAATGCATCGTCTTGGCCAGGAGGGTGTGACGAGGCGGGCACCGTACCCCCATTTTCCAGGAGAGACCTGACTGGGAGCAGTCAGGCAACTATGAGCAGCAGAGCCACCATCCCAGGTACCCCTAGGTCCGGAACGGGACATTGGTCCCTGGCCAACAGGGGACACAGGGGACTAGGGGACGGGCCAGCCTGGGTACTTGCCCTGCACAGCACCAGGAAAGGCCACCCTGCAGACCCCGGGAAGATGCCAGCCCCTCCCATGGGACACCGTTTCTGAGCACCAGCTCACAAGGCCCCTGGCCACCCCCCACCCCCCAGTTAGAGAACCCCATCAGGGACCGTGCTCTGTCTGGACCACATCACTCCAGAGAACACCCAGGTGTGAGCTGGGACACGCTGGCCGCCCAGCACGAGGCCAAGCCCTTTACAGGCACCAGCCCTGGTCCACAACAAGGCCGGGGTGGGGCTCGTCACCCCCTTTAGGGATGAGAAAGACCAAGTTCCGTGAGTTTAGCAGCTGTCCAGGGCCTCACATAGCCGGGAGGCAGGCAGGCTCACACTCAGTCAGCCTGGCAGAGCCCCTTTCAGCCTCACAAGACCCCAGAGCAGGGCAGACACAGGCTCATCTAGGGGACTAGACAGCACGTGCCGACGAGCAGGGAAAAGAGGTGATTCATCCTCACAAAACACTCCAAGGACCCTGAGAGAGACCCAGCCCCAGGGTCGTGGCTGAGAAGGGCTGATGGGGCTCATGGGGAACAATGCCCACACCTGCACGCCACAGGTACACAGCAGGTAGGGCTCTCAGCCCAGCCCAGAGACAGGGGCCTAACTCACTGCATGGGCAGTGGGCTGGGGCTTCCTGACATCCACAGTGGGCGCTCAGAGACTTCCTGGAGGAGAAGCCTGAGACTGGAGGATGCAGGCTGAAGTGGGGTGGCCATGCAGGGGACGGCCACCTAGGGGATGAAGGGCGCAGGGTGGGTGGGCTCAGGCTAGAAGCTACAAGCCTCATCCCGAGGTGAGGGTTTCTCAATATTCCTAAGATGCAAATAATCCCTTTCCCAGAGCCCCTTCTCCCATTGGTGGTGTCATAGCCCACCTCCCTGCCTCCCCGGGGGCTGAGAGAGCATGTGCAACTGGGTGGTCTTTTGCTCCTCTGTTGCCCCCTCCCCCCCCACCATGCCTAGAACAAAGCCTGGCACATGGGGAGGGGGGCTCAGGAAATGTGTCCACAGAGGAAGGAAGGGGGCAGAGGGCAGAAGACTAGTCCTGCCTCCGGGCCCATTCAGCCAAGGCCCTGCCCTGACAATAATCCCTGAATTTCTCAGTGGACAGTATCCACTGAAAGGCCGTCTGGAAATGGTCTGGAAAGCAAAAATCTTGAGTGGCCTAGAGAACTTAAGGCATTCTTCCTCCTTCCCCAGCACGCCACGTGGACGGCCCCCCACCCCATCCTTCTCCCAGCTCAGAGGTCAAGGCGGCCAGCACCAGACTCAGCCAAGCGTCCCCTTCTCCAAATCTCAGAGGAGCGAGGCAGCCAGGCAGGGTGGGGCAAGGCCACCTGGGTGTCCAGGTCTCAGGGTCTTCGCTTTTCCTGTGCCAGGGTGGGCACTGGTGACTGCTCAGGAATGTCCAGGCTAGCTCCCCTCCCCAGGAGCTGGGGTCTCGGAGAAACCTGCCCAAAGCTCCCTTCCTGCTAGCCCAGCCCCGCAGTGGTTTCAGATTTCCCCGTGATGCCCAGGCCCTGCTTGGCGTCCAGAGAGACAGAAAGAGTCTGACTTGATCTTAAGAGGTGAGTGTTCCCGGCAATAATTCATGTCAGGAAACTTGTGAAAAACCAGCCGTCAACTAGAAAGAATTTAAAAGCAGACTCAGGGAGCCGAATGCGTCATGAAACACTGGCTTCACTCCACTTTAGCAAACTATTCAGAAACGGGAAGAAAACGTAACCATGTAAGAGTCCCTAAAAGAAAGAGGGTAAAATCTGATTGGCACCAACAACAGTCTTCCCGGGGCGGCAGAAGCTGGCTGAGTGACTGGCACATGCTGAGCTCACCTGGGTCCCTCCTGGCACTTCCCACACCTTCCCTGGCTCATCTGTACTTGGCTGCGGAGGGGCCTGTCAGTTCCTCTGGGGATGAGGAAACGGAGAGGGCTGGGGAGCAGCCCGGCAGGATCCACCGGCTCGCTTGCTGGAGGAGCCCGGGCCCTCCATGGTGGACGCTGCAGCCCAGCACCTGAGCTGAGCCCTGACCACCAGGTGAGCTCTGGAAACCAGCTTACCCCCTCAACACAGCCAGGGGCCAGGGAGGGAGCATGGGGGCCTGGGGGCAGGGCAAGCACCCCAGCCACAGCCTCCAAACAATGGCTCCGTTTACACCTTTTTAAAGGTAACATGTTGATGTGACTGAAGAAGACACTGGAGGACACAGAAGTAAGGCCCATGGACAAAGGCCGTTCCCAGGAGTTCCCTCGCCAGCTCTCCCCTTTGCCTCTTCTGGGCAGGAAGCAGATCCATCTGCCGGGCATGCTCTTTTCTGCAGAGAAGGCTTCATGACCCTCCCTGCACAGGGGCAGGGACCTGTTAGTGCTTCAAAAAGCACTTCATTTTTATGGAGTGAAAACTGAATTGCTTAACTGGTCAGTGAGGCAGCCAACGGGGAGAAGAGCCTAAAAGCAGGGAGGAGGCGAAATGCACTTGAGCCTGAAATGCCAGCCGCCAAGCTCAGGCAGCAGCCGACACCTGCCCTGGCAGACTTCCTCCCCCACCGGGCCAGGCGTCCGACCAGCCAGCCTATTTCTGACTTCCCACCGTTCCTGGGCTCTTGAGCAACAGCCTTCCCTTGGGTCACACATGAGAAAGCAGACACAGGAGTGACCCCCACGCACAGTCTCACGCGGTGTCCCTTCTAGAGACGGGAGTGCCTTTAAAGCTTGCGTGTTGCGCCTCCAAACACATGGGGCAGTGGATTTCTTGGGGGGGAGCCACCGTGCAACGAACTGGCAAGCGCTCTAATGTCAAGGCAGACGTAAGAGCGAGAGTTCTGCCGTAGCTGGGACCTCAGGCTCAATTAAACATTTACACAGAATTAGCACAGGAACCAGCAAGCCTGCTTCTGTGTAAATGCCCAAGAGAACTGACAGCAGAGACTAGAACAGGTATCTACACAGCAACGTCCACAGCAGCACGATTCACAATCGCCAAGAGGCGGGAGCAGCCCAGGTGTCCACAGACGGATGGACGGACACACAAAATGCAGCACATCCAACCCACAGAGCGTTATTCAGCCCTGAAAAAGAAGGACATTCTGACACCTGCTACAACCTGAACAAAGCCTGAGGGCACCATGCGCAGTGCGACAAGCCAGACACAAAAGGACAAACGCTGAGTGACTCTACTCCTATGAGGTCCCTAGAGGAGGATTCAGAGAGACAGAGACCAGAAGGTGGGTGCCAGGGGCTGGGGGAGGGAGATGGGAAGTCAGTGCTTCATGGGGACAGAGTTCATTTTGGGGAGATGAAACTTCTGGACGTGCCGATGGCCGCACAACAATGTGAATGCACCTAACACCACAGAACTGTGCACTTAAAAACGGTGAACATGGTAACTTTTATGGTAGCTGTATTTTCCGACAATGAAAAAATAATAATAAAAGAATAAAAATAGTTCTTGCACGTAAAGAAAAAGCACTCAGCTCAAGAGTAAAGGAATCCACATCACGTCTCCGAGCCTTATTAGCTGTGCGATTCGGGCAAGTGCCCTGGACGCGTGACCCTGACTTTTCTCATCCGTTAAGTAAAGGGAATAATGGCATCTCCCTTGCAGGATTGTTCCCAGGACCCAGAGAGGTAACTCGTGTGACATGCCTGGCACAGCGGTGGGCACACAAGGGCCGGTGGTGATTAACTTCACTAGCACTAGTCAGCACCACTATGTAAACAGTGAGACATTGTTATGAGAAGATAAGATGTCAGCAGCACCGTGACCCTAACTGACGCATGGCAGCTCCCCGGAGATGGTATCTCCATGTCTGACGCTTCAGAAATATACACGCGCAGAAACCTCATAAAAGTCCCTTTCTGAATTAAAACCGACCTGAATAGAAGCGGCCACACTAGGCCTGGCTCTTTTCTTACTTTAATTTGAACTTAATTTATCTCTGAGCATCAGGAAATGGCGCCACGCAAGAGATGTGCCCTGGTGGAGTCCAGGCGAGCCCACCATTGCAGGAAATTATCTGCATTAGCAAGAAAATTACTAAGGAAGGGGAGTGCTGTTATTTTAAGATCTTCGAGCTGGTGTGAGAAGAAACTAATTAAATGATTGTCATTTTCTGTGCAAATACAGTAACTGACTGCTACAGAAATGCAAAATAAGAAGGAACTTTCCTATCTCAAAAGAACGTCGGAGTTCAAATTTTTTTTTTCAGTTCTCCCATATGAGCTCACATTCACGTACCCCCATTTATTTTGAAAACGACCAAGGGAGCTTATTCGGGATACAGATGATGGGCACAAACCACGCTGTGTGGAGTGTCCCCAAATTAGGGGCTTACTTCCATAGAGAAGGGTTGCCTGCTGCCCTCAGCGGGCTACCCGTCAATCACCACTCACGGCGGCTGAGAACAGTTGTGTAAGTCTGCGGTTTACAACCCGCGGAGCAGGTCAGGATGGGCTGCACCAGTGAGAACCTGCTGCGGAGAGGCAGCCGCAGGCAGTGCAGTGCATGCCACTCACAGTCCCCACCCTCCCCAGGAGGGCCCAGAAGAGCAGCGGACCTAGGAGCCCAGCATGCGAGCCAGGGGTCCCCTACTCAGGGGGACACTGCCGGGGCGAGGTTGGTTCGTATTCACAGGGCACTTCTTTCATGCCAGGATTCAAACTCATAGCCAGGACGAGGCTTCCACAGGATTCCCGAAGCAAACGCAGTCACCCCTTCACCTCCCAAACGCTGTGAATGGCAGCAGGACTTCCCTGCTCCCTGGGCTTCCAAACCTGGGGGGAGCTGGCCAGGGACAGCATGGCGGCAGCAGCCAGCTTCTCGGGTCCAGAAAGCCCTTGTGCAAACCCCAGGGCTTGGGGAAGGAAGGGCCAAACCAGCACTTGTAAGAACCTATAAATAACTCACTTGCTGGAGACTGGGGGGGAGGGGAAGAGGAAGCCCCCAAACAGAAGTCAATTTACAAGCTCCCCCTCAGCCTCTTCCCAAACCGGAAAAGGCACAGGGATACTCGGCATCATCCCAGCCGATGTCCTAATCGGTCCAACTTTGTACTCCCTGACGTCATCCTCCGGAGTCTCAGCCTGCTGCTGACAAATTATAATAAAATAAAAATCTGAAATAGCGGCAGCACTTTAGAAGGCCTGTGCAAGCACGGGGCTGCTTTCTAATCTGAAGGGGCGTGCAGAAGAATGATGTTAATTTATGACCTCTTTAAAATACTCTCAGGAACCCTCATGCAACTACAGATTAAATAGCCACTTCATTAAAGTAA
Source organism: Rhinolophus hipposideros (assembly GCF_964194185.1). Taxonomy (NCBI): domain Eukaryota; kingdom Metazoa; phylum Chordata; class Mammalia; order Chiroptera; family Rhinolophidae; genus Rhinolophus; species Rhinolophus hipposideros. Next base: position 107,759,977 of record NC_138047.1, on the reverse strand, counting down.
AAGTAGATCTGTGCAATGTGTTCAGGAACTTTATTGACGGGCTGTCTGTATGCCCTGGAGCCAGGCTTTCTGATTGACGGTGTCCTTGCTCTGGCCCACAGCCCCCCAGGTTTCTCAGGACCCCAACCTCTTCCTCGGCCTCCCTCTCACCACCCCAAGCCCCTCCTCAGCCCAGGCAATGTGACTCTACTTGTCCTTCAAAGCTGCTGGATTACCTCCTCCAGGAAGCCCTCGCAGCTTCACAGGGCACTGGGACGCTCTCTGATGAATTCCTGTCCAGACCAAACGTCTCACCAGGACAGGGGCTATGACTGATTTTGCTCATCACTGTATCCCCACCACCTGACAGACCATCTTGAAAGCAGCTGGTTTGAGGGTTAATGGGAGGCCTCTTCTCACCTGGGACTTCCCCCCCCCCCCCCCGCTGCACAGGAAGAATGCAGAAGACCCTGGGTCACCCTGGACACAGAGCAGGTGTCCCTCTGAGTATGACACTTCTGGTTTGCACGCCGGGACTCTCCTAGATTCATCCGCCCAGCACACATCTCCATTTGCTGTCTCCTGTCCCACACACGACACAGGCTTCCCTCTCTTTCTCATCATTCTTGATGCAGCTGCCAGGCCCAGGGTCCCCAAGCTTGCACGCCAGCTTCCTGACAGCAAATGTGACAGGTACTCAGCACTGGTCACCGCACCACTTGACCTCTGCCTGCCTCTGTCTCTCTCTAGGTGGCCCCTGGTGGCACTTGGTGAAGGCTGCCATGACAGAATCATCGGGGCAGATGCCCTCCATCCACACACTGACCGGCCATACCCACCCATGAACCAGACCTCTCTCTCCAATCCAGTGCCCACCCCAAAATGCTGGCAGGCCCGGGGGACAGCAGCCTGGAATTTAAAAGCATCTCAGGGAAAGTGCAGCAGACTTAAATGCAGGGCCCTAGAGCCACCAAGCTCAGTTCCAAGAGTGGAATGGAGCTGTCATCAGGAAACCACAGACATCAGACGCAAGGCTACAAATCAGCTCTGTCGCCGGGTTTGGACCCGTTCCTTCAGGAACCTGAAGTGCTTTATAAGAGGACTTTCTGGCCTCTGGATGCTGGAGGCTGGCTGGGAGCCACGAAGCCAGTGCTGCTTCGGGAAAGAAAGAGGCCTGCAGAGCAGGGTGGGCCGTCCTCACCTGGAAACTCTCAGGCCCTCCTCTCCCTCCACCCCTCCAGGGCCCGGGGCCCGGCCATCCACCTCCTCTGAGCTTCCATCCAGAGGTCTCACTTCCACGGCCCCGGGTGTAGAACCTGGCCCTTCTCCTTTCTGGCTACGGGATCCTGGGCAATGGATTCATGAACTCTCGGGGCCTCACTGACCACACCCAGGCCAGCAGGGTCCGAAGCCGAAGTGTCCATAATTACCACCCCACACCGCCATGCTGGGCTCTCCGGCCTCATGTTTGGGATCCATTAGGAGCTGCCTTCAACTCGTATCCTAGCTGTCCGTGTCCACCCCTGGGCTGCTCTGAGCTCCACTGTGTTAAGTAAGGGGATGCAGGCGTAACTGGGACCCCTTCCCTGCTGTCCCAGGCTGGACTGTGCCTCCCAAAACAACCACCTGTTTAAGTCCTAACCTCCAGGACCTCATAATGAGACTGTATTTAGAGATTGGGTCTTTACAGAGGGGATCAGGGTAAAATGAGGTCACGGGAGTGGGCCATGATCCAATATGCCTGCTGTCCTTATAAGAAGAGAGTAGGACACAGACACAGAGAGAAGGCCACGTGAGGACACGGCAGAAGCTGCCGTCTACACAGCAAGCAGGGCGGCCTCAGGAGGAACAACCCGCCCTCACTGTGAGCTTGGACTTCCAGCCTCCAGGGCTGCGAGACAGTGGTCTGTGTTGCTAAAGCCGTTTGTCTCTGGCACTTTGCTATGGCGGCCCTAGGAAGCTACCACACCTGCCCTCGAGGATTTGACACCTGGCAGGTGCCATGAGCCCATCCACACCTTCAGAAGCGCCATACCTCTGACTGGTTCTCTGCGTGTAAGCGATCAGGTTCCTCAAGACCCCAGAGAATCACCTCTGCATACAAGTCCCTTGCAGACACAGCACAGACTGGACGTGGAAAATGGGGGGGGTGACCGGATGCACAGTGACAAAGCTGCACAAACTGGGCCTGGCTGCAGGAAGCTTTGACGGAACGTCAAAGCTGAAGTTCAAGTGCCGTGAGGGAAGGCGCGTGCAAGGGAGCAGCGTGTAAACTAAGCATAATAAGCACGTGATTTCCCAGAAGCGGTACAACTGGGACCGGGCTCCGCGCAGTCCCACCCGGGGAACGTGAGCCTGTAACCCCGGAGGCAGCGACTAGCGCTCTGTAGTACTTCTCCCCCTTCAGGTCACACCTCTGCCTCAGGAGCCCCTGCACAACCCATTCTGGGTGCATCAAGGCAAGGCTGGTCAGTGCAATGAAACACTCATTTCACAGGTAACACTGTTTCCACCAAACATCAGACAGAGAGGCAGTGTTTGCTTCCTAGCCATTCCTACCCACGTGGAGCTCCGTGGGGCAGGAGGGAATGGAGCACGGGAGGGAGAACGCACAGACCTCGCCAGCGCTGCAGCCGTGGAACCGGCTCCGCTCCGGAGACACCTCTTTGCGGAGGCTCTAAAACACCGTTTCAAAAAGTCTGTCCCTCTCATCAAACGATTTTTTTTCTTTTTTAATTTTGAAAACACAGTAAGGCAAACACTCTCTGCTCCCGTGGACCACATCTGCGAAGCATGCTTTCTTGGGTCTCACCACCTGGGCAAATTGGGTGAAATAACAATTTTAAAAGATTCCGCTCAACAAACTGGCCTCAAGTTAATGTCTGTGGTTTTCAGAGATGGTGCTTTCGAGTGGAGGTGAAACCAAGCGCAGAATCCCGGCTAAAATCTTTGGCCTTGTGGCTACCTGCTGAGAATCAAGGGCGCAGAGGACATTTTAGACACTTCGTGTGCCGAGCAATGAGAACAACCAGAAAAATGGTTTTACTTTGCACGTGGTTACAGCTTTCACTCCTGTTCTGAGTTGTGTCCCGGTGAGGTAGAATTCTTAGAGTATCACCTGCTCCCCAAGCCAAAGGGTGGTCTGTTTCTCCAGAGAAAACAGTCTCCCTGGACTTCCCATTCCAGAGAACGGGTTGGTTGGAGAGGGAAGCAGGCGTGGGAAGCCTGGACCAGCATTTCCATGCCATCTGCCCTCCTTTACCCTACAGACGGTCAAGCAGCTAATAGTGCTGAGGGTTTCCGCCTCCTAAGGGTCTGCCAAGTGCCAGGCTACACCCTGCTTTCAAGAAGCCATTCTGCCCTCCCCTTTCCCAGTGGCCAGAGGAGAGATGTGCCCACTTCTGAAATCCCCCACTCCTAGCCCCCCATTCCCAAGTCCCTCTCTCTCCTGGCATTCACCTGCCAGCAGCCAGGGTACAAGCCCACCCACTCAACCCAGCCACTATGCCCAAGGAGGAAATCAGGCCCCTCTGACAGCCCCCCTTCACTGTCCCAGCCCCACCGGTCCAAGGCCCCACCCCACTCTCTCCAAGGAAATCAACTGGTCCTCAGGCTCTGTGCTCAGAATGAAGGTGGATGGGTTAGGTGTCCGTGAGGCCTGAGGCACTGGTCCCAACAGGGAGGCTGATGTCCACCCTTAGTGTCTCTCCCCTCTTTCACCCCCACCCCCTTCCAGCAATGAAGCTAAAAGGACAAAGGGAGACAAGCTGCTGGATCAACAACCTCAGCAGGTGGGGTGGGGGCCTGGCTTAGATACCTGGCTCGAGGGGACTGACTTTTCACATTTGTTTGTTCCTTTGAGTTGCTGGCCAGTCCCTAAGTTAGAGCTTATTACACGGGACACAGTTTGTCCTTGAGCACCGGGGAGCAGTGTAGGGCTCGCCCAGCATGTCTGGGGTCTGACCCCTCTCTCAGGATGCCTGGTTGCTGCTGCTGGCCGGAGGGCCCAGTGAGTCAGCTCCACACCCCACCCCCACCCCACCCCCAGGGCTGCTAGTCTGACTGAAAAATGTCAGAAATGACCAAAGACCAGAGACTTGGGGGGGAGGAGGGAGCAGAGCACTGAGCTCTGGAACAGTCAAGCCCATCCATCTAGGCTGCGCACTGCCCCAAAATCCTCATCCACCCACCCTTTCCCTCTTCCAGCAGAACCCCCCCACCTCGGAAGAGCCCAGCTAGCTGGACAGAAGGGGTGAAATGATGCCCAGCCTGGGTGCCACCCCTCTCCTGGTGAGGGAAGCGCCGCCTAGATCCCCACTCCTCCACTGCCACAGTATGCACGGGGCTTGGCCCTTCAGTGCCTCCTCAGAACTTTGGGGAGCAGTGGTCAAGGGGAAGAGTTGGGGGTCAGCCACTGTGGGGGGCACCAGCATGAACAATGGAAGGGTGTGAGCAGATTCCCATCTTTCCTCCCCATACAACCAGCCACACACACACACAACTGCCACCTCTGTGCACCCACCCCTCCCCCAAAACTAGGGCTCCCAAAGTGACCACCGGGCATCTCGGGTGCGCGAGCAGCAGGGTAGGAAACAGGCGAGGCAAGCAAAGGCCTGGGTGGCCTCAAGTCCCAAGAAGCAACACCCAAAGGAGGGGCGGGATCCCCGCTGGGGAGGACCCACTGCGCTGGCCGCGGGGGGCGCTGGAGGCGCTGGAGGTCCTGACGGAGGTGTCCTTGCCGGGAAGGGGGTGTCGTGGTGAACTTCCAGCGAGAGCCAGGCCAGAGCGGCGAGGACAGCAGGGGCGGCAGGGAGTTTCTGACCGCGGTCTCGGAGCGCAGCGCAGCGTGGCGCCCAGACCCCCGGCGCGCAGAGCTGGGCGTATCCAGGTGCGGCCGGCTCGCACTACGGGAGTCGGGGAGGGGGCCCAGGGTCGCACACCGCGCTGGCCGGGAGAGTCCTGGAACCCGTGGAAGCGCCGAGCCGGGCTCCGGGAAGACCGCGTTGGGGAGGGTCTTGGGGCCAAGAATCCCAGCGCACACGGCCGAGCGGACCAGGCGGGGTCCGGGGGGACTGAGGCGCCGCACCGACTTCGGGGTGATTCTAAAGGGCCTGGGGCGCCCCAAGGTGGCCACGGGGGACACCTGAGACCTCCGGGGACAACCCTCACCCCCATAACCTGGGATGTGAGGGCCAGTGGGGGCCCCTCCCCGAGGTGGCTCAGGGTCCCGGGCATCTGCGGGAGTGTCCCCCGAGGTGAGGCAGGGTGCTCACGTATCCGGGGTCCTCTCCCCAAGTCACCGGTGGCCAGAGGCCAGTAGGGGCGCCGCCGAGGTGACTGGCGTCCCCAAGTATCCCGAGCACCCGGGCTGGCCGCCGGCGGTCCGGAAGTCGCGGGCTTGGAGGGGCCGGGCAGGGGCCCCAGGGGGCGCGCAGAGGTCACTTACGCTGCTGTTCTCGCCCGTCCAGTGCACCATCGCCTGGTTGTGCGTCGCGTCCCCCTTGAGCACGAACGACGTGCTGATGAGCGAGACCTGCGCCGGCGAAGCCGCGCCGGTCACTGGCGCCGCCCGCGCCCAGCGCGCCTGGCCCGCGGCGGGGGCGCCGTCCTCTCCGGGACCCCGAGCGGGACCCCGGGCGCCGGACTCCGCGCCGCGCGCCGGCCACTCCTCGCCGTCCCCGGGCAGCGCGCGCCCCGCGGGCGGGCTCCGCGGCGACCGGGTGAGCCGGGCGCGAGGACCCAGGCGACCGGGCTCCGGGGAGCGCCCCGCCGCCCCGCCGGCGGCCAGCAGCAGGAGCAGCAGCAGGCGCGGCCGCAAGCGCGGCGAACGCGGCGGCGGCGGCGGCGCTCCGGGGCTCGGGGCTGGGCTGGCGGGGCTGGGGCCCTTCGGGGCGCGCGGGGGCCCCCGGGGCGCCATGGTCGCCGAGGGGCGGCGGCAGGGCGGTGCGGGCGCGGGAGACCGCGGGCGCGAGAGCGGAAGGGAGCCGGGGAGCGCGAGCGAGAGCGCAGAGAAAGGAGCGGGCGAGGGGAGGGAGCCGGCGGGAGGAGGGGACTCGCCGCTCCGCCGACGCCACCGCGCCGCCGAGGGCGCACCGCCACCTGCCGGCCGGCCACGCGCCCGCCCGGGCAAGCGCCAGACCCCGGGCCCCAGCCCCGGGCCCCGGGCCGAGGCCCTCAACCCCCCAGAGCCCCTGCCTCCCTTCCTTGTCCCTGCCTCCCTCTCCCTTTCTCCCTGTGCTTACTGAGCAGCTGCTCTGGGCCAGCCACGTTCCGGGCACTGGGATACAGGGGGCAACGACAGCCAGGTGCCAGGTCCTGGAGCTGCCATCTGATAAGGGAGACAGACCACTCCCAAGTGGACACTTTTATTACAGAATAACTCCAGAGAGCCAGGATGAGGACACACTGTGCGTGGGGCCATGTTCTCCCGCAGGAGCCAATGAAGAGCTGACAGGGGAGACCGAACCTGGGCCACAAAAATCCAGGAGGGCACTGTCTGGGCGGCAGGAGGGCACTGCAAAGACCCTGAGGCTGCCCCCAGCAGAACCCACTCCCCTGGCAGCCGCTATTGTGACTTAGGCTTCAGGACTTGCAGACAGTGGCCGTATGTCCCAACTCCAGGGGCCACTCAGGGGCAGCGCCTGGACATAAGGACAGATGTCTGGATAGAAGGAGCATCCTGAGGGAGAGGTGGGGGGCCAAGTCTCATCCAGGGCAGAGCCTGGGTGTGAAGAGTGCAGGAAGTCCCCACCCAAGGTCACGGGCTACTTTACACAGATTCCAGTATAACTTAATAGACCACCCACCATGTGCTCCATATCAGCCCCCAGGAGCGGGAGTTTCTCCAAGACAAGGCCAGGGGCATTAGATAAAAGCTCAGCTTCCCTGTTCCGTCTGCCTTCCATCTGTGTGTCTTTGAGAGCCTAACAGGACAGAGAGCACAGCCTCAAACATTTGGGAGAGATAGGGAGTGAGGGGTCCCCTCTGGCCCCCAAAGAATTGAAGCACCCAGGCCCTCTCTGCTGCTTGTTCACCCCCCACCCCACCCCACCCCCACTGCCAGGGTCAACAGAAGGCACATCCAGTAACTGTCACCAGGGTCTGCACTATGCCCAGGGCTGGGGTGGGGCATGAGGGAGGCCTAGCTAGAGGTCTAGAGGGTCTCCTCCCTTGGAATGCACCCTCACCCCCTCCACGGTGGAACCTCTCCACCTTTCAGGTTCTAAATCTCTAGCTCAGGAGAGTGAAGGGGAAGCAGCTGTGGGAACACCTGGTCCAGCAGAGACCAGAAAGCGGTCAGTGCAGAGCTGAAGGGAGGGGAGACAGGCCAAGTGGGGAGCTAGAGAGAGGCTCACAGTGGAGCTGCAGAGTGGCTGGGCTTCCCTGGGGAAAGCGCTGCCCGGCAGCCTAAGAGACGGCCTATCCCAGCTTACACAGGCGCCGGGATTTTCCTACACACGGACTCTCCACCCCAGCTGTGAAGTCTGATTCCCTGGTGATTGGTTTGGTGTGTCTAGGTTTGGTTTTAATGAAGGAAGGCCCCTAGCATTGTCCTCAAGAGAACTCGACAGCGCCAGGTTATTGAGCACCTACTGCGGCACTTTCCTAGGGGCTGGCTGTGTCCTGGAAAAGACGACGAGGCCTCTGCTCTTGGGGAGGTGGGGGGAGGTTGCAGGTTTCGTACTTAATTCTCACCACCAGGCTGTGGGGGAGGTATGATTACCCCCATCCCAGAGAGGGGACTGCCCAAGGTCACTGGCCAGGCATGTCAGCCAGGTTTGCTGGCCCTGAGGTGGCGCTCCCCCCACCCCACTGTGGGGACAAAGCCCCAAAAAGCAGTTTCCAGGCTCTCGGCCTCACATAGAAAGGTGCTGGCTCAGGTAGTAAATGGGCATCAGCTGTGATCGGATGGCCATCAGCTGTGGCTAGTTGGCCGTCAGCTGTAACCAGTGAGCCATTGGCCACTAATATAACGGCCGTGGCTACGCTAGCAGAAAAAACGGGGGCCAGTAAGATGGTGGCTGGCAAGCGCGGACTGCTGTTAGGACGGCGGGTTGCAGATTATGCAGATCCTGCTCCCTGTGTCTCCAACCCAGCCGCCAGCGAGAATATAGTGGTATGACTCCCCCATCTATGGCTCCGTGGGTGTTCCTTTTTGGCCTCACCGTGTCCTGCGTTCTTATGTGGGGAGCGGGACCAGAGACCCCGCCGGACGCCCCGCATGACACATGGTGCAGTGAGCAGGGTCCCTGCGTGACACCCACCCTGCCCCTCACCCACATTACCTGTCACCTGTGTGTAGGGCTCAGTAAGGCCGGAAGGAGATATGGGCACGGCCCCACCACCACAGGCTCAGACAGGCCCACATCATCAGTGACTTCATTAAGGTCCCGGCAAATTGAGGGGACAGTCCAGACCTGGGAGGCAGGTGGCGTCACACCTCACAGGTGCTCTTTCCAGAACAGTCGCTGCCTCTGCCCTAATAAGGGTGCAAAGCATCCAGAAGAGCGGGACGGAATCACCGTTCTCTGAATGCGAAGCTCAGCGTCGCTGTGACTCGCCCAGGTCACTCAGCTCACAAACGTTGCTGGACGTGGGGACATGGTGATAAGGAGACACACAAGTTCCCTGTGCTGACAAGGTGCTCTGTCCCCATGTGGATGGACAGCTCCTGAGGCCAAGTCACTTCAGACAGTAGTAAGTCCCCAGGAGACAACAAGGCAGCCACCGGATGGAGACGAAGGGGCCATGGAGTCAGGAAACTCGGAGGACTGAGAAGGGAATAGTGAGGGGTGACCGTGGGCATGGCAGGAAAGCAGTCCCCATAGAGGGAGAGCCTATGAACCACCAGGCCAGCCCAGAGCAGCTGAGTGTCCAGGGGAGGAAGGCAACGGGCTTGATTTGTATTCACAGACTGATGCAGTCACAGAGGAGTGAGACTAGGGCATTTTCAGCCATTACTCTGGCCACAGCGTGGACAGATACAGGAAGCCACCTGAGAGGTGATTGTCACGTCCAGTGAGACACCCTGGTGGCAGGCACAGGTGGGCAGCGATGGAGGAGAGGACAATGGAGGGAAGCCACCTCTAGGCATCTCCCACCCCCTTGTGCTCACTCTCCTTAGTGACCCAAGTCTGGGACTCGGGGCTCAGGTGCCAGAGAGAGAGAGAGGCAGGGAAGAGCAGGAAGCAAACAGGAGCTGGCTGGCTGCAATCAGGCATCGCACCCGACCTCTCTGATGGAGAGCGGTCTCCTGGGACCATGGAGGCAGTGGCTGTGGTGCCATCGAGGTAGCCCACTGGCTCAGCAGGCGTCAGGGCGAGAGTGCAGATAGGGGCCCGTTGGTGAGGCCGCTCCAGGCGCTGAGAGGCAGAGCCATGTGGGACGCTGGGGGTTGGGATGGGCTCTGGGCGTATTGGATACACAGTAAACACTCTGGGTTGTAACACCTGATCACTCACAGCACCGAGGTCCAAACACAGGGAAACCAGCCCAGCAATCCCCCCTCATGACCCCCTGGTCCCTGCTCCATGCAGGGCACTGAACTCCAGACAGAGACACACTGCTCCCTGCTCCTGGAGAGCGAGTCTGATGGGGAGGCACGTGAGTAAGCAGACAGTGTCATCAGGGAAGCAGGTGCTGTGGGAGGGGCCCGGGAACCGGAGGAACTCTGCAGGCAGCGGGGGCACGGTCTGGGGCTGCAGGAAAAGGCTGCTCAGAGGGGGACGCCCTCCACTGATCCTTCCAGGTGACAGCAGCGTCGTCACGGAGGTTAGCACGTGTGCGGTGCCTCCTCTGGGCTAGGCTCTGTTCGTCATGGAAGAGCTCACTGACCCTCACGACAGCTAGAGAGGGTAGGTCCTGTCTCCCCACCTTAAAGATGAAGACGGTGAAGTCACACAGGAGTTCGGGAACCTACCCAGAATATTCAAAGGCCCACATCCTATGGACCAGCCGGGTGTCCTAAGCGAGACACGTCCCGACCTTGTGTGCTGAGCTGCCCCCCCTGTAAGTAGAACCTCACTGCCCTGCCTCGGTGGTTCCCAGCATGTCAGCCCGGGACCAGCAGCTTCAGTGTCAATAAGAACTGGTTGCAGGGCCGACTCCTGGGCCCACCCAGCCCTCCTGAGCCAGAATGTCTGGGCTGGGCCCCCGGGATCTGTTTACTGTGCCTCCAGGGGTTCTCACACCTCCCTACGTTTGAGGACCACCGGGATGCACATTGGAACCACGTGGGGAACTTCAGGAAAATGCCAATGCCCAGGCCCCACTCGTGCCCTCCCGCTCCCCGAGTAGAGCCCCTGTACTCAGTCGTCCCTAAGCTCCCGTGAGCCGAGTGCACAGAGAGCCATGAGCCCCTGCGCCACAGCACGGCTTTTTACAGGGGTTCCTGCGAGGAGGACAGATGCCACCACCTGGCACAGGGCTGGACCCCGATCGAAGGTGCCTTTCCTGAGAAGGGGAGTCCTTGCACCCCAGCCCAAACCTTTTAGCGTCAAGGTCCAGACTTGCCTCCCATCCCCCAACAATGCTCCTGCTCCGACTGGTATCAGACTGCTCGCTCACGACAAGTCGGGTGTTTTTTAAATGATTGGCGGTCTCCAGTGCCAACATCTTCATTTATCTTCATAAACGTGACCAAGCTCCGCCTGTGTGGCTCCCCGAGCAGGCCGGCCTCAGAGATGGTCAGGGAATCTATGAGTGGTCCTCTCTGGGACGCTTGGGGACCCAGCAGGAGGCAGACTGAGGGGACAGGCTGTTGGGGTGCCGCCTCCACAGAGGGGTGGCCCGGCCTGGCCTCCAGCAAGACTAAGAAGTTTGTGTGGGCAGGGGCAGGAGGGCTATGACGGCTTGCAGAGAAGTCTCCTAACGACATTCAGCATATTCAGGAGTTAGAGTGGGGAGCAAAGATGAAGCACTTCAAACCCATTAGCAGGTGGGCAAGGGAAATGGAGCAAGGCCTGCGGACCGCTGGTCAGGATGTTAGCTCAAGCTAACTGCAGAAGTCTGATACGGAGACTGAAGGGAACTGTTGTCCAGACGGAGGAAGAAGAAAAGACCCCTCCGTGAGACGGCCGGGACTGGCAGCTCCAACCCGAAGCGGAAGCGAGCCGGGGAACGTAGTGACAGCAGCTCTGTGGTTGTGGGCGCCCTTTCCATCCCCTGGAGCAGCGCCGCTGTGGGCAGCCCTCTGTGAGAAGCTGGCCAAGCAGGAGGCCCAAATCGGACAGAGACGGGGTGACACTCAACCATGTCCAGCCATCTGGGTTCTGCTTCACCAGAGACAACACACAGTTGCATTCATTTACTGAGCACCTACTATGTGCCTGGCACAGTTCTGGGCCGCAGGGTGGGCTCCATCATCATGTGCTTTCCACAGAAGAAACTGAGGCACAACACAAAAAGGCAGAGGGCTTGCCAAAGGTCCCATAAGCAGCAGGGATGGCAGCGGGGGCTCTGACCCCAGCATCTGGATGAAGAACCCATGCTTCCCCATGTACCAACGAGCTCCCGACAGGTAGGGTGGACGTGGGTACCCTCCTCCCCGCCAGGCCCCTTGGCCTCACAGGCCTGACCCCCGCTGAGAACGAGGCCCCCAGGGTACAGCAGGGAAGTTCGTGGGGCCTGTGCCCGGGCCTGCCCCGAGCCCACCTGCTCCCAGCTCTCTACGTACACACACGCGCTATGGGGACAGAGGCAGGGGCGGGACCAGGCCTGGCCAGTGCTGCAGGCTGGGGGTGATTCCTCGCCCGACAACGCCTTCTTACTGGGCTGGAGTGCGGCTTAGAAGTCTGCCCTCAGCAACTCAGAACATTAGAGTTCACAGTCACTCCTGATGGGCACCGGGGAGGCCCGGGAAAGTAGCCCCAGTGGGTACAGGGATCCCGTCAGTCCGTCTCGGGTCCCAGTTTGGACCCTCCAGTGGGCTGGGCAGGGGGAGGAGGGCTGGACATTGGAGGGAGATACTGCCAACCAGAAACTGTCTTTGGGGTTCTTGGGGGCCTAAGGGAACATGGCCGAGGCCAGGGGTTCTGTCACTGAAGCCAAGTGCACAGGCCCTGACCTGCAGTAGGAACCCAGAAAACACCTGTGAGGGAAGGGACGGAAGAAGGGAGGAGGGAAAGGGGGCAAAGGGGCAAAGGAAGCATAGGCCAGCCTTGGGGGGCCGAGCTTCTCCTCTCACCCTCAGGGCTGAAGGTTCCCCACCCCTCCCCATGCACCACACGGTGGGGGGGGGGTCAGTGGAACTGGGGACAGAGGGGCCCTGGTGCCGACTGTTACTCTGATTTTAGAAACAAGGAATCGGAGGCCCAGAGAGGCTGAGTGAGCAGCCCTGGATCACACAGCTGGAGGACAGGGAGCTAAGAACAACGTTTCAGAAGCGCCCGTGGGGATGTCAGCAGCCCCGCCTCAGAGGGGCTGCTCTGCGTCTGTGCCCATCACAGGCAGACTGGAAGAAATGAGCTCCTGGGGGCAGCCGCGCGAGGCTGCAGAGGCTCAGTCCCGGCCCTGCCGCTCCCCGGGTACGTCCCTGAGGCTTTGTGCCTTGGCAGCCTCATATGTCGGTGACAAGGGTAATGGTACCTGTGCAGAGAAGCAAACGTGTGTGAGATGCTCAGGACACCTGGGATGCACTGACTGTGGCCGGAGCTGCAGGGAGAAGGGCTTCACGGGGACAATGACAGAAGAACCACAGTTAGTCCCTTCTGTGTCACGCACACCTTATCTACGTGACAAGGTGACGGTCCCTGACAGTCCATTCTGAAGTCTTCAGTCCAGTCCCCCAAATGCCCCAGCTGGGGTGCAGTGCATATTCATTCAGGAGGCAAACATTTCCTGAAGAGGGGGCTGACCAGCAAGTCCCCCAGATGCTACGTGGGTAGGTGGCCCTGCCGGGAGGTGCCACCCTCTGCCAGCAGAGCAGCCACCCCGGCAAGCACACTTCTCCATTCCAGCAGTTCTGCTCTTTCAACTCGCAGCCTGGCCATTCGCCAGCTGTGTGCTCGGGGCCTCGGTTTCCCCATCTGTAAAATGAGAGGGTAGACTACATCAGAGCTTCCAGGGCACACAATCCCCAGGAGGTCCCTGTGGTTTTAGGAGATGCCACTGACGCTGGCATCTCTCTCGTAGAGTCCCATGACATTCGCATATTAAGGACTGAAAACTTATGCAATTCCAAAACATGTTTGACTTTGATTCATTCTGTTTTACCCCAAGGCTTGTGACCCCATGCTTCTATACTGCCACAAATTGCATCAACACCCTAGATAAGACAGGCCATTATGGAAATATGCGCTGAGTATGGCAGAGGAGAGAGGGAAGAATTTATTCAGAGAAAAATACTCAAGCAGGTCTTGACTGACGAGTCAGGACCCCGTGGAAGTAGAACAGGGCAGCACACACGGGACAAAGGTCCACACAGGAGTGGCACTTGCCCTGGCTGCACAGGACATAGTGGCTTTGAGACTAGAGGAGAGAGCAGGCACAGGGGCCACAGGTTTGTTCCTTCTTCTAAGGTCAAGGAGAACCTTCTAGAATTTTCAAGAGAAGGAACGTGATCAGATTTGTGTTTCAAAACTTCTGGTGGCTTCTGAAAGCTAGTGCTTGGAAGAGAGACAGGGAGACCAGCTGGGGCCGTGGCATTGGTCCAGGTAAGCAATGACATGTGCTGAGTGAGAAGTGAGAAAGAGGGAGGAATCAGAAGAGACTGTGGGGTACTTGGAGGAACAACAAGGCCACTTGCCTAGTCAGGGAACAAATGTGGAGGAGAAGAAGGTGGCTGTTCAGCTCTGGACATGTTACCTGGAGGCTTTAGTCAGGCTAGGCTAGGCTGGGCTGTCGTAACAAGTGAACCCCAAACCTCAGTGGGGTAACCCAGGAAAGGTGACTTTCACTCATTCACAAAGCCTGGTATAGGTCAGGTGCCCTCCTCCATCTTGTAGCTTTGCCGTCTGGAACACGTGCCCTCCAAGGTCACTGTGGCAGAAAAGAGCCCGAGAACCACACAGCATGTTCTGTAGGGCGGACCTGGGAGTGGCTCCTTCGTTCACATCCCATTGGCCAGAGCCCGAGTTCACGGCCTCCACCTACCTACAAGCAAGGCTGGCAAGTGGAGGGACATGTGGATATCTAGTGAGCTCCAGAGGCCTTTGCAATTGGCGACCAGGAGAGTGTCAGGACTTGAGACACAGTTTTGGGCATGATTGTTGAATGAGATCACCCAGGGGGAAAAAAAAGAAGGAAGAGGGAAGGATGAGATGAAATGGGTAACTCCAGAAATTCCTCTGAGGTGGTACTTAGGAATTCCCAGAGGATGACTCGAGATTTAGTCCAAATCTGTTTCCAAATATCCGATTGTTTGTTGTCATATAGACATGGCATCCAGATTTTTTCCTGACTTTTCAGTTTCCATATGGTTCCTTGGCACCGCACAGGCAGCCAAAAGCAGCTGGCAAGCGTTTAAGTACCGTGCTGCTCCACATTGCTCTGAAGGGCCAACGGCCTCACAATGATACAGTTGTCAGGAGGAGAGGTCTTCAAAGCCCTCAGTTTTAATGAACTTTTTGAAAGAGGACTCACAGTATTCTTGCCTTTAAGATTCATTTCAGAAATCAAAATTTCTGCTACCAAACGATTCAACATGAGATCGATTTTTTTTATTTAAACGCTTTCCATATGTAAAATTTTTTTCACAAATAAACTTTTGGTTGAAAATCACGGTTTGGGGGATTTCAGCTTGGAGGTTAATTCAAACTCACTGTTTTCTCTGGAAAGGGCTACTGCCTTTCTCCAGATGAACAAAGAAGCTTGGGGTGGTTCTGCAAAATGGATCTGCAAGGCCCTTTCCTGAGGACAATGTCTCCACTCTGAGATTATAAGGGTCATGACACGGACTGTGCCAGTTTTTGTCTTCCACTTATACTCAGGGCTCAGCACAGTATTGAGCACACAGTAGGCACTTAACAAGTATTGGGTGGGTGGATGGATGGATGGATGGATGGATGGATGGGTGAATGGATGGATCAATGGATGGATGATGGACGGATGGATGGATGGATAGGTGGGTGAATGGATGGATCGATGGATGGATGATGGACAGATGGGTGATGGATAGATGGGTGGGTGATGGATGGGTGGATGGATGGGTGGATGATGGATGGGTGGAAGGATGGGTGGATGGGTGATGGATAGATGGATAATGGATCTGCTGCATTGAAAACTCTTGGAAATTCAGACTTCTAAACTACAATTGCTGAAGTGAACAGCAAGTTGGTAGAAGAGACAGAGCACTGGACAGGGAGTCAGGAGTACCAGGTTCAAGTGTCAGAGCTCCACTGATTGAGCTTTAAGAACTTGGGAAAATCCCTTTCCCCGTGGGTGATGCCATGCTTCTCCTCTGCTAAGTGAGGTCTCATCCACCTGGCCAAATCTTCATAGCCTCATATACAGCCACTTCTCCCCTTCCCCCATCCATTTGCCCACAAAACTGCCAGTTGGAAATGCACTTCAGGGAGGCAGAACTTCCACTACAGCCAAGTGAAGAGGCTGGCCAATCCTCTCTCCAAAAATCAATTATAAAACTGAACAAATTGATAAAAAAAAACAACCATTTCCACACTCTGGAAATCATCCAAGAGCATGCAACAATCTGAGAAGTGTTTATGCTTGAACACTGCTGAACTTTAGATAGAAATGGCGGGAGTCTGCAGCATTTTGGCCCAGGTCTGCTCCCAGCCCAGCTGGGTACACTAAGAGATTCTGCAGGGTGGGGCAGGCCATGAGGCCCCGCAGCTGCAATGCCACACGTGAAGGAGGATCACACAGATGGAACAGTGAGTGACGTCTACATCTAGTGGCATTGTCATAGCAATGATTCCATAGCAGTGGAATGGATAAGGCTGTGTCCCTCTGGGAAGGGCCTGAGCCAGCCACGGGCTCCTAGCTGATGCTAGGACCATGTGTATGCACATAGGAAACATGAAAGCCTAGTGGAAAGTAAAAGCCAGGCAGACTTGAAAATGGCTAAATTCTGAATGTGATCCTCTACCCACACACAGGTCTTTGACAGAGGACAGAAGGCTTACTACCTCAAGGTGTTTAAGAATGATCTCTAATACTGGCTGATCTCTAAGCTAGGCATGTACAGGGGAACAAAAGTCAAGCTTAAAAATAAAAACCAGAAATTAAAAAAAGAAAAGCATCAGCAGCCACACACAGCAAGGGAGGCAGATTTTATAGCTTTAGACCAGGTAATTATTAAACAAACAAACATATGAACAAGCAAAACATATCAACAATCTTCTGGAGGAAATCAAAATCCAGAGCTGATACAGCATATTATCTAAGATGTCCAGTTTTCAACAAAAAAATTATGAGAAATGCAAAGCAACTGGAAAATATGACCCATACTTTGAGGTGTAGGGATTGGGGGAAGGGAGAGCAGCCTTTGGAGATCCTAGAAGTTGCATTTGGTAGTGAGAGAATTCGAAGGAGCTATTGTAAATATGATCAAAGAATTAAAGGAAAGCATGATAATAATAAATCAACAAATAGAAAGTTTCAATAAGGTAGAAGAAATAATATAAAAATACCAAATGGAAATTCTGGAGGTGAAAAATACAACAATGAGGAAAGTTCACAAATGAGCTTCAAAGGCAGATTTAAGATAGCAGAAAAATCCATTAGCTTAAACACAAGTAATGAAAAATATCTAATATGAATAGCAGAGAGAAAAAAAAAGAAAAATGAACAGTGCCTCACAGAATTACAGAACAACATCAAGTACAACATCCTACGTGCAATGTGAGTCCCAGAAAAGAAGAGAGAGTGAAAGGGGCTGCAAAAATACTTGAGGAGTAATGTCCAAAAAATTTCCAAGATTGATGAATAACTTTAAACATCCAAGAAACTCAACAAATCCCAAGCAGGTTAAATACAAAGAGATATCCACCTAGACATATCATAGTCAACCTGAAAGTCTTAGTCAATCTTTCTCTTTTGGAAGATAAAGAGAAAATCACAAAAGAAGAGAAAAGAAACTCCTCATGTACTGAGGAACAATTGTGATTAACAGTTGGCTTTTCATTCTGGGGGGGGTTGGGGGGAGAGGACAGAAGGCAGTGGAATGACACACTGAAAGGGCCAAAAGAGAAAAACCGTGAACCAAAAATTCTATATCCAGCAAAACTATCCTCCAAAAATAAAGGTGAAATAAAGACATTCCCAGATAACAAAGATAGAACCCATTGCTCGCAGACTTACCTTACAAGAAATGTTAAAAAGCAAGTCTTGCAGGTTGAAAGGAAATTATACCAGACAGTGACTTAAATCCACAAAAAGAAATGAAAAAAATATTGGTGATGGATAGATCACCAATTTACCCAGAAGTGGTAAATATGAAAGTTAATGTAAAATACTCTATAAATACTCTCTTAAATTCTTTAAAAGACATAAGCAATAATCATAACATTGTATTGTTGAGTTTGTAATATAAAAAGATATAATATATATGACAATCATAGCACAAAGGAGGAAGGAATGAAGCCGGAACCGTTTCCACATCTGATTGAAAGTGAGCTGGTATTAATCTGAAGTCGATTGTGAGACGTTAAAATGTATTTTGTAGTCCCTAGAACAACCCCTAAGAAAATAATTCAAAATGTATGGTTGTTAAAAAAGGAATTAAAGTGGGACA
This sequence comes from Rhinolophus hipposideros, assembly GCF_964194185.1. Lineage (NCBI taxonomy): Eukaryota > Metazoa > Chordata > Mammalia > Chiroptera > Rhinolophidae > Rhinolophus > Rhinolophus hipposideros. The sequence goes on along the minus strand of NC_138047.1, from coordinate 107,742,303 downwards.
TTAAAAATATTTATTTAACACAAAAGAAAGAAGTAAAGGAGGAACAGAGAAGCCAAACAACCAAAAAATAAAGAAAGAAAGAAAGCAAAACAAAACAAACAACCCCCCCCCCCAAAAAAAAAAACACAGGAGAAATAGAGAAAACTGCAAAATGGTTAATGTAATGAAATATAAAGTACGGTCAACGTGAATAGTCTAAGTACCTCAATCAAAAAGCAGAAGTTTTCAGACAGGATAGATAAGCAAGATACAAATATATACTATCCACAAGAGACATAACTTAGATTCAAAGACATAAGTAAGTTGGAAGTAAAAGGGTAGGACAAAGATACACCATAAAAACAATAACCATAAGAGAGCTGGGAGTGATTATTTTAATATCAAACAAAGTAAACTCTCAGACAAGAAATATTACTAAACACTAAGAGGGACATTTCATGATGATAAAAGGGTCAATCTCCAGAAGATACAAAAATTATAAATGCATTACCCCGCACAACTGAGCCTCAAAAGACATGAAACAAAAACTAACAGAACTGAAGGGACAAATAGACAATTCAACAATAACAGCTGGAGATGCAATATCCCACTCTCAATACTAGAACAACTAAATTTTTAAAATCCGCAAGGATATAGAAGATTTGAATACATTATTGACCAATACAACCTAACTGAACCAGGGATTTCAGGACACACACTCTTCCCAAGCACACATGGAACATTTTCCAAAATATACCATGTGCTAGGCCATAAAACGAGCCTCAATAAATGTAAAAAGACTAAAATCACATAAAGTGTGATTTCTGACCACAAAGGAATTAAATTAGATAGTAACAACAGAAAGAAATCTGTGAAAACCCAAAACATTTCAAAATTGTAAACATACTTCTAAATAACTCAAAGATCAAAGAAGAAATCACAAGAGAATTAGAAAATATTGTTAAATGGATGGAAAATCTCCAAAATGCATGGCGCACTGCTTTAGCAACTTCAAGTGCCTGGGGGCAGAAAAGGCCTTAAATAGCTCAAGCTTCTACCTAAATAGGGTAGACAAAGAAGTGCAAATGAAACCAAAAGCAAGAAGAAGAAAGGAAACAGGAAAGATTAGAACAGAAATCAATGAAATAGAAAACAGAAAAGCAATACAGAAAATCAATGAACCCAAAAGCTGGTTCTTAAAAAGGTAACAAAATTGAAAAACTTTCAGCTAGACAAAGAAAAAAAAAAAAAGACACAAATTACTGAAATCAAGCATGAGAAAGGGGGCATCATTACCAATCATATAGAAATTAAATGGATTATAAAAGAATACTGTAAACAACTTAATGCCAAATTAGACAATTTAGATAAACGGACACACTCCTAGAAATACACAAATTACCAAAACTGACTCAAGATGAAATATAAAATCAGAACAGACCTGCAACACAGACCCTGAGTTAATAATTAAAAAATCTTCCCACAAGAAAAGCCCAGACCTGCATGGCTTCACAGGTGAATTTTACCAAATACTTAAAGAAGAGATAATACCAATCCTTCCAAACTCTTTCAGAAAATAGAGGAGGAGGGAACACTTCCCAAGTCATTTATTCCTCAGTTTATCCCTCCTTAAATTGATACAAAAATCCTTAATAAAATACCAGCAAACCGAATCCAGCAGCATGTAAAGGATTCTACTCCGTGTCCCAGTGGGGTACACCCTAGGAATCAGGGTTGGTTTAACATCCAAACATCAATTGATGTAATATAGCATATTAATAGAACAAAGGGGGGGACATGACATGATTATCTCACAGAAGAAGCATTTGAAAACAATTCAGTACTCATTGATGTTAAAAAAAAAGTCTCAAAAAACTAGAAAAAGAACCTCCTCAGCCTGATAAAGAACATCCACAAAAATCCACAGCTCCCATCACACTTACTGGTGAAAGAAAAACAATGCTTTTCCATCTAAGATCAGGAACAAGAGAAGGATGGCAACTCTTACCATGTTTTTTTGTTTTGTTTTGTTTTTGTTTTGTTTTTTGTTGTTG